>NC_051223.1:22042615-22692615 GCF_015220715.1 Pygocentrus nattereri
CCCGCGTGCCCTCTCAGTGCCTGGAGCCAGCCCCCAGCTCCTCATCTCCCTGCTGCGCTTCCTCCCTCTCTCTATCGCGCTCCCTCCATCTACCTGGCCTGCATTCACTCCATCTCTCACTCCAGCTCCTGCTTTCTTCCTCATGCCACTCTCTCTGCCTTCCTAATTTTCCATCTGTCCACTTTTTTTTTTTTTTACGTTTCACAACCCATCTCTGTCTCTTCATCTCCCCATCCCTTCTAGTAAGACCATATGAACACTTGTGCCTTTTTTCATCCCACCATCTTGAAATGATCCTGTTTTGCTTTATGTTTGTACTTGTCTCTTGCGTCGGCTTGTGAAAGCCACACTGTTCTCATTGCTGTAGTATTTGGAACAGCAGTGACACAATGAGTGTGGGAACTGGAGGGAAGCTCGTGTGGTAAAGTGGAATGCCACGATTGATGGCGATGTTACATTCGCAGCATATCTGACACCACTATACATCACTCTCTCTGGCCCCATCGGA
The DNA here is from genome assembly GCF_015220715.1 of Pygocentrus nattereri. Taxonomy (NCBI): domain Eukaryota; kingdom Metazoa; phylum Chordata; class Actinopteri; order Characiformes; family Serrasalmidae; genus Pygocentrus; species Pygocentrus nattereri. The sequence goes on from NC_051223.1 coordinate 22,043,124, forward strand.
TGACAGGTTTTATGGCCATCACACTGCGTTTTGTTATGACATCAGCAAAACACTTCTTATGTAATTTAATAGGGTAGTTTTATATGCTTTTATTTTCTTTGAGCTTTTGACTCTTACAACTGTAGACTTATTATTCATTATTATTATTCATTAATTCATCAAGCTGTATTATATATTAACTACTAAAGGTGACAATATGGACATACAAGTATTATGATTATATAACAATATATTGCAATTGCAATGTACCTTGACATGATTCATTATTTCAACCAAATTTATTACTTTCATTGGTTTGTAGGAATATCTTGATTCATCAAAACACCTAGAGAAACTCTCATCTAGAACTGTGATTGGTCACTGTGCTCACATCACAGTAAGATACAGTGTAATTGGTTACAGAGTATTTATCAATACCAGTACTGCAATAAAATATTGCAATAACAATTCATAAATGATATGTTTCTACTATGGAACTAATATGAAGGTTAGGTATTTATAGAAGTGAGGAGCTGAAATGTGGTTCCACATATGGAACACTGCAGCTAAAGGGGTTAAATCAGAGATCTTCTTTATGTATGGCTAGTGGATGTTGACAGCACTGTAAGTAAGTATTCGGTCATTGTAATATCATTCAGTTATGTCTTATCCAGCGTTTGATCTGGATGTAAAATCTGTCTCTATTGTCACAGGCGATTGAGGCCATTTTGTCAAGCAGTGTTCCATTAGACTTTTCCCCTCCTCTCCGCTTTGTCTTTGTCTTCTCTCATCTTTATTTGTGAGTCAAATCTCCTTCAGGTTTCTGCAGCACACACAGGCTTTGTTTCACTAGATTGTCAACTTTCACATTCAGTGTGTTCTGCACAGCCTCCGGAGGCTGAGGATGAGGGTGCAGGCTGAGGCCACATGCTTTTAAAAATAAAGGTTTCTCAACATCTGCATAATGGTTCTTTAAAGAAGCAGTCACTGAAAGTTGATTAGGGAACCAAAAGTGGTTCTTCAATTGCACCACTCCTAAGACCCCTTTTTAGAGATTTTATTTTTAAAGTCAACCTGAAATCAAATTTCACCTTAGTTTGTGTTCCTGGTCATATCAAGCACAATTCATCATACCATATCATATTTTTCTTGCAGTCTTCCATTGATGTACAGTGACTTTTGCCTGCCTCTAAAACATTGTCTGAGTTTTGATTACATCACTGCAGAAGCATCAGCAGACTTAACCAATAAAATCATGTTACTACCTATGTCTGTTACAAACTTCAAATAAAACGTAGTCTCTACGTATGTGCTATCATTTAGTGCTAACACAATACTAGAACCTCATAGGGGCACTAGCAGAAGTTAGCACTAAACAGGGTTTTTTTGGCCATGTTTTGACATTTACGGCCTGAACTGAAGCGCATGCTGAAATAGCTTCTAGTGCCAGTGAAGTGCAGTAAGCCTTTACTGAGGCAGGTATGAGGATACTGCAGAGAGACGTACAACAAACAAAAGCCCAAACACACACACAGACACACACACACACACGTGCTGATGCTGACTGCTCCCGTTTGCCCCTTTGCTCCAGTGTTACCCTGTTTCTGAACATCTCAGGCCACCACCTGGACTTGTGCATCAATTTCACAAGACATTTGAGATGCTCTCCATTGAAGTGAAGCTGTTTTTACCTTCACCTTGAAATATGGCAAAATTATGAACCAGCGAACCAGTGTCTCTCTCTCTCACTCTCTCTCCATCTCTCTCTGTCTCTTGCTCTCTCTCTCACACTATCTCTCATGCTTCTCTCTCTCTCTCTCTCTCTCTCACTCTTACTATCTCTCATGCTTCCCCCTCTCTCTCTCTCTCTCTCTCTCTCTCTCTTACTATCTCTCTTGCTCCCCTCTCTCTTTCTCTCACTCTCTTACTATCTCTCTCTGTCCTCTCTCTTGCTCTTTCTCTTACTCTCCTGCTCTCTCTCTCTCTCTCTCTGTCTGTCATGCAGTTGCTGAAATGGACACATGCGCACATTAGCTTCCTCTCTCTCTCTCTCTCTCACTCTCTCTCTCTCTCTCTCTCTCTCTCTCTCTCTCTCTCTCTCTCTCTCTCTCTCTCTCTCTCTCTCTTTCTCTCCCCCCATTTCATCTTATTAAAGCACATGGATTGTCACTGTTATTTACCAAATATAGGCTGACAAAGAAGTGGGAATTTTTTCCTGATTGAAGATCAAAGTGGCAAAGTCTCCTCCTCGAATCCCGCCCCTTCTATTAGAGCCCCTTAAGAACAGAGGAAAACATCAATTTCTCACACATCAATGGCGGCTTCATAATCAATTGAAAAAGACACTTGTATGGGGATGCAAATCTTATCTTTGTCTTATTAAAGCTTTTAGAAGATACATGTCGGGATTTAATATTATTAAATAAAAGAGGTTGGTTTTTAATCTAAAGATGCAGAGGCGTTAGTAATGGTCTAAATCAAAGCCAAGGGACTCTCTTAATTACAAGCAGAGTTTTTCTTTCCTTATTAATATTGATAAAATATACTGTGATCTGATCTCTGTGCTTATGATGCATTTTGGAGGTGGTTAATGAACAAAACTAGGCCATGAGATTCATTTCTCACAGAGGAGAGAGAGAGAGCACCGACCCAGCTCCACAATGAGTTTTCACTCTGACCATTAAAGTGAACAAAAGCCTCTACCTCTGCTACATGCCTTTCAAGTGAGCTCAAACCTCTCTCTCCCTCTCTTCTCCCTCTCTCTCTTCCACCAGTTTAGTTTTTAAGTTTTGCCAGTGTTAATAGCATGTGCTCTTATATTTGTCTCAGTGGAAAGGACAACAGCTTTGCCCTCAGCCTCGCCTTTATTCAGCTCATGAATTGCTTTCTGGAAGTGTGAGAAGTCTGTTTTCTGTCCGTTTTATGCTGAAATAGAGCTCAAGGCTGTTATGCTGTGAAAAAAGTCGTTAGCAGTGAAGCGTTGACCTTTCGGAATGAGGATTCAGAAAGAAGGTTCTTCATTATCCACTACAACCCGCACATAATACCGTGTTGGGTGAACAGTTACTAGTTATGTTTACTCAGTTACATGCACTATGACATGTTTGGAGGTGAAATTACTTGAGTAATTGCACTTTTTCTTTGCAGTACTTAAGGATTATTTTGGGAGACTTGGAGTTATTATTGAAAGTGATTACTTGTCCTTTCTCTTTGTTCCTTTTAATTCCTTACATTTTCATTTAGACCTTCAAAATATTTGTTAATTCATATTATATCAGTGTAACATGAAACTGCCTACAAATGTGACAATTTGCTGGTTCCTGAGTTTAGATTGTGCCAGGAGGGTTCTTTAAGTGACACTTCTGGTTCCATAAAGAACTATGTTTGAATAAGATCTGTCAGAGTGCAGAACATTTTAAAGGCTCAGAGAGTCTTCCTATAATGTAAGTGTTCAGTACCAATTCAAGGGTACTTTGTAGAACCTTTTATCTTGTAGAACCCTTTTGGCACCTTTATTTTGAAGAATATAGTACAAGAACATAGATGACTACCAAACAAAAAGTACTTCTAAATCATCTGTTATCTGTTCCTATACGTTCCTCTCAAAGTAAATTTTTTTAACTTTAATATTTAATATTTTTGCACTTCTATGCACATTCTTTTTTTGGAAAGGTAATTTTTATTTCTACTCAAGTAATTATTCAATAACTTGAGTATTAGTTTAGGCACCTCTACCTTCTTCTGACCATGTCATTTAATTTTGGACATAAACAAGATAAGCAGTCAAAATGTGATGCATGTAGTTAACGAAAGAATAACAATGGCTTTTGAAGGATCAATTTGGCTTTTAAAACTGCAAATCCTCACAGACTTCGACAATAACCTTCCGTAAAATATTCTGCCCCCTCCACTCTACATCAGCAGAGAATTCACCTGTGTTTTGTTACTAAAATGTGTTTCAGAAACCTGCAGCTACAACTTTCCAAATAAAAGAAGAGCATCTTTTGTTCAGCCGTGTGTTAGCCATTGATTGCTTTTTGCTTGAAGTGTTGATGTTGCAATAGAGGCAAACATGGGGCAAATTGATTTTCCTGCATTCATTTCTTAATTAAGCCCCTGGTATGAAAACCATGCCTGGTTTTACCCTAAAACAAGGCCTCAGCAGAGGCTCTGATGAGATCTGAGTCTTGGGACCACTTTCCTCCACCATTCATCTGCACTGAAACTGCTGAAATGGCTGAGCCCTGAATTTGAAAAACTACCAGTGATATTAGAATGGATTGCTTCTTTAACTATGTCTTTAACTAAATAACTCTAACATGTTTAACAACATGTTCAATGAAATGTAACGTTAACGTTAATGTTAATTAGCATCTCAGCTAATAGAGGTGTATGCAATACAAAATAGGTCCCAGGCTACATCCTAAGGCTTGTTATTCAGTAACAAGTTAGAAAACAGCATAAACTGGCTGACCTTGTCTTAATACATAGAAGTATGTGAGAAAAGTCTGGACCTGATGTCGTGACCACTTGAGAAGTTTTAACAGAACCATGTAACAGCTTTTTCCATCACTGCTGAGAATAGTTCATGTATTTAAATTGTTCTCTGAGTTGTCACAGTTCCACATGCAGTACTATGCAAAAGTTTTATGCACATAAGCACATTCTTTAAAACCATTTATCACAGCAGTAATTGTGTTATTCACCTAAAAATACCATATATCATTAAAATAGATGCAAACAAATGTAAATACAGTAACCAGTAACACAAATTTCTTCTTTTCAGAAAAGCAGTAATTTGAAAAACAAAGATTTCTCTTAGACAACCCCAGCCAAGAGATTTAATACATTCCCCAAAACACTTGATTTAACATAATAAGGCATTGCAATAATATTGAGCTGCTGTGAGGAGAGATTTGGAAAAGGTTAAACAAACTTGTTGACAAACATAAATCACTACTTACTGTATTAATGTTATTTGTATTTATTCAAATGTTAGTGTTTTTCTGAGCAAATAAACATTTACTGCCCAAATAAATGAGCTTTTTAATTATAATTTTCACAGGTGCCCAAACCTCGCACAGTAGCTTTGCACAGTGATGTATAGCTGTTTTATTAGATTATACTAGCTGCATTATGTTATTTATGTTATTGAAACCTTTTTTAAAAGCTTTTACTAAGGAATCATTGAGGAACCCTATCTTAAAAGATGTACTTGTCATGTTTGTTCTTTAGTAATGAAGCATAACACATTCATATCAAATAATTAATACTTTGTTAATAATTTGACTTTGCATAATTACTGGGTTACTAAGCTTTTATAATATAAGTATGGAGTTATACATGTAAGCATATATGCTGTTCAATACTATTCAACAATGCAATGAGAGGAACAACCTGATATGATCAAACATTCTCACACTAGCATCGACAAGCAAAGATAAGTGTTTACACTAATGTATCTGGAGCAATGCTGACTAAGAACACAAGCATTTTTAATGAAACATCAGGTTCAGTAGAACTCAATATTCATTACCAAATCTATACCTCCTCTCTATCTTTATCTCTCCCATTATTTCTCCTGCCCTCGTCTCTCTCTGTCTCTCTCTGCTCTGTGCTGATTTTCACGTTTTTCTGGCTGTTCTTGAAATGTTTTCCTGCTCTTTCTGTGGTCAGAGTCGGCCTGCTGTTCTTCTGTCCTGCTCAGGAAGAAGCTCCACAGCTGAGGTGCTCAGCCTCTCCGGGAACAATTGGCCATGGGCCCCCCGCAACAGTGCACAACCTCACCCAAAACACAAGGCTGTCATTAAAGAAGACCCTCTTTCACTCAGCAGCACAAAGTGGGGTCACAACAGCATTGCTTTTTCCACATGCATCCAATCCAAAGCTTTTGACATGCCATTGTTTCCTATTCATACACACAAACATGGCAGGTTAAAGAAGACACAAAGGCATGGCTCTCCACCTCACTTAACCATCCACCACAAAACCCACATAACCAACCAACAAAACCACAAGTATCACATCTAAACCATCAGAAGCACCCAAACTAAAGCTTCACTGGCTTATCTAACCAACCTGCTTCACCAGTTTGAAGTATAAAAGCAAAATTCAGCTCAGACTATACAAACAATATAAAATCCAAAAGATTTTGCATCAATAGTATTATATACAACCTCTGTTTCTAATCACACTCTTTTTTTTGGAGGTGTGGAGCCTTTACATTACACTTTGTTACGGTTGCAAAAATTGTTTTGGTTCTATATAAAACCATTTTTTAGACAGCTGACTTTAAATAATAATGTAGAAGAAATTAATACACATTACTGGACAATAACAAAAGGTTCATTGACAGTGAGTTGTGAGTTGGGAAATTAAGCTCATTCTCAAAGCATGTTGCCTGTCTTTGGTTGTATGATGTGTATAATGCTGTATGAAAATGGCTTGAGATGTAAATGGCTATATATATGGACATATAGAGGTAATAAAATCTGTCGAGCTACTTCATCACAATCATATCAAAACCTCACATTTCCGAGATAGTAACTTTACAGAAGAAGGAAAATCATTTCTTTTACTATAATGTATGTTAATGTAGGTAGATTTCATTCCAAGTAATTTAGGTCCATTCATCATGAAATGTTCACAAACTATGAAGGGCAGCGCATGGTTTTAAATGATATAAAAATAAATAAAAACAGAGATGTGAGGTGTTGATATGACAATGGCGATATGAACAAAATGTGTTTTGGCACATGCGATTGCGACAGAGAGCAGCTCAGAGGTCCAGTGTGTGACTGGGAGATAACCCAGAGGTCACAAGTTCATCCTGTGTGTAATGTAGAGTTGGTGTGATGGCAGACGTTTTGCTGTGTGTGTGACTTGGCTGCAGTTTTCCATACAACCACAGAGCATAAGAGCCATGAATACACACAGACTCATGGTTAAGATGCACCAGCTCAGGTGCTACATGTTTATACTGATGCTGGCCAAACGCCCCCTGATTAATGACCATCACATCCATGTCTGAAAAAGCATGCTGTTTGTTTTGGAAAACAGAAGTAGCTTTCCTGCACTCCTTCATACATTTCCCACCATACAGTATCCTGGACACAGCAGGGGTGAGGCATGGAGGCTTGGCTAGACCAAGTGTCTGGAGAGGTGAAGTGTCCCGGACATAACCCCAATGTTTCAATTTACAGTTTACACATGATGCAATGTTGTGTCGCCCCAAGAAAAGGGGAAAAATTAAATCAGTTTCATTAATTAGTTTGTTGTCTTCAGAATGAGGTGATTCGACTATTTCCTCAACAACTGTTACCAAATGTTTGAGAGCCCATATTCTACAATCCATTTTTTTATATAAATTATTTTTCTCCAGATGCCCATTCATAAAGTTGATGTGTTTGGAACAAAAAAAACTTTTTTGAAAAAAAAAGTAATGCATTTTTTAGCTCTTTGAATTAAACAGGCTGTTTTTGTTACTGTACCTTTAGAATAGATACATGTAAATGCCTTCTGTTCTGATTGGCTGCCCTTTTTTGCGCCTTATTAAAAAAGCAGTCAAGGCAGAAACACTCTTTATACCTTGAGTATGAATGGGTGGAGCTAAACTGCTGTGGGCTGTACATGTGGATATATAGGGAAGCCTTAGAGGGTTTTTCCTCCTCTTTTCAAAGATAATGAGTTATTTTCTTTTATTGTTAATTTTATCATCATCACAGCACAACAATTGTTATCTTGATAAACAATGTGTTATGTCATGATTGTGATATAAATAACTCATGATCTCCAGAAAACTAATGACAATATGCTTGGTCAATTCATGGCCATTTAGCCATGAAATGACCAAGCATATGTTTTCTTGACATAACAAAAATAGCGAATTCAAAATGGGCTGTTTTTGCAGTTATTCCATTCAGTTTTTGATACTTTAATAGTGTTTACATGCAACATCAAACTCTTTCCAAAAAGAAAACTCAATTTCCCGTGATATAGGCCCTTTAAATACTATGAAAACCTCAGATTTGACAGAGTGGCTGTGTTGAATTATGGATGCTTCACATGGAAATATAGAGAATTGTTTACAATGTGTGTCTGAATCTTTCACATTATTATTTACTGAGAAGCAGGCCCTCAGAATAGAGCTGTTGTCTATAATCTAGTCAAAATAAATAAATAGCTAAATAAAACAATTACATGGTTACAAACTGGTAATGAAATTAGCTCCTGTTTTGTATTTGCTTTTAAAACATGCATCATAAAAGGAATATTGCATAAACACACAAAGCTAAAATGATTTTCTCTAACATTGTCCCCCACATGCCGAATGTAAAGAGCTATTAGAACCACATTATTGTGGATATCCAGCTCATTATTCACAAGATATAATTTATCTGAACTCTTCAGGGGAAAAAATGCTAAAATGGTTAGTGGTCTGTCTCACAATGGGGAAATTTGCAATTGACTACATGCGGAAAGGTTAAATGCCAAGTTCCACTTATTAAAGCCAGAAAACTTTATATTGTTTTATTCAGCTAGCTTAGAGGGTATCTGGCATAAATCAGGCTGTTGTTACCATTAAACAGCTTTCTAAAATGCACATATTGTTACTATGAAAACAAGCAGGAAGACCATTAACAAGGCCCATAATGTGCTAATTAACAACAGAGCCATTTCAGGCAGTATGGGAACATGAAGGCATTGTGGGTAATTAACTGTTTGCACACAGACTTGATTTATGTATCCCTGCTGCAATAGACTAGCAACTAGGGGCTCAATAGGTACCATCCCTCTACTCAGAAGAGTGTGCGTGGTGACATACGGACCCTCGTGCTGAAATCAAAGATCGAGCACCTGGTCTCAATGCCTGGAAATGAAGATTTTAATTTCAAGTGTTTGCTGGACTGGTTTAGAGAACATATTTGATACGGAAAGGCATCCAGATAAAGCTTAACAGAGGTTTAACCCGGGAGACGACCACAAGTTTAGATCTATCAGAACTAAAAGTGAAAGGTTTGGCTTCACAAGCCTGACACAACGCACCCAATCTGAGTGAACTCTCAGTAACCTGTGGAGGCAATCCAGGCAGATGCTGGCTAGGAGCTCCGTTGCTTTGGTCTGCTATCTGCAGGCTCCAGATTTCTGAGCTAAAAAGCAGCAGAGCATCTTTCTGCTGCTGACTGTACACATTGAAGACTGAGCCTTATCTGTCCAGTCTAGTTGATTCTTTTATCACAGCCAAAGGTACACAATTAAAACAAACTAATCTTGCTCTTTCAGTAAAGTATCAGAGCATCCGCTCCTTTAGTTCTCTTAGGTTCATTAAAATAGGCTACAAATAGGCATTGGTACTATTTTGAAATACTAAGAATTGGTACTATTTTGAAATACTAAGAATTCAAAATAAACACTTTATACGTAATATAAAAGCCATTTTTTTCAATGAAAGATGTTTCTTATTGTCAGAAATCCCAACATGAATGTATTACAAAGCGCTTTACAATATGCGATGCAATTTTGATGCGTAATATCACATTTATTATGCAGCACAGATTTTATTCTGCTGTAGATGGAACTGCTTTGTATATACATGCTGTTACGATGTATTGCTGTGGGTTTGTCAGACCACTGCTATTGGGTAATCACTCCATTCAGCAATATAAAGAGCAGGGATAGAAATTATGTACTACTCCAAATCCAGCAGGAGCTGAACCAGTCTTCATTCTCTCTGAAGTCTGTATGACCTTGATTGTGTAGCTGACTCTAGTGCTTGGCTCTGAGCAGACTGGACACAGGTTCTTTGAGCAGGAGATAGCTGAGTATATTGAAAAGGATGAATGCTGTGCTAGCAGAAGTTATTTTGGGTGTTTCATGTACACACAAGATGACAGCGATTAGCTAGACATAAGAAATGAGCAGGGTGTGTCATGAATTAAGCTGTAATAATTACTAAAGACTTTTTATAGGTTGAATTGTTTATAACTTCATCAACTATTATAGACTGCTTAATTGTGATAATAGGCAAGCAATGATTGAACCCACAGATTTACACATATTCTGATTTTGTTTCTCCAGTGCACTTAGAGCATGTACTGACACAGATATGCAGTGAAGTCCAGGCCCTGTTCTTTCATTAACCTTGAATGCAGGTAGTGCTTATTAACCCAGCTGGACACTGCCGACCCTCCTCATCCCACACACTCAGTACAGGAGCAGAGGAGTGATGCCTTTAACCTACATCACCCTGCCTTTAAAACTGCTTATATATATATATATATATATATATATATATATATATATATATATATATATATATATATGATGGAGAGTTTAAAAAATGTAAATATTAAATACATTTATAAAACTGGTTTAGTTGAAGCTTTAAAGCATTTGTTCTTTTTCTTTGTTTCCTTTTTTGTAATAAAATCTATTTTAAATAAAATAAACTTCAATAAAATGAACAATAAAGGTGTCGATTTATACTTTTAATGTTTCATTAATAAATGAAAAGACATTTTTCGATACGTTATTTTTTATTTTCTTTAATCGTGAGCAGACTGATTTTTTTTTTTTGGCAAATAAAAGCCGTAAAAATGTGCTGATCCCAGCTCATCACGGAAGGAGGAAAAAGGGGATCGAACTGAATTGCCTTGTTGGAGAAGTCTGCCCGTGTGTGTATGTTCGAGACAGTCCGAGTGTCTATTTATCTATCAGTCTTTCTCTTCTTTCCTTCTTTCTGTGTGTGCCGCTTCCGCCTGATCCGCCATTCCAGCACTAAAGCAAACAGGGCGACTCTCCTAAACTCTGCTGCTCTTCACCAAAGCTGCCTTTTCCTTCCCTGCTTTTCAAACTGCTCTCTCGTCTGCCCGTTTCCTCAAGCCTTTTTTTCTCTCCCTCTCTCCACTCACTCGCTCACACTCTCCCTCTCTCTCCCTCTCTCTCTCTCTCCAATACTTTCCTGCCCCTCTCTATTTATGAAAACGTCACTTCAAGTCCCTCCCTGTTTGAATCTCATTAGTTTCTTGTGTGTTTCTCCCTGTCAATAATCCCGAATCCAGACTCTCTCTATTTCCATCCCTCTCTATCTGTCAATCAGCGCCGCCTTTGAACTGAAAACCACTCCGACCAACTTCAACTCACTCAATCCGAGCGCCTCGGCTCCATCTCCGGCTTCTTTTTCTGCCAAGATCCCCCCTCTTTTTTAGTTTTCTACTAACCGCCAGTGCTCGGGGAAACGCCAGGGCAGACCCCTAAAAACTCCAGAAAAAAATCCTCGGGACTCGGGATCGCAAAGATCAAGGCTTTAAAAACTTTGCGTTTTTCGCCCCCCAAAATTGCTCGGGAAAATGCCGCAGCTGAACGGCGGTGGAGGGGACGATCTGGGCGCGAACGATGAAATGATCTCGTTCAAAGACGAAGGAGAGCAGGAAGAAAAGATTTCGGAGAACTCTTCAGCAGAAAGGGATTTAGCAGATGTCAAGTCTTCTCTCGTGAACGAGTCAGAGACGAACCAAAACAGCTCTTCGGACTCGGAGGTAAGCGACGAAAAACTCTGGCCACTGCAGCGGCGCTCCGTTTACCCCGCTTACTGCACTTTTCTCTTGCTGTGTGTGTAAGTTAGGTTAACTGCTAACGCCAAGCGCCCAATGTCCTGCCTTTGTGCCTTTGCTAGCTGCTTTAATAAAAGTAAGCTTAGCTGCCGCTTTTGCCAGCGTGTTTGTTAACCGCTGTTCCCTGTGTTTGGTTGCATTTGAAGGCGGAAAGACGGCCTCCGCCTAGGTCGGAAACTTTCAGAGACAAAACACGAGAAAGTTTAGAGGAGGGTGAGTGACTCTGTTCTTTTCTCTAAAATTCTCTTGCTCTACACTTTTTCCTTACATGAGAGAAGTACACGAGGCGTAAGCCGCGGCTTATAGCCGTGCTTCTGAACTGCACTCACAGAGACAGGCAGAGAGAGAGAGGAAAAAGTTGTTTGAAGGTGCCTAAAAAAAGTTTTCTTCTTTTCCCCCCCGCCATGTTAGCTGCGAAAAGGCAAGATGGAGGGCTGTTCAAGAGCCCCCCGTACCCGGGCTATCCATTTATAATGATCCCCGATCTAACAAGCCCCTACCTCCCCAACGGATCGCTCTCTCCGACGGCACGCACAGTAAGTGGCTTTATTTCACCCGTTTCTGTTCACGCACACATACAGCACACGCGCTCAGACACGGCGCGAGCTCCGGAGGGCGAGCCGCCCGAGCAGCTCAGCGCGAGGAGCGCAGGAGCACAAGTTTGGGAAGTTGCGGCTGAGGCAGCGCTCGGGCTCCCGCTGTAGGGCACTGGCGCTGCAGGCTCACAGGCTCAGGCTCACTCAGCACTGCCTGCTCTGAACCGCCACTGCTGCACCCAGGAAAACAAAACGAGACAAAAACCCAACAAAACGAGACAAAAAGCGAAAACCAAACATGTTTATACACACGCGCACACACACGCACGCACGCGCACACACACACATATATAAACACTTCCACTTCACACTCACTTACCATCCAAAAAGTTATTTTATTTTTAACATTTATTTATTTTGTTTTTAAGATTAGACCACATTCTGATTACACATAGACTGAATCTTAAAAAAATCATATATTATTTCTGAATTTATTTATTATTTTATTGTTTGCTATCATTATTATTATTATTATCATTTGTGCAAATGATGATGATTATTAATAGTAATAAGAAAAATTTAAAAATGCTGAATTTATTGATTACTATGGTTTCTTGCTACATGCTACAACCATATGCACAGTGAGCATCATTTTATTTATTTTTAAAAGTTTATATATATATATATATATATATATATATATATATATATATATGTATAAAGAGGGAGGGAGTGGTTGCCTCCTGTATCCTTAAAGCACAATGGCAGAGAGAGGCTGGTCAGCATGGGCACATTGAGCTGTTAAATGGTAATTAGGAGCCTTCAGCTCAATGAATCTGAGACTGGCAGAATGTATGCATAACATTACACTCTCTAAATCTAACTGAGTGAAATATTCAGCAGGACTTTTACGGAAGTGTTTACACGTTTAAAGTGAGCAAATATTTACATAAAATATGCACAGCATATAAAACATTTATGTTTATATTGACAGCAGTTTGCAAAACATGATTGACCTTTTATGATGAAAGATATAAATTCATATGCATGTGTATTTGGAATGCGGCGTGCATGTGCAGATTCACCTGTTTTATTTTATATTTTGTTTTATTTTTGTTCTGAAAGATTAGCATCAGTGATGTAATTATGCATGTCTACAATTTTTTCCCAGTACACTCCCTTGTCCCAAAGGACATTAGTGGTGCGTTAACGGGGTAATTTTCTTAATACACAGTTGGTATTTATAGTAATCATTTTAATGGCAAAGCATTGCTGTAAGATCTGCTCATCTCATCTTATGAGGTTTAAACAAATTGTAGACAAAATGAATCTGGCTCAGTGCCTGAACAGGAATTTTTATTGATTTGATTTTAGTAGGTGGTTTAAGCAAACAAAAAAAGAAGCATACTAAAGGAGTGCCAGAAAATATTAATATGCACATAAAAAAGTGTAGCTGAATTACAGATTTTAAAAAATGCTCATGCATGTGTGGTATTTAAGAGGCAGTCTGTTTTGTATATTAGTGAAACATGGTCTTATTGAGTCACTGCTGTGTGACTGTGTCTGTCATTGCATGGCCATCGCTAGCATGCTTTCCCAAAGAAACTCCTTTGTTGAATTTGGCGTTCACATGACAGCGTCTTCTATCCACCATTCTTTGCTTTCTCTTACTCACAGAACTCTTTTGGTGTAAAATACCATAGAAACGATAAAAACCTGACCAATTATTATAATACGGCACCAATTATGGGGGACTACACTCTTGTGTATACAAAAACATGCACACATATTCATCCAATGCACAAAGAAATTGTGACCACTTAAAACACAAAATGTATGTTCTCTGAAGAAATGAAGGAGACATCGGACACGTGTGCTTTTTTCCTCTGTGTTGCTGGTGTTTTTTAGAGGTGGTGGTTAGTTCCAGCGAGGGATGCGGTTGATCTAAAGGTTTCTCTTTGAAGAAAGTTTTTCTAGCTTAGGTAGAGGAGTAGGGCTTCACTGAAATATATATATAGAGATATATATGTGTGTGTGTGTGTGTGTATATATACACATATACATATATACACTTATTACACATATTGTGTAATATCTTCAGCCATCTGTTGTCAGATACTCTGTTAACATAACCTCTCACCTAAAGCTTATTTTGATACACTTGCTGGTGAATTGCTTTATTGCTTGTAATGTTATTGATGATCTTGTAGTGTAATGACTGTAATGGAGCCTAGCCTTGTTAGTACTGCTGTCAAGTGCATGAGCTTTACTGTCCTGTGCCCCCCCCCCCTCCTTGCTCAGTCTCTCCTTCTCCCTCTCTCCATGAACCCCGCTACCTGTGTGTTGCCTGGGCGTCCTACCCACACAGCTTTGAAGTTGAAAGCCGTTGTATTCATAAACGCATTACTTAAGTCTAGAATAAATAATTCACCTGAGCATCGATTAGCTGTCTGTCTTTTAACAAACACACGGGGCTGAACTCTGCGTGGCTGGTGCTGAAGCAGTCAAACCTTCCTTACCGAGCACTTGTCGGCAGCGTGTGCATCCACGGCGCCTTCGTTCTTGCGCACGCCCTCTGCTTTTGCTAAATTACAATGCACAGGAATAGCAGCGTTTTTGTTTACAGTTGTACAAATTGGGCTGTTTACTGTGCCTCTGCTTCATGTTAGAGGCGGATTTCCAGACGGCTCGGCTGATGTAAGGTGCTGGTGAGAGCGGGTCGTGTGGCGTGGAGGTCGATGTCTGAAAAGTGACAAAATCTTTTGAATTTTCATAAGCCCTCGTGTCAGCTGATTTCTCCCTGAAACCCACTCGTGCAATAGTGATGAAATGCCTGTGCCTGGGCTGCAGGCTGGAGCGTGTGCCAGTGGGAAAGGGGGGGGAGGAGGGCTGGAATTAGTCTGACCTCCGAGGGCCGTAATAACGGGAAGTTTGTTTTTCCAACTAGCTCGGCCTTAAAAGGTTTATGACGGCTTGGTGGCGTTTAGCGATTTTGACATGAAGCTGCACAGCCGGAGCCGGTCCCCCCTTCTTTTCTCTTTCGTTAACGGCCCCCCTCCTCGCTCTCGGCACACAATAGCCAGTCGGCCCTCTCGGCTGGAGCGGGTCGGAGGCAGGAAGCGCAAGCGCGCGGCCGCGGCGTCGGTGCGCGCGGTTGAAAAGGCAGGCTGCTGTAGAGGAACATCACACCTCAACAGGTCTGAGGCAGAGGCAGTGCACAGGCCTGGCTTGCAGTGCGCAGGCAGGGGCTTTATGCCCGTAAATCCTCTGGGTTTATTTACTGCCTCTCCGACTTATGAATGTTAAGATATTTGACGCCACCCCTGGCCCCATAATTCCTCAGGCCTGCAGACTTTTGGCAGGGGTTTCGAGTTTCGACGTATAATTATGCGTAGTTTAAAAAAAGAACCAGAAGAAGAAAAAACCCTGCAACACCCAGTGTCCTCTGCTCCATTTTGGAGTAAAGGGAAAGATGTTCCCTGAAATCTGTGGCAATTCCACAGCAAGCCTGGCATGCTGGATCGTGCTGTTGCACAATAGCTTTTCCCCTCCTTTCTTTTCTTTGTTTCGTTCTTTATGTGCTGTTCTGGCCCTGTGGAATTTTTTTTGTAAATTAAAAACAATTTGTGATTTTTTAAAAACTGCTGTTTCATTGTTAACTGTAAGCTGTTTTAAATGAATTTATTCATTATGGTAAAAATGCATTCACGTCTCCTTTGTGTGGATTCGGATGAACAAATTTTAATAGACCACGGCAGTACGACAGTATCTTTCTAGCCATTTTTACTAATACCTAGACAACAATGGCATATCATATGGATTATGTGTGTTCTGCCGCCGTGCTGAATAGCTTGTCGCGCGAGGTGCAAAAGATAGTTTAATGCGGATTTAGGGGGATAGACTCATACCTTATCAAATTGGCTTTACATGTTAATGGCTCCTAATTGCTATCCGCAGGGGGTTCACTGAGCTACGCGGCCATGTTTTGTGCTGCTCTCCACAAAATACACTCTGGGTTTGTTTGGAAGGTTGGCATCCTTTTGTTTTGCAAATCACTTTTGTTTACAAAGAATGGCGGAAGCAAGTCTCCCTCTTCCCTTCCCCTCTCTCTATTCCTCTTTCTCTCGTTCTTTCTTCCTTTCTTTCTTTCTCCTCCTCCTGGTCTCTCTCATCCCACGTAGGAGAGAAACGGTCTCTATTTTGCTTAGGCTTGATAAACAGCTATAAAAAAAAAGTGCAATCTGTTTTGGATTTGAGGGAGTTAAGTTGGGGAGCAAAGTTTGGCACCATTAAACTGAAATTGGGGCCTGCGAGACATTAGCGGCACACAGCACATTCTCAGGGCTTAATTAGTCCGAACTGTAATTGTTCATGGTCTGCCAATAGGAGTAATGCTCAGGAAAAGTGGAGTTGCACTAAATCGGCCCACGGTTTTTAAAACAATAAATCACTCGCATATTTGTGCCATGATTCAGATGGAGTCTCGACCTCTCCCATCTCGACATGTGGTAAATTGTAAAGTCAATGAATCGCAGATGTAGGAGAGCGAGTGAGAGAAAGAGTACAGTAAGGTTTTGTTAGTGCCTGGCGAATGAATGGAAAAGATTTGCGCTGTAAATATTTACTGAGTTGTTTTTTTTTTTGCTTGCTGGGCTCAATTATCTAAAGATGATAGTAATGGTGGTGGTGATGATGATGATGAGCTGCATCGTTTAAAAGCAGTTCAGATCTCTTGTTTTCCCATTTATTATTATAATTATTCATTTTTAATGCATTCACCAGCTTTATGTGAATAAACGTTTCATGATCTAATATCCTTTTTTAAACGTGAAGAAAATGCTTCACAGGCGTGAATAATCAGTCATTTAATTATTGCACTTTTCTGGCAGAAATATTTATTTTCACCCAAAAGTTTCACAATGTGAAGAGATACCAGAGTCATAAATATTCCCCTCCTTTCTCCTTCCAAAGTGTTTGTTTGTAAAGCAGTGAACGTGGTGCTGTCCCCTGGCTGATAAATGGAAGCTGTAGCAGTTGTAAATTGTAAGTCTCCTGGAGCAGTGTTGGCTCAGCAGCTGTGTGCTGGTCACCCCAACACCCCCCCAATTCATTTCCATAAAGTTCAGCACAAAGATTGCACTGTACATCTGGAATGCAACTTTTGTCATCTGTTAAATATAGTGCTGCTGGCCCATACTGCGAGAGGCTCCCAAAAACATGGAAATCATATTACTGACTGTGTCCCGCGTGTGCATGTGGACAGTCCTGTTCATACACAGTGTGCATGTACTAATGTGATAGCTCTGTGCAGATGTGTATGTAGGCCTTTCTGTACAGTGGGGACGCACATGTTTACTGGTGTACTGCAGGTTTGCACAGAGAATATTAACAGGTATTTTGGAATTTATACATTTTTAAATGACTTCAGCAAATACGCTTCTAGCAAAACATTAAAATCACTGATTTCAAGAGCAGAGAATAAATATTTCATGCTAGTAACAATACCACCCAATTTATTATTGATCAGAATCAAAGTATTGAATAAATTGCAAATAGGATTTTATGAATTCAGCGGTCTTTATATGATTCGTTTTCAAATGTCAAATTATTTTTAAGTACATTATGTTCTTAAATTTGTTTTGAAGTTTCCTTCTTTATTTGCAATCAAAAATTACATGGCAAGTGGGTGGTTGACCATGATGTCAGCTGATGATACACAGTTATTACTATTATATTTTCATCATTTGAAATCAAATATCCTGACGCTGTAAGATAAGATAATAGTGGAATATTATGTTTTTGGGTAAAGTAGTTGGAGGGGGTTGGTGTGTGACGTTGGCTGGTCTGGAAGGGGGCAGGGAGGTTAAGAAAAGCGGGAAAGACAGGGGCCGGTGTGCCCGCTGTGGTGGGGTTGCGGGGGGGGGGTGGGGTGGGGGGGGGGGGTGCACAGGGTGGATGGTAGGGAGGGAGATGCACAAAGGCCATCTGAATAGGGTGCATAATTGCTCCTAATGCTGGGGCAATGAGAGCGGCCACAGTTCCTGGTTAGATGTCCAAACAATAGAGCCCCAAGGCCTTGCATTTATCTTCCTTGAAAAAGAGAGGAAAAAAAAAACAGCGGGGCTGAGAAAAGACAAGGGGGAAGGCGACAAGTTTATAGCCTTGCTTGATGGACAAGCCATGTGTGTGGCTTTTCTCCTCTTTTAATGAATTGGGCCTGTTCCTTAAGTTATTAGCTCCTCCTGATTCGTGCCTCGTCATCAGAACGTCTTGGAGAGAAGCTTGGCTGATGCTGGAATTCGGCTGCGCGGGGCTTTTGTTTGCATTGGAACATGCTCGGGTTGGGCCAAAGTGCATACTCACTGACATGCATTCTGTTGAAAAAGGAGTTGCCCCTCTAACCTTCTTTATGACGAATGATAGGAGTAGCTAAATGTGTGTGTGTGTGTGTGTGTGTGTGTGTGTGTGTGTGTGTGCGTACGATATCCTGATTATTTCACTGTACTTTTATTGTCAAACTGGAAAAGATAATGGCAATCAGTGCCAGTGTACAGAGCACCTTTAGGGCAGGAAGTTCAACTGACTGTGTGTCAGTGTCAGCTGAGCTACAGCATTTCAGTCTCATAAATAGCCGAATAAATGACAATTCGCTGTCATGCCGCCTCACAAAACAGAATATGAACGTTGTTGTTTTCACTGCAATTTGTTTCCTTGTCAGCCAACAACAAATAAAATGCTATCAGCGTCTATTTTTAACTTGAAAGAAAGAAGAAGTTGCATATATTAGGCTCTTGTCATTATGTTATTAAGGCCTGTATAAAAAGATGAGGTCTGACCAGCCTTTTCTGTTTTTGTTGATTATGTAGGCCTGTTTATTATTCCAAACTATTCTGTGAAATGTTTCTCTTTGATAAGAGAGTGAGCTAATTTGGGATCACCCAGATGAGTCTGTGTTCAGACGCTGATTGCAAATTGAGATTCTAGAAGGTTCTATTGTGGAAGGTGAAATCCTGTTTACCCTGATAATCCGCACTAATTCCTGTAGATACTTTGGGAGCGTTTTGTATTGGTAAATCACATAATTGAGAAAGTAATAGGTGATAAAACTCAGCCCATGTATTTTTAATCTTCCAATTAAACTTTTAATTGCTGGCGGATAAGCTGAGAGCAAAGCCCTGAGAATGTGTGTATGTGTGTGAATGAGTGTGGGTTGAATATATGTGAATGTACACAAATGCGGCTGAGCTGATTGTCTGGTAAAGGAACTGCATACCTAACTGAGCAAAAGGTGAAGAAAATCTTTCCTCTAGGGAATAAATGAAACAAGTGAATTAATAAAATGATTTATTTTATGGTGTAATAGGAAATGTTGCGGGGATTTATATATTTATATATAAATAATCTAAAAAGACACAGAGTTGAACTTTGCTGGTGTGGTTTGTCCTGCTGTCACTGATAAACCCATTTATAAACACAGGTATTCCACCCTGAATCATAGGCATGAAATGGTGGCTAACCTGGAGTCTTGTAGATAGTGTGCATGCATTCAGCACTTCCATCCCATTCCATCTCAGGGAGTCAAACAATATAGATAACATTTTATGTGATTAGCACTTTGGCGGTCACATGACTAGGCCCTCTAAAGTGATTTCCTGCAGGTTTTGTTAGCGCTAGGTTTAAAATATAAACCAGAGACTTAGATCACTAAAGCTCTGTGCACTTCCATTCAGATGCTCTGGTGCTAACAGTGTTTTGCAAGCCCATGCTGTAGGTAGGAAAATGCAGTGTGTGGTTGTCTGCATTCTATGGATAAGCCTGGATCAACTGTCGCTCACTACATCTCATTAGAGAGCGGTGTGAAAACCCAGCGTAGTCGATTCCAAAATGCAGGGAATTGACTTCCCATGCTGAGTGAATTGTCAATTACATACCAAGAGGAGGGTAAATTGAATGGAAGTGTATCTGTGGCTGACTGGCCCAGGGGTACAGGGAATGTGGCTAACATTAGGTAGTGGCCAGTGATGTGAAGCCAGATTGTAATGATGTGCTCTCATCTCAAGGGTGCGAGGCTCAGCACAATGACACAGGAGGCGTGTAATCCAATGGCTCTTCGTGTTTAATGGAGATGATGAGCGCCTGTCACTGATAGTAAATAGTAATCTGTCTGTGCTGGCTATCTGACAGAGGCAAAAGAGGGAGTGATGAGTTGGGAGTGATTTATAAGGAAAGAGGGCCTAATCCTGACCTGAGGCTGTTGGCTTTGGACAGTGGACGGTTTTAGCCACGCCGCGCGGCAGTCACATGACCATGGCAGCGTTCCGTCTGTCGGGGTGCCCTTTAGAACATAGTTTTTCTTTATCTCCAGCTTTACTGCTCCTCTATCTTTATGAGCCGTCCACACTTTGCATTTTTTAAATATCAGTGGAGATAAATTGCCTGCTTTGTCATAACAGATGGCGTCGAATGGCAGGATTTCAGGTCAGGGGCTAAGCGTTCCTGGTTTCAGCTCTTTGCTTAGGGCTCATGCTGTAGCTTTATTTCTTCTGTGATTAAGATATAAGGAAGTGGTTTCTGGCTCAATGAGCTCGTTGTGTTAAACACTGTCCATATGAGCTGAGGGTGCTCCTGGGCTGTGTGTTCCCAGCCTCTGTCCCAAGCTCTGCTGGGCTAGTACCACAGAGAGCAGATGTTTGGTAGTGAGCATGCTGTGGAATTCAGAGCTGTTTAAACAGTGGGCTGTCTCAGCGCAAGCCCGAAGGACTGCAGGGAAGGAAGTCCTCAGTGTTTACATAGCCCAATTGTCCTACGGGCCCCGCAGTGTCTAATGCACTACTGTTCAAACACTCGAGAGTGTAGAGATGACCCCTACTGCAGCCTTAGCTACAAGCCCCAAGATGGTCTCTTTTGTGCGTATATGTGTGTATGTGCCTTTTTTTGTGTTTGTGTACCTTTGTTTGTATGTGCTGAAAGTTGTGGAGTCAGGATCTATACTTGCAGGCCCTGTTTACTCCTCGGGATGTTGTTTGCTAGAGCCTAGTGGTTTGGGTGATTGATATTGAAGTGTGGCTAAGCTCAATTCATCTCAGTAAGCAGGGCAGTGGAGAGAGTGGAGAAAGCAAGGCGGTGCAAGAGAGGGAGAAATCCCCTTTGCTTCACGAAGACTATGTGTGCAAGGGAGCTAGACATTGACATACGGAGGAATCAGCTAATTGTTGTTTGAATTACCTGTTGTGATCCAGTGACAAATCTCCCCCACTCCTGCCACTGGAGCGGAAAATGTAGCCCCGGATTGGCATGATGTTAGCAAGTGTGTAAACCGTGCTTCAACAAGATGGATAAACGCAATTATTGGGCAGACCTGGAAAGGGAAAATCCATTTAAAGCCTGTAACGCTAAGCAGGGGCCGTGGTTAATTCATTTGGCCAATTTGTGGGTGATGTACGAGTGTCGGGGCACATTAGTCAAGGGGAGCACGTGTGTGCATGACTGTGGATGAGTGGGTGTGTGTTTGTGTCTAGCAGGGGGGACGTGTGGTTGTGTTGTTGGAGATCTCCTTTGGACCTGCCACCCACTCCTCCTCCTTATTTTGCCATCACCCCTCCTCCTGCCATTTCAGGGGGATAATACAAATGGACCCAGAGCTTCAAAATGACAAAAAGATACACTGAGTGTAGGAGAGCGGCGTGGCTGTGCAAATGAGGCAGGGAGAACAGCGCGGCCCACTGAGCAGCCTCAGCAGCTGCAGCACTATGTGCACCTCCAGAGTCTTCAATCAGCACCGGTCTGCTGTCTAAACCTTCACATATACACTCATACTGTGTATACTCACCTTTGTGGACGTCGGTAGTTTACATTATTTGAAGGAGAGGCTGAGGAAGCAGGGGAATACAGGTCAAGCAGGGCAACTTTTTGTGGTCCATGCTATGACCCAGTTTGCCTCTGACACTCTGAGTGAACTGCAAAGTTTACAATTAAGTTACAGTTACTGCACGGATACTGCTATTTACTGCTGGCACACAAAGCTTAGGTTGTGGACATGTGCAGCTTGCTGGAGACCAAAGACTCATGTTTTTTTCTCCACTCTTCTCATGATTCTTCAGCAAGGCCCAACAATGGTCAGTGTCTTAATGTTTGCAAGAGGCCTTTCCCAAAGGTATTTCCCAAAACGAGAAACCCTAAATTTTGTTCAGTCCCCCTCAGAGTTTCATAGAGTTATTCATTTGTTTGTGTAAACAGTGAAGTCTTATTCTTTTGTTGTGGCTTATCTGTCCCTCCATCCTGTACACCATGTCTTTATCTGTTGATGTGAAGTGGGTGAATTCACTCTGTTCAGTGTGTGTAATGTCTCGTGGGTGAAAAACCACTTGACAGTTACGCAAGATGAGCTGTATGCAAACGCAGCGGTCACAGCGTGGGGAGAGTGAGGAGGAAAGAGGCGTCGGTTTACAGCTTGCGGCCGCAGATTGAACCACGGATTTTTCAGATAGCAGAGTCGCGGCGCTAGTGGGCGGATAGTGGGGGATGTTGGGTTTCACTATCACCAAACACCACGACTAAGGTAGGGAGGCAGGAGAAGTGGTTGAATTGTGTCCCATGGCTTGTGCGCATGGGTGGCTACTGTGTCTGATGAGAAGGAGGGCTTGTCTGTAGTCACCTGACTGCATGCCTCTCGGGTACTGAGGTCAGGAAACGAGAGCTGACTCAGGCAGCTGGCCAAGCGGCCTCCTCACAGCTGCTGTGTGGCCCATGGCCTCGAACCCTCGCCTCTGGGGCAGGAGTCCAAGAGGACAGGGAGATCAAAACTCTTTGCACTTGAGGGGAACCACTTGTATTGCTCTTTGTGGTCTGAGTAACGCTCCTTCAGTCTGCATAGATGTGATACTGATGGCTGCTAGATGCACCTTCCTTGCGGCTTTCTTGACATAAGAAAATATGTAATAAAACTCCCCTCGAGTTTTCCCTACAAACAGAAACAGAGTTCCCCAAAGATCATGGATCCCAGCCTATTTTCAGAAACATCTCATTTCAGTTGTCTGATGGATATGTGGGCAATTTCCGGCTTCCTCCCTGCTCTGCGCTTTCCACAGGAAGTTGTTTTTTAATCCCAAGCGCATATACTAGGAACTCCCTGCTTTACCAGGCTTCTTGGACTGTTTTCCAGATCTCCTCTTTGGAACCATACCCCTTCAGACTCTAGGCACCCTGCAGTTGGGTTGGAGTGACATCTCTTCCTTCCTTCTCCATCTCTCACACACCCTGACACAAGAACAACTGCAAGCCACAGTCTGTAGGGCAATGGAATTCCTCGCCCAACACACAGACAGAAAAAAAACTCAGCTCGGACTATTCTATATGCTCCTCAGATCATTTTACAGTGATAGACGTGCCTCCTGACGCAAGTGTTCCCATTAGGGGGAGTCTGGCTGCACTTATTAAGGCTGAAGGGGGGGACAAATGTTTTTACCAGCCATTTAATAAGGATTCAAACGTGAGATGGCCTTAAAATAATTTGACTTGTGGGGAGAAAGGGCAAGGCTATAGTCCCTGTGACCCTTTGGCCTCTTCCCACTAGGGGACAATAATAAATCTGGAAAAACAATAACAGGACGTGTCCCTTGTTTTGTTGCATGCTGTATGAAAGCGAAAATGTTAGTGTAGTGTGTTAGTGATGCGTCCTCTGATGATTAGGGCAGATTTATTGCCCTGGTGCAAGACTGAGGAGCTGCACCCCTCAACGGCATGAAACACTTCCTTGCTGTGTGGAACCTGATACTCAGGGGCCTGGCCAGAACATGCACCAATCAGAGATCCATTAACACCAAGCAAAATGACAGGTGACCAATCAGACCCAGCTGTACACCAGAGAAGACAGGCTCCAAATATTTTTATTGGTGTTATTATGGGTGATGGCATTGGGCTTAGCATTGGTGCGTAATGACACTGGGTAAATGGTGGAGTCACTGTTCCTGTCGCCAGTGGAGGCATTGTTTCAATGCTGGCATCGACGTTCCTTTCCCAGACGTTGTCACTGAGTGTAATTTATGTTGAGGGCTTGATGGGGAGGTTGCATAGTTTAACGCTCGGGGAGCTGCGGTCTGAGACGCTGGAAGAAACGACCACTAATTGTTGACAGAAGCCAGTGGCAGAGAGAGTGGAGGAGGATGAATGGAGCTCTGGCAACGAGGCTATGGACTGGAGCTCGCTGCTGGGTTTTCAGGAAAGAATGGATTCCTGGGATGCTCCCCAAAGACAAACCGCGGTGCCGAGTAAAGCCCGTAAACCAAACTCGTTCCCTCTTTTAAGAAAAGAACACTTTCGTCACTTCTCAATTGCGCTTGTTATGTGGTTTACCACACCAAGTTGTTTCGAAAGGTCCAGTCCGATACAGGCCTGAATTTGTTTTGTTTATTTGGTTTTTTCAAAAGATAATAAGAGTCTACATTTGTTTTCACTGATTATATTATTCATTTAAAACAGAGCCAGTCCCACTCTTGTGTTTCTTCACGCCTTTTTGATCTCTGTCACAGATGCTGGGCAAGAGGCCGCATCTGCTTTCGCTAGTCGGTCAAGCAAATCCTGTTCTGTGGAGTTGTTGTTTGCTGTAATTTAGCAAATAACATCAGTAATGATTCAATTGGGCATACAGTGATTGGGAGACGAGCCTGTTTGCCATCTGCCTGGTGGGATTACTGTTTCTGCGTAATTAAAAGCGTGACCCTGGGAGGAGAGAGGACATGGCATGAAGCTGAGTGGTGTGTGCTCTCACTGGACCTGGTGGAGGAGGGGGTGTGGGGTTAAAGGAAGAGCTTCAGTGTGGAGCTAAAGATAGCATGTGTAACAGAGTGCAGCTGAAGTGACAGTCTCCTTTACATGGATCTATGTGTGTGTATGCATGTGTTAAAACTCACCAGCCTGGCTTATTCAATGTGAGTTTAGTTGGGCAGAGCAGACACTTAAAGTCCAAGTGATCCCTGTGTGCAGCCAGTGTGTCCAGAAGGGTGCGGAGAGGCTGGGGGATGAGGGCTCCTGCTTTCTCTCTGATTTCACATGCACTCTTGTTTTGACTCCTGAGCCTTGGCTTCTCTTGGACACTTTCCAGAGACGATGAGCCTGCTTTTTTTCAGGGCTCCTTCAGAACTAGAATGACGGGCCCTGGTCGGGGCCTGGAATTGGATTTTGGATTTGATCTTGTTGCGTGTAGTAAACAGAACATTACAGACAAGAGCATGGGGCCTAATGAGTGTGCCTGTGCGTTAGCGTGTGTTTTGTTTGAGTTATATACCCCTCCTTCCTCCATGGACATCATGCACCCCCCACCAGTCTCTATCTCTATGTATCTTATGCTCTCACACTCTGCCTCTTTGTGTGTGAGAGAGAGACAGACTGAGAGACAGGGACACAAACAGGATGTGGGGCTGAAAAAGACATTAGAAATGTAACCAGTAAGGGCTGGATGGCGTTAACCGACACTTCCGCCCAGAGGAGAAGTCGGGTTAAAAAAAAAAAGAGAGAACGCAAACAAAAATAACTGTTTTAATTAGCATGGCTCACTGTGGCGTGGCCTCTCTGTGGTTGCCCGGGCATGACCGAGGTGGCACTATCCATGGGCACAAGGCCAAGCTCCTGGGAAATTACAGGCTGCCCAGGGAAGAAGTAAAGCCCAAGGTCTCCACTTCCTCCCTTGTTCCCTCCCTCTCTCTGATGAGTCCTTCTCCCTATGTCTCTATTGTCACTTTTACTATGCCCTAGTGTTCTAGACCCTTCCTTCCTTCATCTTTCCCCCTTAGCCTTTCCCATACCAGCTCTACACTTGGCCCTTTAAGACCCTGTCTCGCTGCACCCACCCTCTCTATCTCTCTCTCATTCTCTCACCCACACCATGCTCCCTGATTACCTCTCCAAACTGGCAATAAGTTGATTGCTTTACAGAGATGATGTAAGCCTCTGCCCTAGGGTACATCAGGTTGGATTTCTTCTGCTTTATCTTGTAAAGCCTAAATTAACAGCTGGTTTGGTTTGAGTTCTTCTGGATCTGACTAAAGGATTAGGCTTCGTTCTCATGTGAGTCAATCTGGTTTGATTTATTGCAGGTCTATCAAAAAAGATCAATGGAGGCCCTTTTGAAAGTAAATCCTTAATCGGTCTTTGCACTTACATGTCATCATTGTGATTTTTTTTTTCTCCTGCTCTCACTCTCTCATTCTCATTCTCTCCCTCCCCTCCCTCGTCTACCCCTCGCTTTCTCTTTTCTTTTCTCTTTTTTTCCTCCCCTGTCTCATCTCGGCTACGCGGGGAGTTAGCGATCAGCGGTGTCAGTGGTATTTTGCTGTTGTACTGGATGGATTTTTCTTTCTCATTAGCTATCCATCACTACAGCTCAAATTGAAGCCCAGATTTAGCAGCACAGTCCTGTCGGCAGCCCAGCGCTTATTTTTATATCAGGCCAAATCTACCTGTACGTGCTCTTGCTCCTCAAATTCACCTCTCTTATTCTTGACTAATGGTCAGTGGACAGAAGTTGTTCAGATCATCTTTAAATAATAAATAGATTATTTATTTGTACTTTGTTATAGCTTTACTTCATACCATTTATATTAACACTAAAGTGCACACTGCTGAAGCAGTTAAGATACATCAGTGCCACTCCATATGGGTTGTATGAACTCAGTCAGATGCACAAGGTTATTATCTCTGTGTCAAGTGAACAGCGTTTCATTGCGATTCCACTTGAACTGACCCAGTGGAGTAATATGCAAACACACCGAGCGGGACAGTGAGCCAGCAGCCCCGGATGGGCCTGGCAGGCAGACTGACATCGGATCCAGTCATGTTTTATATTCCTCCCCACTCGTTCCCACTCTCTTTCTCTCGTTCTCGCTCTCCTCCGTCCCTCCAACAACAGGCCCATTATGCGTGCCCAGGTTTTTGCCTCCTCCCTCACAAGGCCATGACTCTTGAAGAATCTGGCTCTGCAGCACACACACACCGGCACAGGCAGGCTGCCTGACCCACGGCCACACACGCGCTGACCCACTAATGCCACTAATGGCTGCCACTAATGGACGGGTACGTGTGTTTGGGTTGAGAGAGTGAAAATATTGGTAGAGCGTATCACAGATTGGGTGGAAACATATCTCTTATGAAATATATTTGTTTCATTTATGAGGTTAATTTTTCAAACCCAGGTCTCTTAATATGTTGTATTGTTATTTTTTCTCACAATGTAAAATATAACTAATGTATTTCATTTAATTTAATATTGTTATAAGGGATGTAAAAATACAACAAATTGTATCATTTCGTATAATGGCTCAAATATTAGCTTGTGGCTGGTGTGTTAGGTTGGGGCTAACATTAGCTTGTGTCTACAGTATTAGATTGAGACACCACGAAGCAGAAGTTTTGTTTCAAATGTGTTTTCATGTTGGATGCTGTCATAAACGGAAAATGGAAACGTGAACATATTAACACAATACGCATTTTCAGGCACTCTTTATCTACAGTGTATTATAAAATGTTGAATCTAGACACCACTGAATCATATTGTATCGAATAATGGTTTATGTGAATTGTTACGACTAACATTGCAACGTCTTTTCAATAAATCATATTTCTTTTATGGAATAGAGCCAGACAAAGCTCATGGTTGCATCACTGAACACGGCGTTGGTCACCATTTATAGAGAAGAGGTGAAGTGTACCCTGCCTTTTCATTTCCTTTCTATTTGTATCTCTCCCTCTCTTTCCTCTCAGCATGCATTTTTTTCTCCTCTTTTACAGACTTTCACTTTCTCCACCCCTCACAGGCGTGAATACCAAAGTGTGTGATATTCTTTGTGTGTGTGAAGGGAAAAGCTGGGGCAGATCGATGTCAGGTTCAGGTGTGTGTCCTCCTTGCTGGCTGGCGGAGCAGGGCCGAGGGGCTGGGGTGGGAAGAGGCATTGGCAGGATACGTGGGAAGGAAGGGCTTGCTGTCAGCCAGCTGGACCACTTAATCCTATAGCCCTGGGGGAAAGGGTGTGTGTGTGTGTGTGTGTGTGTGTCTGTGTCTGTGTCTCTGTCTGTGTGTGTGTATATATCTATCTATACTGAAGCATGTGTGTGACTGTGTGTGTTTGTAGGGGTGTGTGTGCCTATATCCCTGAGTATGTGCGCGCGCGTGTGTGTGTGTGCAGAGCAAAGGTTTGTCAATCTGAACACACCTCTGCTCCTGTATTTTACACAGCTGAGTCCATTGTGTCCATGTGCAGCGTCTACCAAAAAACAGGCTTTAGGATGTTACTGGCAGACAAGCCAACGTTTGCTTACTATTGGTAATTTTTTTTGGCTGAAGCACAATTTTGAGTCTAATTTAAATGTAAAGATGCACTAATTTCAGATCCAAAATCCAT
This sequence comes from Pygocentrus nattereri, assembly GCF_015220715.1. Classification (NCBI taxonomy): domain Eukaryota; kingdom Metazoa; phylum Chordata; class Actinopteri; order Characiformes; family Serrasalmidae; genus Pygocentrus; species Pygocentrus nattereri. The sequence continues at coordinate 22,071,642 of NC_051223.1, forward strand.
GGCAGAGATGAGCTGGTTTGTACTGGAGGAGCAGCAACTCATGTCTTCTAGAGCCAAAGTTATGTATTGTTTTTTCTTCAAAACTGATAGATTAATTTTGTTGTTGAAGTTGAGCTAGTTAGTCAGTGTGTGTAAACATGTTTAAATATTTTTTATTGTGGCAGACATGCACAGTTTTTGTATGAAAAAAGATGTACGCACTGCCTTCTTTGTGAAGAGGTGTGAATAGTTTTCACAGCAGGTTATTCTCACTCTTCTCTTTTCACCTCTCATTGTTCACTAACAGCTCAACACAGTCACAACATTTCACACGCAGAGAGCCAGCAGTGTCCCAGTTAATCTAATCAGACTCAAGGGGGAAAATATTTTGTTTGATTATATTAATTAAAAATGTTTAAGTTGGCTGCAAGGTGTCCTGCAGAGAGATGTTAAAATATAGCAGAGAGTGAAATTCAAGTGTGATATTGTGTTATCGATGAGTAATACTGGCCACATGCAATCAACTTCCTAAAATATTCGTGAGGCCTTGACAGTCAAGCGCAGATGTATTTGGGTTTTTATAGACTTAACAGCCTCAAAAGTGAACTATGAACTCTATTCTAATACATTTCTATAGAAGTATATGCATAGTATTCTTAGGCCAAGAATGAACTGCAAAGAATTCAGATGCTCATTATATACAGTTTACAACTCTGGTAGCTTCGTAGGATCTACTACCCCTCCGGAAAAAGGTCTTGAGGAAATACTGATGTATGTGTGTGTATGTGTGTGTTTGTGTTTGTGTCTGCTCATTTCTGAGTGACTCAGTGTCTGAATGTGTGTCTACGCTGTGAGGAAAGGACACTGCTTCATCTGCTGTGTGTTTACTGTGAACTCACATTATATTTATGTGGCTATGAGTTGCCTCAGCTCTCCTTAATGAGGGATGTGGTGGTGGTGTGTGTGTGGAGGGGTGATAAGTAGTGGCGTAGAGGTACGAGAATGGCACACATAAGCTTGTGCCCCCACTATCATGGACATTAGCTAAAGGTTTGGCTTTCTGTGCATTGTTTTCAGCAGGCCACTGTAAAACATGCTGAAAAGAGTGATTGCATCACCCCTGGCCTTCATTAGGGTAAAGCACACTATTTAGCCACATTCCATGCAAGCTTGCTCCCTCTCTCTCTCTCTCTCTTTCTCTCTCTTTCTCTCTCTCTCTCTCTTTGGCGTAGATTTTTGCATATATCACGGGCTGGCAGGCTAAGAGCCTGGGACTTCCCCACGCCACACTCCAAGCCTTTGATCCTTTGCTTTGGAGGTAACATCAAAAGGAGAGGCATAGAAAGGCAGCTACTACTGTGAAGTTCAATGTTCAACTTGATGGCTTGGCTGAGGGCTTTTTTTTCCTTCCCTTGCTGCTGTACTGCTTCCCTCTGCTGACAAAAACACACAGTTTGTAGCCAAGGCTTTTTTTTAGAACATGTTAACCTTTATAGAACCCATCTGTAAAAAAAAAACAAATAAATAAACAAATAAACAAACAAATAAACCCCCCAAAACCCCTATAAATGTACATCTCTGCGATTCTCAATGCCACATGTATGATGAATTTGGAATGGATGTGCTAAATGAGCTGGAGCTTTGTTAATAATGCGACGAATGACATGCAGCTGCCGTATTGCACTGCATTGCATCAATGCTGCGACTCGCTTTAAATGGAGGGTTTGAAAAAGGCTAGCGAGCTGTGGAAAGTGGCTACATGCATGTTCAGATGCATTCAGCTGCCTCCTCTTCCGATCGGACACAGAGCTGTCAGAATCCGTTATAGGAAAGAATTTCCACATCCAGCTTTTGTGGAGGACTGACACTGTATACTCAGTCTGCGCTGTATATTGTTCATGTATCGTTATCGCGATATTAGCCTTTGCAATACTGATAGAGCAGAAAGCTGCACTATGGAAATGGGCCATTTAACTAACACAGCGTTCTGAGCATGTTAACCAAACACAGTTCCAGATAAGTGTTTCTGTGGATGTTTTGATCAAGATCTTCATGTAATCCCATTAAAGCAAATGAATATGGTCAAGCTAGCTTATGTCATATTTATTGACACACTGAAGTGTTTTAATGTATGGTAGGGCGGATTGCATATGCAATATGTAGGATATATAATTGCAATAGTAGTATTTTGTTTAAATTAAGTATATCTACAGTATACACTGCAGTTTAACTGATGCAGGAGTCTAAATCATGATGGGAACCTCTGCATGGCAGTAAATGAGGCATTTAATGTTGGCTTGTCTTTTGTTAAAAACATCTTATGCCGTGGAAGGTGAACCAAGAACTATTTGTCTGTCTGATCAGAGCTTCACTAAAGTATAGCTCTGATTAATACACAGACAATCTTGCATGCAATGTATATACAGTACATACATATATACAACCACAACCTAGAAATACAATGACAAAAATACAAATTTCTTTTGTATTTACTTTTGTATTTTTGTATTTACAGCGACGTGTCTCTCTGGCATTGTGTTTTTCTTTAGGGCTGTGGGAGATTGCCCTGTGGTGGTGCATGTGTGTGAGAGAGAGTGAAGCTGGAGAAAGAAGGCATTAAAGATTCACTAATAATTGGCTTGTGTGATGGTGTCTGTCACCGCTGTTTGTGGACGGACGCTGGCGGTAATTAACAGAGAGTGGGTGGAGAGCTGGCCTGGGTGACCAGGAGGGACGCGGGGGGCCACAGGGCCAGGTCATTAATGCAGTTTATTTGGAGGTGAGGGGTGCTCTTCCTGGGGTGCATGCAGGAAGAGGACAGGGTCGCCCAAACAGCCACACCACTCTGCCCACAGCGGCCACTTCGTGACCTTCTCTGTGTCTTATTGTCTGCCACACTTGCTCCATTCTAATGAGCTCTATTAACCACAACCTTATTATTTATTTATTTATTTCGCGAAAGCAGCATGACAGCCTCTCTCTGATAGGCTTGAGCTTTACAGGTGATTGTGAAGTCATCCTATCCTACAGTGGAACAGCACGTTCCTTTCGAGTAGCGGATTTACTTTGAGATTGTTGATTAGTCTTATAGAACATGTTTGGAGCGTATATTCCAGCTGTCATGAAAATATGGTATGTGTATGAACGGGTTTGATCTAGCGCAAGCCCTAAAAGTTGTTAGGATTTCTTTTGTGAGGTTGTTTCTTTAGGGTGTCCTGTGCAAATGCATCCACGCACTTGTCCTGAAACCATTTTGAATTTTGACTGAGATTCCTGATAATGGGCTTCTGCTGCACTCAGGGGCCAAACCTTATGAATATGGAGTTTGAACTGCTTCAAGGTGTGTGTGCTGTATATGTTTCTGTATTTGTGTGGGTTTGTGTGTGTGTATGTTTGATGCTTGTTTGAAGGCTGCTGTTGCTGCTGGAGGTGAGAAGAGTCTTCATTTTGAACTTGGGACTGTGTGCACTAGGGTGGTAATTACCCCTCATGGTGGCGAGGACTGACCGCCCCCTCCTGCCCCCCCAACAGAGTTGCTTCAGTGTGTGTGTGTGTGTGTGTGTGTGTGTGTGTGTTTCTGTGTGCATGCTCCAAACCACACTCACTGACTCCACAGCTAGCTCTTCTTGGGCACACCTAGCGCTGTGCTGGTGTAGTCAGGCCTGAGAGCACATAGCTGTTAAGTAGGTCAGTGTGTATGAGTTTCCACAGTGCAGGAATGAGGGCCCTCTCAGGCTGGAAAGCCTGCAGTCTGTATATATGTGTGTGTGTGTGTGTGTGTGTGTGTGTGTGTGTGTGTGTGTGTGTGTGTGTGTGTGTATTGATACTGTAGGCTCCAGATGCCTGTGTGTGTGCCCCTGCTGGAGCAAACACTGGCACTAAAGTCTCAGACTTGTAGGTCTATTTATAGAGGCCTCTGAGGAGGCCATAATCACCCAGAGAGAGGGAGAGAGAGTGAGCTATGGAAGCTGTAGGAGTCTTCTGAAAGAGCGTTGGGTGCAGCTGGGTGATGATTTACAATACTGCACAAAAGTCAGGGACCACACTTAATTCACACTTAATTCATTTAATTCTCAGTCTAGTACTACAAGTTATTAATTTTTCAGCAACAGGAAAGAAGCAAAAAAAGTATTTAACAGAAAATTACACACAAAAGTCCCAACAACTAAATATGATCTCCTTTTTTAGTGTTTAATATGTCCACACTTTACATTCATCACAGCTTCAGTATTTTAGAGAAATCTGCAGGGATTTTTTTCCACACCTCCAAAGTTCAATCTTAGAAGTTGGTTGCATTTTCTGCTTTTCACAGTGCAACTAATCCCAAATTCCTCTTCCTTAAACAAGTGGATTATTTCATATCCAATCCCATCAGAAATATCTCCTGAAAAATGTGAAACTTGAACTTAGTGACTGCTTTGGTCTCTGACTTTTGCACAGTACTGTATCCTCATTAAATAAGTACCAGTGTGTTGGGCTGTGTGGACTTTGACAGAGCTCTGCCCATTCAGTCACTCTTATTGACCGTCTCCAGGAGAACGAGTGTGTTTGTGTGTTTTACAGCTTCGTCAGATGACGACCTGTGTGTAAGCTTAGCTACACTGCTAGCAACTTTCTCCCCCCATTCAAAGTGCAGCGAGAAGGTGTTGCCCAATTCTTCTTTCTGCAGGTTTCAGGTGACTCAGCGGCTGTTTGACTAGCGCATGAGCCCACACCTGCTAGGCAAACAAAGCATGAGCGAGGACACACACACCTCATGCCCCAGTGTTTGGGAATGCAGTTCAGCACGCACACACACACACATACACACACACACACACACACACACACACACACACACACACACACACACACACACAAACACACAAACACTGCCTCTGATAAGATGAGTTTAAGCCTAGACAGGGGAAAAGTGCGGTACAAGCCTGTACAGTATTTCTTCTTAATATTGCCATGTTTTCCCTCTCTATCTCTCTGTTTAACTCTCTCTGTCTAAGTCTTTCTTTCTTTTTTTAAAATCAGTTCAAGATTGATTGGCATGACTGTATCAAATACTATATTAGCTAGAGATGGCATATAGGTATCGAGGGGTATAGGTATTGGTTTGATACCAGTAGAAAATTCTTGATGAGATAAGAATAAATCTAATCCAATCTTGTGAGGAAACTACCCTGAACAGCTCATGATCTGTTGTGTGATGTGATGCTGTGAAGTTTTTCCGGTGGGGTGGTAGAGTGTGTGAGTTGTTTCTTCATGATAACCTACTTTTACATGCTCATGTAAGTGTATCAGTAAGAAAAAAAGTGTATAATCCTTATATGGCCAGGGCAGGCAGGCTCAAAGTTTTATTATACACTTCTAAAACTTAAGAATAACACAACCAATTTGTGTTACTGAATAATTTGTAATTACTGATTAATAAGCCTTAGTAAGTAATTAGCCTGGGATTTTAAGGTGGTAAGGAGGCTTTCGGATTGGTATCAGTATTTGTTATTGATATCCATATTGATATTGGAGAAAAAGTGGTATCACGCCATCTTTCATATTAACCTGGCGCAGAAAGGGAATATTTTACCATATATTTGTTTATGGCTGAACAGTAATAATAACAGGAGTAGAGTTGGTATATAACAATGTTAAAGGCACCATATCATACAAAACCACTCTCTTCACTTAAAAAAAAAAGTTTAATGTAGTATATAAGCTGAATTGTTAAAGTCGCAAAACATAGCATCCACCTATTCAGCCTACAGCAGTTTAGCTCTCCCCATTTACACTGAAGTTATAAGATGTGTTTCAGCTCAAGCTGGTTTTTGAACACAGGGCAGCCAATCAGAACAAAGAGCATTTATGTATGTTAGTCTTAAAGGCATCATCTATCATTCTGTCATTTTAGAGGATAAAGAGAGTTTGTAGAAATGAATTGTGACTGCTTGTGAGACATAAAACTACACAAACGTCACATGGACCTCAGGAAAAAAAATAAAAACAAAAACTAATGTGGGTTAAGGGCCCTTTAAGAGTTAATAACAACAACAAGCCACCACAGTAATGACTTTCAGTTTAAGTCTGTAAGTCTCTCGCCCTCTTTTTCACTCTAATATACTCTCTCCTCATCCCTTTCTTACTCTTTTTATCACTTTCCCTCTTTCTCTTGCTCTCCCTTTCACATTTTCCTTCTGTCACACATCTCTCTTTTCTCTCTCTCCCTCTCTCTCTGTTTCTTGTTTCTCTTTCCTTTTACTCTGTCTCCCCCTCCTTCCCTTTCTCTCACCCTCACTCTGTGAGAAGTATGTGGTGAAGAGAAAAAAAAAACAAAGGTGGCTGCCTCTCATATAGTTTTGAGGATTTGTTTGGAGGAAGAGAGGAGTAAACTGGAGGAGAGAGGGAGAGGGATAGGTGGAGTGAAAGAGAAAGTGTCAGAGGGAGTTTGAGAGAGAGAAGAGGAGGGAAGGTGAGAGGTGAGCGGATGGATAGGGTCTGCGGCCCCTGGCTGTCAGAGGGGCTGAGGAGCCCCCAGCGGCTCAGGCTTTGGAGTAAATGCACAGGCCCTGCGGACCCTCTCCTGCCCCGGGGCACACAAACCCCACGCCTGCCCACATTCCAGCTTTATTTTCCTGGTTGCAAACCGCCTCGGGCTATCTGAGCTGGTGGGGCGTACTTTTTCTCTTTTTTTTTCTTCTTTATTTACTCATAAAATGTGTATTAGAAGAACTAAGCAAGCGTGAAGAAGCCCTCGTGTAGACTAACTTTTAGTTTCATCTAGTCTTGGGGCAACTCCTCCTCTTTCCTTTACCTGTTCTCTTTTCCTCCGCTCCCAGCTCCCTCCTTCTCTTCTGTTCATCTGAAATCAAGGGCATTTGAATGTCTGCCACACACACACACACACTCTCTCTCTCTCTCTCTCTCTCTCTCTCTCTCTCTTTTCTCTCTCATGCTGCCCCCTGTCTCTCAGAGACAGAGATGGAGATGGGGTCATATAGTTGAGGGAGTTTCCTCTCCCTTGGATCAGCAATTTTCAAAGAGCCCGGCTGGATCATCATTTTGTCCTCGCCACAATCACAGAAAATTAATTCTTTTGTGGAAGGGAGTTTGTACTCGAGTACAGTAAAATGCATGTGAATCAAGTGCCTTTGCTTCTCTGCACCTGCAAACAAGACAATGAGGCAAAGAGCCTAAGGAGTATAGAGTGTAGTAGTACCGCAGAGCAAGAGGTCTGATTGTATCCTGTTGCAGCCTCTTCAGTGTCTCCTGTTTAATCTAGGAATCGCAGGATTTTTAATCAGCCTTTTAAATGGCTTCTCCTTACCACAGAGAATGATTTCTCTTAACCCAAATCAAGTGCATTATTTTCCTTCTTTATCAGCATAAATCTGCAAGCTGTCAGCCTAATCTCAGAGCACGCTCCCTGCAGGGCAGGCGTGGACATGCTGATGGGTAGGTCAGTGTATGTGTGTGCCTGTGAGTGTGTGTATGTAGCCTTGTATGTGCCTGACCCCTGGGCACAGATGGGCTGGGATGTTTGGGCCTGGCCCAGTAACTCTAGTGGGAGGCTGGCCGGCCGTATGCTGACTACAGCCTGCAAGCCCATGTCTCTCTGACTTGTTCTCTCTCTCTCTCTGTCTTTCTCTCTCTCTCTCCCTTTCCACTTCTCTCCATTTGTATTGTTTACGTGGCTGGAATGCTTTCTGACAGATCAGTTCATCCCTTGCCTGACCGTTGGGAATAGCCTCACGTTCCGAATCCTCTCTGGCACATTATGCGTCTGATTTGTCTGATTACAGCAAATGCCTCTGCTCTTAATCCAAACAAAATGGGCAAGCCGTTTATAGTGCGACTCGCCTTTCATTTGATAATCACATCAGATGTGTTTGCGCCGATTTAGTTACTGTGCCGGATGCTCCCTGTAATGCAGCGGCATTCAGTGTGCCACATTAGTTCAGCCTGAGGCGATTAATGACCTCAAGTGTACTTTGAAAGTTAAATAAAAGCAGGTCTATTCACAATGACAGTGAGTGTGATTCCTGTTAAACCCTTCATAATGTTGCCTCAAGTGCCATGTTGACCATTGAGCTTTAGTCGTCGTATATATCCTGTGCCATGATGGCTAAAAACCAGCCCAACCACATGCATCTTGTACACCTTCACTGCAGGAAAACAGCCTGAATCTAGCTAGCAGCTGCAGTGTATTATGTTCTGAATGCTAACTTAAAGGACAGCCATTTAGGTGAGTGGTAGCAGCAGACTTTGTTACCAGAAAGCCCTCTTTTTTTAGCTTTAGTGAAGCCCACGTGTGGTTTGTGATGGGCTAAATGTGGACAAATGTCCTAAATGTGAACAGATGATTTCATTTTGAGAAAAAAAACAACAATTCTGTTAGAGATAACTAGAGTGATCACACATTTGTAAAGATTTGGCATATGACAAAAGCCAGCTATTTATCTTACTTGCTGTCCGTAATGTGTGCACTCTCATTCCATCTCTCTCTGCCTCTCTCTCTCTCTTTCTGGGAACTCTCCGGGCAATAGAGAGAGAGTTCATCCCCCTGGGAGGATTTAGAGGACTCCCTTGTCTTTCACTTCATCAGAGACAATTGAGTCATTCAGGCCCATTGTGGCTGTAGGGAGGCAGGAACTAGGAGGCGAGGCAGGGTTGGAGGGCTGGTAGAGGGCGGGACTGGCAGGAAGAACCACAGAGTGCACGCTGTTGGTGGAACTCATCCTACCAGTGGGGGAAGGGTGCCGAGTTATCCTGGAACTCCGGAGCAATTTGTCACATCGGAACGGCACTTGAGTTACATGGGGGGCCTCCTGTGGGGAAGGGAGCGTGAAGGAGGAGGAGCAGGCAGCAGGCGGAGGTCAGGGGCCGTGGCCTCTTCCAGCCCAGCCGCTGCGTCCATCAACGGCCCAGAGAGTAGCGGGTGGGGCTGAAGAGGGGGCTGATGGAGCTTTGGCACCAGCACAGGCTTTGCTTTCCTTGGCATGCTTGTAAAACCTGCGGGAGGGATTAGGCAGAGGGAACATTTGCAGTAGTGGTCTGAAGTGGATACGCCTGTCAGAGCATGTGCACTCTTCTCTCAGCAGCTACACTCTTCCAGGGTGTCTCCTTTCATCCCCTAAAAACAAACCCCACATCTCCACTAAACCTGGGACGTCACTTGGCCTGCAACTTCCCTTTGTCAGTACATGGCCTACTTTAGAATAAACAAGTTATTAGAGGTGACTTTTGTTAAAAGAGCACCAAAGGTCGAAGCACTTGTAAAGTGCACTCTTCTGCTTCTCTTCATCAGTAGATCCCAACCCTAGTCCTAGAGTTTCGCTGCTCTAATACAGCTGATCTAGCTAATCAGTTAATTAAAAGGGGTACACCAGGTCCAAGCGTGGGAGATACTGCACTAACACCAAAGGCTACAACTCCAGAACCTGGGACTTCACCTGACCCCGCTATCCCTTGCCACTACATAGTCCACAGCCTTAGAAATAAAGGTCCCTAATTGCTTTTTGAATACACCGTTGTAGGACATACCTTTATTTAGTGCAGAGCAGGGCTGTCCAGTCTTATGCAGATTTACGGAGAAGCGGCTTGGAAAATGGATGGATGGACATTAAAATAAATGTTTGATGTGCAATACTCACACATTGAATCTCCAAAAGTGGTTGTTCTATGTCTGGGGTGTCCAGTCTTGTCTGAAAATGTAAGTGTGGCTGTAGATTTTCATTCCAACAAAGCAGGAGCACAAGTAATCAGCTGTTTGAAGATTGAGACGAACTGAATAAATGAGGAGAATCATGTTGTTTTGATTGAAGACCTGCAGCCACTCTGGCCTTTGTGGATAAGATTAGACATCCCTTTTTTCTGTCCTCTTTTTACAATTTTTCTGGCATCCTGTGCATCTTTTTTCATAGGGGTATTCTTTACGGTAAGCAAGCTTTTACAGTAGACTTTTCTTCAGTAGAATCAAAGGACAAATAAGTTGCAGAGTGCACACTTATACTTCTACTGTATCTTTTAAAGGATCTGGAATTTAGTCATTGTTTCTGAATGTGTCATTACTGTTGACGTACCCTACCCCAACTCCAAAACTAGAAACTAGCTAAAGCACAACAAGCTCAACAGGGGAACTTTACAGCACGTCCACCCCTACTAAGTAAACAAGTGAATGCATAAACAAACAGGGAGGTAGTGGTAGGCAGTAGGAGTGCAGAGTGAGGGGAGCAATGGAGCTGAGGCCAGGCTGGGAGTCAATAAGTCCCTCCAGCTCCAAGCACAGGACTGCACCCCACAGTGAACCCACCACTAATTACCAGTGAATCACACCCCTTCTTCGAGAGGGTCCCGACACACATACACACACACGTACACCAACCGCATACAATACGCTAACACACATCTCTTGTACACAAGTACTGCACTAAGTACATGTGCAGATACCCACAGGCAACAACAGAAATCCACACATAAATACAAACAGCTTTCTACTTTTTGTATTACTTCTCTCTTTGCCTTTATGAAAGCTGAGTTGTGAATGTCCTCAAACAGCTTGTGAAATCTCAGAAGAGTCCTGGTAAGGTCAAACAGACAGGAGAGTGATTGGCTGATTTACAAAGAAGCATGAAGCACTCAGTTCGAGCAGAAGAGGACAAAGAGAATGAGCAGTGGAGAGGCCTGTGATTGGTCAGATCTGGCCGTGGATGAGGATGGAATGATAACATTTTCACTCGCGGCCTGGCCAAGTTTTTGGCATGAATCCAAGCCCAGTGATGTCCCGATTGCATCGCAGGCCAACCTACAAGGCTGACCGACTTGTCAGAAGTTTTCTTTAGGGATCCGCTGTAGTATAGCCGTGTGCTTCATTTTTATGTCGAGTTTACTCCAAATCCATTTTTCATGTTTTGAGCTACAGGCAGCGTACCACATTGCCTGTGGTACCAAGGTTAAGAAATAGGCACGTAGCTCCTGGGTCTGGTCAGCTTAACTCACCTTTACCCTATTCTTTTTCTTTCCTCTATTTGTTGTTTATTTATTCTCTTGAAGTATTGTCTGTATTACCTCTTTCTGGTAGCTGTCTTGCTTCAGTTGTGTCTAAGCTCATTCAGTGATCAAGTGTTTGCTAAGCTTGCATGCAAATCCACTGAATTTAGTTCCATAGATTGTTTGAATGCTTATTTGAATTTACTCTCAGGCAGTGTGTGAAGCAGCTGTTTTGAAAGGTCACCCCCCCCCACTTTGTCTGTCTGTTTTGCTGTTAAGGTCTCTCCTAATAACAGCAATCAGGATCCAGTTAACCCCTGACCTAAGCAATTTAGCTAATGCAGCGGATACACTTATTGTGAGAAGACTGCATGCATCCTTGCACTCCTCATGGGATGACCGTGACTTTGATAAAACTGACACTCTGAGACCAGGTCACACACAGCTATGGGCTAATTCCATGGTGTTTCGCTTTTCTATACAGCGGTAGGTCAGATGTTCAAAGGTCGAGTGCACTGGCTGTGGGAATGATGGACTGACATTTTCAAGATACACAATTCATATCATGATATTTTGTTTTTCTGAGGTTTGCTAAGTTGGTGCAGATGCAGTGCACAAGCAAAACAGTAGTGCAACCTACTATCAAAATACTATAAAAATGTACGCATTAAATATTTTATCCTCATCATTTTACCAACTCTGGTTTACTACATGTAATTAACTCATGCATATTTTTATACAGTAATATAAAATGGCAGCAGGAAAAAAGTGCTGATTCTGTACACTGATATGTTTTACTGTGGCCAAAGTGGGCATGCGCATGCAGTAATTCCTCTGGCAGCAGAGTTAAATGAGTTAATAGGGCCATGGCCAGATTCTCAGAATGAATTGCCCATGGGATACTTGGTTCAGAAGGGTCAAACCGCACCGGTTCATAGACTCTGGATTTGTTGAGACTCTGACTTGCAATTACCCTATACCACTTGAAACCTTAAACAGGTATGTCTTGTTGAACCTCCATATGAATCTTGTTTCAATGAGGCATGCAGTTGATCACAGTTCTATCAGCTCTGACAACAGTGCTGAGAGAAGCCTAATTTGTTGTGACAACAGTTTCACGTATTGTCATATTGTCCGCTCACTGCTGATATTTGCTAAAGCAGATTTGGGACACTCAGTGGAAGGGCTTGGAAAGGGCCCCACTGTGTGAGCTGTGTGAAGGACTGGCTTGGCCAGGAGGGTGGAAAGAGGGAGTAGGTCTGTGTGCAGGTCTTCCAGAGTGTAGAGAGCTGAATGAGCACATATACACACACACACACTCTCAGCTTGGCTTCAACGGCCCAGCCTGACTCCACAGCAGAACTAGTTCATGGAGGATGGGGTGAGAGGAAGGAGAGAACAGAAGGGACGACACACTCGTTTCCTGTGACTGAGTGATGCGGATAAGGCAGGGCTCAGAACCTCACCTGCTGCCCTATAGCTGTGAACTTCCATTTTGGGAGTAGGTCATATGTCATTAGAGTACTGCCTTAATTTTCACGTCCCCCAATTCCGATTTACCCGAACACAGTGTGTTAGACGATACGGAGCATCAATCCGATACAGCACTTTTTCATTTCCTCAGTGTAAAATATGTTCACCCCATTGTGTGTAACTCTTAGAATGTGTAAGGTAATATAATTTTAGCATGGGGGGGGGGGGCATATCTTTAACATGTAATATCATGTTTTTCAGTATTTATTGTGTCCATTCTTTGTCTTTATTACAACTTCCTTTCTTTTCAGGAAACTTGTTTTTAATTTTTCTGAAGAAATCTGCAGTAATATTTTTACAAACTTCTAAAGTTTAGTCTTAGAAGTTAGGTGTATTTCTCCTTCCCACAATCTAGGTCATTCCAAACACAATCAGTGGTCTTTAGGTCTGGACTCTGGGGTGGTCAGTCCATTGTTCTGAGGGCACCGGCAGATTCTTTGATTTGCAAATTTTCTTTTTTTCTGTTTCTTCTTCTCGGTAAAAGTTCATGTCAGCTACATGTCCTTTTAAACCTATAGTGTTGAGTTGTCTTCTCACAGTGGAAACATGGGCAGAAAAACTTGTGGATTTTTTCAGATCTGAAGCAAAAATGGAGCTTCATTTTCTCCTATATAAGATGAAAGCTTTATGTGCTGTTTATCTGGTGGTAATGGTTTTGGTGGTCTACTAGGTCTTGCACAGGTTGTTAGGAGGCCAACTTTCTACTTTCAGCTTTTTAACTCAGTCCTACAGCTGCAAATGTAATAGCACAATTGGTTGTTTTTTTTTCCTGTGCATACAGGAAGTCACATAAATCTTGGCTCCAGCCACTGCGAGGAGCATGACGTTTGCAAGTGTGGTGTGTAGGTGTGTGTGTGAAAGCTCTGAAAAGTCTGGGTCAATCATTCACTGGCACAGTCGCTGAACTCAGGTCCACACCATTTTACAGGTACAGGGAAAAGATATAAAATGCACCTGGCGTTCCAGAGAATGTAGCTACATGACACAAATCAGTCTTTATAATTTAGACAGACAACAGCATTTCATGGTCATTCGGCATAGCTTTCATATGGACTTCATAAAAAAAGTAAATAATCCTTAATAATTCTTGTCTCCATAGCACATATGGCCAGTTCCACCTCATGCATCATTCAACTCAGGATCTGTTTCAACACACTATTTATTTGCTTTTGATTTCTTTTTTGCTTTCTGAATCATATGGTCATTTTTAAGGATATTTTTACCCTTATGTTTCTTCCTCCCTTTGCTTTCTGCATTGTTAACATGTTTTTGTTTCTCCATTTTGTTTCTTTCTACCATTCAGTATCTACAGATGAAATGGCCACTGCTAGATGTTCAAGCAGGAAGTCTTCAAAGTAGACAAGCACTTAAAGATGCCAGGTCCCCTTCTCCGGCACACATCGTTGTAAGTAACACCCATTAGTCATTACATTTACAAAGCTTTTTGTTTTACGACGGAAGGGAAAAAAACCTTTTCCTGTATCCTGTATTGTTCGTCTCTTTGGGACTTCACACTTGTGCCCTAAAACAAACTTGTCAAGTGAGTGCAAGTGACTAACTGCTGCTTTTTACGTGACACATGTGACAGCACAGAATGTGTTCCAGCAATAAGAACAGGGTAGATGTAGGGATACAGTAGAGTTACAGTACAGTAGAGAGATGATAAAAGAACCTTGAAGTGTTTAGCCATCAAAATGATTTAAAAGCCAAGTAGGCCCATGAAACACTGTGTAATAATCATAATAATGATTATAGCAATAGTGATAATAATCATAATAATAAGTGGCCAGTGTTTCTTTTTGGATGCCTTATGACCTTTCAACACTTTGCTATGGCAGAAAGGGTTTATTAATGGCCAGGCCGAGCGTGGAGGACGAATAGCGGCTGTAGTCGAATTGAGCCCTGCAGGAGCGTTTATTCTGCTGCATGTAAGATCAGGAACGTGGGTAGTTTTACTACCACACAGTTCACCCCAAACTCCTGACAAATTCAACAGTGAGACCAAGGTTAGACATATGAGTGGACCAATATAATGGAATCCTGTAACTTTACATCATAGTTAACATTACTAGACAAGCTATATGGGAGTCTTAGCTGAATTTGTGGGCTTTTGTTTTGATTGCCTTTGCCATGGCTCTAGGGTTAAATTTAGGTGAGAAGAGTAGTCAATAAAATGTTGAATAAAAAGTAGTATTATTAAGTTAACAGGGTACATTTTGGCCCTTGGCAGAGCAGTAGTACTAGACCATTAGGATATGTGTTGTCTTTACTCTATAATTGGTGTCAGAGGACTTGACTCTTTTACCAAAAGTACACTTTTGAGCCCTTTCGGGGAAAAAAAAATGAAATTAAAAAACTACTTGACACATTCTCAGTTTGTTTTGGGTCTAATGCAAGGAAATGTCTATTGCTTTCCAAAATCAGCTGCGGCTGCAAACAGTACACATAAACTCCCAGACTTGAGCCCATCTCGGTGGAGCTGAGTTAAGAATAGCTCCCTGCCACCCTGTGTTTATTTGAAACAGACCTGTCAAAAGTTAAGTTTAGCACCAAAGAGTTGGCGATGGCAGCATTTTGATGAACTGAAGAGCCAGTGAGATCTTCACACTGTAAAGGTAGCTGCGTATTTTTAGAGCAGATGGGCAGGTTTAGAAGGCTGCCTTCTGCTTATTTTAAGAGAGGGAGAAAGGAAATGGACACCCCTCTTTCTCTAAATCATTAAATGTGTAGGAGGCAGTTAAGGCCAGTTTCAGGTAAATACTGCGCTTGACTTTAATCCCTCCTGGCCTGGTAAGGCTGTAAATACTTATCAACACAGTACAATGTTCTCTGTTGCCTTCGAGCAGGGCTTTAAAGACCTCCCACGGCTCACCTCTGCCTCAGAACAGGCCTTAATACCATTGCATTTCCCCTCCGCCTCCTCTTACTTAATCGTGTCCTTTATTTGTTTATTTGTTGCGATTGGTTCATTCTGTGATTTATTTGATCAAGGCCTGGGTCGGTGAGTTCAGACACTCGTCGGCTCTACCAGTGCAGCTAGTGAGAGCGAGCAAATTAGACATGAGCTTTACCTCATATTGTCTCTCCCCTCTTCCTACCTCTTCGCTCTGTTCTCTCTCTCTCTTTCTCGTTCTCTACTTTACCGAGTTTGATTTGATGTTTCCTTCGTTTGCATCATGCTGCTGGTGAACCTTTAGTCAGACACCTTGCATTTGCCTTAGATGGATGAATATCTTCAGACCTGAGATGTCCGATCTTGCGGACGTTACAGGTCAATAAACACACCCACACATACACAATATTATTAATCTTCATCATGCTATTGGACTTTGCAGTGGTGATATTGCAGTCGGTTATGAGCAATAAGGCATTTTAGTCAACCTCAGATCTTCCAGATGAGTTTTTGATGAATTAAGGCATTCACATGATCCAATAAACATAAACTAATAGGGGTCATCTGAGGTTCAGCAATGTGCTTTAATATATTCCAATGCATATGACAGTTGCAGTTAGGTGTGGGTGATATGAAATTTAACTTTAAGATACTTTCATATTCAACATACACGGTAAGTAACATATTTCGTTGATAGGCTGGAAAAAGCAACATGGAGACACACTTCAAAATATAAGAAATAAATATATAAATACAACAATTTAATGTAACATTTCACATACTGCCCTGCACTAAATTCAGGGAACCAGGCCAGACTGTGCTCTCTTTGTAATGAAATGTGCAGTTGGTCGGTTGTTCAATATACACTGTATGCTCAGAAAAGAATATTGTCTCATATAGTGACTCACTTTATCAAGATAACCATAAATATTGTCATATGGCCTACTTCTACTTGCACTACATAGTCATGTCACAGCAATATGTTGTTTTATATTCCTAGAGTGATAATCAGCTCCATGTTAGGAGTAAGGATCTTTTTTTTGTTAGTTTTCAAATATCACAACATTTATTACAAAAACATAAAATTGTAATGTGACTATTTTCCTTGTGTGGTTCACTCAAACACCCCTATATGTTTATATATATGGCCTACTTACCCCAGTATATGATTTTTTTTTCTATTTCTGTAACCCATAAACAGTGCAGAGTAGTTTGTTTCTGCTGTCAAATCGAAATAACACCAGGCCTTTTGACCCTTGGCGGGCAGGTTGGGCTGTCTGTCACAGGCCGATAAGAGGATGCTGATGGGTGTGAGATAAGGAACAGGAGCTGAAGTTCAAGTGACCCTCCAATAAGCTGGAGAGACAGGGACTCAGGGAGGCACACATATACATGAAACTGAAAGAGACGGGGGGGGGGGGGGGGGGGGGGGGGGGGGAATAAGGGCGGATGTGGAACAACCTGGATGAAGCAAGACAAGGCAGAGGAGAGACAGATTGATGCAGTGTTAAACAGGTGGCCAAAACAAGAGAATAAAAGAAGAATGACAAATGAAATTTCACTTTCTTCACAGACAGCCATGGCTGCAAGCCGGTTGTGTGGGTCAACCTGTAAGAGACAGCAGTGAAAATGACCACTATCAGCCACACCTGGACAGCCAGTAGGCCTATGAGTCTCAGAGTTGGCCAGAATGCCACAGGCTTATACTTTTACACACACACACACACACACACACACACACACACACACACACACACACACACACACACACACACACTTATACACACATACACATACATATATATGCCTGAATGCTCAGTCCACAGTGATCATATACACATCTACAGAGTATATCAAACTTTGGACTACAGTTACATTGTGTGCATTCATATACAGTATACCTTTCATGATCTAAAGGTCCAACACTACTTATATATGTGTTTCATAGTTTTGAAATCTTCAGTATTATAGAAAAATGTAAAAATAGTAAAAATAATAGAACAGTAAAAATGTGTGCACAGTTGATCAGGCATTTGGCTGGTACTATATTCACTGAGTACATCAGACATGAGATCATAGTTACATTTAGAAATGGCATATCAGTATCAGTGAGTATCGGGCGAATATCAGCAATGCTGGATTAGATGCTGAAGGGAAAAATTTTAAAAATGATATCTTATTGTGGTGTATTGGACATAAATTGTGACTATGATTTAAAATTCGGGATTGTTTTTTGGCTGTGATTTTTATTTTATTTTTATTTTTTGGCTGTGAACACCAGAATATACACTTTTTCTGGCTTAAACACTGCCTTGTTATTAGGTTACGTTTTTCCAATTAGATAGCCGTGTTGATAATATAGCCTATAATAAGTATTGCAACTTTTTCTATATTAATAAAAAATTGCCGTTTTGAGACATGAAAACAATTTATCTTTCAGCCCTAAATGATGTGTTTCATCCTGTGAGATAGAACAGTGTTTGAGTAGTTGGAGCAAGATGGCCTACTTTTAAAGGCTCATCTTAAAGGAATTCCACAAATTTTGACATTTTTAAACAAAATAAAGGTTATAGGCTAAAACAATATGTGTTTAATTATCAGAAAAAGTCCTAGGAATCAAGCAGTATATTTGTAACCATTTAATGTAATAACTTTCTGTGAGAAACTTTTAGAAGCATTGAATATGTTGGATGTCTGGTTCCTACCAACACAACTATGAACAATTCTGACATTTCTTTCATGTCAAACCTTTGTTTACATCTTGAAGATTTATTTATGCAGACATTTTGAAGGATTGGTGGAATTGCTTGAAGTGAAGTGCTTCAGTTAATCATTGTTTATTTTATAACTATAGCAGTTAAAAATGCAGTTTTAACAGGTGGCCAAAACAAGAGAACTAAAGAAGAGTGACAGAGATTCAGATACATTGCATGCCTTCAGGTACTAACACAGAAGGTGATGGAGTACCCAGTGATTACTACTGCACTAATTGCTGACTGTGCTCACCTCCCTCAGCTCCTGCATGCAGTATAAGTGGTGTGTGCTGTAAGGGGAAGCTGTTGGGAGAAGTTGCAGATGTGATATTTCTCCACAGCTGTGACAGATTGAGCATTCGTTCCAGGCTCAGTTTCCTGTGTCCTGTCTGCCTGTGTGCACAGCTGTCCACTGCTGCTCCAGCAGCCGCCATTATGCGCCACCAGCACGTGACGGAGGCTCGCAGTTATATTCAATCTGCAACAGTGTACAGGAGCCAGGCACATGACTGAGTTCAGATCAACTGATCAGTCAAATACTCCCACGAAGTGAGTTGTACATGCACAGGTCACATAGTGTTTAGATGGGTGTGAATCATAAACTTTTATACTAAAAGATTACCTGCTAGACCATTTCTCACTCATAACTATACAACAGTCAGTTCTGATTGTACTGATTTTGAGAAACTTTATGGCATTCCTATAATTCCACTGAGCACTGAATGAGCGCTAAATAACGACTCATTCATGCTACATCATGTTGCCCCGAGTGCCGTGTTGATGAGGAACTCATGACAGAACGTTCTGCTGACTGATTTTCCATCACAACTCCATTTAAACAATGGAATATCTGAATTGCTGTTGTGCGTCTACCAGCAACATGTAACCTCAGCTTACAACTAAGTAAGCTTTTCAGTGGGCAGCTGTGATGATGGAACAGCTAATGTGAAACAAATGGTCTTGGCTGTCCAGAAAGCGAAAGGCCACTACTGTTTCTTGGCGGAAGGAATTGCCAATATTAAAGCACCTTTACTATAATGCTTACAGCTTTCTTGCTTTAGTTTTGTCTTTATTATGCAGAACAGTTAATAAAGCAACAGAACACTCAAGGTTGTGTTTTATTGCTAATGACCTCACAGTTTTGATGATGTATGCTGCAGCCAAATCACAACAATGATGTTGTCCAACATAAAACATGGCTTCTTATGGTCTGTTGTTTAACCAGCTTGATTATCCGACTTTATTTACTAGTTACGGAATCTAGTTAATGAATAATGAGCCTTGAGATGTGAACATACAAAAGAGCTTAAGAAGTTAAAGCAAGAGTGGTATGTTATTAAGTGAGGAATATGACTATTCTTCAAGATCTTTGGTATTTGATGAACATTTCACATTAAAAAAACTGCTGGGAATTGTGAGAGTAATGTAAAAATCACATACACATACTGTGCACACTCTGTCCCTTCACTCTGAGTCTTGTTGAGACCGGACAATGTCTCCATTGTTTTCTGGGCTTTCACTGGCAGCAGGGGATGGCTGGAGTGTTAACTGTTTCTCCACCAGGCTCCACTGCAGCGTGTATGTGGAGAGTGCATGTGTGTGGAACGCAGGAGCCAGCAGGACGTTGAGAAAGGGGAGAGGGAGGGAAGGGGGGAGAGAGGGGTGAAAGAGTTGTGTTTTGTGCCTGCTCCGAGTGTATGGTAATTAGTATTGAGGAAGTAACGGAATGTGAGCAGTTCATACAGCGCGAGACCTCCCACCTGAAACCCCGCATTCTGAGCCAGCCAGCGCTCTGTGTTCTTAACACCAGCCCAACCAGAACTAACATCGCCATGGTGACAGATGAAGATAGAATTACAGGTTTGCTTTAAAACCGGCCATAAATATTGAATCATATATGGTGAAATATTTCAAGGAAAAAAAAATCACGTCTTCCCAGCCTCCCACCGAGTGTGGGAGACGGAGCTGGTCATGGCAGGCTGGTGTGGGGCCAGTAGTTTTGCTTGGTAATTTGCTCTCTCCTTTTTTTCCCTGTGTGAATGGTGGTGCACCTGGACTGACTGGACAATAGCAGGGAGGGCCAGAGGCCTGCTGGGAAATCCCAGCCCCCTTGCTGATAATGAGCACCCCAGTGTCACAGCCTTCAGACTCAACTCCAATACTCTCTCTCTCTCTCTCTCTCCTCTCTCTCTCTCTCTCTCTCCTCTCTCTCTCCTCTCTCTCTCCTCTCTCTCTTCCTTTCTCACCACACATACACGACACATTTTCTCTCTCTCTCTTTCACTGTCTCTCACCTTTCTCTTTCCTTCTCTTCCACTTTTTTGTTGTATTTCTCTGTTTATCTTTTTTGGGCTTTGGTGTCATTCTTTCTCCATTTCTCTCTTTCTTTCTCCCTCTGTCTCTCTCACTTTTTTATTTTCTCTTTATTCTTTTCTCTCTGTTTCTCTCCCTTTCTCTGTATTTCTCATACTGTATCACTGTATATGCACCCCTCTGTCTCTGTCTCTCTCTCTCTCTCTCTCTCTCTCTCGCTCTCTTTCTCTCTTATACACTCTCTTATACACCCCCCCAACAGCCATACAGTGTAACTCTGCTTTGTCTTTTTCCTTTGGTAAAGTCTTGATTAGTCTCTGTGTCCTTCTGTTCTGCTTTGGAAGGCACTGGATTGGCGCTTTCTCTGCAGCTTTTCCAAGGCCTCTCCTGTCATGCACTTGATATGATGGTTAAAACTCAGCCCTGACAGTCCAGCAGCAGTCAAGTCCTGTCATGGTCACTGTATCATATTATTTGTAGACTTTCATTTCTGTAATCAATTATTCAGTGTTTGTGAGTTTTCTCTTAATTCGCCATGTCACAGCATAGCCGTCATTTAAAGTTCCTCTATATGACAAGTGACTTCTTTTTTTAGTGATGCAGTGAAGCAGTATAACCCATACTGCCTCTACAGTCTGGTAGAATGAGCACATGTATCAAATTGTTGCTGTCAAGACAAAACCTGGTATCTCAAAATTGTTAACCATACAGGAGAGGAAACAAACCTCTTAACTTAGATTGGAAATGCATTAAATGCCACATGTCAACTGTTCCATTCATGAAGAAACTAACACAATATAAAGGACAAATGGCATAATAAAGAGGCTAAACGGAGGAGATACAAGGTTTTGTCCCAACAGCATCTGTATGTTTATGGGTATGGTATGGTGGGTGGACTTTATCAGTAGTCCACTCTGTTGCCTTGCCATTGCATCCCTGGTCTTTATCAGTGGCTAGTGTGCTGCACCCAAGCTGTTTAGCCACATTTGACCGTGATCAGCATCGGCCCTGCAGCCACGACAGTTTCTCACCAAAACACAATGTGTAAACACTCTCTACAGTGAGGGTAAATAGTTATGAGGTCATTGACCTCTGTGCCTGTAGCACTTCTGGGATAGTTACCTAACTCTGAACACTCAGGCCACCCACAAGATAGTACGAAAACATTGTGATCTTCTGTAAACATATGTGCATTAGTTAGACAGCATCCTGCGCTGAGTTACATGTCAATTGCAGGATCAGCTAAACTCAGGATTCCACCCCATGGCTCATAAAGAGTGTCAGAGTGTTCCTACCCAGAGACAGTTTGTGTTGTATGTGTGAGAGTGCTATGATTAGCATCACTCACTTTTATGAGGTGATGTATGAAAGCTTTATGCGCTTCCTCCTTTCTTTTCCTTTTTCCTGTTCTCCCTCTCTTAACCTTTCATGATGTGACAGGGAACCCCATTGCATTCATCCATTAATTGGTGTTAGCATAGCCATGTTAGCACGTATCCTCAGAGTTTAAGATGACCCACCGTCCAGTGCCAGAGACTTTTCCAGGCCAAGCAGTGAAGATGCACTAGAGCAGGGGTCGCAAACTCAAATGACCTGCGGGCCACTAGCAAGGTGGTCTTCTCCATTTAAAGAATGCACGGAAAAAAGTACCAAGTATTGTTATTATTTCTTAACTACATGTTTTTCATCTGCTGCTCATCTTGCATTTTAAACTAAATTATGGAAAAGTGTCCTTAGAAATTTTTTTCAACGCACAATATATAAACTCATTTAAGCACATCTTAGGCCATGTTTACTAGCAATTCTTCTGTCACCACAAACCACAACTTCTATTACTAATACTACCACTAATAATTAGGTATAGTAGTATGATAAATACATAAAGTATTTAATACATATTTTAGTGTTCACTTAAATCAAGTCAGCTAGCATTTAACAGTACAATCACATGGGACTTTTATTGTGATAACATTGACGTTTGAGATTAACATGAGTGAAGTTATTGCAAGCAAAGTGTTGGCAATGGCAGTTAATCTACGTTCACAGTGGAATCATTTAATAATTCTACTCATTTCTTAATTCTGTCACACTGTATGAATGAATCCATAAAGGCACATTTAATCAAACTATCAGTCTAAATTAGAGCAGTACTTGAGAACTACAGACACACACACTCAGTGTGCTGCGTTTGTACTGCATTAGGGTTTTGTTTGAATGGTTCGTCTTGCATGCACAGTTCTGTTTATGCTTTTAAAATCATGAGCATCAGCATAAGCAGATTGTGTTGGGTAACCAGCTACAGTGTCTGGTGAGTGAAACAGATCTACACATCAAATGTAAATATTTAGCTGCAAAATAGAAAAAACAATTATTCGTGGGATGGATTTAAGGATGAATTGTAAATATATGAGAAGCTGTATGAAGCTGAATGTGGCCTGCACGCCAGCAGTATGAGAACCCTGCTCTAGGGTTTTACAACTTCAGGAAATGCCTGCTTACTCTTACATGGTGTGATATGTGTATGTGTGTCTGTGTGTGTGGTATAGCATATGAGTTGAAAAATTGGGCATAGACCCAAGATACTGAAAACAGGCTGTAAATAGAAGCTAGCTGCATGGAGGAAGGAGGCAGTGAAAGTGGGTGCTAGTGTTCTGTCTTAATTCATTCCCTGATGTAAAAAGAGTGTGCCATGAAACAATTGTGTGACTCCGGCACATCCGTCTTTGCCTTTCAGGGGCCCTTCTGCTTGGAATTCCCCGGACAGGCTGATCTGAGCCTTCACCAATTTCAGTTGGTGAGAATTTTGAATTCCAAGTATCTTGTAGCTGGATTAAACAGAACTGAAATGAAATAACATAAAATATGTAGGCACCATAATAAACAAATGTTTGTAACAATATTAACTTTTGAGCTAAATTACTGTGTTCTGCTATGTTTACATAAGATGCTGCTGTTTTTCTTGCTCTTTAAAGTGAGTCTGCCATTGGTAGCATTTGTCACAGATAAGTGTGCTCTTAGTCCTGTTTAAGTGCTCAGGCTTACTGAAGAATGCTGCAGTGAAGGCCATCTGACCAGAAATGGGTGATTTTGGTGCACTGTACGTTTATAAAGTGTACATTCTATGGATGTAACAATACATTGTGACATTGAGATAATACATTGCAGTATAAAAATGTGACATTGTGGAAATGTACTGTATTCTATTAATGATGACACATCATAAAGTTTAGTGATAGCATAGTTGCAGTTAACCCACATTCACATGTTCCGTATCATACAGCACATTTTTAACCCACGCCAGCACAATTGAACTAACCCACACCAGCACTTTGATACTTAACTCACACCAGCATATTCCACTTAACCAACACCAGTATGTTCATCTTAAACGACACTGGCATATGACCACTTAACCCACACCAGAATATTCCACTTAACCCACACAATCATATTCCACTTAACTCACACCAGCATATTCCACTTAACACACCAAAATATTCCACTTAACCCACACCAGCATATTCCACTTAACCCACACCAGCATATTCCACTTAACACACCAAAATATTCCACTTAACCCACACCAGCATATTCCACTTAACCCACACCAGCATATTCCACTTAACACACCAAAATATTCCACTTAACCCACACCAGCATATTCCACTTAACCCACACCAGCATATTCCACGTAACTCACACCAAAATATTCCACTTAACCCAAACTGGCATATTCCACTTAACCCACACCAGAATATTCATCTTAAACCACACTGGCATATTCCACTTAATTTATGCCAGCATATTCCACTTAACTCACACCAGCATATTCAGCTCAACCCACACCAGCATATTCAGCTTAACCCACACCAGCATATTACACTTAACTCACACCAGCATATTCCACTTAACTCACACCAAAATATTCCACTTAACCCAAACTGGCATATTCCACTTAACCCACACCAGAATATTCCACTTAACTCACACCAGAATATTCCACTTAACTCACACCAGCATATTCAGCTCAACCCACACAAACATATTCATCTTAACCCACACCAGCATATTCCACTTAACTCACACCAGCATATTCTCACTTAACTCACACCAGCATATTCCACTGAACTGACACCAGCATATTCCGCTTAACTCACACCAGCATATTCCACTGAACTCACACCAGCATATTCCGCTTAACTCACACCAGCATATTCCACTGAACTGACACCAGCATATTCCGCTTAACTCACACCAGCATATTCCACTTTACCCACACCATCATATTCCACTTTACCCACACCAGCATATTCCACTTAACTCACACCACAATATTCCACTTAACTCACACCAAAATATTCCACTTAACTCACACCAAAATATTCCACTTTACCCACACCAGCATATTCCACTTAACTCACACCACAATATTCCACTTAACTCACACCAAAATATTCCACTTTACCCACACCAGCATATTCTACTTAACTCACACCACAATATTCCACTTAACTCACACCAAAATATTCCACTTAACTCACACCAGCATATTCCACTGAACTCACACCAGCATATTCCACTGAACTCACACCACAATATTCCACTTAACTCACACCAAAATATTCCACTTTACCCACACCAGCATATTCTACTTAACTCACACCACAATATTCCTCTTAACTCACACCAAAATATTCCACTTAACTCACACCAGCATATTCCACTTAACTCACACCAGCATATTCCACTTAACCCACACCGGCATATTCCACTGAACTCACACCAGCATATTCCACTTAACCCAAACTGGCATATTCCACTTAACTCACACCAGCATATTCCACTTAACTCACACCAGCATATTCTACTTAACTCACACCAGCATATTCCACTTAACTCACACCAGCATATTCCACTTAACTCACACCAGCATATTCTACTTAACTCACACCAGCATATTCCACTTAACTCACACCAGCATATTCCACTTAACTCACACCAGCATATTCCACTGAACTCACACCACAATATTCCACTTAACTCACACCAGCATATTCCACTTAACTCACACCAGCATATTCTACTTAACTCACACCAGCATATTCTACTTAACTCACACCAGCATATTCCACTTAACTCACACCAGCATATTCCACTTAACTCACACCAGCATATTCCACTTAACTCACATCACAATATTCCACTTAACCCACACCAGAATATTCATCTTAAACCACACTGGCATATTCCACTTAATTTATGCCAGCATATTCCACTTAACTCACACCAGCATATTCAGCTCAACCCACACCAGCATATTCAGCTTAACCCACACCAGCATATTACACTTAACTCACACGAGCATATTCCACTTAACTCACACCAAAATATTCCACTTAACCCAAACTGGCATATTACACTTAACCCACACCAGAATATTCCACTTAACTCACACCAGAATATTCCACTTAACTCACACCAGCATATTCAGCTCAACCCACACAAACATATTCATCTTAACCCACACCAGCATATTCCACTTAACTCAAACCAGCATATTCTCACTTAACTCACACCAGCATATTCCACTGAACTGACACCAGCATATTCCGCTTAACTCACACCAGCATATTCCACTGAACTCACACCAGCATATTCCGCTTAACTCACACCAGCATATTCCACTGAACTGACACCAGCATATTCCGCTTAACTCACACCAGCATATTCCACTTTACCCACACCATCATATTCCACTTTACCCACACCAGCATATTCCACTTAACTCACACCACAATATTCCACTTAACTCACACCAAAATATTCCACTTAACTCACACCAAAATATTCCACTTAACTCACACCAAAATATTCCGCTTAACTCACAACAGCATATTCCACTGAACTCACACCAAAATATTCCACTTAATTAACACCAGTATATTCATTTTACCTCACACCATCATATCCAACTTAACCCACACCAGCATATTCTCACTTAACTCACACCAGCATATTCAGATTAAACCACACCAGCATATTCATCTTAACCCACACCAGCATATTCATCTTAACCCACACCAGCATATTCATCTTAACCCACACCAGCATATTCCACTTAACTCACACCAGCATATTCATCTTACCCCACACCAGCATATTCATCTTAACCCACACCAGCATATTCCACTTAACTCACACCAGCATATTCATCTTAACCCAAACTGGCATATTCCACTTAATTTACACCAGCATATTCCACTTAACTCACACCAACATATTCCACTTAACCTACACCAGCATATTTAATTTAATCCACAGCAGCATATAATCTGTTGAACCCGCACTAGCACCTTTAATATAACTCACACGTCCAACATTCATCTAAACCAATACCAACATATTAAACTTCACTCACACCAACATGTTGGACGTAATCCACACCAGCACATTCTACCTAACTTACACCATCACATTCAGCTGTGCGTACAACTTAACCCACACCAGTATGTTTGACTCAACCCACACCAGCACGTTCATCTTAATCAAGTTAACTCAGACCAGCATGTTCAAGTTAAACCACAGCAGCACATTTGACTTAATCCATATCCACATGTTCATACCTCACATTCACAGGCCTAATCTGATCAGTAAATCATGCAATAATATAATTACAGTCATTTTTTTTCAAAATTTAGTCAAAGTATTATTTTTTTAAATATCAAGGTATTTATTTGTGTACCCACTGTCATGAATTAAATCAAATCTTGAATCAAATCTGTGTGTATTGTTACACCCCTAGTCCATAATGCTAGTGTCCTTCTTAATGTGTTAGCTTGCAGTTTTTTGGTGTTGGTCTGAAGCTTTGGGTTCCTCACGGCCTCAGTGCTTCCCTGAGCTTTACCTTTGTGAGCGCTCCACACTCACGAGCGGCATTCGTGTCGTGGTAATTATTTTTCTCTCATCTTCCGGAATGGTGCCGATTATTTCTTTCTGTCTTTTTTTTGCTTTTTCTTTTTCATTCTCCTGAAGCAGCTGGCATGAAGAGGGTGCTTTTCAGTTCTGGCATCTGGGGTTGAACGTATGCCAGCGAGGAGTTAGGAGGTGGAGTGGAGTGGGTTGTGTTCACTCGCATGCATGTGCAGTGGTGTGTCACGCGGGTCGAGGTTAAGGATGTTTGTACGAGACAAGGCCGCAGTCTAGCTGTCTTAATTGTCCTCTTGTCCACTGGAACAGAATTGATCTATTAAGAGGAAGGCAGTGTATGTGGAGAATGAGAGTTAGAGAGCTGGAGTGAGAGAGATAGAAAGAGACTTGTGTAGCGGTGTTGGCCGGGCGCAGAGTGGCATGACGCTGGGGCTGCGGAGTGTTTCATTCACGCCTTGGCCCTCCTTGACGGACGCAAATAGTTGGGGGGAGCTCAAAAGATGGGCGCACAATGGAGTAGCCTTGGTCTGCCAAGCACACTGTCGGCAGAGGGATCAGTGGGCCAAGAGATTGTTTAGCTCATCGTCTTGCATTTAGCTCTGTGAAGGGAGCCGTGGCATTGTGGGAAGAGCTTGTCATGGAGACAGCGAGAGGATATCTCATTTTTTGTCTCCTTTTATGATTTCCTCCTGCACTTTGAATTGCTTTCCTGATCAATTGCTTATTGATTTGCACGCTCCGCAGGGACCGGCACATGTAATAATAAACACAGCACTTGAAGAGGTCTCAGCTTTGCAGTGTTATCATCTCATACAAGCAGAATAATCAAAGCTTTTAATTCCTTTTTTCTGCCACTCGTGTGCTCTCTCTCTCTCTTTTTCTTTCTCTTTCTGAGGTTTTGTAAAATGTTGCTGCCAGAACTTGTTTGACGAGGTGAGGGAGGAGCTCCTCAAGGTGTGTGGGTGTGTGTGTGTGTGTGTGTGTATAAGTTTGTTTGTGTCTCCAGATGTTTGTTTGCATGTCTACATACTTTCTGGGTACATACTCCTGTCTGTGCCTGCTGTGTATCTTGCACTGTGCAGAAGTCAGAGCCTGCACTTCATTTGTTTAATATCTAGCCAAAACAGCCATCAAGTACAGCTTTTTTATTCTTTACTCATCAGGGGAAAAAGCAAAAAACATATATTAAACTTATACAGAAAACAGATTTTTCCAGTATTTACCAAAGTTAAGTCTTGGAAGTTGGTTGCATCTGCTTCTTACAGTCCAAATAATCGAAAATAATTTTGGGGTTTGAGCTCTAGTGTGGCTCATTATTCTTTTCATCTTTTTTATCTCTTTCCTTTTCGGAGTAAGAGCGTCTGGACAGCTACACACTCTTTCAGACCCACAGTGTTGAGTTGTCATTCCAGAGTGGACAGAAACACTTGTGGATTTTTTCATATCTGAAGTGAGAGTGGTGCTTGATTTTCTCATCTCTCTCAAAAATGAAAGTACTGTTTATTTGATGGTTTTTGAATTCACATTTTGGAAAATCCTTCTTTATGCAAGTGAATTATTTGATTTGCAATCTCACAAATATCTCCTGAAAATGAATAACTTGGATTTAGTGGTCACTTTGACTGGAAAGTAAATAAATAAAGGGGGTTTCTAATTTTTGCACAGTACTATGTATTTTGTGTGTGTGTGTGTGTGTGTGTGTGTGTGTGTGTGTGTGTGTGTGTGTGTGTGTGTGTGTGTATGTGTACAAGTGCTCAGCTGAATGACAAGTAAATTTGTCTGTCCCGTATACACAGGCTGGGTCAGCTTCTCAAGCTCAGTTGCACATGATTTCCTCCCCACCACAGCAAGGCGATGTGTTACACACTCTGACATGACGTTGTTCACTCCAGTCGCTTGTCTGAGAGGCTTGGGTTGGGGTGGGGTGCTGAGGAGGGGAGTGAGTGAGTTCTGCTGAAAATGTTTTGAATTTTTGTAGGAGGGAAAAAAACTTCCTCAAGGACTTCCTGTGAGCCAGTGAAGGAGACACACACTCTTTCCTTCCCCCAACACACAAATACTGTAGACTTCATACCAATGTGGGAAGAGGTTTAACCCCTTAAAGGGCCCAAAACATAGAAAAATGATTTTACCTCACCTTGATGAAGAATCTGGTGTAGTATGTAAAGATTGTTTCAAAGTGCACCGTTCAGTCCAGAGTCTGTGCAGTACATATATTACAACTGTGCTCCATAAACAACTAATTTTGAATTCATTGTTTTTGTGATGTCACATCCAATGAATTCACAAATTTCTGCCGATTCAGCCTTCAGCAGGTTAGTTTTTGCTGGGGCTGCTTTTAATACAGGCAACCAGTCAGAACAGAGGCTATTTCTCTTACAACCTTAAAGGCACAGTGACACAAACAGCCTGTTTAAGGCTATGGCAGGGGTGTCCAAACTTTCTGTTTTTTGGGGGGGTGGGGCAAGGACTGTATACCAATGATGTCTTTTATAACATATAGTATTACACTACGTATTGGGATTTAAATTCTTTTAAAAAGTTTATTTTAAAGGGAAATGAGAATAAGAATATAAACAGAAAATAAGTCATATCTAGTATAAAATGTTTTTTCTCTCACTGGATGAAAGGAGTGGGTCAATTTCTGGCAGGCTAACTTTGGTTGAAAAATTGTGAAAAATTGTGAATTATGGCTGTTTTGGTACATAAATCAACACAAATGTTGTATACTGAAGTGGAACTCCAGGAAAAAGATAAAATACAAGAACAATGTATGATTATGGACAGGCTATTATAGATTATCAGGAAACTACTGTACTAATAGGTAATGTAATGCAACTAATGTAACTAATATGTAGGTTTTATGAAAGAATAGATTTGAAAGTGTGAAGGTGTGGACTCTTTAGGGTTGGGGGTCAACTTTCCAAACTTTGTCACAGCGCATCTGTGAGACCCTGCATTGCACTGCACCACTGCATGACTGAGACATGTCATTTTAATATATACAAACCCCCACACACACACACGCACACACCTTGTGGTGTTGAAAGTGATGGACTTAGCCAGTACAGTATTAGCACTTGAGGCTGTTTCACAGAGAAACTTGTTTTGACAGAACTCCAGGTGTCTCATTGTTGGCCTGCTATGGTTCAACAGATTTACCAATTAGTGTCGGGCTATGGGCAGGCGAGGGGGGGTGGACGGGGGTAGCTATTGGGCGGTGTTATGGAAGAATTGAATGGAGGGGAGAGGAAAGGAGGAGGGGGAAACGGAGTGATGGAATGACATGGGGCTGAGTAGGCTGCTGGGGGGTGGGGGGGGGGGGTCATGTGGTTAGAGAGGGCCGTTCAGTAAGCTGATACGTGACCTCCTTTCACGGCCCTGTAATAGAGTAGCTTGGGAAAGTAGCTCTCAGCAGAAAAAGAGAGGGAGAAGACGAGGAAGAGGAAGGGACATGATAAGGATGAAGAAAATGCCCCTTGGACCCACCGTTTAACATGAGTTTGCTGAGAGAAACGGATAAGCACAGCTAGTGATTTTCTACACCATATATGTAATCATTATATTGGCAGGACTATCAGCAATGCAGCCTTATAAAATTAAGAAATAATTGTTTATCTTATTAAGCAGATCGAGCGATTATATTATATGTAAATGTAGCACTCTGAGGACGCACTGACTTTCCTGACACGCTGAGCATTTATTTGTGTTTCAAAGGCTTTGGGTGCACTGTTGTGCTCTCCATTTCTGTTGCACTTTACATAATTGCTGATGGTTTTTCTGCTGAACTCTCTTTATTTGTATTTGAGCATGCCTGCTCTGGTTCCAGGAAGTTTTACGTGAACTTTTGGGGGAGGAGGGGGGCAGAAGTGATTTAGACTGCCTCCCTTGGGTGGCCTGTAGAATGTGGAGCTGTTTTTGGCCCTGCTCTGGTTGTTTTAGTGAGTCCCTCGCTCGCCACCCTTCATCACCAAAAAGTCCAGATACATTTACGCAATAATTTAATTGCAATTAAAATTAATGGGCCTTTCCACCAAATTTGTGGTTGGCGAGAATTCATATTAAGAATTTGGCCATTAGGGAGACGAAGGTAAAAGACGTTTGTGGTCCATTGAAATCACCTAGTGTCCCACAGCATGTTCCCCTTGCTAGTCCATTGTTTAGGTTGGATGAAAGCCCCTTATGCTTCAGACGCAATTACTGACTGCTTTATGGACACGTAGCTTCGGCTGCACGATGTGGTGAGAGAGATTTCAAGAGAGCTCAAGAGGTGGAAAAAGTGTGTGTGTGTGTGTGTGTTAATGTGAATGAGAGCTGGACAGAGAGGGAGTGCAAGTGGGGGGTTGGAGGGGGGCGCGACACAGGGGTAAAGCTGACATTCGCAAAGAACAATTTATTGTTATAATTGAATGCGCTGTGACAGTTAAATTTTAACACCTTCTCTCTTTTTTTGCGGGGGGGGGGGGGGTGGGGGGGTGTGTGTTGGCTGCCGGAATGCTGCCTGCTTCCAGGGAGCACTTAAGCCGACCCGAATCAGGTTTACTTTCCGAGGCCTCTCTGAGAGCGCGAGAGGGATTATTTTGGAACACTTGGTATCTGATTTCTAAGAAGTTTTGCATTGTCCTTTCACATTCTCCCTCTTTAGATTGTTTTCAGATGTGTGTCAGCTCACCCTTTGTGAGACTAACGCCCAATTTATTTGATTTTGTTCCTCTCAGCAGTTTCTGTGCAGACATCTCTTTGCTTTTTATTTGTTTCTCTCTGCGTTTTTGATGTTCCTCCACAGTGCGTGCAGGCAGTAGTATCTGAGTGCCAAGTTCTCCGTCTCCATTATATCTTAAAAAGAGAAAAGTGACGTGGGACTCTTTCCTCTCAGTCAAAACTCAGGCTTTGCTTTTTATTTTTTATTTATTTGTTTTTTTTTTAGTTGTTGTTTCTTTGTGCTTATTTTTTTTCCCCCGAATGACTCTGTAGGGTAAACGATCTTCTTCATGCATACTGTTGCAGGTGCGAACATGTTATCTTTGTCATTTATTTAACGTAAGAGTGTGGAATGTTCCTCTAGTGCAGAGAACAGAAGCTCTTTTCACCGTAATTTGACTGGCAGGTAACGGGGGCCACTTATGGGTCCTGTGTGGCTCTTTTCCAGTTGGACAATAGACTCTAGACAAAAGAAACAGATAAATAAAAAAAGAACCCTCATATGAGCAGTGAGAGGAGGGGGAAAAACGTTTTCTAAAGCCAGAGCTTTATCCTGTTTTGCAGCAGCTGGATAGCTGTCAAAACGCTAGTTACTTTTCATGCATTATTAACATTAACTAAACACGTTTATTTGCGCATTTATTCATTCATTTGTCTTGTTAACAGCCGTTTGGGAGCAGTAAACAGAGCGGACCGTGCCGGCGCACTCTGACAGTGTGAACATGTGGATTTGAATAAGATGGCGGGCCGTGATTGGAGCGAGACAGGCGTGGTGTCCGCTGGAGCCGGGGCTTTATGGGGAGGCTCATTAAGGACAGTGCCGCGTTGGAGGAGAAGCCAGCCAGCGCTTCACTGGCCCTGCTTCTCTTTGAACACTGTCCCACTCTCATCTGCGACATGCTCTGTTCCTCCGTAACAAGACGTTTTTCCTCACGCGGCTGTTTTTTCATTTATTTTTTTATTTATTTCCCCCTGCTCTGTTTCCCCCCCACCAGACGTGAGTGTGAAAAGCTGAGAAGATGCTGCCACACTCCTTTGGATACAGAGTTGATTCCCTCTCCCCTCCTTTTTTTTTACTTCGTTTTTCCTCCACACTTCGGATAGCCCAGTGATTTTTTTCTATCTTGTTTTTATGCAACACTGTAAATAGATGCTTTAATTGGTACTTCTAGCACTGTCTCCATCTTGTGTTGAAATGGCACATAAGTGATAGTCTAGCTCGGGAAGACTCTGACAGGCCTTTAGAATGATATCAGATAAAGGAGCGAATGTTCTGGCTGGTGTTTATTCACACTCAGTCCTCGCATGTCATTTTCCAATTAATGGAAATGCCATAGCAAGTGCTGTTTGGATTATGAGATAAGCAGATTATGCAGTACTTTTTAACTTCAGATGCTGCTCTCTGACAAGACAGGCCATTGTATTAAACATTTCTAAGACTACTGACAGTATGAGGTTTCCTATTAAGCACGTGAAGCTGGAATTCGCTGCATGTGATTTGGAGGAGTTGAGCTGTGCTCTCTCAGGAGCTAGCTGAACTGAGTACATGGCTGAGGAACAGTGTGCTCTGTAGCATGTGGTCCTGTGAATTTGGAGGATTCATTTGGCCTAATTTGTTGTGCAGGTGTTACAGGGTCAGGTTGAAGTCATGGTGTTTTTTGGACGGAGTGTGCCTCAGCATGTCCCTGTCTGTGTCTGAAGGGGTGTGTGTTTAGCAGACTTAAAGCCATCGCTCCTTTCAGTGTCGGTGGTGTAATTACTTGGACGTTTGCCATTAAAAGCCACTGGAGCAGTGAGTGGAATCATGCTCCACCTTACACAACACAAGGGGTGTAACCAAGGTCTCAGCAGCAGGAAAGGCACCAAAACACAGGCATATTTCTAGAAATCAGATGTGTTACGAGACTAAAACGTCACATTGTTTTGTCAAGTTTGTTCATTTTAGGTTATGACAGGGCTTCCCGAAGTATTGCCCTGTCCGCATGCTTGTTTTGACCTCCCATTCCCTCAACCAGTGTAAGAATAATCATATTTTATATTATTTTTGTAAAAAAAAATAGTACATTGTTATAAAATACATTTTTAAAAATTGTATTTTAAGTCTACCTGCCTTATTTGTATGTAGTTTTGTCCTTTTGGCCCTCAGTCCACCTCTTTAGCATATTCGCTATCTAGAGTAAAAGTTTGGGCACCCCAGGTCTGTGACATGACCACCCAAAGTGGAGTCTGTGGAACAATTTACTTTAATATTATATTTTTGGCATACTTTTAGTAACAAAACAGTGTAATATTATAAAATTCAAAAACCTAGTTTGCAGCTTAACTAGTTTGTCTTTTTGGCCCTTGACCCAATATAAACATTGCACCAGACTTAAAATTTGGGCTGTTCTTGTCCATGACTTAGGCCTAGAGATTTTTATCCTAATAGCTTTTATGACTCAAATGCTCCACGCCCTCAATTATCCCTTCAAATCTGTTGCACTGTTGACTGGTGAGTTTTGAACTCCCTCCTCTTTGTGCTCTCATAATGGTCCTAATGCATCTCAAGTGGCTAGCAGGGCTCTTCCCAAACTCCTCCACGATTAGCCTGTATGTCTGCTGCAGGACCTCCTGTATGCTAATGCTAGCCCTGCACGAGCTGCCTGCCTGCCTGCTGCTTTGCCTTTTAATTGTTATATCTCCTCACCATTAATATGAGCAAAAAGGGAGGCTTCTGCTGTGCCCGGCACATCAAAGGCTACCTCCCCGAGTCTTACAAGTTGGCCTTCTCTTTGGAGGAGAGGCTCTGGAGATGTGTGCCGATTCCCGGCTGGAATGAGTTTGATGGTCTAATTGTAGCCCCCAGTGGACAGCACAGCACATCACAGAGAGCCCAGGCCTGCGCTCATCACACCATCACACACAGCGTGCGCTCTGCACCATTGGAGTACGCAACTGGGCATGCTGTGGAGCGGTGGTCTGATACAGACTCCTACGTAAAGATGTCCTGTTCCAGTCTTGGTATCAGAGCCAATCCAGTAGGGAAGGGTTGATATGATATTTGACATTATTGTGATAATTCACATCACTACACGTTTCTGAGTATATTGTGGTTATCCTAAGCACTTAAATTGTTTAATTGTTTGATATCTTAATTTAAATGTGGCATTACTGTGGTCTTTTGTCTGTTACAACTTGTGTGGAAAAAGAAATATGGTAACACGGAAATATCTTAGTAAGTATCATGGTGTTTTATTCATCTCGCCCACACCTTCAATCAAGGTAGATTTTAATGGATTGGTATCAGTGATATTAAGCCTGATTCCATGTTGTTCCTTTGCTAAGGCTATTTTCTCCATTGCACTCCGTGCTACTCTCATAGACTATCATATGTCATGAATACAAGGGTTAGCTAGCTGCCTTTTGCCAAAACTTTATTTACAAAAACTTTATTACAAAACTAAATTACCCATAGATAAAATTTCCTGTGGGCTGTTACACACTTAGAAAGCTCAAATCTGGAGAAAGAAATGTTTTGCATGTTGGATCAAATGAAAATATGAAAGAAGCATGTTTAAGACCCTTTCAAATTGTCATTAAAAAAGTAGACAAAAACCCTAAATGTATCAGTTCAGATTGTGTGAAACTATCCACGTTCTAAAAGTGAATTGATTTTACTGTAGCATTTGAAATATAATTGACACCCTAGCATATCTTAACTAAATTCTGACATTAATGTATTTTAATTGTTCACGTTGCAGCTGTATTTCCCATTGAAATACAAATATTAAACTGACTAATCAGCAGATAATCACTAAAGGACTTTGGATCAGGGATTCCCTACTGCTGGGCATCCAAACTCTCCCCCTTTCTTCTGTCCATTTGCCATCAGCCCTTCACTTTATCTCCTCCCACGTATGCACGCTCAATTCGATCATGTTATCTGCCTCTTTTTCTCTCTCTCCCCAGCCCAGCGCTTTGGCGTTCCTTTGCATGACCATAAGCGCTTACTCATGTCTGCTGCTGTACAAGTAGGTGAATGTATTCCCTTTGTGCGCGGGTACTGGCGCACCATGGGAATGGACAGCTCTGCATTTGTGGATGATTACCCCTCAGCATGTGTTAATGTCGTGGCGCATTAAAGCCGCCACTGACCACGCGGCGGCAGCGTTGTGAACCGGAACGCGGCCAGAACAAAGGAATCTGCACAAACGCTCTCTGTCTAGCAGCGCTGCTTCCATGACTACTACCACCACCGCTACTGTAGTGGTGATCAAAAAAGACCTTCTCAGCTTTGAACTCCGGCTCATTTTTTTCGGCTATGCATCAAAAAGAAATCAATAGGCGAAACTTTGGAGCGCATGTATCAGTTTTTCTCTTTCTTTCTTCCCCTCCGCCTTCGCCGTTTGTACATTCTGCCACTGGAGTAAAAGTCAGTTAAAAGAGGACTGGTGGTAAAGATGACACTGTTGCGGAAGCGGTCCGCACAGGGAAAGGCCTCGGCTGGGAGAAATCAATGGGGGAGGGTGCGCCTCGCCCTTGTGGAGGAGGGGGCCAGATACTGTTTTTAGACTGAAATGATAGATAGGTTCAGTGTACCTAGAGACAACGCAATCCATTTGAGGATGCTGAGAAGAAAGGGAGTTCTTTGGTCAGGCGTAGTTGCGCTGTTAGGATTTGTTTTATCCAACTGTGCGGAAGGGTGTGTAGCTGTCTCTCCGAGCTCTTTGAGTCAGGGAGCAAAAAGCGCTTCTCCTGGCGTGTTGAGGCTCCTGGATGGCTTTGGCTTCCCTGAGATATGGAGAGGTTTGGGTCAGAAAGGCTCTCTGATGACGCCTGTCAGAGAAAAGCGGACAAAGTTACACACCCCACTTTCTGATGCATCCCTGCCTTAAGCAATGCAGACTGAGTGTAAGCTGTACGCTGCCTTTGATGGGCAGTGAATATTACATGCCTGTCGAGATTTACGCCGTGATTTCTTAGCACATTGGACTGTTTTTAGGCAGTTTGCGTGGCCGAGTCATCAGAGTTTTTATATTTATCCGTGGTCGGGTAATCATCACCTCTCAAGGATGCGGCTTTTAGTTTCTCTGATATCTACCTGTATTCTGTGATGGAGCCACTTCAGGCAGGGTGTAAAATGTATGAAGGTCAGTCATGTGTGTGTGCATACAGAGTGTGTGTGTGTGTGTGTATGTGTGTGTGTGTGTGTGCGCATGGTGGATAGAGAGAGAGACACGCGTACTCTAAAATGAGAGGATGTCTGCTATAAGCATTCTCACTTTTCAATTTTATTGTTGTGCTTCCTGTTTTGAAAGCCATTAAGGAGTGGGGTTCCTTACAGAAAACGCAGAGAAAAAAAAGACGCCTGCCTTTTTGAAACGTGTCCAAGCGCAGCGTTGAGGAGAGGGGGATGATAGCGATCAGTAAACAGCCCAATAACAGGAACACAAAGAGAAAAGCGCTTCCCTCGCCGTGTGAACGGCTGATTGATTTGGGGCTGATTTTGTGATGCCTTGATGAATGCAATAGGATGTGCTTGTGTTTTGTTCCGTCACAGCTGTAGCTCACTTTTCATGATCCCAAGTATCCCCAGCGTGGGGGGTCACATGACCGAACCCCCAAAATGCTTTGTGACATCTGCCCCTGCCATTTTCATCAAAAGGCCGGGCCAGGCTTTTGATATTTTTTCGGTGTTTTTCCTTCGGTTTCTTTCCTTTCGCCTCTGTACGAATAATGATGAACTGCTATTCAACTGTCACTCATACAAGATCTTTGTTTTAAACGCATCAGCATCGCCTGTACTGTAGTGACACCGCTCTGTTCATTCAGTGGCCTGTAGTGGCAACCAGAGGGAGATTTCTGTACTG
This sequence comes from Pygocentrus nattereri, assembly GCF_015220715.1. Classification (NCBI taxonomy): domain Eukaryota; kingdom Metazoa; phylum Chordata; class Actinopteri; order Characiformes; family Serrasalmidae; genus Pygocentrus; species Pygocentrus nattereri. The sequence goes on from NC_051223.1 coordinate 22,109,561, forward strand.
CTGGTCAGAGTCAGTTGGGTAAAGTTCACTGTGCTGTGGCCTCGACAGATTGTGACCACTTTCACTCTCTCTCTCTCTCTCTCTCTCTCTCTCTCTCTCTCTCTCTCTCTCTCTCTTCCTCTCTCATTTCCCCCCTCTTGTTCTCACTGGTTGTGACATCATTGGAGCATGTAAGGTCACCTGAGCATTTTTACCCACAGTATAGTTTAAGCAGGTGAAAAGTCATGACTTTGGCTACAATATGAAAAAAATACTTGATTATTTGTCACACTTACAAGTCATTTTAGTATTACACTATTTATTGTGCTATTAAGGACTCTTATTCTACATTTTGCTTGTATTTTGGCCACTTATGCCAGTGTGTTTTATTTGCTGTGTCTGCCCTGTATCCCCCCCTTATTCAAAAAGCAGTCTGAGATAAAAGACTTCTTATAGCTACGTTGTTAATGGGTTGGGCTAAATTGCTATTGGCTGAATAGGATATATACAAATGCATTGGTAGCATAGTTTCTGTTTATAGATTGTATGGACTGAGGAGTTAATGGTGTATTTTGAAATTTCAGTGTTTACACAGTACATCAAAAAAAACTATGAAAATGCTTACTTTAAACTTTTCAATTATATGGACCCTTTAAAGTATTAATTTCACAATTAAAACATTACTACATTACATTACATTATGTAATATCATTTTACGCTTCATGTGATGAGCTTTTTTGTGTGTGGTGAGAGTGAGGGATTCCAATGCCTCCTCTCTCCACACACACAGCTCACTGTCCCTGCAGCCTGGCCAGCTTGTAGCTCTTAATAAAAACCACAGCCTGTAATTGGACTTAATTGCACCCTTCGGGCGTCGTCAACTCAAGTGTTACTAAACAAACTGCAGGGTCTGGAGCCTAGCAAGCTGTGTCTGCCACTTCGTTCGGCCATCTTACTCTGTGTGTGTGTGTGTGCGCGTGCATGTATGTGAGTGAGTGACTGTGCCTACTCTCTCTGTGCCTCTCTCTCTCTCTCTCTCTCTCTCTTTCTCTCTCTGTGTAGACAGTCAGGTCAGAGAGCTGTATGAGTTGGGGCTTGCAGTGTGTGACTGCTGCAGCAACACAAGACTCACATTCCTCTCTCACAGTGCGTCAAAACGACAAGAGAGCACAGGTCTCAGAGCTTTCTATACTTACACTGCTACACTTAACCAGCCACACTACTGAGGATCTGGATCAGGCCTGTGATGACAATCTACTGTCTAGAATATATATATATACTGTATGTGTGTATGTATATATATATATATATATATATACATATACACACACATATATATATATATATATATATATATATATATATATATATATATATATATATATATATATGTATATATATATATATACACACACACATACAGTATAGTGTTGCTGTCATATCATATTTTATACTTCCAAAAGAGAGGGAAAAAAGTTTTTAAACTTTGAATGGAAGTTAATGTAACAGCGTATACTCTAGATAATTTAGGGCCATTTCTGTTGGTCCATTCATTATACAATTTTAACACATTGCAAAGGATATATATATATGTATATATATATATATACACAATTAGATATTTACATATTTTACATGATTATTTTTATAAACATTTTAAAGTTTATTTTCCTGTCAAGTTACTGTTTTGAAGAATTTCTTTTATAAATAATATTTGAGAAGCTTTTTCTGAGGAAAATATATAGTAAGAAATATATAGTAAGAATTTGCACTGGTCACTTGGGCCCCCAAACTAATGAACCTTGTGGCCAGAATAATAGAAACATATTTATACTTAAAGTTAGTTAGGTGTGGCTTTGAAAAAAGAAATAGTTATTAAAAACTTTACATAAGAGCATTGCTGCTGTAGTGACCTGCTGATGTTACCCAAACTAAGGTATGTTATTAGGTGCTATTAAGATACTGCAGTAATAGCCTGCGTATTTAACAGCATATTTTATTTAAGACCTTATTTCATAGAGCAATATTAGCAAACTTCAAGGCAGTGGAACAACATCTGTGATAAGAGACATACAAGCTTGGCAGGGGGGAACATCACTATTACCACACCATCACAGTACCATAGTGGCATTTACAGTTAATGAGTTCTGCAAAAATATGATCTGGTGTAGTTCGTTTTGTATTTGTATGTGACCGGACAATTTTTTTACCAGTAGTAGGTAGTGTCGATCCCTGTTGTACTGAATGCATGTTCTAGGCCAGGTGTTGAAATAATTTTAGAATGCAGTGAGTCTATAGGTGCCCTTTGATTTAGGAAGCGTGGCTTGTCATAAAGTGTGTTTGTGTGGTTCTTATTTGCATGTGTGTGTTGTGTGTCTGAGTGGTGCCAGCTGCCGGCCCCCTGGCGCGTGCACTGCTGAGTGTGTGTTGTGTGTGCAGACGCTCTGTGAGTGAGATGATGCTGGGTGTTCTTGCAGGGGGGAGCTCTCGAGGGTCACCGCACACAATCGATTGAGAGATCCAGACAAAATTCAATCATTGAAATGGCAAGGCCAGTCGTGATTCTGAAGCGTCACTGACCCCGAAATCTAGAGCTGGAGGAGAGGGGAGGAGAGAAGGGGACAGAGGAACGGAGGATAATCATGGTGCTAGCGCCTCTCCACGACGCCCATGCTCATTTAGCTGTGTGGCCACCCGCACCGCTCCGCGCCTTCAGCGGCGGGCCTCTGTCAAAGCTTTAGAGGCTTTATGCGCACACAAAGGCCCCATCTGCCTCCACCAAGTGCACACTCACCTCCAAGTTTGAGATAATTAGGATTTGTGGACGCTGGTCCAGCGGCCGCCGGCTGCCCTTCTGTAGCCATGGCGTGGCAGAGAGGCGTGAGGGCCCGCTAGTGGTTAGTGCCGACCGCTGGTTTTTGGAGGAGTCTGGACTTAAAGTGGATTTCTCCAGGCCCTGAGCAAGGTGTGTAATCTCCGACGCTGTCGGCAAACACAGACCATGAAGTCTGCAAGGCCCTCATTTACCAGAGGCCTAGTACAGCCTCCCTGCGGAGGAAAAAACAGAACACATAATTAAGATATATGGCCCGGCTGGGTCTTTATATAGACATGGACTTAAAATATAGAGAAGCAGACGAGTCTCCGTTAATCAGCGGCCTGTGGTTAGTTTTGGACTGAAGCGTATACGGGAGAGCTCTGAGCGTTTATGTGTATGTGTGTCTCTCAACAGTCATAGCAGCATGCTGTAAAAGGATGTGGGGCAGAAGCGTTGCCTCTCTGTGTGCAGGGGTCATGCTAAGCCAAGTGCTCTGCGCATTTATGAGTTTGTGTTGCTTGTGTGTGTGTGTGTGAGTGCTCTCTTCCCCCAGGCAGCACCTTGGTCAGTGACCCATAACTCTGCCTCTGTTCTGTGTCTCAGTCCAGCTCCTGCAGTAATGTGCGTGCAGGCGAAGCAGACGGCAGTAGTGCTCGCGCGTGAGTGCGAGAGGTGGCATCCTCTGGTGGTCTAGAATTAGCTTTGGGAATTATCACGTTTCCCCTCTGTGCTTGACTTTGTCATCCACTAATGATAACTATCCATCAATCAGAGGGGGCGGTTCCAGGGAAATGAAGATGGATTGAATTAGTTTTTCACCGAATGGTCGGCCAGTTGAGCAAACCCGTAATTACTCTGTCAGGAGAAGTGAACCATCCCAGTAAGAGGCTAACTGTAACACATTCACACCACTGTTAAATTACAAGGTCCCTCATACGAGCAGATTCACCTCATGTAGTCCCTAATCACAAGTGAATGGTGTGGTCATTTAGTGCGCTTTGGTAGCGAGTAGGTTTGAGTTTAGTCTAAATATTACTGAATTATGAGAGGGTTTTAAAATGTTTATTTTATTCTTTTTCAGCTTCTTTTTGTTGTTATTCTTTTTTGGGTTTATTTATGTATGTATTAGATTTTACTCTAAATCAGAATAATCATGCTGCAATCTCAAATTCGTCAAGCCTGTTTCCATAGTAGGTAGAAAAACTCCCTTGTTAACTGCCGTAATGTCATTTACCACTAACATTTGCAATTTTTGCATTCATATCATCTAAAATGTGAAAATATGAGTTTTTTTATACTTAATGATCACAAACAAGCAGAAAAAATATTTATACACACTAAAAACAAATAAGAGATCCCAATCCTAGTTTACTGCACTGTGGGAAATGAAAATTGGACTGAAGTGTTTTTAATTAAATGAGTCGGGGAAACTCCAGGAAATGGCTTAATTTCATATTGAGACACATGACTTTGGGATCTTAGCGAACCAATTAACCTCAGCTTAGCTCATTAAAAAGCTGCTTTCATGGCCAGGAGCAGACTTATCTGCCAACATAGGACATGAAAGAGCAAATTTGTAAATCCCGAACTCTAAAAGTAATTGGAAAGGTAGATGTGGAGGGTAGTGATAAAGTGACATGGCTGAACTGAAATTGACTGAAAATAAAAAATGATTAGAAAAATAATGGCAGAAGGATTGATAGCCGTGTTTGGGATAGAATAAAAAAGGGCGTGATTCATGACTCATTCGGCAGAGGGTAAGACATTTGTGCGCTAAAAGGGGAATTTTAAAGGACTTTCTAAAATGCCTAACTTTTAATTGTGTTATAAGACATTAATTGACATTATAGGAGCAGCTAAGATAGGTTTTATGTTTATGCATGATGCATTTATACTAAATTGACAAAATCGCTAGATTTTATTTGATGTTTTTCACACTCGTAGATCACAAAGAGAGCATTATTTGTTGTTGTGAGCTTGAAGAATGGCAAATTTGAGGGTCCTCACCCTGATAGAGCCTGTGTTGTGTCCACTGGAGTGACCAGCTGAAACCTCATACAGGCTTGCAGTGAAAGGCATTCCCCGGTCACCCTGAACCCCTCCTAGTTTTTCTACCTCATTGAAAGTCCATTAGTGTCAGGCTAGAGGACATTACTGTCACCATTTTGTTTATTTAGAGATAGGATAATAATTGCTGAAGCTCAGACCTGGGGTTTGACCTAAATCAGTCTGATGTTGCAGCAGCAACACTCATCATGGCTTTTTATTAAAATCATTTAATGGGTTAATGGCATTTGCAGATTTTAAAATGATAAATATGTGTGTGCGCATGTGTGTGCTGTGTTTTTTTTTTTTTTATCTCCGAGGTAGACAGTCTGTGTCAACTGCATCAAAATAATTACAGTGAGATAAAAACAGCCATTTGACGATGTTCACAGTGATCTAATCTGAAGGACTCGGTGAGTGAATGCTGAGGATGATCAAATCTCTGAGTAATGGAAGTGATCAGTGTTGGGTCTGTTCAGTTTTCATCTGCCTCTGGCATTATAAATGCATCTCTCCACATTTCGTTCTGCTTTTTTACCTTTAGTCTGCTCTTTGAAATATCCGCTCAGCACTAGGAGATTCTCTAGATGTTGAACACCAACCCTTCCCCATTGGTGATCAGTCATTTGATAAATCTAACCTTCTTAACGCCGAGCCCATAGGGGCAGGCAGACGGTGGAGGTGGACGGGCACGGGAAGTGTATTGGTTACACCGCTCCTGCTCCGCGCCACCCAGCTCCACTACACTAGAAGGCAAATGGCATCCGAAATCTGATTAGCCCCCATTATAAAGAGTGATATTTTCATCCCGCCAATTCTCGGCACTGTGTCAGTGCTCTCCACTGTTTCAGTGCCGGGAAGAGCCCACTCCTTTGACAGATAGTAGATATCCCAACCGTCGCTTGTTTGGACATCACTGTCGTCCGTGACGTGGAAAAAACAGACAGCCAAGAAAATATAAAGCAACTAAATAATGTCAAAAGATCAGAAATCAATGAGCCGGAGGAACTTGAGCCGCGCGCCCCTCTCACATTTACTTCACCACGGTGTCTTTCTGTGGCCACTAAAGTTGCTTTTGTTCACTCCCGTGGAGATGTAACATAAGCACTAGGAAGCGGTGTTACAACATTAGGGCTATCAGCAGAAAATAGCCTTTTTACTTAAAGGTTACTATCAGAGGTTTATTGAGTTACAAACATGTCATTGCTTGAAAAAAAAGAAAAAAACGAGTAGTGGAAAAATGATTGGAGGATAGTGCAGTACAATAACTTGGATTATTCTACATTTTGTGACATAAAATAAATAAATAAATAATGTAACATACAATACATTCTTCATTTTGGTCGCAGTGATGAATTTTAAAAAGGGAGCCGAGCATTTAAAGGGTTTTGTGGCAAAATACATTATAGACTGCTTTTTAAAATGTTCTTTTTTTATGACTTAAGTTGTTGGGAGAGGGCTTTACACATATAGGACATATCAGTGTTATATTATGATTAGTACCTCCTTTATTAGAGAACTAAAATTAACCAAAATTGTTACAAATGGATATTCAGCATTTTAGATTGAAGCTCTTCAAATCTGAAAGATTTAGTTCTCAAGTGTGCTCTATCTTCACAGCCACATTTGGCGTAAAGAGAAATTGTTATTAATGGTTATGGCGCATCATTGTCTTTTACCCAGCAGTGCACATTTAGCCATATATTTTGTGACTTTCTAAAAAAATTATATTCGTTAATATATGATGTTCTTTGTGGTGGTAGCGAAGAGGGGAGGCCGTAAGGTTAGAGTCTGTGGTTTCAACTGCGGGAATTATGATCTGTTATTATAAGTATGTGAAAATGCAGCACCACAGTGCTTTTGTGTTGCCCACTGAGGCCGAGAGATAGACACAGGATTAAAAAAAAAAACGAAAGAAAGAAACAGTTTCTGGACATTTCTAGAAGATAAATTTAATTTCTTTGCTATTTGGAGGTCTTCTTTGAAACTGCAATTGTAATGAACACATTCAGAAACTGGAGAATAGATTTACCCTCAGCTTCAAATAAGTCAGCGTTATCGGACTCTGTCATTCGCTCCTTCCTATTTTCGAGCTGCTAATTGATGTTTTTGATGTTGGCGAGAAAATTGAAGAAAATGTCATGTGTGAACCAGCGCGGAAGTTAATAAGATTGACTACGTTGACGGAATTTACAATGAGCGAAGGAGAGGCATATAATAGGGACTGCTGTGAATTCGCCCGTCCATCTTCGGAGGGGATGAAATCGACACCCAGCACGCTATTGGTCCAGTACACTCAATGTGAGAAAACACAGCATTTTGGATGGACCCCCGCTTTACTGCGGTTATTTGTTTTTAATGTGGTTTGTTTTTGTTTTTCATTCTGTGGAGATTCTGATTGGTGCGCATAAGCAGCTGTGTATCTAGAAGGCTCCCGCCCTGAACCAGGCCCGACAATTCGAAGAAACGGTCTCCCAGGGCTACCCTCCTGTTCCAAACAAAGCTCGTTCTTAATGCTATTTTGAGTTTGAAAAGCCGTAGAGCTTTAAAAAGGTTAGATTAAGATATGTCTTAGAGATGCTCCGATATCAGTTAGGGTCATTGCATATGTTTGGGCGATGTGGAGCAGAGCTCAGACTCAAATCCCCTTGAATAAAAGGATTGAAGCACCACCATGGTAGCTCCATCTTTAGCCATTTATCGAACGCTGGCCGAAATCCAGGCAAAAGCTACTGTTCCCCGATATCACCCTGTATATTTCACTGCTTGTTTTTTTAAATGATCTTTATTCTCCGAACAATTAGAGAATTTAAAAAATACATTTTTAAACTATTTTTTAGAATGTACATATTTGTCGATTGGCAATATGGCTAGGTGTAATGGGCTTCTGTGTTTTTAATTAGGCTGTGGATTAGCCGAGTTCGGTTCAGTGCTTCTGATTATTTTTTCCCGGCCTTTAGGGGAATGAGCTAAAACCCTAATACGGCCAGTACCCCCAAGCGGTCTTCTTTTTGAAGACACCGAAAAAAGTGGACTCTGCTGGCGTTCGGCCCTCCGAGAATCCAGAGTAAGGGACATTATTCTCGGAATAGCCAATTAATTCCACTGGCAATGATCGGTTAGCGCTTCTTCTCCCCCCAAACACACCCCCCGCCCTCCGCTCGCCATTTGAAATGCTAACACAATGAAATATTTTTCTATTGGTTGGTGTCCCTCGGCTAAGCCACCGCCGCGGGCAGAGAATTTCATCGACTGATGAGACCAGAGGCAGACCCGATAAAAAGGTTACCTGTACGTGACATGCACTCCTAATGGCTAGCGCTACCTTGAACTCGAAAGTTCTATAACTTTTATTTGACTTTTAATCGTTAGCGCCGCAGCACTTTTGTAGCCGTTGAGAGTCAGAATGAAGGACGTATACATACGTTTGAGAAAAAACGTGATTTTGCGTAAAACATTTTATTGCAAATTATCCTTTGCGTTATCGTAAGTTTTCCCAGCCCAGAATGATGTGTTCACAATGAAGCTGGTTGAATTGTTTGTTGACTGAGAATTGTTTTTGTTGTTTATTATTTTTATGGTTGTTATTATTATGGCATAATAACAATTTAAAGTAGAAAAAGTGTTAACTAGCTTAAGTAAATTGTAATAAAGTAGGCACATTTGTTATTGGTCCTTTTTTAATAACAAACATTATTAACATTTTTAACATGTTCATTATAATATACATACATTAAGCTCAAGTCCCCTTAGTTTGTGTTTGATGTGAATCCATAGTCGGTGAGTATGAGTATTTCCGAAGCTGAAGCGTTGTGTTTCAGTCAAAGGAAAAGAGTATTGGTGCACCTGTCACATACCAGGACCTGAGGGGTGCTGAAGAAGGGTGCCTCAGAGTGGTGGGGAGGAGAAAAGCAAGCCTCTTCTCAAATTGTTAGCTAAAGAAAGGGCACAGTACATGTACAGTGCATTACCCCCAACTGCCCCATAACAGACCTGACCACATATATACCCACATGCACCCCCACAATATACACTAACACATACTCCTTCCTCACTCACACACACGCGCACACACACACACATATTTTTGCTGTCTACAAGGAACGAGGCAGGTGGCTCCCCATGGCTGCGGCTCCATGACAACATGCCATTAGAAATAGCAGGCCTGTTGATCAATCCAGCCGACATGACAGCTTCGCCGCGAGGCCTGGCTCTTTGAGCGCCGGCGCCGCGGCAGCTCCCTCTCCCGTTTCTCCACACTAATTGGTGAAAGTTCTCTTATATATGCTTGTGGCACAGGGCTCTTTTTTCCCCTCCTCTTCTTCTCCTTCTTCTCTTCTTCTTTAGCTCTTCTCCCGTCAGCACACCTTATGGTGTTTTTTCCCCTCCACATTGTCACCATGGAAGCGATAACTTTTAGTTAGATATTGCAAGTGGGTTAAATATGATGTGTGTGCCGTAGGCACTGTTCGCTCTGTCTCTCTCTCTCTCTCTCTCTCTCTCTCTGTCTCTCTCTCTTTTATAGAAGGATGTCTAGTAATGTAGGGGATTGACATTGATTCTTGGCAAAAGAATGTTGGTGTTAAACAGAAAATGGCAACCGCATGCTCATTTTAAATGAGCCAAAAACAATTCATTAGAAAACTGATGACCCTTCTCCTCTTTTTTTAATTCTTTCTAAAAAGAATAATACAGCAAAATTAATACAGCTCAATTTGATATTTAAAAAATAATTTGCAGCAGCTTTTCTGCTTTTAATGCACATTTACAACATACATTTTATATTTACCCCATTCAGAATGCATATGTAATGAAAAAACAAAAGCTTCAACTGTGAGCGATGTCAAAACAATTGTCAGCGTTTTCATTCTGCTCCACGCAGGCTGTCATGTTCCAGAGCAGTGTTTAAACACACTCTCATCTCCTGTCTAAGTGCTTAACACCCCCCTCTTTGATTCCTCTCATAACTAAATAAATTAGTGTGAAGGGGGAAAGAGAAACACAGTAAATGTTTAACTGTCTCCTGTTTGTCATCTGTTTAGGCTTCTTAATTACACAGATGCAGCTTAGTGCTAACACTCGGTGCCAAGGCACACTCCTCTTGAGATTTGGAGCCCGAGCACAGGCAGTGTCCTCCCCATGATTAATTTAGTTGTTAATATTTAATATTTATTTTAGGAAACCCCTGTAGGCCAGACGAGGGCTTGTGTGTAAACCTGAGCTCTTTTACCTCCTCTGTTTACAAAAGCGCTTGTTGAAATCCATTTAGCTGGCGAACTGGCGTAAAAGTCAAATGGAGACTGCTGGAAGTGTTCTGTTTAGGTGAATTTGTTGTTCTAGACGCTGCAAAAATGTTCTTTTAAAAATCACATGGTATATAGAGATATTATTTTATTATTGGCTTATAGGGAATTTTTAGATTAAGAAGTGTCTCCACCCAGTGGCACGGAAGAGGTCTTAATGCAGGTTGTGGAGCAAGAGCAGGGTGAGAAGGTTTTGCCTGGGGGAGGATATTTTATCATATATTTAGCGATATGAGTTTCATTATTTCCCTCTTATTGTTCTTGCCAGTGTTTTGTTGTATTACACAGTGAGACACGGTGCTCTTTATCATGTTTGAATGTTAATGCTGACGTCTTTAGATGTGAGCGGATGTTCTCCGCCGCGTGTTATTTCTGGTGCCCCAGAGCCGCGCGGTGTGTTGCGTGTGCGTGTGATGCCGTCTCAGTGTGCCGAAGTGTCCGGTTCATTTCCAGTAGATGTAATTAGAAGGCTGGGCGGTGTGGCAGTGCTGGTTCTGGAGGCGCTGGAGGAGAAAGGCTGAAGACCGGTCCAGGCTCAGGGAGCGATTGAACGGAAAAGCGAGGAGAGGAATTGGGGGGTTCTTCTGAAGCTCCCTCTCCAGCTCCAAAGTAAGGGGGGGATCAAAGCGGCTTGTTTTATGTGGCTTGTGCGAGACTTTGAAGTCCCCGAGTCACCTACAGCACTCACTTCATCAAGTTCACTAGTGTCTTAATAGCAGATCAATAAGTTTCAAAGTCGGAGAGTTAATTTGATACTAGTGCTGATGTGATCACGCTGGGCCGGCAGCCGCTCACTCGCAGCTCTCTCTGCCTCTCCTCGCTCCTCTTCCCCACACACACACATCGCGCTTATTTCTCCCTCTCTCAGTGCACATTAACACGCGACGCCTTTTCATCTCAGCTCGCACTTCCTCACTTGACATTGATTCATGCAAACACTGAATTTCCAAAGCTGTATTTTTCAGCTGAACCGGTGTCTTGCACATCCCAAATTTATATTTTATGTAGCTCATATCTCTTAGCCACTGTGTGAATCTGTGTAGTTTCTTTCTAGTGTTTTGTGGTTTTTCTGCTCATAGTGATTCAACATCTGTATGATTTAGATTTGTTTACCAGTTATTTTGTAAGATAATTTTACAGATGGTGCCAAAATTGATTAACCAAACTTTGATTTTTTAGATCAATATATTTTCTAAAACATTACATTGCTGTTTTTGCTTATTATATTATATATTATCTTATTATTATACTTATTTTATTATGGATTTTTTTTGTTGTACAAAAGAAAAAAATTAAATACCACGTTTCAATAACTGAATTTCTCTAGAACTCTGCAAATATCACATTTTTCATTTTATTAATTTGCAGTTAGTAAATTTGACCCCATTTAATGTTTGGCTTACTTAAAACGTATTCTGAGAAATTCAAAATTGTGTTAATGGATAAAAAATTGATAATAAAAAGAGAAAAATCTGAAAGAAAAAACAGAATGTGTCAATCGCGACCGCGTTTAAGTGCTAAAGAAAACGGCAAAAGAAGAATTGAAAGCCGGTCTTAAGCGGATTTTCTCATTTCGGTTAAGAGACAGTGGCTGTGTTGGTAACCCCGGGTCGGAGGAGTTGGAGCGGCACCTCCAGAACAAAAGCCCAATTTAGAATGTTCATCTAAGGGTTGCTAATGGTATTAGGGGACCGGCAGGGTGGTCAGCAGGAGCCTGCTGCTCCAAGGTGAGGCCACAGCTTGACCCGGACTCGCACTGATTCACGGCCCCGATAGCATTAGAGCCTTCGCATCTGTCATGTCTCTGTCACCCATCAGCGCCTCTTTATTCCACTGCTTATTCCACTATTTTTAAAACAAAAGGAGAAACAGAACTTTCGAAAGGGGTCGGTTTTGGGTCGGTCTTCTGATCATGCGGACGGAAAGTGCTGAACGGCCCGTGGTGGCACACCAAAAAGACTTGTTCAACGTTAGATTTCACTCATTGATGTTAAACTTACTTAATCTTCTCCGCTGCTGAGAGAGCAGGGTCCGCTTAAAATATTTGTGCATGGATGTCTGTGTTTTGGCTGCACGCACATGTTAGTGATGGGCCGCACAGTAAGACCTGAGCTGGATTAAATGGCACATTACTCTGCTAATATAACTAACAGACCGTTCAAGGTAAGCATCTTCTGGATGAAGCATATTTACTGTAAAATGTTTTTAAATATAGTCATTTTTTTATTGTTAACATTGTATTATACGCTGTTGTATGTTGTATCGCTCTCTGTGGGATGTCTGAATTCGGGCTTGCGGTTGAGGTGAGGACAGTGCGTGTGTGTTTGGGTTTGGCACTATCTGTGTGGTCCGGGGTGACCGCTCTGCAGACTCCATGTCTGAACTACGAGCAGCGCAGGAGCGCGCTGTTTCAGATTAATGCTTCATCTCACATTTCTTTTGTAATTATTTATCAGGCGGTTCTTGGTCTAGGGCTCTTCCCGTTTTAGTGCGATTTCCTTTCCTTTTCTGTAGATGAAATAATGTATAAAATATTGTCTGTGAAAGGAAAGTGAAAACCTTTAGAGAGAAAAAAAGGATGCCTGAGAACAAAATTTGGAGCTAGAAATTTGTTCAAATTGTGTTAATCAAAAAATGCTCAAAATGCTAGGTCTGAATGATTTCTGTCTTCTGTCTTTTTTTCCTCTTATTCTCCGTCTTCACACGCACAGTGAAATCTTGCTTCATTAAAAGTGTATTAATCTGGATTCTTGTCTCCTGGGAGGCACCTTAAGATGATGTTGTGTCTTTTTCTTTAAATTGTTGAGGAAAAAAAATCTCGCAGATTTAGTCCCTGTCAGTCAGAAATAATTGTGTGCTTAATCTTGTCCCTGATGGATGACTCGGAGTTCAGCAACGGGCCAGCTCCAATGACAAATACAATATTAATATTCATTAACTGCTTTGACAATGCTAATTTTGATGCAGTAGTAAAGGGCCTTCCAAAGTTAGCGGCCAAAGCATCAGAGCTGCGCAAGGTGGCAAGATAATTTGTGCTGGTTTACTGAGCTGAAAGCTTTTAAAGTCTTGAGCAAAAAAAAGGGGCTAGGTACCACAAACAAAATAAAAGAGAAAGGAAAAAGTTCAGACACATTGGAAGCCAGGGCTGCGGAAGTAATACGATCAAGAGACGGCTACAAAAATTTGACACCTCCGATGCTGCATCTTTGAGCAAATATTTTTCTTTTTTTTTCCTAAAGTTTCGACAAAAAAAGGAACGGAACATGGTAAGTCAGCACATTCTTGGTTTTGTTTAATCTTTTTGATCTTTTCAATTATTGCCATTTGAAGATCAATAGTCATTTTTTTTCTGCTATGGTTAAAAGGCTCACAGCGGTGGCATGGTGTACGGTCGGATCACGGCTTTAAGAGTGGGCTTCCTCACTTCAAGCCATCAGTTGGCCGCGCTTAATTTTCCTATTGCTCATCTTACAGAACGCGGCGCGGCTTGTTTTGTTTTGTTTAGTTTTTTATTATTAATGGTTGTTGATTTATGGTCCTTTTCGAGTCTTTGACTTCAGAGTTTGGGTGTTTTTTCCCCCAGTGTTGTCTTTAAAGATTACTGGGATTCTCTCGCAAGTTGAAAAAGCTTTAGTGCATGTGCTGAAGTCTTTTGTTGATAAATGTCAGTTTGTCTTTTTTATCCGTCTGCGATCGCCTGTGCGCCCACATCAAAATTGTGCGGCGCGCATCGCGCGGGACCGTGGGGTGTTTGTGGCGGAGTGTCCGCAGCCAGACTCGCTCTGGGTCGGATCGGATTACTCACTCCGGCTTTTCCTGCACTTTTTTTTCTTCTGTTTTTGTGTTTTATTTTTACGGACGCTGTGAATGGAGTGTGGCGTTGGGGATTAATGACATGACGAGGGACACCCTGCTGCTTGAGTTTAGCCAAGTTAGGGCAGCTCCTATAGAAGACGCTCAAGTACCTTTATGCTTGGCAAGGCACGGAAAGGAGAAGGAGAAGGAAAGCCTCTCTCGCTTTCTCTCAACCTCTCTTTTTTGTTGTTCTTTCAACTTATAAAGGAAAGAGAGATGGACACAAAAGGACTTATTAAAGGGGATATGAAGATGAGCGACAGGGAGAGAGAGAGAGAGGGGCTCTTCTTCTCCTCTCCCGCGGAGCGAGAGAGTGAGGGAGCACTGAATGGTTGGCTGAGGGGGAGCGGTGTGGCTCAGACTGAAGCTCAGGCTCCTCAAGGATCCAGGCTGAGGCTGAGACTGAGGCTGAGGGGGTCAGCAGCGGCCGGCTGCCTGCACTGTGCTCTGGGCTCTGGGATCGGGTGAGCGGCTGGGCTGCTGTGTCTGGGTGCCGTGTGTTATCGGCTGAGGCGATCAGGGCTGCAGGGCTGCTGTAGATGAGGTGCTGCCCTCCAGTGGATTAGTGGATGACATCGTGATGTGCATCTTGTTGTAGTCTAAGCGCTACTGCGAGTGTCAGCATGCTTGTTTTAACCAGGAACCGAGCAGCATCAGGACCCCATCCCATATAGAGCTCTTTTAAATGGTAAGGTTTAACATTTTTGTACAGTATTGCGAGACTTATTTTAGAAATATTTTATTAATTTTGTAAATTTTTTGTTTTTGGTTGCCAATTAGTGTTCTTATTTTCTTTGTGACTGATATTTAGCAATTTATATCACTTGTTAAGTGACAGCTTGGCAGTGTTTGATAATGAAAGGGTGCTCTGTTTGATTGCATTGTCTGGCAGTCACACAGTAGTGTTTTATGAAGGCAAGAATTATAGTGAACAATTTCAAAACATTAAATAACATTTATTAATAAATTTAACTTTTAACAATTAGTTTTTACATTTATCTGAAATTAATGTATTGCTTGTAATTGTATAAATATTGTAATAATTGTACATTTTAAATGCACGTTTTATTTTCATAAATGACAATTATTACAATTAAATTATGTGGTAAATTTGTTGTTATTATTGTTACTTTCTATCAGTATAAGATATACTATACATGTATATTAAATGTTTTTTTCCTTGTAAACAATAAAATTCTGTATCATCAAAATTAACACTATTATATATAATAACAAAATTAACACTATTATATATAATAATATAATTACATGTAATTTAATTCAATATAAATATACTACTAATAATAATTATTGTTCATTATAAAAATTTACTGTAAGCATATCTGTCTTTTTCGTTAGGAATTTCTTTAGTATGTCCCTTTTCTTGTGCCCTAAGTCCAGTATGAATTTATTAGGTTAGTGACTGTTCTCTCTGTTGACTGCCAGTGCTGTCTACTGTTTCCTTTTCCTTTTCCTTTTTTTTTTTTTTTTTAGATTTTTCTCTCTTTTTAGGCCGTTATGGTGCGTGTATGTGTGTGTAAATTGCTCCCAATGTGTGTTGTTGGCTGTTATATTGTGGCAGATGATTGTGGGCTGCCGGTCAGATGTGGCCGGGGTGCCAGTTTACTCCAGAAAGTTGCGCGTGTGACAAAGGGGTTAGCGCTGGAGTGTGGCAGCGCGGCTGAATGGAGGGAGGGAAGGCAATTAGCTGCCACGCTGCTGCCGCTCTTTTACTTGTCACACTGCAGCCCGCTGCTTTTGTGTGGAGCGTGTAGAAGACATTCGCAGGGTTTAGTTTTGGCATTAAGGGCCTCGGGCGTCCGCCAAAGGCCAGAGCAGAGCTGGAGAGAAAGAGTGAAAGACGAAAAGGAAATTTTAGTAGAGTGCTGAAAAGAGGAAGGAAGTTTTCCTAAATTATAGTGCATGATTTTTCCCCATACTTCACTATTAACTGTCAGTTTTTTATTCCGAGTGAGAGTGTAAGCACCACCAAAGAATGACTTGGAGCAGCAGCAGACGAATTATGCTACAGAAATAACAATGCCTGATATCATTCAAATGTATTCAGTTGAGCAGTTTATCTTATTTTGATTGTCTGTATTTGTGATGACTTTTTGAAAAACATATCTGATTTTTTTTGCATAATAGGACCTGATTATATTTTGTATATAAAGAAAATAGATTTGCATGATACAGTAATGCGACTGAGCCAGTGAGAATAGAGTTCCTGAAATTCTTTGGTGTGGCAGTTCCTGAGCGTTCACCTTTCTCTCTAGTCTTTTTTCTCCCCGCTGATCGAGCCAGAGTCACGGCCCTGGATGGAGGGAAATCCACACCGCAGCTTCTGCATATTTAGAGGAATTATTCCAAGTGCAATGAAGTTGTAAAAAAAAGTGTGGGTTTGAAGGATAAAGAGAGAAAATGCGGTAGGTGCGCTGTAGGCCGAGGCCTTGTGTAGGCAGCTTTTTGACAGAGAGAGGTCAGCAGGAGTTAAGCACAGGATCTTCTTTATTCGCTTCCTTTAAAAAAAAAGAGAGAGAGAGAGAGAGAGAAACAAGACCCCACGTCCATGTCAAAGTGAAGACAAATACCTTCCCCCCCTCCACCCCCCCCGGACCGCCAGCTCCGAGTGGTGACTGTCAGAATTGCGCTGTTAAGTGACTGCATGCCACACTTTGCTGATCTTGCCCTCTCTTTGTGGATGTTGTTGTGTCTTGTTCTTCTCTTTCTCTCTTACTCTCTCACTCTCTCTCTCTCTTACTCTCTCTCTCTCTCTCTCTTTGTCTCCTTTGCTTGCCTTGCTCACTTTACCTTGTTGTAGCCGAGGCTTTTCAAGCTGCTAGTTCTTCTTTGGGCATCCTGGAGGCACGGCAGAGCCCACACACAAACACACACACGCACACAGACTGCTCTCACACACACACACACGCAAAAACTTCTACACACACAACCGCATGAGCAAATTTTTTTCTTGTTTTCTTGCGTTTTTTTTTTTTTAACTCCTTTTTTATGTTTCTTTGCTTATGGGAGGATTTCTCTGCAGTGGCG
Organism: Pygocentrus nattereri; assembly: GCF_015220715.1. Lineage (NCBI taxonomy): Eukaryota > Metazoa > Chordata > Actinopteri > Characiformes > Serrasalmidae > Pygocentrus > Pygocentrus nattereri. The sequence goes on from NC_051223.1 coordinate 22,126,610, forward strand.
TGAAAAACTGTCAGGCAGCCTTTCTCTTCTCACTCTCTTGATTTCATATCCTTTTTTTTTATCAATATTATTTTTTCTGACTGACCGTTTGAAAGTTCACTGGACGAGCTGGACTGCTCGGCTGTTGGAGAGAGGAGAGGGCAAATCTGAGGTGTGAGTGAAGATGGGGATTGTGGGCCGCTGAGGATGGGCCTGGCCGGACGTCCTGAGACAGCCCAGCCAGCGATGGTGCGCTCATGAAAGTGACGAGTGCGTGAGGGACACACACATGTGCCCGCTCAAACACAAAAGAAGTTTTGGGGAAGAACTCAGAGAAAAAGAAGAGAAAGAAGAAAAAGGTGAAGACGAAGAGAGGAGGCGCCGTATTGTGTCGGCGATCGTAACAAGGGAAGCTGAGTGGTGGAGGAGAGGGAAGGGGAGGGGTGGGGGGTCATGTATGCACGGGACGGCCTGCTGCTGGGGCTGGACGACAGAACAGGGAAAGGGGCAGCACTGGCCTCCAGCCTGTCTCTGCTCCAACAGGTCAGCTGCTGGCCACTCACTCTTAATGCCTGGGTAAGTACTGGGCATTTCTAGGTCCACACATATACGCAACACAGGCCCTCCTTTCCCCTTTGCTTTCTCTCTCTTTTGACTCTATTGTTTCTTTCTCTGAGTAGAATTTCTCTGTATCTGTGTTAAATTTCCAGCACATCACAGGTCATTTTAGCTCTTTTTCAGCTTTTTTCATGCCTGTGTGTGTGTGTGTGTGTGTGTGTGTGTGTGTGTGTGTGTGTGTGTGTGTGTGTGTGTGTGTGTGTGTGTGTGTGTGTTCGTTCACATGGGAGAAAGTGTGAGAGTGCATGTTTCACGTGAGCTGTTTTTTTAGAGCTGCTCTTGTGCTTGAGGTGTTTGCAAAACAGAAAATAACCATAAAATTTGACAATTGGTAAAAAAAATCTAATATATTTATGATTTATTCATATCTACTGCTATTTTTCCCCATTTAACAAAGATCAATAATTAATAAAGATAAAATGCATATTACATGCCAAGATGAACTTAGTACCTACTTACAGATTTTATCCAGTAATATTTTCAGTTTTGTACCCAACAAACTCTTTATTGTATTTAAAACCCAATTCTATTTAATCAAAAAAAGTGATTTTTTTAAATAAAAAATGACAGCATAAAGATGTGGGTTCATTTAAAGTAAAAGAAGATGTATGTTTTATTTACATTTTGATTTTATGTGTTCAGCTTGCCTGATAGTTACATCTGAATGAAATGAATTAGAGGAAGTCTTACAGCATATCCAGCGTTATTTGGGAACAGATTCAGGAAATACTAGTAAAGAGCCCGTTTTGATTCCCCAATATTGTAAATTTCGCCATAGGATAGCAGACACGCATTGTGGCTGCTATTGAGGTTTTTGTGGTTTCTGTGGTGTTGCATCCCAACCACTTGTCAACATTAGAAATTACATATTGAAAAAAGATTTTAAAAATAATATATAAATATTTAGCATCCTTTTAACAAGACTGTATAATTTGTTGATTTACAAATAATTTTACTGAAACTGACGTCTGCAGTCAGCTGACAGAGACAAAGGTATTTTGCTCGGTGAGTACAGAGGGGGTTATATCAGTTCTGAAGTAACAGTGATCTCAGCTCAGTTTTGGTGTGTTCTACTGTACTTCCCTCCTGCAGTTACAGGTAAGAATGTTTGGGACTCTTAGGCTTTAGTCTTCACACACAAATATTCTGCGTGTGTGAGTGTGTTTTCTAGATTGTGTCCCTGTGTGTGCTTGGATGCGAGCCACTGGCACGTTCAGAGGTGGAGTTCAGGTCCCTGGCAGCTTTTCCTGCTAGCTCTGGAATTTGTAGGCCTGAGAGCGCGCCTATCCATCACTGCGCTGTCAGACACCAACCACCGCCCCAATCCCCCCCACCACTCACCCACACACACGCACACCCACGCACACACACACACTCTTAAACACCCCACCCCCCACACACACACCCCCACCCCCGCCAACCACAGCCTCACCACAGCTCATTAAGGCCCACGGGCCCTACTGACAACTCATCATATCATGACATAAAACGTGGAGAAGCGCTAAGGCCCCCTGGGGGCCATAGGGTCACCACCTTCACATTTAGGCTTTAAATTGAGAGGTGCCGCTGGGCGGAAATGCAAGGCCAACAGCTTTTCCTGGCTGTCCGGCTTTGTCCACCTCGCTGTCCTTCAAAAATCCTGCAGCAGCCCACTCCTACGCCACCCTCTCGCCTTTGACATCCAAACTGTGTCTAATCTGCCCTTACTCAGTTAAGCCTTTTTATTTAGCCAAATGACTTGCTTTTATTAGAACAATTTTCAAGGGTACTTGAGCAAAATATTACAAATATTTGTTTATTTGGTCTCTTTCTCTGACACACTTACTCATAATAGATATCAATTTTCTGTGAGATAGAGAGCGAGAGGGAGAGAGAGAGGGACAGAGCTTTACAGATGCAGCAGTAAAGCGAGTGTGACAAACAGGCCTCTCTACATACTCTCCATTATAGCAGCCAGGCCTTTTGTAAGACCACCACTAGGGGTCACGACCCCAAACATAAACTGTCAGTCGCATTGGTTTGGCAAGGCCCAGCAGCAAGGGGTCCAAGCACTTTCGCACATTCTTATGTGAATGTCAAACACAATTACTGACACACACTCTAAAGAAGTGATTTTTTGTCAGAATATATCTTTTATTTTATTTGTTAGGTCTCAGTCTTTGGGGATTTGGTGGAGATCCTTCTCATTTTAACCATTCATTGCATGTATTTGTGCTGAATAAATGGCCTACTGTTTAGTTTTGAATGGTTTTCTGTAAACTGTCCAGTGCACTCATCTTTAATGTTCTTATCTGCCTAGTAGTGATGCTAGTTGTAGGAGTTATTGGCAAAAGATTGAACAGAAGGCACTCTACATTTTTTATTTATTTATGTATTTATTTATTTATTTTGCACATAATAGAAATAAGACGCCCCCATATTTTCTTTCTTTTCTTTGTGCAGCGTGCAAGCACACACAAACACCAGTCTGTGTGAATCTTGCTGAATCGCTACAGTTCCAGTTTGTTGTTTTGAAACAGGACAGTTCGGGTGCCGTGTTGTTTGTGTCCAGCAGCAGCCTATGTAGTGTGTGTAGGTGGTCTTCACTCCCCGCAACCGCTAGAAACAATTAGCCATGTCTGGAGGAACAGTCTGAGGCCATCATACAATAGCAGAGAGGTCAATAGTGCCATGTTTAAAGTGGGGATTTTCTGAAGACTCTGGGCTTAATGGAGTTGAATAGCACTTTTGAGAAGAGAATGTTTAGAGAATCTGATTGTATATTATGAAAGAAGTGATTATCCATTTGCCAAGTTATTTTTGTGCGTGTATGAGGAAGACAGCAAGAGGGGTTGTTGGAGACAGTATTGTTGGGAACAGATGTTGATTAAAAGGGAAAAAAAAGGAATGTCACGGAATATTTACGTTTCAAATAGTGGAAGCATTTTATATATATTTCAAGGAATGGATGCATTATTTATATTTAGTATTCAGTTAAGTTCAGTAGGTTCACATTCCATGAAAGTACTTTTATCTCCACTGTGGGAAAAAAAAGGCACAAACAATGTTAATGTAAATGTACCTTCAAAGTTACAAAGGTTCAGTGGTCTTAAGGTCCAGTTGTGTACCTTATGAACGTTTTAAGGGACACTACATTCAATTTTGCAGGAGAAAGGTGCATCTTTGATTTTGCGATTTTAAAATAGAAAAATAAAAAGCCTGGAGAGATTGTATGCAGCAGATTATGGTACCTATTATGTTTCCTAAATTAAGGTACTGAAGACATATGAACCACCGCATTGGTAGTTCAGTGTCTTTTTTCCTGAGAGTGTAGGGGTGGGCAGTATGACAGTGTTAATGGTTACCATGATAAATTGTCACAGTGTGCTTAAAGAACACTGAATGACTACATGCATCATTAAAAAGAGCATAATTAGTTCTGATTAATTGGATTTAGTGCAGTATCTGAAACCAAGAATACAGTTTTGTCAGTTCCAACTTAACAAACCTCAGAAACACTGAATATTGTCATGAACATTGTATGCTATGAAAATGTCTACAAGTATGATGTTTTTACCACATCGCCCAGCCCTTCTGTTAACTGTTAAATAACTTGGAACAAATTTCTGAATATTGACACGCTGACACAACTCCACAAATGCTTTAACTTTGGCCTCACCCCCAGAGTTTTTTTTCTTGTTAATGTATTTCCAGTTCTCTCCGCTCTCTTCCATCCCGGCTGTCCTTTCGGGATCTTGCTAATCTGTGCAGCACTGGTGGAGCGAGCGTTACTGTAGCAAGTAGAGCTCACATGCAGCGATGCCCAGAAGGCAGATAAACGGAATGGCTGCCTATTATTTGTGGGGCTGTAGGGTGTTTGAAAGGGGGACTGTTAGACCCACAGTGACTGTGATGTAAATCATTTGGCTTGTCTCTGGGTGAATGTGGCCGCAGTGGACGGCCATTTGGAACTGTCTCTCAATGGAGAGGCCCTGGACAAAAGAACTCATTTAAATGGCTACTAAAGCCTTTCAGCGCAGAGAGAATTGACGACATTCTTTCACATCATTATGGAGGGGGAGGTTATGGGGGGCTAGCGTGTGGTGCGGAGGGGGAGGTTATGGGGGGCTAGCGGCCAGACGGGTGCATTACTGCCTCAATGGCCAACTCGTCAACTGTGTTTGGCAGCTGTCATCACCCCATCTCTTTTTCTGATGATGATATTTTTTTCTTACCATTTCCAATTTTAATGTTCTCAACTCTTTCTCCTTCTCTTTCTTTTTCTCCTTTTCTTTCTCTTTCTTCAGCTTCTCTTGCACTTTTTCCTTTTCCTCCTTGTCCCTGCTCTCGTGCTAACTCTCTCTCCAGCCCTGGCTGTGCTCAGGGGCCTGAATGAGTCCCCAGAGCCCTTTTCTTTCTCCCAGCAGCTCTGCTCAGTTCATTAATCTTTCATTGGGAATATGGCGGAGTGGAACCCCCCCCATCCCGTGCTTAGTGTGGCCCCTCTCTCCGCCCCCCTCCTTCCCTCTCACTCTGGCTGAGGGGCCCTGGGTGAATGCTTTAACCGCTCAGGCCTGGGCTGCAGTCAACCTTGGACATGCAGGGGCTGGTCTCTTCCACTCTAAATGTGGGGGGTGTGACTCAGATAGATTAGGCCTGACAAAAGGATGGCTTGTGTCTGCTTTCACAAAGCCTGTACAAATGTTCACCGTCATTGTTTTGTGTGTTTTTTTAAGTACTTTGTGACAGCCCACTTTACCAGGCTTTACTGTGTGTCATTGGGGCCTGGATTTGATTGGGTGTGTTGTAAAAGGAGAAACTACTGGTCTCTGCTTGCCCTGGCAGTCCCCTTGAACTCTCTACAGCAGGCACACTGCTGTCAATCAAGCATGTGAATGCTATGCGTGAATGTGGGCAGGTCAGCAGAAGCGTCCACACACCCCTGGCCTGTCTCACATTTGGGAGTTTCGTGTACTTGTGTATGCATTCATGTGCTTTGTTGATATTCATATATGTTGTTTTGGAAATGTCTGGAAACAAAGTTTAATTTGTGAGAACTTCTGTAACTCACTGTCCAACAAAGGCAAGATACTTATCTGCACACAAATGATTGGACACTTTGGCTAAAATTAATCTAGTAACATCCACTGATGTAGGCATTATGGCAAAAATCTAAAATACTTCAACACAACTTCTCAATACACGATGCACATCACAATAGTTAGTTTTTCTGAGGCTTGCTAACTTTGAATAGACAAATAATGCCCCAGTAGTTCCACATTTACAAAATATTGCCAATAACTATGAATACAATGATTTTTAGTCCCCATTTCACACACTGTGCTGCACATAATCCAGGTAAACAGGTCTAGTTATACTTTATTTGTAATGAAACATGCAATAGGTCAGTGTACAAATGCTGACAATATCCACAACATGCTTATAACAAAGATCGTGACTGTCATATTGACCTCCTCTTCTGTGAAGCAGGACCACAAACTGCAACTCTCTTAGCTCCAAATGCCGCCATATTGCTCCTCCAGGCCACTTCCTGCTAGTCAACAGAGCTTAGCTCCACAGCACTTTATCTAAGGCATCCTGAATAAAAGGATTGTTGGTGAAATGGAGGCAGACTGTAATCCACGGCCGGGCCACGGTGGGGCCTGTCTAATCTACAGCAGGGCCATAATCTGGTTAGGTAGCGTGTGCTGGGAATCCACTAATGCCAGGCTATGCTTCAGCACCCCTTCGCTCAGCTGTAATCTTGGGTAATTGAAAACGGGGCCTGTGCCACTTAGGAGCACAAAGAGCAGATTACATAGCTAAAACCAATTTGGCCACGACGCAGAAATAGATTTTCTCGACCCTCCCCATGTTTTATAATGCAAACCCACCCCAAAAACAGGCCCAGGAGGAAGACGAGAAGGGGGAGCGTGGGCGGGAGGGGGGCAGCGAACAGGAGCCAAAGGAAAGGGGGAAGCTGAGAAAGAAAGGACGAGAGAGGCAGGAGGCCGTGGGCTGCTGCTGCTGAAGTGTGTTTGGATTGCTTGACATTTTGTTTATTAGGTGGTTTCTCTGATTGTGCTTGTGATGATAGCTCTGGGCAGAATCAGGGGGTTAGAGGAGTGTGTAGTGTAACAGCAGCCACAAGGGCTGTTGTCAGTGTCAGATGACTGCTTCGATCTCTGTCCTGTGGCACAGCACCTCGGCACGGGTGTTTTTAATTACAAACCACACTAATCTGAAAATAGGCCTGCGGTTGAAGGGCTTGATAATTTGATAGCACAGCATTTTGTTGGATCTTGACAAATGTGTGGCTCAAGTGTAGGCACCTTGATTATCTGCCTGAACCCTAAGAGACATAAACATTCTCTCTCTTTCTTTCTCTCTCTCTCTCTCTCTCTCTCTTTCTCTAGTCTAATAAGGTCCCCGTGGTACAGCACCCTCACCATGTGCACCCACTTACGCCTCTGATCACCTACAGCAATGAACACTTTACGCCTGGGAACCCTCCTCCACACCTACAGACAGACGTGGACCCCAAAACAGGTAGGAGAACAGTCACACTAGTATTTTGAATGTCATCTGTACTGGTATGCCAGTATTTGTGCAATGGGTGTAAATTGCTGCTAGCCTGAGGGTCGGTGATATGGCAAAAATTCAATATCGGCATACATAAAGAAATGCTTACGATATACAATATGCCTCTATGTGTTTTTCTGACATCTGATCAATTGGACCACATGAAAAAGAACCAGTAGCTCAACATTTGAAAAATACTGTTAATATTATTCAAGATTTCACATACTGTACTGCACTGAATCCAGTTAAACAGGACTAATTTTGCTTTCTCTGTAATAAAACACAAATTTGGTCAGTGTTTCAGAAATGCTGATAACATCCATGATATGCTCAGAAAAGCATAAGTACTGTGACATACACTGTCAGAAAGAAAGGTACTAAACTGCCCCAGGGGCAGTATCCCTCTTGTCACTGGGGTGGTCCCCATATGGGTAAATTTCAGTACCTTTAATCAGGGAACATAATTGTACTATAACCTATTGAAATGATATTTTCTTTTTATATTTTATTTTCTAAGCTGTATTGACTTCACAGACCTCGTCTCTTAAAAACACTGTTGTACCTTGGGGGGTACATTTATCATTGTAATTTGATTAACAAAAAATGTACCTGAACAGTGCTTGTAAACAGTGTGGACACATTGCCTAGTCCTAATTACTACAATACTATTTTTTTTTTAGTTTTTGTGGTACTATTAGATAAAAGGCATTGTATCAATAGTTAAATTTAATTATATAAAATAGTGAAGTCTCTCTTGCAGTGGTGAATATGCAGTGTAGTATCTGCTGACCAGGGCCCTTACAGTTGGGCAGAAAAGAGCAAAGGCTGCTTTTACTTCCTCCATACTTTCTCTGATTGGACAAAGAAGAGTCTATTTTCACTTGTATGAGTCCACAGTGTGCTGAGGTTTATCACAGAATCAGTTTGAAGCTTCTCCTGTCAGACTCTTCATCCACTGCTCGACTCTGACCAAGATAAATTATTTTGAACAATCAGTCAGTGTCAGTTCTATGTATTAACACAGCATTAAATCTCCAGTACCAAAAAGCATTTCTTTCTATTATGTGCTGCAACAAAGCCAGCAGGTTGTCAGAGCTCTCTTTTTGGAGTCATACCCAAGTCTTTCTGCTGTGTTTGGGGTAACAGTGCTCTTATGATGATCCTCATCACAAAGGGCCAATAAGGATTCAGAGGCTGTTAAATGTGGTGCTTAATGGGGCTGCTTAATTGAGTTTAGCATTTAATTAATTAATGAGCTGTATTAGGACCCATACTTGTGGAGACTGTGTTGTAGTGCTGCTGAAGTCTTCCTTACTACTTAGCCTTGCAGAGCAAAAACAAAAGTTAACCTTATTCAGGGTGCTTATAAACATTTTAAACACATGAATTCAGGTGACAGTTGTGAAATGTTAGCTTTTAGAATAGATTTCATTGCAGGCTGCTCTAAAGCTTGTGTTTTAGAATGACTTCATTTGCAAGCAAATATTAACTCTGAATACATAGTATAATTGCGTGAATACATTCAGTTCTTCAAGCAGAAGCAGTCATATATAATTATTTTGTGCAAAAATATTTTGGAAACCCTTGGAAAAGACCTTTGGAGGTTTGGAGAATTGGGCAGGAAGGAGATATATATTATATACACACGCACACACACACACACACACACACACACACACACACACACACATATATATATATATATATATATATATATATATATATATATATATATATATATATATGACAGGTTACAAGTAATTTAGAAGTCACCGGTTTAAAAAAGAGTATTATTATGTATAGGGAACAGAGCTAAAGATATCAAATGTTAGCTAGATCAGTGGACATTCAGGCAGAACATAGACAAAAACACCAGTCATTCTCCTCAGCAACTTTGTAAAAAATAATATCTTGGCAAGTGAAGGCATCTTACATGAGATTATTGTATGACAATCTTATAACTACTCCACTTCTAGATTTTTCTTACTGGTTTTAAGTAATTTTATGTAGAAAATTTGTCTTATTCTGTTGGCAGGTAATTTTGTTTGTTACAACAGCAGTAAAATGTCTAGAATTAAATTATATAATCTATTCTTACATTAACGTTTACCAATGGTTAAATGGTTAAAGTTTCCAAAAACCTTGCCAAGATCCAGTTCTTAGGTTTTTCTTCTTTAAGTCTTAAGAGTTGTTTCAGATACCGTTCTGTGTCATGGAACCATATGGATGTTTAGCATGCTTGGATTGGCCCATGTCTGCTAGGCAGGGCTGCCGTGCATTTCCTTAACTAACACAATATTTGTGTCAGTAGATGTACATAAAGTGGTAAATCAGTAGTATGTTCTAATGAAACGGGCCTTTCTAATACTTGGGAATACCCAAGCGGACAGGCTTCTGGACTGAGTTCTGCTGTTTTAAGAGAATTGTCTGGCTCTCTCAGGATCTCTCTGAGAATGCATGGCACAGTGACTGGAAGAACCTTAGCACAGCACAGCCTTTGGCCTGAATTCCACGGCTAATCTTTGAGCCTTTCTGACACAGTACAGCGTAGGTGGTGCTCATTTCTAAACCACAATTATCACACAATTAACCCTCTGATTCAACAGACAAATGTGACAGGGTACTGTTTCCCCCCTTGTCATCTGTGCTCTGCTTTCTGGGTGCCTCCACAAGCTTTGATCAAAAATGTGTTCTATAGCATGCTGCAACAAGGCCAGCACTCTTGTTTTAGCGCAGTCTTTTTTCCCTTCTCCTCCCTTTCTCCCGCTCTGTCTGCCCACCTCCCTGTGATGTTGACTCTCTTCAGTTGTACCTTCCACAAAGTATGTTTTCAGCAGTCAAACTTCATAATGGGGATTTCTATGCCAGGACAAGCGGACAAATTTTTTTTTTTTCACAATCGTCTTCTTTTTGTCCCTCTTTTTATCTCAAATGTTGCTGCAGGAATCCCAAGGCCTCCACATCCTCCAGATATATCTCCCTACTACCCTCTGTCGCCTGGCACTGTCGGCCAGATCCCCCATCCACTAGGATGGTTAGTACCACAGTAAGCACAACCATTTTATTCTTCTTTTTGTGTCTTCTTGTCCTCACTTCTTCTTGTTATGTGCACTCTGCTGCTTTTTTCTTGTCAGCACCACTAAACAGCAGTAGTGATTTAGTTGTAGTCTGCAGTACTGAATTAACATATCAGTAAAAGACAATTTTGATTATGACCCTTTGAAGAGCCTTGTAACTGTGAAGCTATTTTGTTTCATTTTAGCATTGCTGTAGCCTGTTAAGGTTCTCTTGCAGACTTGTGTTTGGTCAGAGCAAACCACAAAGTCTAGTTTTACCCTACTATGCAGTTAATACATTCTCTGGGGCCCACAGCAACGCACTGTGGCTTTCTTCCTCCCCTAAACCCTAAGTTGCTTCTTTGTGGCAAATGCTATTTTGCATGTCTCTGTATTGTCCAATTAGAGTAATGAACTGTGATTGCCAGTATTTTACCCACAATTCCACACGGGGGCTCTCCCCTGGTAACTCTTGTCAACACTTGTTAATATGACAAAAGGCTACAAATTAAGCTCTGTTAATTTAATGTTTTCTCACCGCGATCTAAATACCGAGAGAGGCCCCGAGCACAGCCGCGGCCCTTTGATTCTCTGCACTTTATTTTGGTATAAATTTACATTCATTATTGTTTGTCTTTGGATGTGTAGACCTCAATTAGCGTGATGGCTCCATTAAAGGGCCTGGCGCTTCGTCTTTAATTATCACAACAAAACACCTAGTTCCAGCTCAGGGAGAGGGGCCTCCATCGACACCAAGCACGGGGTTATGAAATTTAATTAGCCATTCCTATCAGATTTGTGGCATTCAAATTGTTCAGAGTTTGCTTCCCTTTGATCGGCGCTCTGCAATCCCCTAGATTTTTGTTCTGATCAAATGAGAATAAAGCCGCCTGCATGGAGAGTGAGAGGTGGGGTTTTTTCACCTCTTTTTTCATCCCTTCCTTTACCTCCATCCCTTTCTTCTTTTCCCAGGCAAGGTCAACCAGTTTACCCAATCACAACGGGAGGTTTTAGACATCCCTACCCGACTGCCCTCACTGTCAACGCATCCATGTCAAGGTGAGTTGTGCCTTGGGACAGCGCATACGGGGAGAATACTAGTGTGGGTAACGGGCACGTCAATAACGCACTATAAACTTTCCCTTAAGGAGAGGCTGCTCATGCGTCAGCGTTCAAAAAGACTGTCCCTAGTGCTTCACTCTCTATTCAAATATTAATTATTGTTATCATTTTATAATGAGGCCCCTGAAGAGCGTTTACCCCTGCTGAACAGTAGAGGATGAGATAGGATTGTGAATGTCTTCTGCGCTGTTTTTTGGCGCTGCCCGATAAATAAGTAAATGAGTCCATTGCTAAGCAGTAAAGGCTGGGGGACTGCCTGTTTTTTGACTTTGGACGAGAGCTTTGTTGAGGCCAGATCTGGACACAAACACACCCAAGGGAGCATTTGTAATACTGCATGTGTGTCTGTCTGTGAGTAAGAGAAAGAGAAAGAAAAAGAATGAGTTTGTTTTTACCGTCACTATGAATGCTCCCTGGGGATTTTTAGCTGCTTGAGTTGTGTGAAGTAGGAGGGGTTAACTGTAGATGACAAATCTCCTTATGGTTTGTTTTTTAATATCTTTTAAAAACAAAAGAGAAGCTGGAAAAGGCAAACTGTTCCATATGGCAGCTGCCTCTGCCCACTCCTCCTACCTCCTCCGTCCTCCAGCATGTCACGCTCAGCTCAGCGGTGATGATGATGATGATGATGACGAGGATGATGATGAAAAGAGAAGTCTGAAAGGCAGAAAGAGAGTCAGGCCTGGTTTATAGTTTATAGAAGCCCGCTCTGTCTCCAGACAACGACAAACTCCTGTTTAATTGCAGTGTGATTAGAAAAGCAGCTCAAGAGAGCTGGCCCTGCAGAGCCACAGGACGTTGATGGATAAGTGTGAGCAAGGGAGCGAGAGAAATGAGGGGAGAGGGTGTGTGTGTAAGTCCCATAAAGCCTGACCTGAGGTTAAAGTGTGTAGAATAGCCTAACTTTCCCAGTTCTCTGGCTCAAAACACACATCCGCCAACAGCTGTGACAGAAAACTCATTACTAGCTTTACACATTCAGTAAATTTTACTATGTCCAGTCTCTTTCTAGTTTTGTCCTTACATCAGAGAAGGTTTACAGTGACATAAAAATATATATTCCTGTAATTTGTATTTATTTGTTTTATTTGATATTTGTCATTTTAATAAAATTGTAGGAAACTAAAGGGTTAAATACTTACCCAACTGAAACTTATTCAGTGATGATTTTTTTACCCTGTGGTATCTTGATAGATACAGCCAAGCATTGTCTCCTATTGGTTAGGACCTCAGGAGCTGAACTGAAGTCCTAATTGTGAGATTCGACGCTAACATAACTAGGAAGTGACAGAATAATCAACCAATCACATTTTGATTTTCAGTGGTTGGGGCCAATTTTGTGAGGCAAAGGCAGCTCTGTATAGAGCTTTTTTAAGGACTCACTGTAAAACTGCTACATACAAGTTCAAACACACATACAAGTCACTGTTGTTGGAACAAAACCTAATATCTCCAAAGTGATGACTTTACAGGAGCAGGAAAAACATTTTTAATGTAAGTCAGTGGAACCAGAAATTTTCCCAAGTCATTTTGGGCCATTTCTTTTGCCCCATTCATCATGAAATTTGCACACAATGTAAAGTGTAACGGGTATTTTCAAACCATGTCATTAACTGAAAAATAATACAAAAAACAGATACAAGGTTGTCAACCACAGCGAAGTATATATTAGTATATTTGAACTTGTTCTGATCTTGTATAAGCTTACAATAAAACATGATCTTGTGCAAGCTTCTGTTCATGCAAATTAGTATTGGCCTAGTGCTAACATACATTAGAATTCCACAGGAGTGCTAGCAGAAATTAGCATTATCATATTATTAGAGGCATTTTCCCCCTCATATTTACCTTTATGGTCCAAGTCCTAGCTATAACACTTATAGGCTGAAGGCTTAGAGAATATATAATCACTGTTGTCGGAAACTTCCAAATTGTAACACACACACACACACACACACACACACACACACAACCACACAAAGAGTGTGATGACAGTCCACCAAAGTATTATACTGCCATATCATATTAGTTTAGAATGACAGTAGAAAGCTCTGTACGGAGCAGCCTGCAGGCCTTTACAGCAGCTATTCACTCCTGGAGGTCCATGCAGACAGCCCTGATATCCCACGTGTCCTGGGTTGTGTGGGCAGCAGTAGGGCAATGGCTCCAGAGGACTGCAATTTTGTGCCCTGCCAGGACTGACTGAGCTCTGCTAGCTCCTTACCCAGGTGTCTGTGTATGCCTGCAGACACTGCTGCTTCTGCACCAGTCTCCAGTGGACCTGGGCTTAAGTGACAGCTAATTCCCCCCTAATGAGCCCTTTATATTGTGATCATCCTATTTCCAGTGCTGCCTAATTGAATCTGTTGAATGGGGGCTAGGGGGATTGGAGCTAGGCTGGGGAAAAGCTAATGTGTTTTGATAATCTGTAATTGAATTAGCATAGATTAATAGGTGGTGGTCTCCTGTCTGTGTGCAGGGAAGGTGCTTTAGCATGTTTGTGTCAAAAACTGCAGCGTTCACACACAAACACACACACACACACACACCAAAACGCTGCAGTGTCACCTGCCTCCTGGAAAAATAATGAACACCAGGAGATGTCTTCGTTAATTGTTTGTTTCCCCCCCATCAAAGGGTTACGGGAGAGAGAAAAGGGAGAGAGAGGAACGAAAAGAGAGAGACAGAGTTGTTGCTTTATGAGGCTGTGCCCTCCTTGCACACAGCGTTAGCACTGACCTCGGGGGTTATGTCCAGTGGGCGCCGTCCACCCGTTTATGCCTCCCCTTCCTGCGTTTGGCCGTGAGAGCTATTATCCGCTCTTTAGCAGCTCACAGGCTGGCCTTTAGTATGCACTTCAGCGCATACGGCTCCATGTAGCGCTCCATTCTGCACCCAGATATTGCTGCAGCCTCCTGAAAAATACATTTGAGAAGGTGAGGAGAGAGTGGACTTGGATCCAGCAAATGAGCTACATTATTTTGATAATGGGGTGAAAGACGAGCAGGTCCATCACCCGTCCCGAGTGGCAGGGGGAGGAAGTGTAGGCACCCTGCCCCCTTGCCCGTGCCTGCCCTTTGATATGTTTCTCCATCTGCACCTACGCTCCGAACCGTTAGTTTTCTTCTGGGGGAGGAGGTGGTGGTGGAGGAGAGAGAGTAACACCAGCAGGGTCATTATACATTAAACAGGCACGGGGGCCACAGCTCCAATCGGCAATTAAATGGCACTCGCTGACACGCGGCTGGTGAGGTAGAAGATTGAGACGTCTGAGCCTGCAGGGGCCCTCTTTCTCTCTCTATCTCTCTCCCTCTCTCTCTCTGTTAGGCTAAATTGGTGGCGGTCTCTGCTCTGCGCTGATGAGCTGGATGATGCCCTCTGCTTCAAAGAGATGGCCGTCTTGTTTAAACCATAACCTAGGCCTTGCTACGGCAATGGCAACAGCAACGGCACAGGATGGGGTGGGGAGTGGGAGATCAGGGGCTACTGGGACAGTCAGGAAGAGAGAGGGGGCAAAATTGGATGGTGGAACAGAGGAAATTTTAACAAGTATGCAGGGAAGGGGGTAAAGGGGGGGTCTAATGATTGCAGGGCTGCAGCTATTGCACAGGTCCCCTCAGTAGAGGCGGGCGGGCAGATGACATGGCGCAAACACAAATGTGTCAGGGATGAAGGGAGGAGAGAGGAGTGGAGAGGAGAGACTGGGGGAAAAACACAGTCCCCAGAGAGTGCCTCCAACAGAAACTAGTTGTTCCTTGTGAGTTTATGCTCATCATTATATTCTGGCTCCAAGCCATGCAGCCAGACTCAGCCGGATAATGAGCTGTTTTTTTTCCCCTTTCTTTCTTTCTTTTTTTAATATTCCTTCTCTTTTTTCATCATCTTCCACTCCTATTCTCAGCTATGTGTATAGCACTCATGCGCACACACACACACACACACACACACACACACACAAATATTCGCTTGCTTTCTACACTATCACACAGGAATTTATCTAGGCTTTCTTCAGGCTAATTACTTTGTGTTGGGAGACAGCATGATGTGTCTTTAAGATCTTATTAAAGATAATCTTTTCAATCAGTATAGCCATGGGAAATTGGTTTTATTAATTCGCTATGTAGCAGCAGACGGAGGGGAAGGAGAATGACCAGCTTTGAGCAAAAAACATTTTAAATCAGACAAATGGCAGTGGAAATGCAAAGAAACTAGGGATACATGGTGATATCAGAATCATATCGGTATTGGGAGATAATTGCTTAAAAAATAAAACTGCATTGGGCAGATGTTTAGATTTAACCAATATTTGATGATTTATTGCACTCCAGAAGAGCAGAATATGTAAGTGATGCTGGGCTAAAAATGCCTGCATTTAATAGATTTTGCTGCATATGTAAGCCTCTAGAAATGACTGCATTTATCTGTAATGCTAATGCAGGTCAACACAGTTCTGATTGCTACATATGTAAGTTTCTCTATTGACATTGGCACTGGCAGACATGCTCAAGTGTTTGTTTACCAGTTCTTATATCACCGCATCCCTAAAAGAAATGACAAATCAGAAAAATCCCAAAATAGGACAGTTACAAATATTGATATCTAAATATTCAGAATGTCTTTTTAAAACATTTTAACATTTGTCATCTGCAGTTCCCTCTGAGTTTATTAGATCAGCATAAACCTAAACATTGTTTTGTGTGTGTTTGTCTGCCCCATTTCACCCGTGTCCACTCTGACGATTTACACAGTCTTCTCTCCTCCAGATTCCCTCCCCACATGGTGCCCCCCCACCACAGTTTGCACACCACGGGGATCCCTCACCCTGCCATCGTCACACCCAACGTCAAGCAGGAATCCTCTCACAGTGACATCAGCACGCTCAACAGCTCGTGAGTCCACAGCTTTACTTAACCCTTCACACTTCTCATAGTGACCTGCTTTTCAGGCCATTGTTTCATAATGACCCCCCCCTCCATTTCCATTCCAGGAAACATCAGGACCCCAAAAAGGAGGATGAAAAGAAAAAGCCGCACATAAAGAAGCCTCTGAACGCATTCATGCTGTACATGAAGGAGATGAGGGCCAAAGTGGTGGCAGAATGCACGCTGAAAGAGAGTGCAGCTATCAATCAAATCCTGGGCCGAAGGGTGAGACTGCCACAGGCTATGCACACATACAGTCTTTTTACATTTATATCTTACTTAGTGCAGAATGTCGTATGTGGTGAAGTACTGAGAATTAATGTCAGTTTCGTCTGAGACACTGGCTTGTTTAGAGAACTGTACATTTCCACTTGCACTCAAATGTAATCTTGCTCAGTGATGCCATCATGTGTAAGTGAGTTGTCATTAAACTAGCAGAAAGGGAACTGCAGCCTAACCGAAGCCACAACAGCACAGGAGTACAAAATTCAAACCTACGGAGTAGATTTTTATTTGTATTTTTCTCTGTTTGTTTGCATGCGTGTCTGAATTTGTCCAGTGGCACGCGTTGTCTCGAGAGGAGCAGGCCAAATACTACGAGCTGGCCAGGAAAGAACGACAGCTACACATGCAGCTCTACCCTGGCTGGTCAGCACGTGACAACTATGTAAGTTTTTAAGTTTTAAATATGTAACGCTCATTTTTCTTCTCAGAAATTTAGGGAGTTGCTTATGGGACTCCTGTTAAACCTGCAAGCTGTTTATTATCGGGCATGTTCTCCAAAACCTCTGTGTAGACCTGTGCAGCTCATGCTGGAATCCAGTGGATATTTTCACTCTTGCTCTGGCAGTTC
Organism: Pygocentrus nattereri; assembly: GCF_015220715.1. NCBI lineage: Eukaryota > Metazoa > Chordata > Actinopteri > Characiformes > Serrasalmidae > Pygocentrus > Pygocentrus nattereri. The sequence goes on from NC_051223.1 coordinate 22,143,721, forward strand.
AGACCATGTCATTTCATTTTCCACAGTCAAACTGACACACATTTACATTCTCTTACAGTGGAGCTGCAGCAGTGTGAGGGCAGGCTTCTAATGCTCTCAGCAGCAGTGTAGCTTCTGCTCTGCTGTACATGTGCTTAGCCCCATTCTGCACTGAGGTTCTGAGCTGCTTTCATTAGTATTCCACTGCTTCACCTAAAAAAAGAAAGACGAGCTCAGATCAGAGTAATTAAATAACCGCAGGGCCTAAACGCCCCACAGCTCTGATGAAAGAGAACGTCTCTCTCCACCGCTGAGACACCCCGAATGGGGAATGACCACACCGTTTTATGGCCTAGACAGATCCGCGTGCTCGTCCCGAACGCCCGACAAATCGCCCTCCGCCCCAACCTGTCACTACTACTGCAGTCTGATGACTCCCAAGGCAAAAAGAAAAGACCAGTTGAAAAAGAGAGCAGTTTTATTTCAATGAAATTCAACCTCAAAAGAAGATAATTATCAAATAGATGCTCAGGTACAGCAGCTTGACCCGGTTAGTAGCCACTCATGTGTCTTGCAGAGCTCAGGCCATAAGGAGGCAATGCTTTTCTGTAAGCATGTAAGGGCTTAGATACAAGCAGACGAGAGGAGCGCTCTCATCCTCTCTCAACTCTCCCTGCAGTAATCACAGTCTTTCAAAGAAACCTCGAGAGCCTTAAATCGTTTCACAACAGAGGGAAAAACTAAGGAGTAGCTCGAAACAAAGGAATAAACACAGAGAAACAGAGAGAAGAATACTGGAGAGAAAGGGAAAGTTCTGCTCTGGCCTGCAGTGGCAGTTCAATCCTTCAGGCTCCAGCATGAATAAATGAATGAGTAAAAAACACGGGTCTCTCTTGTTCATTTCATGTCTCGGCCCTTTTCTGCAATATAATAACTAAGGTTCCTGTCTTTCTTTTTTTTTGGCGGCTAACCAACAGGGGAAAAAGAAGAAGAGAAAAAGGGAAAAGCAGCAAGCAGAGGGCAATGGTAAGTGAGCTGCAATTATGTCTCATATTAGAGCAGATCCATCATCTGTCACAAGGGTGACATCTCAAAGATAAAAGTCCAGCTTTTTTTCCTCTTCATCCCTTTTTGTGCCTGCCTCATTTTGTATATAGTTATGCTACCCAATGCAATATTTACACGTTAGACTGCTTGTTATCCCCCACCCAAGCCCTATGTTGAGCACTAATAACATTGAATATGCATGAACCCCCCCCCCAGTTTCCCCATCAGCCGCACCCCCTCCTCCCAGTCCCTCCTGGCCCAGCCCACAACCCCCCTAGCATTTAGCATACTGTGAGATGTGTGTTTTGAGAATGAGTGTGAGTTAATCAAGCTGCTGAGAGCTGGTCCTGTGCCAGCACTGACCGTTTTGCCATGCCTGTGTCATGCCAGTGGACTGTGCTTCATGTTTGTCCTGTTTGGTTTTAACTTTGGGCTGTGCCTGCTGCATGCTTTAGATTTATATGTAATGAAAATGTATGAAGGTCACCCATATCTTTAAATTAAGGAGGTTTGCTGGTTCTTTTATTTATTCATCTTGACATTTTTTCTTTATTTTGGTCTTCTGATTCTAATCTATATTGTGAGATGTGAAGGAGAAATGCGCAGTAATGATGTATTTGCGATCTTTTCCCATCATGGAATCCCTTTTGAAGGCCTCTCTATCTGTTCTTTTTTTTCAGAACACAGAGAATATTTTCCAAATCCTTGCCTTTCACTCCCTCCGATTACAGGTGCTAATGTCATTTTAAGTCTTAAATTACTAACTTGCTTTTTCTTCCCCTTCTTTTTAGTTTATTACACATTTATTTATCCATGTTTGTGCAGTATATTGTATAGTTAACACATTTATTTCATGAATAATGCTAGCTATATCCTGACATGTTCTTTTGCTCTTTATTTTTATTCATTTGCTCTTTTAATTCTCTTTCTAAGAAGAAATCGCTTATGATTTGCTCCTACTCTCACTTTATTTTGCTCTTACTATGTTTATTCAATTATGGTTATGTTTCTTTTGGTCCTGGTTTGATGCTCCTATGTTAAAGAGTCCAGTACTGATAAAGCTCTCCCATTTGGAAAACACCAGTTGCAGTATATATTTATAGAAAAGACTGTTCCAAATAGAATCATAGAACACTGAAAATAACCAGAGATGTTATCAGGGTAAACCTCCTTAATGTACTGGCTTCAGTAGCTGCCTATTTCCAGCATGAGAGCGGGGGCGGCCCTGTCTCTGTTCAGCCTGACTTCAAGCTCGGGGCCTGCCTCCAGCCCCGCTCGCAAACTCCCGCCTCTGCTGTCTGTCCTGCCCGTACCCTCCTGAGGGCTGGTGTGAGAGGTGGATGAACGCAGGCCCGAGCTGAGTTCACTGCAGACTCTGGCTTTGTAACGTTTCACTGGCTGAAACTAACCAACACTCTGCCTCCTGATTACTCCTACTTTGCTGCTTCTGTCCCTTGTCCCCTCATTTCCTCCAAAGTAGAACAGAGAGATAATGGCAGGCCTTATTTAGCAGATGTGTAACCATATCTGCTGCTTTTAACAAAGCTTATACTTATGCTTATTTCTCTACTATCTTCTAATCTGTAGTTTCTGCTATTCGGCTCCTTTTCTCAAGTTTATGCCTGTGTGCGTGCTGCTTTTTGGTTTAAATTTCTTATTTGTTTGCTTTTACACTTATTTGCTTGTGGTTTGACTTTTCTTTTTTCTCTCTTTTACTAATTTCTGAAACACTAACATTAAATAGCAGTCCTTAATGTAAAGGAATACTGCACAATTAAATGCCATAATTTAAACCTGTCTATGGGGGAAACAATTATGAAATACCATGATTCAGAGTGATTTTAGATTCATTGGTTTCTGTTTAATTTCCCTCCCTCTCTCTACACTTTTTTTTTGTCGTTTCTCCTTCCCTCTGCTGGCTTCCTCCCACTTCATCGGGTCAGACCTGAGTGCCCCTAAGAAGTGTCGTGCACGCTTTGGGCTCGATCAGCAGAATAACTGGTGTGGCCCGTGCAGGTGTGTATCTGGTGTGTGCTGGCAGGTATGCTAGAGCAGGTAACAGCTGGGGATCTCTTACACTGGCAATTCCTCCCTCTGCTCTCTTCCTCTTTGTGTCTCTTTCTCTCTCTCTCTCTCTCTCCATGCCACCCCTTACTGTACCAATCAGCTGCTTCCGCCACATGGGGAACTTGTGCTTTATTGAGCTGCAAACGCTGTATGACTGTGTTTTGGATGTGAACTGAGTGTGCATGCACATGCAATGGCATAATCAAAGAACTGAACTGGGTTCATAGAGCTGGGCCTCAGTTTTATAATCCATTCAAGCAGCCAATTCTGTCATGGATTGGAGCAGCGCATGTTTGTTTTTTGAACGTACAGCGCTCTTCACCCCAGTATGACCTCTCAGTACAAATAAAAGGATCAGATTTGAAGGGGAAGTGGCTGAGAGGGGGTGGGATTGGCATCCACTGGTAAGTGTTCGGGAGGTAATGCCAGTGTCCACAGCTGAAACTTACGCTCTAGTTACTTGCCTTGTTTGTCCAAATGACATGTCCATTTTTTTGTTCTTTTTTTTCTTTTCCTTCTTGTGTTCTTGTATCTACCTTTTTGGCTAACAGATGCAAATACCCCTAAGAAGTGTCGTGCCTTGTTCGGGCTTGACCAGCTGGGTTTATGGTGCAAACCCTGCAGGTATATTCCCAGTGCCACTCTTGGGAGGACATAGATCATAATTAAGGGTTAAAAAAAGATGAAGATTAAATTCTTCTTCTCACTGCTCTAAAATATGTTTCCGACCTCTGATCACTTTGGCCTTGTTTTTCACTTGAAATGTCTATCAAACTGGTTGATTTCCGTTATCTGTCTCTTCACTCACTGAAATATCTCAGACTGTAATAGAGCAGCTAAGTCCTAGGGAAGAAAATGGTTCAGGTTCCATGATTTCTATTAGAGATTAAGAACAGGAATCCTTTGCAGCCCTTTTGGGTTCATGCAATTCTAAATTCATTCTACAAAACATAAAAATAATCATCTATATGAACTGAAGCACTAGCATTTACTCATTCAAAGCACCAGTTATCCATTGAAGTCCATTAAATGATCCATTTTCTGCCCTGTGGTTTACCTCTGCTTACATAACAGTCTTAATTGGCCTACTATATAAACGTTGTTGTGATGTAGCCTCTTGCCCTCACTCCTCACCCCCCCTCCCTTTCTGATAATCCTTTACTCAGTCCCAACCTCTTGTCTTTCTGTTCTAACACAAGCAGTCTTTGAATTGGGAATATGTTGATGGTAGGTATTTGTTTCTGCTAAGTAATACCCTTCTCTGTGTCACACTTGTGCTCTCTCCACCCCCTGCCCTCGTCACAGACACCAGACTTTGTCCTGTTCTGTTGTGTCATACTACTGTATGCTATGTGCAACCCATTTCCATCATCTTTCTTTTAGTCCACTTTAAGATCCTTATGTATGATCCATTGATTCAGAGCTCATTCCACACTGCTGTAAGACATAAATCACCAACCACTATATAACTTTACCCTTTAAGCAGTTATGTTCTTCAGAGTGTAGCAGCCTAGTTAGAGAGCACATATCCTTACACAGAGCTCTCTAAACATTCAGAGGAAAGGTCTGGGTGTTTCTGGATGCTGTGGGAGAAGCGGTAGTAATTGTGCCCTTATTTAGGGAGCTGGGAGGTTAAAAGACCCTGCTCAGCTTCGTTTCCTGAAAGATGCATCTGGCGTAATTCCCCCAGAGATGCAGAAATCAATAAAGAACACGGGAAGATACTTAGAATCAATAGGGATCTTAAAAAATGGATATTAGCTTATTTGCGGCCTTTTGACAGGCAGTTAGGGCAGAGCTAGCCCAAGCTGCTCTACAGAGCATGTCCAGGCCGTGCACAGAGTGCATCAGAATGTTGCAAAGGGAAGCGTTTTCAAATGGTAGAATACTCCCAAACTATGCTACTCCTACAGTCGGCAAGATGAAGCCTGCCATTAAGAGATCTGTCCTTTCTTGTAAGTGTCTGGTCACCCATCTTTGATTACCATTGTGCTTCTTCATGGCCCTGTACAGGTCAATGCATGTCTTCAGTTCTGCATGCTCTTTGCCTAAACAGGGTATGTGTCTGGATCAAAATGTCTGCTTCCTTCGTCAACTCTGACCATTTCCTTTCATCCCTGTGCCTCTTAAATATGTCCGCCAGACAGTCTGTATCTCTGTCCTTGTCCTTCTGCCTCTCTCTCTCTCTTGCACTTTTGTCTCAAACCTATACCTGCATCAGACCAGGCAGGGGTATAACTTAGGAAACAATCCTTACCTGGATTTGAATAGGATTTATAATGGCTAATAATAAAAAGGGTTACAGTTCCATTCACTGAACTCCATGTTTCATTGCTCCATAGTTCCCCCTGTCTTTCTCTTCACATACCCACTGTTTGTTTTTCTATCTCTGCCTTACAGTCCTGTAGTAGTGGAAGCTGAATAGCTTAACTTGGCCTTTAGGCAGGATTTTTATTTTACGATTTTTGTTGTATTTTTTGGCAAAGTGGGTGTGGGGGGTGGTCAGGTCAGGCTAGGGCAAGGTACACTGAGGCTTTCGCTCTTTCTCTTTTTCCATCCCTCTCTCTCTCTCTTTCTGGTTTCTCTCTTTTTCTCTCCTCCTGATTCAAAACAGGGTATGTATCCAGTCACCTTGGAGACATGGAATTCTCTCACTCTGTACTTCTGTCTCTCTCTCTCTCGCTGGCTCACTCGCTCTCTCACACTCTCACTCAATATCTCACTCTATCTCTTGCGCTCCCTCGCCCGCCCCTCTCGGCATACTGGCTGGGCGCTTGGTGAGCTTTTGCCCGTGTGGCTGGCTGGGATGGCTGGCCGTAGGCGTAGCAGACGAGGGAGGGTCCTGACCCGAGCAGAAATGCAAACATGGCGCTGCGACCTCTGTGCACAGCGCTCACACACATGTCTTAGGGGCAGGCTGAGAGTAGCGCATCTCCTCTAACCTCTTACCTCTCCATCTGAACTCCCCCCCAAGGAACGTGCAGAAAAAAGCAGGAAAGAGACATGAAAAAAGGAAGCAAAAGAGAGGAGTGTAATAATTCAAGCTGATGTGTAAACCGGATGGGTTCCCTTGCGGTTTGCCGCGCCGAGGTGGAGTTCTTTTGTTTAGAGCTCGTTCTGTTATCTTGCTAGGAGAAAACAAAGGCGGATATATAGTGCTCACCTCTTTGACTGTGTCCCTCCGAGCCTCGGAGGCGGTTACTCTTCCTCCCTCCGCCTCTCGTCATCACTTTCCCCATGCTCCTCTAACTGTCTTCTTGTCTGGCATCTGTGTATCTGTTCATCTGTCTCTCCTCCATGTCCTCCCCTTTCTCCCGCCTCCTCTGCATGCACGGTAATGGGATGGAAGGTGAGAGGGAGTCAGTGGCAGAGAGCAAAAAGTGCTCAGGTGCTCATCTGTTTGTATTGGCGTTCTCAGAAAGCAATAGCATCCAATTAGATGCACTATCTTACCCAAGGTTATGAATCGATATCTGAAAATGTTCAGTCATGCTGAAGTGCTGTCGATTTTACGCACTGAATATTGCCGGTGGACACATACATATATGCAGAACTTTGGTGGTGCTGGAAATGTGCATTTAAATGGGTGCTAAGGCTCCAGTAAAACAAGCCTCTCGGCAAGTTAGAAAACACTGCTGAGATTACGTAGGAGTTTAAAACAAGGCTGCTCTCTGTTTGCAGGAGAAAAAAGAAGTGCATTCGCTACATTCAAGGTGAAGGCAGCTGTGCCAGTCCTCCTTCTTCGGATGGAAGCTTACTAGAGTCCCCCCCATCCTCCCCTTCCATGGTCACCACCTCCCCGCCCTCGAAAGAGTCCAAACCACAGACTGAACAAATGCAACCTCTATCACTGACTATGAAACCGGCCCCCCTGGTCTCGTCCTCGCACCACCCACACCAACACCTCACCATGCCTCCGCCCTTAGCTCTGCTGGACAACTCAGGGGCAGGCAAAACGCCCGGCTCCGCCCACAACGGCTCCTTGGACCCTTCAGACGTGTCGTCGTCGTCGTCGTCCTCCCGCCCTTCAGGCTCCGCCTCCTCTCGGCCTGCATCAGCGTGTCATTCCCATTCTCTGCTGCCCAGCTCTGCCCCGACGCAACCACTTTCGCTCGTAACCAAGTCAATAGACTAGGCTAGACTAGCTTTGCTTTACCGGCTTTTGACTCCTCTTGTCTGTCTGCTGCCTCTTATGTTTTTTTATGTTCTCTTCTTCCTCTTTCCGTTTCTGTTTCTTTTTTTTCTGTGCCATATGGCTTTGGAAATTAGTTAATTCTTTTATCAAAGTTCATTGGTCAATATTTGACCTGTCATTATCTAAAATAAAAGAAATTATTATAATTATAATATTGATAATAAAGTACAATGAGTTGTAGAGTATGGCTTTGTGAATCTGCCAAAATTTTTAAGACTTTTTTTTTTGTTTTGTTTTGTTTTTTTTCTTAACTGTGTTCAACTGTACAACAGAAAAATCCATAATTGTTATGTAGTTTGACACAGACCTGTTCAAAGACAGATATAAAAGTAGGTTAAGTGAGGATTCAGCGAGCCCTTTTCTTAAGAATTGGTTCTACTTCATTATTTGTATTAAATACGAGCTTGCGAACCAATCATTTTACACCTGTTCAAAACACGGAGGGCATGAGGACCGTGGAGACACTTCTACGACTGAGGAACAACTTTAATTGTGATGTTACTTGTTCTTGTTTAAATGTACAGAAATATTTGGGGGGGGGTTACTGTGTTAATATGCATTGTTCCATTGCGTTGTCTATTTTATTTTTAATTTTTGTCGTTGTTTACCTTGGGAGTGGGCTTGAGTTGGGTTGGGTTGACTAGACTCACTTTGGAGGAACTGTTTTGAGATGGGGTGGGGTTTAGGGATTGGGGTATTCAATACAAAATGTCACAACGCTAGGACCAGTAGTATTTATTGCTTTAGAGATTGCTTGTCGTATCCTGTATGTTGTCCCTTTTCGGAATATTTTCTTTTTCTTAATACATTGTACAAATATTCTTTTTTTAATGTAAGCAACTTATATAAATATATATATAAATGATCCATTTTTACAAGGAGGTTTTGAAGTTAAATTGTTTTATTGTTTTAACATACGTTTGTTTTGCTGAAGACCAGGATTCCACCAAAACAGTGTAGATTCTCCAAAACAGATGTATGCACAACTTAATTTCTAGAAGCATATCTATAAGCCATTTTACAATAGAAGAAAAGAAAACTTGAAATGGGGACAGTGGGTACCATGTCTTTAGTAGTTGGATCTCGTCTAAAGCCCGTCTTTTTTATTGCACAGTCTCATCTCCACCGGACTGTAGAATTGTGTACAGATTTTTTCCGTGCCAAAATTTGTGATAATTTTCACTCCCCCTCTTATTACGCTGTAGGCTTTCGTTGTCAATTGTTTGTTTTTTCTTTTTCAACCATACTTTGCTGTGACGTTACATAGATTGCTATGTATGTAGTATAAATGTTGCTATAACAAATGTGTTTGGTAGCAGATTGTCAAATATTAAAATTTAAACTTAATAAAAAGACGGACGTCATACTGTATAAACCCTCAAGGGCCAAATTATGTATATTAGGAGGTTCATAAAAAAACTATTAAATAACAAAAAAATACACAAACTGCCACTTTTAAGTACACTACTACATATAGGTAGATAGAAAAAATAGGCATGTTGATGTTGCAAGAAGCTGTAAAAAAGCTACAAGAGAATCATCCATTCGGTGCCATTGTAGTTGACATGACGCGACTGTAAGCCGTCGATTTCTTCTCTGGTTTATTAAGATGCTAATGATGAATAGTTTGAATGTTTCCTTAACGGCTGTGATGTTCCTGTTCTGTTTTACGCTCTTAGCTTTTATTTTTGTTTGCTTTGTTTTGATTTTTTTTGTTTGTTTGTTTTTTTTGTTTTCTTTTCTTTTGTTTTCCATTATTTGAAATGGTTCCCAAACCATGTTTTTGTAATGAATAAATGTTTATGCTGTACAGTCTCTGTAGCATGCAGTTCTGTATTAATAAAAGCGACTTAGTATGTGCAGATCAGCTCGTGGCCTGGCTTTCTCTAGTGACCGTTACTTTTCCCATCTGGGTTCATGTGGGAAAACGAACTTAGTAGCAGAAGAGCAGTGGGTGCTTAGCTATATGTGTATGTACTATGTGGGTGCTTCTGACAAATGTTCTGAACATAAATAATGATGAATAATGGGACTGAAACAGGGTCAAATCCACCTGAAAACAGTTAGGCCCCTCTGGTGGGGTGACATAAATCTCCTCTCATCACACAATGCTATCTGCATCTGGTTCCACTCAAAGTGGGATTCAGCAGAAAAACTCTCCTCGTGATATTGTCAGAAGAACTCGCTCATTCACTTATTAATTCCATTTACTGTATCGAGCGGCCAGTTAAAACCAGAGTTCAAGGTAGCGTCCCGTTTTTCACTCTGGGTCTTGGTCCTTGTCCGAACAGCTGTTTTACAAAGGATCTTTTTGTTTTTCCTTCTCTTCCAATCCTAGCTTAACTGACTCTCGAACACTCTTATTTATACAACGCTAGAGTTTTTAACCTGCTTTTGACGTGTGCCTTGAACTGATCCAAGCAAAACTGTTCATGCTCTTCTGACCTGGTGACCAATTAGTTTTAATTCCTTAAATTCACCCTGTGGAATCTTATACTAACAGTACTACTACTTTGTAACCCCTAAACTGCCAGGATGTGTATGGAGCATTGTCATTTCAATTCTTTACAGTAATGTATGCCTAAATTACTTACTTTCATAGTAATTATAATAGTGTAATTATTAAAGTAGCCACTGAATAGAATACAGTACATCAAAATCACTTTTGGGAAACCACCACATGCTACAGATGCGCTGGATAAAGATTAGGTTGAATGCTGTATGAGTGCTTTTTTAGATTCAAAAGAGAGTAAGACTGCAGCTTAAGGGGTTAATTAGTTAAAGAAGCTGAACATGATTTATAATTGATAGATTGATAGGAAAACATACACGCATCTTCTTGCATGTTCTTCTTCTGCAAAAGTTTGCAATAATTGCAGCACATGCAGTATATATCCAAAACTTTGCAGTTCTTTTGAAATCAAGGGTGTTATTGCACATCATTTTTATTGTTTTATTGTTAATGAATTGTTGCACCTCGTATGCTACAGTAACAGTCTCAATTCTTAGAAAACTTAAAACTAGATGAAGCATTGTTGTGAGGATTTGATTGCATTCAGCCAAAAGAGCATTAATGAGATCAGGTCCTGGTGTTGGATGATTAGGTCTGGATCACAACCACTCCAACTCATCCCAAAATTTTTGGATGGTGCGCTAGCATTCCAAAGCATTCCTGCTCCACAACCCAATTCTGGAGGGCTACATACCCCTCTAACTGATGCTCAATTCTGGGTTACTGTGGCTGCTCGTTATCATCCCATTCCATTAGCAATGCTTTTCTATGGAGATTATAATAGTGAACCTTATATATTATTGAACCTTAAATTGGACGTATAGTGTATATCTGCAACCCATTTACACAAATAGAAGATTCATTGAAGATTTTCAGCTACAAACTGACCTGTGTAAATCCTTGTTCAGATGTTTTCCTTCTGAGTACTGAACGTCTGCCTCACAGGAACAAATCAATAAGGACACAGCTGTCTGTGAGCTCTGCTGCTGTCTTCCTTCTGAATAGAGGAGACACACAAGTAAACAAACATCATGAAGTATCAATTGATTCAGAACAGCACTCTTTCATTGCCTCTGCAAAGCTTTCCCCTTGCAAAGATGTGCATCAAAAAAATCCTAGAGGTCCAGACATCAGTCTTAGTCTCTTTCAGACAGCAGATGTGATGTGGCATGCTACAGGAATAAAGAAAGAGCGTGCAGGAGTAAAAAAGGAAACAGTGAGAGCAAAGCGACGTTTCACTGCATTCGAACATGTCAACTGTGCACGCAAATGAGGAAGATTTTCAGACAAAGAGTGTCTCCGAATCCACAACTCTAAAACTGTCAATAGCTTTTATGCTGTGGAGGGTCAGGGACTTGACTCAGTGTGACACAGAGGGCTCATCTTGCTCCCTTTTAGAAAGATAACAAAGCTTTCAGTCTTCAACATTCAAAAGCTTCTAATATGTGAAGTGAGACATGCAAGTCTCCGTAATTTTTTGTTTTTTTTAGTGTTTGTTTTTGTTTCTTTTTTTGAATATCCAAAAAAAGTGGTGAAAAACAAAAATATTTGTACGTCTGTCATTTACATTTGTGTAATAATATTGACAATGTAGAGGACAAGACATATTTCATCTGATAGGTTTGCAAGTTTTGAAGCTTCCTGAGTAAACAAAACACAAAATAGATCAGTCAAAAGTATTCAGGTTTCCAGTAATCAATCAATTCCGAGTCCTTTCAAACCTCAATGCTCTTATTTATCTTTTCAACACCCACGCTGCTTACCCACACTTCTGTCTATAGTGTGTGAGCAGTCAAACGCTCTCCAAGGCTGGTGAAGGTGGGCTCTGGGGTGTGTGGGTGGGTGTCTTCTTTTATTATTTTATATATTTGTTTATTTATTTTGCTGTAGGGGGGCTGTTTGTCTCTCTACCTATAAAGTAATTACAATTGCCTATATAAAACTCCTTAGCAAAACTTATGAATGGCTGAATGGCTCTTTTCACTGTACTACACAACCTATTAGGATTCTCTCTTGACCTTGAGTGGACCATCAATTTCCCCTTTAAATTTATTACCATTTCAGCAATCTCCTTTCATAGGTATTCTCAACCTTTGGAGTGGACCGCATTTACAGCATCTTTTATTTATGAATAAAAGCAGGCTTGCAGATCTATGTAAGTGGATGTTAAGTCAGGGGAGCAGTGATTTCTCCGCTATTGCATATCCTGGGTAACACTAACAGATATATAAAACACCACACAACCTACAGTGTGCAAAGCGTGGGCAACCAAGCCACATTTCATATTTTCTTGATTTTTGAAATGAAAACAGCCTCTGCAGCAAACTACATGCATAAAAATACATTTTCTGCAAATGTTAACGCAGAGTTACTTTATATTAGATTAAATTAAAAGCAGAAAAAGTCTCAGAGCCAGATGAACTCTTTAGGCCTTAAATGACTGTCTAATGTCAAGAACTCTCATTGGAAATTGTCAGCTGATGATGATTATAAGTCTTGTGCTAACACTCAACAAACATGGGCTACTCTTAGCAGCTGGATTAGGATCTGAAAAGGTGATTGCTTCCTAACAGAAGCCAGCTGATGACTATAAAAAGATATCAAAGGGTTCCAGCTCACAATTTTCACTGTCTGAAATATCACTAAGAAATGGCAGTCAATGGGAACTGTAAAGTCTATTCACGATCTGGAAAAAAAAATTCATAGAAAGAACTGCTAAGTTGGTCAGAAGCAAAATCCCCATGTGACAGCAAAGAACCTGCAGTGTTGCTTGCACAAACATGATTTGCATGGAAGAGTAAAAAAAACATCTAGGTAAGCCAGAGGCATTCTGGAAACAAGAATTGTGGATCAATCCAGTACAAATGGACTTATTTGATGGAATCACTATATATATTTGGAGTAAACAGCAGCTTTCAATGAAAAGAACACCTTGATAACTGTTAAGCACAGGATGGATCTTTTATGCTTTGGGGTTGCAGGGCAGCCACTGGCACAACAAACACTGCACAGATTGACGAAAGAATGGATTTTACAAAAAATCACCACTTTCTGAAAGCAAATGTGACCCAGTCAGTCAAGAAACAAACATTAAAATAATTTGGCTTCTACTAGAGGACAATGACCCAAAACATACTTATAAATCCACCACAAGCTACTTCAAGAAACACTAGCTGAAGCTTTCAATATAGCCCTCACAGTCCCCTGACATCATCTTAAACATGCTGTGCATTCAAGATGGTCCAGGAATATCACAGAACGGGAAGTGTTCTGCAAGGAAAGGTGAGTGAAAATATCTAAATTATGAATTAGGTGGATATGAAATGCATTCACAAGCTGTGATATCTACCAAAGGGGGTGTTACTAATTGTTTACTTAGCTGAGTGTCCAAACCTTTACACTGTGCAACAAAGTTTGCTGCTAGAGTTCTATTTACTTCATTTCAGTTCATAAATTTCTGACATGAAAAATAGACAGACATAAGCAACTTCTTGTCAAATCACAGAGTACTTTTCAGGTACTTATTGTATAACACTGTTCAAAAGTCTGGAATCACTGTTTTCAACAACATTATTATTCTAACAGGATGCAACTTTAACTGTTAGAAAAATTTAAATGTGTCCAAAATGATGCATGGATGCATTCCAAGACTGAAAAAGCTGTACAGCATTAAAATGAATATATCCAGATTTCATCATAATGCAGAAGTGGGGATCAAATTGCAAGGCAGATAACAAGAAAAAACAACAACAAATATATTATAAACAGATAATTACAGTGTATTATTTAGCACATTATAACTTCGAACACGTCATAACGTGTTCACAAAACTCTTTATTGCATAAATCATCTAAAAATACTTGGTGAATAGTTTTAACGTGTAGCATGACTGGTGTTTAGTTGTGCTGATAAATGTTACAGTATTACTGTATTTAACTTACCAATAATGTTATTGCAACCCATTATGGTAGGTACTCATTTAAATCATGTTATAAATGAACCTGATTTAAAGGAAATTCATTATATTCTGAACTTTATTCAGATTTTTTCGTTGGATAGTTATTTGTTTGGCACAAACAAAAATCTATGATACGTATGTAAAATCTATGATATTGTGATGATATACAATCACAACCTCTGAAAGTGCTTTAGTATTATTTCCTCTTACATTTTAAGAAGTCTACCATATGGATTCTGAACAGCAAGTGCTAATATCTATTGAAAAGGGCTGCACATGTGCACATGTACCTCGCTCTTTCTACATCTCCTTTTCCCTCCCAGTGTATTAGCTAATGCCTTTGTGGCTAGATTTAAAGATTCACTCCTCAAAGCCAGGTCAGAAACAAGGATAATTATTTTTAAATATAAACAATATGCAAATAATACACTGTGAAGGTGAATATACTCATATTTCAGAGCCCGAAAACCAACAATTTAATTGAATCTTAAGAACCATAAAATGTATAATGCTGCTTCTGACTGGCAAATATAGCTGTAGAAGTCTAACATGTGTAGGCCTCGAGTGAAAGAAAGACAGTGAACTAGTCCAAGCCTCCAATTTACATAACTGTCTTCCAGTATGAGCAGAGAGGTATTACTGTGGCATCAAAAAACAGGGCTCAAGTTGTGGTGTGGTCTGCAGCTATCAACTGTGGCAGGTATGACACTGGTGTAGTGGTTAATAAATCATGACCTGGTCAAGGGGGAAGTAGATCAAGCAGAGGAAGGAGTGAGGAAGAAGGGAAATTGGGAAAAAAAGGGAGAAGGAGAGAAAGAAGCCGAGGTGATCATAATGAGTGGCTTCCTACTGTCACTTCATCCAGTTATTGCCTCAAGCTGTCAGTACTTCCTGGGAGACTCAACACTTTTTAAGCTTAAAAAAAAAAGTTTATAGAGTCTACATGTGTATTTGAGAGCGGAGGCAGAGACAGGGCAGGAATCCCACAGAGACCCTGTGTACTTTGGTAATGAGATGAGTGATATTGTCGCTGGTGGCCCAAACCTCGTGCATGACAGGATGACTTTGAGTGGAGGAACAGATGAGAAATAGTCTGACAGCAGAATGGTAATTTCAAGCTGATGGCTTCTAATAGAGTTTCTGCTATTTCAGTGCTTATGGGGTCATAATTCATACTGCAGATACACATGATTGCACTACTATTACAATAATAATAGACTAATATATCGGCAACAATGTATAGTCACTGTTGGAACGAAAACTTAACATCATTTGAAAACCGCTCTTTACACTGCTTCAAATTTTACAATGGAAAGGACTTAATAAGAATAAATTATTTGTTATATTAACTTATATTGAAAGTTAAAGGGGAATTCAAAGTTATTTAGAGTGGTTTGATGTGTTCTAGATGCTCCGTTCCAGAGAAATTTACCAAGTCAGAATTGCTCACGATGGCAGTGATAGGAAAAACATGTCCAAACCATTTAATGCCTCTTAAAGCTCCCTCAGAGGACGTTATAACACAAAGTGATTACCAATATGTTGTTATGATAGTTTTGATATGAGGCTTTGGCTTAAAACATTTTTTAATTCATACATGGTGGAGAGACACATGCAGGATACTGTATGGCTAAATAGTCCTCAAAGAAAATGTATTATTTTAGACTTAAATCTATTTTACCATTATTAACATTACATATGAAAACCCAGAAGACGCATAGGTTCACTAGTCACTCTGGATAGCAAATAAAATGGCCAAATAAAATTGCTTTCCAGACTTTGTGCTCCTGGTTCCTATCAGTGCCACTATAATAAAATCTGACCCGGTAAGCTTCTCTAAAATGCATCATTTCACATCAAAACACTAAATGACTGAATTGTGCAGAAATTTTGTAAAGTCGATGGCATTCCCCTTTAAGAGCATGTTCTCCTTCTCCTGAGATACAAGGTTTTGCTCCCACAGCAACAACATGCAGACGTTCATTATATGTGAAATTTATTTCTTAAAAATATGTAGTGTATTTTTAATTCATTTTCTTTTTTGCTTAATATGCCTTTAAAAACAAACATCATACATGCATCTCCTCAAATAATGCCAGGCTTTTCATTGAGACTGATAATGATGTTCTGTCCTCTACCTCTTCAGCGAGGTAACCTTGCAAACATAATGCTGCACATAAAAGGTTTTCTTTGGTTACCTTTTTAAAGATGAGTCTTTATTCCCCCAAAACTGGAGTGCTCTATTGTTAAGCACAATAACTGTGCATTTACAGCAATAAAGAAGCCTTTAACTACAGTTAACACTAAATACGCATTCGCAGTCCTGAAAAGCAAGACATCACACATATAGGACCTTTTCAAGTATTGAAAACCGAGTGAGCTATAGTCTTGGCAAAAGCAACATACAGATGACTGAAGGGGTGAATGAATGAGAGAGTAGAGTGAATGGACGAGCAAGAGGACCTAGTGTTGTTGGGGGAGGTGGAGGGTTGCCTCTTAGGCTATGTGACTGCAGTGGCCCATCCACAGCCCTAATGATGGCAGTGTTTTGTGAGCTAACTATCCTCAGTGTGCTGTGAGCCCTCAGGCTAATGCCATATCTCTCCGTCAAGGCCTGCCTTCATCGTGATTTACTCAACCTTTCCAAAGACACACGACAATGAGAAAGTGGAACACTGACAGGTCAGAAAGAGCCTCGTAGAAAACTTGGATGTTTAAATCAGCATATTTAGAAGGTCTGATTTCAGAAACTATTTTTTTCTGTTCTAAAAGGACTGGGCATGATTTACTATTAGGCCAAATGATATTTTAAATACACTTATTTTATCTCTGGAAGTTTGTTGATAGGGCAAATAAAATCTATTCTCTTAATTCATGCTTTATTATAGGCCTTATAATAAGTGCTGGGCAGAAAATTCATTATCATAATATTTTCCTAGAATATCATCAGATTATACTATCAGATGATATTGAAGTCTGTATTAATAAAGAAAGCAATAGCTATGCCAGATTTGATATTTAATATATGATCATATTTGAGTGTGTTCTCTGTAGAGGATGTGTCAACTGTACTTTACATAGAAAATCAACAAAACATAATTTGATGAGGGATATTAAAACTTCTGCATATGACTAGATGATGTATCGGCCAGCGTTGCATAACGTCATTTCTATCCACTCACCAGGTGGCCTGTTTTGTCTTTTGTCAACTTGTGTACACTGTCTCAACTTCTGTGACCCATGTGTCTGCTTTTCCATATAGCAATTAATGTGTAGTGACATGTCTGATTCAATAAACAGAGTTTTTCTCATTTTAAATGGTTGTTCTGGGTATCAAGAAATTTTGAACAGACTACAATTTTGACCTCCCTCTGCAATAATCCCTGTTTTGTGCAGTTAAGAAAATGTTTTATGTATATGACAACAGCAGTTTAGCAAAGACCATTAAAAGTCACAAGCCGGCTTAAGTTCTGTAATCTGCCGTCACTCTACAGGTCAAGTTCAACAACAAAATTGAAAAAGCCCTAACAGAAATATATATATATATATATATATATATATATATATATATATATATATATATATATATAGATAGATAGATAGATATAGATATATATATATACTGACACTGTGCTACAAAAAAATCGTGATTTCTGGTAAAACATTTGCAATATAATGTGTTAGGGGATTTGTGAACTACATAACTTCATAAATTCATGGATTTGATTCTGTTTAAACTATTAGCCCCTGAACAAATGGATCATATAGTGAACGAAAATCAGTGAAGTGGGGGCTGGGTGAGCTGTAGGCCACTCTACCCTAAACAATACAAAGGCATCATGGAAAATAAGTTAAAGGAGAATTCCACCAAGTTTTCAAAATTCTTGCATAATTCCGTCATTGCAAAGTCATTCAGAATGATTTGATATGAGACAGTCCGTATCAATTTTATTTATTATTCAAAGGTAAGACATTATTTAGAATAGCATCTAACATGATTTCACATGCTGCTAAAAATGAAGTTCGCAATACAGCATCCTCAGACAGCTACTGTAGCCCAGTGGCACTGCTGGACTGCTTTGGTCACATTTTTAAAGAGCTATGAAAAAAAGAAAACAGCTTCCTTTTCTGTGCATTATGAGCACATCACATGAATCTGATGTGAGACATGTAAAAGGCACTTTTAAAGCAATTTGTTGTGAGCAGTGATGTCATTATTAGGAAATTTTTATTGGATCTAGAATTTGATTGGAATTTAAGCCAGGTTGTTCGCCGGGTCTCTATGAGGTCTCTATGAGTTTTTGTTGGCTCAGGAAGGAATTAAATCTCTCTCAACTTCAAAAACACTTCAATAAACAATAAAATAAAATTATAATATCACTTATGACAGTTATGATTTTAATGTTATCAGTTATGTCTCTTATGTATTACAACTTAACATTCTAAAGGCTCAACTAACTTAGCCTTCTAATTTCCCTCGAATAATAATACTTCAGCGCTGACCTATCCAAGATTACTCTGCCATGTTCTAGTGCACACAAACTCAGATGCACGGCTGATACAAAGCGTGGTCCCTGCTCGCTGTCTGGGGAAAAGATTTGTTTGCCATAATGAAGACGCCGTCACGCTGGAATCTGAACATACACATCGAGTTTGATCTCTCACTTAGTCCAGATTGATTTTTCATTAGTGCCACGCTCCATCTCCCCGCTTCAGACAGGGAGGCGAAAATGAACCTCTTTGATTTTATCTGCAAAATTAAAGAAGACTGAAGTGAGGGGTAGCGATGTTGCAGGTGGAGGGAGAGGAAGAACGTCTGCTTTTGATGTCTTGCTTATTCATGTGCGTGTCAACAAAGAGTGAAATGGAGGACTGCTAACAGTTTGGAGAGTGGCAATCATGCACTTCAAACCTCAGCACAGAGTAAGCCCATCAGGCATGTGGCTGGGTACTTTCTGTCCTGCAGGCAAGACCAGGGGTTTTACAGCTAGTTTGACTTCTTCAGCTCATGTATGTATCTATGTGTGTGTGTGTACACATAAAATATCACATATTTTAAGACTCAACAGCAATAACATATATATATATATATATATATATATATATATATATATATATATATATATATAGCAGCCATTAGGGGTGTACTTTGTGTACTTCTGGTGTCGGTCCCAAGCCCGGATAAATGGTGAGGCGTAAAACTTGTGCCAAAACTATCATGCGGATCACAAATATGATTGCCATACCGGATCGGTCGAGGCCCGGGTTAACAACGACCACCTCCGGTGCTGTTGACCAGCAGGGTGCCGGTGGAAATTGGACTACTGTAGGTCGAAGACCATCAAAGAAGAGAGGAAGAAGGCGGGTAAGAAGGCAGCGAGAGAGAAGGAAAGGCAGGAGTGTGGAGGTTAGAGTAGGGACTCTGAACACAGGGACAATGACTGGTAAAGGCAGAGAGCTTGCAGACATGATGGAGAGAAGGAAGGTAGATATACTGTGTGTCCAGCTTGGGAAAAGTGTTCTGGATGTAAAGAGAGTGTCAGACAGGATCATGAGCCTGAAGTTGGAGGTTCATGGTGTGATTTTGAATGTGGTCTGTTCATATGCACCACAGGTTGGTTGTCAGTTAGAGGAGAAAGAGGAATTTTGGAGTAAGATGGATGAAGTGGTAGATGGTGTCCCTAGAGAGGAGAGATTGGTGATTGGTGCAGACTTCAATGGACATGTTGGTGAAGGAAACAGAGGGGATGAAGAGGTGCTGGGTATGTATGGTGTGAAAGACAGAATTACGGAAGGTCAGATGGTTGTAGATTTTGCAAAGAGAATGGAAATGGCTGTGGTGAACACGCATTTTCAGAAGAGGGAAGAACACAAGGTGACATACAAGAGTGGAGGGAGGTGCACACAGGTGGATTATATCCTTAGTAGGAGATGCCACCTAAAGGAGATTGGAGATGTAAAGTGGTGCCAGGGGAAAGTGTAGCAAGGCAGCATAGGGTGGTTGTCTGTAGAATGAGATTAGAAACAAAGAAGAGGAAGAGAGTGAAGACAGAGCCAAAGATTAGATGGTGGAATCTGAAGGAGGAGGATGGTTGCAGGCAGTTCAGGGAAAAATTGCAACAGGCCCTTGGGGGCAGTGAGAAGCTACCTGAGGACTGGGAAACTGCAGCTTGCAGAGAAACTGGCAAAAATGTGTTGGGTGTTTTGTCTGGTCAGAGGAAAGAAGACAAGGAAAGTTGGTGGTGGAATGAGGAAGTCCAGGAGAGTATTCAGAAGAAGAAGGCAGCTAAGAAAAAGTGGGATAACCAGAGAGATGAAAGAAGTAGGCAGGAGTACTGTGAGGCTAGTCGCATAGCAAAAAGAATGGTGGCAAAGGCAAAGGCTCAGGCCTATGATGAGCTGTGTGAGAGGCTGGACAGTAAAGAAGGAGTAAAGGACTTGTATCGTTTGGCTAAACAGACAGATAGAGCTGGAAAGGATGTACAGCAGGTTAGAGAGAGAAATGTACTAGTGAGTGAACAGAGAGTGTTGAGTAGATGGAAGGAGTACTTTGAAGAACTAATGAATGAGGAAAACGAGAGAGAGAGGAGGACAAAGGGGGGAGAGATAGTGGATCAGGAGGTGCAGAGAATTAGTAAGGTGGAAGTGAGGGCAGCTTTAAAAAGGATGAAGAATGGAAAGGCAGTTGATCCAGATGACATACCTGTGGAGGTATGGAGATGTTTAGGAGAGAAGGCAGTGGACTTTTTAACCAGGTTGTTTAACAAAATCCTGGAGAGTGAGAGGATGCCTGATGAGTGGAGAAGCAGTGTACTGGTCCCCATTTTAAGAACAAGGTTGATGTGCAGAGCTGCAGTAACTACAGAGGTATAAAGTTGATGAGCCACACCATGAAGGTATGGGAAAGAGTTGTTGAAGCAAGGCTAAGGCGAGAGGTTCAGATCAGTGAGCAGCAGTTTGGTTTCATGCCCAGAAAGAGTACCACAGATGCAATTTTTGCATTGAGAGTGTTGGTAGAGAAGTACAGAGAAGGTCAGAAGGAGTTACATTGTGTCTTTGTGGATCTAGAGAAGGCATATGATAGGGTGCCAAGAGAGGAACTGTGGTACTGTATGAGGAAGTCAGGTGTAGCTGAAAAGTATGTTAGGGTGGTGCAGGACATGTATGAGGATAGTAAGACAGTGGTGAGGTGTGCAGTTGGAGTGACAAATGGTTTCAAGGTGAAGGTAGGGTTACATCAGGGATCAGCTTTGAGCCCCTTCTTGTTTGCAATGGTGATGGACAGGTTGACAGATGAAGTCAGGCAGGAGGCTCCATGGACCATGATGTTTGCAGATGACATTGTAATCTATGGTGAGAGTAGAGAGCAGGTGGAAGAGAATCTGGAGAGGTGGAGGTTTGCACTGGAGAGGAGAGGAATGAAGGTCAGTAGAGACAAGACAGAATACATGTGTGTGAATTAGAGGGAGGCAGGTGGAAAGGTGAAGATGCAAGAAGTAGAGGTCGTAAAAGTGGATGACTTCAAATATCTTGGGTCAACAATCCAGAGCAATGGACAGTGTAGAAAAGAGGTGAAGAAGAGGGTGCAGGCAGAATGGAGTGGGTGGAGACGGGTGTCAGGCCTGATGTGTGACAGAAGGATAGCAGCAAGAGTCAAAGGGAAGGTTTACAAGACAGTAGTGCGTCCTGCTATGATGTATGGTTTGGAGACTGTGGCTCTGTCTAAAAGACAGGAAGCTGAGCTGGAGGTGGCAGAGATGAAGATGCTGAGTTTTTCGTTGGGAGTGACAAGGATGGACAAGATTAGAAATGAGCAGATCAGAGGGACAGTGAAGGTAGAGCAGTTTGGAGATAAAGCCAGAGAGGCCAGGTTGAGATGGTTTGGACATGTGTTGAGGAGGAATAGTGGATATATTGGGCAAAGAATGTTGGAGATGGAGCTGCCAGGTAGAAGGAGAAGAGGTAGACCTCAGAGAAGGTTTATGGATGTAGTGAAGGTGGACATGGAGATGGTTGGTGTGAAAGTAGAGGAGGCAATGGATAGGGCAAGATGGAGGCAGATGATCCGCTGTGGCGAACCCTAAATGGAGCATATATATATATAGTTCTACAATTACAGACTGTAGTTCATCTGTTTCTCTGCATACCTTATTAGCCCCCTAATAACAACAGTGTTTTATCCATTATGCCTGATCAGTGTATAGACAAATATTGATTTTCGGTTTGCTTAGATTCCTAACATGAGTGAGATACGTTATTGTTATTGGGTCTTAAATAATGTGATATGCTTTTCTCAGTATATTGTGGGTATCGTTAGCACTTATTGAACACTAAATAACTGCTAGCATAATAAAAAAGACAGATGTAGAAAAATTTGGACCAGAATTGGGCCCAAATTTGCTTATTTTTACCCCTACCCCTTGTTTTCAAGTGTCACATTGTCCCTTAGACCTGAGTTATGAAAGGGACACTCAAAAAAGAAACATTGCTTCATTAACAGACTGCTAGCGCTGCTCTGTAGGTCTGTAGGCCCTGTCAGTCTGCAGTGATAGCAGAGGAGGGTAGAGTTCAGAAACCTTGCTGCTGGGTGCTTTAGTTACATTTAGGCATCATATGCTTTTTAAATGGTGGGAGAATGGATGGATAATTTATTATCGCCCACCACTAATTCTTTGGTGATATGAAGCTCTGAGGTCTGCTGTTCACCAGCGTCTTGTTTTAATTTTCCTGTTCTACTTTAAATGCAGCAGCAGTTATATTTTGGCACTTGAGCATCAATACTGCTGGGCTTTTTAAGGTGGAACGGGTAATTTAGCTAGCCAGCTACTGAGACATTAGCATACTATTAGCGATGCTTTATGGTTGTTATGAAGAAAAGGACCATAATATATTGAAACGACATTAAACTAGGACAATATAATGGTTATTGTAATTTTAATGTGGAAAATAGTTGTGCGAGTCTCTCGTCTCTCGTCTCTCGCGCAGCCATCTTGCCAGTTTTTCTTTTTTTTCCACAAAAAAGTGTGCCTCTGAAAAACCTCCATCTGAAGGACCATGTAGCGCTAACACTTCACCCTACTCCTCCATCTCAACACAACTAACCTAGGCGTGAAAACAGAGGGCTAAGATTTGAAAATGATAGGGGCAAGGGGTGAAATGGGATAGGGCCTTAGACTTCCGGACAGCCGGTCTAAAATATGAATCCTTTCACAACACACACACACACATCAGTGTATTTTACTGTAAAAAAACAAAAGCATCACTGTAAAAACATTCGGCTTTGCTGGCCATAATTAAGACATCATTGTTTTCCTTTTAAGGTATCAGCTTTTTCTCACACAATTATCCTGCTCTTTGTAAACTGACTTTTGAATGCCAGGCCCAGTAGTAGTAACAATTCAGCTCTGAGCCTGAAGAAAAGAACATTCTTTTTTTTCCCTCCAGATGTTTTACTTGCGAAGCTAACTTTTGAATTGTTGACTTGTTTAACAGTTTGTGCTGTTCCACCCACCACACTACAATGCTGAAACAAGCTGAAAGCGGACACAATTAGAATATTCACTGTGCTGTGAATGCTAGAGCAGACAAGAGCAGCGCTGTAAAGAGATTAGTGCTGACGGCTCCTGTGTAGCTTTGTGAAAGTGATCAGACCCTGTTACACTGTGTAGGAGGACTTTTGTCACCAGGATGAATCAAAAGGAGGGAACGTATCACAGCAGAGGATGGCAAGAGTCAATCCAACTAGATCAAACAGCAGCTAATGAGCAAATGTAAAATGTGACTTTTTCAGATTGATAAATCTAAAACAGAGCTGCAAACAGCAATTACTGGGGGGGTCCAATTTACTGCGAAGAAAGAGCACTATGGCACATTCAGTACTACAGCACATTAATACCATTTTTGGTATGTGAAACCACACAAATGTCATATGTGGATGTCTGGGGGGAAAAAGTAACACACAAGATTAGTGTAGGATATGTTAAATATGGCCTTTTTATCATCAATTTAACCTTGCAAAGCCTAGCACATACAAAATTTCAAGAACTTCAAGCCAGAAAATCATACAAACCTTCTCAAGGAATCTCAAGCCAGTTACCTGATACAGCGTCACCTACTAAAATAAGTAAGTCTGAATTTCCTCTCTCCCATATTGGTACATAATCAGTAAATGTGCACATAATTCACTGCTCATGCATAAACAGAATGCACAATAGTTAAAGTGTAAATATGTTTAAAATACATTTAACATTTAAATGCAGTTAAATGTGATATGACACAGAGACCTTTTTTGGGGTTAGCAGTGTTTATTCGTGCCAGCTCAAGGCCAGACATTCAAACCAGAAACCTTGCTGAGAAAGTAGGCTTTTCTTCACACATCCTTTTTCGTTTTGATATACATGGCCACAAAAAGGCTCTGTCTGGGTGCACCCCAAAACTTCGTCTCTGTCATCTAGCTCAAAGTTCACAAGTTAAGGAGGAGAGGAAAGTGGGACAGGGAAGGTAAAGAGGTGAAAACAACAACAGCTGTGTAGAGGTGTAAAAATGTTCCAGTGCTTTGCGATGCATCATTTTGTGAATGGATTATATTCAACAATAACAACATTTATGTATGTGCTCATTTTTTGTCCAAAATAAAATTCCAGGCTATTTCCAAATGTAAAAATCCCCAGCAGAAAAGCTTGTGTTGTTTTTTTCTGACTGTCTATATTTCAGCAGTGTGAATCTGATTCTTCTAGTCACATCTGTTTATTAAATGTATAATTCAGAATCGTACACTGTGAAATCTGGCTTTCCATTACTTCTTTCCTAAGAATCCATAGCCAAGTTGAATCACTGTGAGGTCACCTACTTTTATATCTGACACATATGTACACTACTCAAAAAAATAAAGGGAACACTTAAACAACACAATATATCTACAAGTAAATCAAACTTCTGTGAAATCAAACTGTCCACTTAGGAAGCAACACTGATTGACAATCAATTTCACAGCTGTTGTGCAAATCTAATAGACAACAGGTGGAAATTATTGGCAATTAGCAAGACACACTCAATAAAGGAGTGGTTCTGCAGGTGGGGACCACAGACCACTTCTCAGTACCTTTCTGCTTTCTGGCTGATGTTTTGGTCACTTTTGAATGTTGGTGGTGCTTTCACACTCGTGGTAGCATGAGACGGACTCTACAGCCCACACAAGTGGCTCAGGTAGTGCAGCTCATCCATGATGGCACATCACATCAGGAGCATGCCCAGGTGTTGTAGGGAGGTCATACAGGCACGTGGAGGCCACACACAATACTGAGCCTCATTTTGACTTGTTTTAGGGACATTACATCAAAGTTGGATTTTAATTTAATTTAATTTTGTGTGTGACTCATCAATCATCAAGTAGTAAACTACAAATATATACTTTTGACCTAGCCTCCAGATTCTCCCTGCCATGGGCATAATTTTCTTTTGAGTAGTGGTGGGCACAAGAGTTTTACAGTTTCATCTTTTTATGTGCAAGGAACCAGTTTAAGTCTCGGCCTACAGTAACTCCCTTCAAAAACACATGTTCAATAACTCTTTTGAAGCTAATGTACCTCATATCTTTGTCAGATATGTTATGTCCCATGTGGCACTGACAAGCCACTTAAAACTGACATCAACCAATATATTGTTTGAAACCACAGCTCATAAACCCATTACACCAACAACAAAGGCTACACAGCAAATCATTAAAAGCTAGAAAAAAAACAGCAAGGGCTGATCTGGGATCGGGTAGTTATCTAATAAATTACTTATCTAATAAACTACTATTTGTATTATCCAACTTTGCTTGCTATGACACAACTGCTTGCACCAATACCAGAAACAATGAGTCTCACAGTATCACTGTCAGTGCTAATCAACCTCATTTTAAAACTCAGTAGCAGTAGATTCTTTGACCTTCCTGGCTAAATTCTTAATGAAACAGTCGATATTTCCATTGCATGGTCAGTGAATTGTTGGTTAATTTAAAAAATACTCAGATGTGATTATTTTTATATGAAAATAAAAATATTCTGTATGATTGTAATACATATTATAAGTTGTTTAATACTTTAAAAAATAGCAACAATAAAAACTAAACTACTTTCCTAACTTGTCACAGTTTTAAAAAAGCTGATTCACTGAATTTTCCATTGGATTGTGAACTTTAAATGAGAATGGAATTGTGTGTGTGTGTGTGTGTGTGTGTGTGTGTGTGTGTGTGTGTGTGTGTGTGTGTGTGTGTGTGTGTGTGTGTGCGCACTGCAGCAGAGTAGACTCCCGGTGTACAGCACTGATTCAGCACGTGAACTCACATCTTAATATGATCAACTAACCTGTTACTCTGGGACAGAGCTGATATTGGTCATTCTGGGTACAGCTGGTTCTAAGCACTCTAGCTGGGTCTACACTGTAAAAAATGGCTCATCAGATCTACCTAAAAAAATGACTATGTGGTAACTACTTTATTCAACTAAAAAAATTACAATGATTCAAAGAATCGTTTATTCAAAGTATTCATTATTATGTTAAATAAAACTAGTTACTTTACTTGTTACCACATGAACTTAGTGCTGTTGTAGATGCTCTTAATTTAGGTGCATTCTCTACAGACAACATTTTCAAAAGGACAGAAAGTTTTGGGGACAAAATTAGGCATTTCAAAAAGAGGTGGTCTTCCTTTTCTCAGTGTGACCAGTAAATGATGCGTTTGCACTTTGGCTTCGTAGTTTACCACTAGATCATTGCTGGCACAAGCATTCAGGGAACCATTCACTCTCATTAATCCTTGTCAAGAGTATGCCAGTTTTTTTATCTACATATTGATTTTCCAAAGGAGTTCGTCATTTGACTGCTCAGCCAGCCACTTCATTGATGGCTCTGTCAGACTTAATAGTCAATGAATACTAAGTGAGGCTAATATGACAGAGACAACTGCAATGTTCACCCAATGGGCAGTCTTCATAAATCAAATGATGTATTTTTCATTATGTGTTTAGTTGTTTTGGAATTACAGTGCAGACACTATGTCTAGACGCTCTAAGTTGAGGTTCTTACTGGATGAAAGTAAACAAGACTTTGGATCAGTACATGTTGTAGTACTGAGGTTGTGACCCTAAAATTTCTTCATTAGACGCTTAACATTTTCCAATTTGTAAAACTTATTGTGCAGCTATTTGTCATTTTTTTGTGTATATTTCTAATTAGTTGCAATTGATGCTTGCATAGTTAGCTTGCATTAGTATAGATGATATTTATACTGTATATAAATTTATTGCATCTGTTTTTGCCAACTGCTTTGTATAACTTTTTTTTTAAACAGCTACAAAAAACGGACATACTCTGTGAAATCAGTGTGGTACATTCATACCCCACTAGTTACTAAAACCACTAAATCCACCAAAACCGGGTTGGAGATGTGTGTTTGCATTATATTTCTCTTATATATTATATTTTTATATATATATTTATGACAACTGCACTTAAACTAGTGTGTGTGTGATTGTGTATGTCTGTCTGTCTGCCGTGCGATGGACTGGCAACCTGTCCGGGGTGTAAGATAGAAGATAGATAAGATAGAACGCCCACTGACAAGGCCAGTAGGGCCAGTTACCAGGGGCCTCTGACTGCCACAGACCTCCGGTGGGGGGGGCTCAAATCCCAAAGCCTGAGGTAGCTCAAATACTTTGGAAAATCCAGGGCAGATGTAAACAGCAGATGATCAAACAGGCACTGAAAATCTACAAAAAGTGGATGTTTTAGATGCTGTTTTATTTATAGCAGTATTAGCACTTACCATTTCATCTTTGTACTACTTCTGTTCTTGCATTACGATTACAAAAAAAAAAACAGAAGAATCATGATCAAGTTTGTCTTTAGACAAAAAAAGCACAAGCTTACAATGTAGACACAATAGGGTATCACAGAATACTAGGGCTAATTTTGTATTTTCAATACAACAGAGATACATTTTTGTGGTTTGAACACAAACCACGTACACACGTGGTGTTGGAGCCTATCTTAGCAGTCATTGGGCGGAAGGCAGGATAAACCCTGAACAGGTCACCAGTCCCTCACAGGGCAGATAGACATACACTTTACACACACACACATTCACACCTTGGGGCAATTTAGTATGTCCAATTGGCCTGACTGCATGTCTTTGGACTGCGGGAGGAAACTGGAGCACCCGGAGGAAACCCACACAGACAAAGTAAGAACATGCATATTCCAGGAAGGACCCTGGTCGCCCGGCTGGGGACCCGAACCTTTTTGCTGTGAGGCGACAGTGCTACCCACTGCCACTCTGAATTTTTACTTATTAATTATGCCTCACTGAAAACACTAAATAAACAGACCTTAAAAGACAATGTTCCACTGAGCTGCTATTCTTTGTTTTATACAGTTATTCATCAGCGATGAAATAAGATGGAGACAGGAGCACATATTAAAAGTAGTTGTGTAAATTGCTATTTGCTGTTATGTCTCAGGTGCAATTGAAGTGTATCCACAGGTAACTTCATCAGCTGGAGACATTCTGTCCAAATCCAGCAGTCAAATGAGAGCAACATTGTAGTCCTGATCCTGACTATGCTTAATTTTTTTCACAATCGAGCCCTTTTACAAAAACAGTAAATGTGCCATTTTGTAAAAATCATTTGAGCATGGTATGGCATTGTTTGATGTCCGGTATTTAAAATAAAGGAGTCAGTATACATAAATTAAGAAAAAAAAAAACCTAATAACCAAAAAAAGGAATGGATGGAATGGTTAATGCATAGTTTTTCGTTGGAGGACCTCAATTGCCTAGTCAAAATTCTCTATATACAATTGAAGTCTTAATGGTTTGGAGTAAGATTATTGGGTTTATACATGCTGCATTTAAAAACTTTAATCTTCTTGTATATAATTGCACACTGGGGAGCAGTATGTTTTTTTTCTGTATCATGTTTGCAAAACTCACTTGACGGGGTAGAAGATTATATCCTAGGGAGCATTCTCAAGAGAACAAACAAAAAAGTCTACAAAAACACCAGTTCTATCATACTTTGGTTTTGGATTCTGTAACCTGTAGTAACTTAAATTTCTTACTGTGAAGGAAAAAAGTTAGATGAGAAAAATACACTTGAGTGGTGAGGTATAAGTTGAGAAACATGAACAATGAACAAAGGTTAGGTTGCAGCACTAGACAGCGAGAAAAAAATACTAATATAGCGCAAACAAATGAGGCGGGTATAGGGGCAAAACAGTCCATAAACTTTCACACATTCACACAGCAAAGTTTCTTTCATTTTTCCTTTTTCTTTAAGATTCACTTATAACATGTGTCTTATGCACCAAAAACAGTCATAATTTATTTTTGCATGAGCAATTTCCAGCCTCTCTCTGTTTCTTAGAAGTAAACAGGGTGTTTTTGTTACTGTACCTTTAAGACTAATATGTAAGTCATCTGTGTTCTGATAAGTGGTCCTGTATTGTGCCTTACTCAAAAGCAGTCTGGGCAGAAACACTTTGTATTACATCAGCATGAACTGATGGGGCTGAATGGACAGAAATATGTAAAATAACCAGAGTGACTTTGAAAATGATGAAAAAATGTTTTTATGTCCAGAAAATGCTAAGAGGAGCAGATTAGCTTCAGTGCTGGACTGGTTTAACCTGCATATCTGTCAAATTCAAAAAATTCATTTTTTGTCATTGTGTGACATTTGCAAAAACTAATAAAAATAGTTACCATATTGCCAGAGCTCTTAAACAATAAATATATGTATGAAGCTAAAATGGGCTTCTAATTCAAATTTTCTGTACTGTCTTAAATGGTAGTGCAGTTTCATTCAGGCACCTACAGAATTAAGAAGACAGCATCAGCCTCATTACACACCTGCATAGGTATTTTGCAAATGTCACAGAAAAAAAAAAAACATTGTAGACATCATTTTTATTTCAATAAATGCATCTTTAAAAGGGAATATACCTTTGACAATTGGAGCCTCCTAGAGTAAAATAGTATAAATTAGAGTAGTATAAATTGCCCAAATAGGTTCTTAGTTAGTCTAAGAAACTGACCAAGACATTTACAAGAGCTACATAAAAGAGTAGTCCAGTAGTAGCGCTGATGACATGCACCCCAGCATAGTCCAATATAACTTCATGAAATGTAAGTTTGTCCACAAAAGTGCAGGCCTTTGTGACTCATGTTTGTTTTAGTGTCAAAAAAGTTGGCATCTATGGCATGTATGATACTAAATAAAAAAGATATAAAATGTCACAAAAACACATAGTTTGACCTCATGCTTAAATTAGCTTTGGTCAGATCATTTTTTTTTAATTGACTTTTGTCTCTGGGGTCATCTCAAACAAATTGTGTATGCTGAGAAATTCCGCAACAAACACCACCTTCAGTTTTTTATATACATAGTTTTGTATTTATTTATATTTATATTACAAAACTCATTTAAAAAATTGTGGAAAATTCAGTTTTCCATTATGTGCCCTTCATACATCAACCTGGAATGGAAGTCTGCAGACAGGGATGGGTAATATGATAACATATATCATTATTGTGAGAAATTATGTCAAAATACAATACAATATGCTTTTCAAGTCAAGTCAATTATATAGCACTTTTTACAACAGGCATTGTCACAAAGCAGCTTTACAGAAAAATTAATATCCAAGCCCCCATGAGCACATCAATGGGGACAGTGGCAAGAAAAAACTCCCTAAGAGCAAGAGTAAGAAACCTTGAGATGAACCAAGGCTCAAAAGGGGAACCCATCCTCCTCTGGTCAGCATTGGACAGCAAAACAATAACACCAGCAATATGAGCAGAGAATACGGTTTTATCATTAGTATAAGTTACAGAAAAGGGGAAAAGCAGGAGAAGCAATGGTTATGATTAAATAGCTTTTCTGAACATATCATGCATATTGTCAGTACTTGTAGACCACTGATCAAGAATATGTCTCATTATAAAGAGGAAATTAGTCACATTTAACTGGAGTCAGTGCAACACAGTATCTCAAATATTAAATAAAATCATAATGTTCACAGTTTTTGATAGTATTTTTAAAAAAATGTAGCTCTACTGGTTCTTTTTCTCTGTTCATCTGTTTGGATGTCTGAAAAATATTAATACTGTGATATGTTGTGTATCATGCAAATTTCTTGAAGTAATAATAATATTGCAATACTATGTTTGACATGTCCTTCTGTGAAGGTTACATGGTTAAGAAGAGAATCATAACCAGCATCTTTAATGACACTTTGATTCCTATTAAACACAACTCTAACAATATATACAGTGGCAAACTTCACATTTCAAAATTACAGCTCAGGACATAAGGTTTAATCAGTGGTGGCAGAGCTATGTAGGAAGCTCAGGGCTGGGCACTGGCCTCTTCAGGAGAAGATATAGAGAGCCCAGGGTTAACCACATATCCGGTGTGATAATAACATAGAGTCACTGTTAAACTGAAGAGGGCTTTTGAAAATTAATTTGGTGGTTCAACAGCTTCTTTCTCATGAGCGTGAGTCAATAACATATTCCCTGGAGTCATGTAGCTTTATTTTACATCTGTCAGTCATGTGTGGAGGCTGAAGTGGGGTGGGCATTATTGACCACTTATAGGGCTTAATGGGCCCCCCAGGCCAAGCCCCTTTCTCCTCTTCTTCACAGCCTCTCTCACACTCTCTCTCTCTCTCTCTCTCTCTCACACACACACACCCCGATGAGTCCTTTAATAACCAATCAGAGAGGGAGAGATAAGAGGCTCTCTGAATTAACTACACATGCTAACACAACAGCACTGATGTTTGGTAATGCTATTCAAACAGAAATGCATTCAAAATGTCAGGCTGTCTGTTTATTCAGTGTAGAAATTATTATGTTACAGGCCAGATGTATGATACAAAAAACACCTAAATGTAGTGAATACATGCTCATGAATTGATTACTGTCCTTTCATTTATATGACATTTTGTTCAGTATAGTTTCTGTACAAGCTAGAACTAAGAAATTTCATTTACATGCCATATTTTTTCTGAAAATAAGTGAATATATGCTCTGATAAAGGGTTACAGCCACAGCAAAGCCTTAGCAGTAAAGGAAAACCAATCACATAAAACAATATAAGTAATAAGTAATGATAAAGTAATAAATTCATAATAAAAAGTAATAATGCAATTGTATTAAACAAAATATTAGTCACATACTAATTATCAGTAATTTAAACATCTTTGTGACCAAGAAAATATGTCATTAGTTTATCAATGATAATTATTAATGAACTACCTAATAAATTATATTATATAAGAGTAATCATCAAAAAAATCATAAATGAGCAGTTATAACACATAAATAAAAAGGGCAAGAGTGACCTGTTGTTTTCCCAGTAGCAAACTCACATTTATCTGTACCTTTAAACCTCAAATTGTGCTGTTTGTCTTTCTTTGTTTTCTCCATCCGTCAGCATTAAACCTGTGAGCTTCATCAGATATTTGTATTCACCATATATAACAGCTCACTTCTGCCCTTTTTATTAATGTGTTATATCTGTTTATTAATGATTTTAAGGTGTTTGACCTAATTAACAACCATTAATAAACAAACTGTAAACCATTCGTAAAACCTTAATAAGGTTAGCCTTGTTGTAAAGTCTTCCCTGGAATAGTATAGTTATGTTCAGGAATTGAGTTAGATATGCAGTGTGAAAGTAATCGTAGGGTATGAGCTAATGAGCTAATACCTACAAGTGCCACTTGCAGTAGTGGAGAAATGTCTCAACATATGTATGACTGCATTATTTTCTATGTCTTCCAGTGAGGATCTGCTCCTCAGCTGAGGTGCAGGGCCATGCAGGGTTATGCTGAGGAGGATATACAGGCTCGCGCTCAGAGTTACACTCTATAATTTCACACACTAGGGAGGTCTTGCTCATCTTTTTGTGTGACAGATTTTGAACATAATGCATTGTCAAATAATTCACAATATGGTGAGTGTGACACTGAGGAGCCGCTCTCAATATTCAAATGCGGTGTGGCTCATAAAGCAGGCCGCCTCTGCATGCTACACTCCATCTATCAGCTCAGCTCCACATCACCTGCCACTCAGCACTGAAGAATGAGCACTACAGCCCAGTCACACTGAATGGTTTGTTTTATGGATAAAAAAGTTGGGCAGCTATAGAACTAGGAATGTGAAATCAGCTGCTTTTTGCTGCTTTTTGTTGTCTTTTTCAGAAGACTCACATGTTTGAATAAACCTGATTATTCAGAAAAAAAAGAAAGAAAGAAAGAATTTGTTATTTTAATAGTACAATAATAGCACAATGTAAACCAGTGGTAAATCAGATGTTTTGACATTATATTCACGTTTAGATTTTTCTCTATTAAACATCAAATCAAAGCCTGCTGAACTGTGCTATGAATTCATCATTTATTGCTACAAACTACAAACAAAACCTTTTTATTAAAATATCTTTTTATCACCGCTGTCGGAACAGAACCTCTTATCTCCAAAAAGGTAACTTTACATTCTTAACTTTCATTGAAAGCTAATGGAACGAAGACATTTTAGAACATTTCTATTAGAACACAGTCCGATAATTTAAATTGTATATCAAAAATTGAATTACAGCATTTATGTACCAACAATGACAGTAAATACAGTGGGTCCCAAAAGTATTTGGTCACTTTGACCACTGAACCACTGGCAAACTTTAATAAAATTCTTTTAGTCACTTCATACAATGTCCGCGACCCTGACGGAGAAGCGGCTTAGAAAATGGATGGATGGATGGACTTCATACAATGTTTAACAAAATTATGTTTGTTTCAGAGACTTTTAGCACAACATCAAACTCTTGGAGTGGAGAAAGCCTGGAAAATAATTCCAACCAGACTGTAAAGAGAACTGTAAAGCTCAGTGCTGGAAACCTCTAACTCTGGGGCGAAGGTGTCACTGAGCTTGTGTTCATCTGTGGGATCATGAAGTGTACAAAGGCATTTTCAATGCAAACCTGCATCAACTCAAATTCTAATGATGTGAAACAAACCAGCTGCTTTACCAAATAAAACTTTGCCAAAAAGAAAATGACAGTCTTGGAATAAAATAAAGGCCACTTAGTTTGACAATTTGTTTCCCCACACAATGAACTTAACACATTTTAAGTATGGCACAAATGTCCAAATAATTGTTGGGAGCATTTAACATACACACACATTATATAATGATAGCGGTGACATCTACACACAGCTTGCTCTTGTCCAGTTAAGTCCAATGTATTTTTTAAACGCTGATTACTTGATTAATAACCAGCAGATTATTCAGTTAATAACATAAGTCGTAGTGACAGGCCTTAAATAACAAACATTTGCTGTGATTATACCCTTAAAAGCTGCCATGGCTACCTTAATAATTCTTATTTCACTTAAAATTTGTATCCATACTGTAACATGTGTAACGTGTAGCACAACATAGTGTGGTTCACATAAATGATATTTAGGAGAAAAGAGCCAGTGGGTGTCCAGGGGAATGAGCACGGATCCTGGTGTAAATCAGTCACGGCCAGGTGCCCCTCAGATAGAGATGGATAGTGTGAGCGCTGGCTGATGGGCAGAGACAGGGCCCTGACAAGCAGCCCTCTCCATGCTTTAGATTCAAAGAGAGACAGAACAGAACAAGCTCAAACAAATCAATGGAAGGAAAGGCGAGAGGAGAGAGCAGCCTCAACTCTTACACACATGATCAGCACATCAGCCAAATGATGTCATCCATCAGAATGGACAATGCAATTTGCCATCTATTTCCTCATCAATCAAACCTGATGTGTACGAGTCAGTGTCTGTATGTGTGCTTTGGGGGTTGGTTTTGTGGGTGAGATAGAAAAAAGACGGTTCTTAAAGAGTTCTTTAGTGGAGGCGATGGTTCTATTTAGAACCATGTGTTCTATATGGAACCATTTCATGCTTGGTTCTTTGCATAGTAAAATGATTCTTTAGATTGATGGATAACATGTTGCATAGGGTTCAATATAGAACTCTTTTGAAAACGGTTCTATGTAGCTCCAAAAAGAGTTCTTATATTGTTGTAATAGCAGAACGCTATTCCTCAGCACATCAGCAAAATGATGAAGAAAAAAAAGTCTGTTTTTATCAGTATTTGATTTTTTCAGTTCTTCTAAAGACTTCATCACTGGTCTTTAGATTATCTGAAATAGTCTGATGGAATTTCTTTTATATACATAAAATTTTAACATAAGTTGTATCACCCCCAGTTCTAGAGCTTATCCAAAGTAGTGTTGTTTAAAACTGACATTTACAAGCACAGGTTCCATCTCTGATCTGCCTGCTCTCACTAAATATGCACTGTGTTCTCAGAGGCACAACAGCTGCTCTCAATCCCTGATATGTCATTCTCTATGATGGAGAAAACAAGCAGCCAAGAGCTGGACAAGATCTCTGTCACTTCATTACACATCCCCTGATCGCACACGCTCACGCTCACTCTCTCTCTCTCTCTCTCTCTCTCTCTCTCTCTCTCTCTCTCTCTCTCTCTCTCTCTCTCTCTCTCTCTCTCTCTCTCTCTCTCTCTCTCTCTCTCTCTCTCTCTCTCTCTCTCTCTCTGCATGTCATTTTAGTGCTGGATTGCTCGGCCACATCCCGCACTGTTTAAACATGATCTGCGTGCACAGAGGGATGCACAATTTATTTATGAGCGCTCTGCAATGTAAAACATTCACAGAGTACTGAACATTTATGCAGGAGACCTCAAGCCGTTCATCATCTGATCAGCTGGAGTGAATATATTACTCATGCTTTCACACATGTGTTGAGTGTTGCTGATACTACTGTACCAACCTGAACCTGATTACACAGTCATTCCTGTTCAAAGATTAAATTCACCAAGACAAAAAGGATCATTTTTCAAAAAATGATCAGACACAAGTTGGGTTTCTATCCATGTTTGTATGCATATTTTGATATAAATATGAACTAAAAAATCACTTGGAAATGGCAAATGTTGAATAAAATCTCCAAAAGATGCATCAAAGTTTGTTCACTAGCAAGATACACAATTTACATAATAATTACACAATTGTTTTTTGCAGGCAGTTTTGTGCTGTTACGCCTAGTCATTGCTAAAACATATGACACAAGGCAGGTGCCAGAGGATTGACTGATGAAGAAATTAAAACATACTTTTTTCTCATCATGAAGAAAATGTATTAGCAATTTTAGACAGTAAACTGATGATGATATGAAATACAGCAGAAAACACTCATCTGTAAACCCTCATGCATACATATATAATGCATGAAATGGTTCTTTATAGAACTCATGGTAAACCGAATCATTGTTTTTACTTAAGAACCCCCTAAGATCCTTTTTTTTTAAACTGTATATGTTTACATGTGTTTTTAAGAGTGTATGCACACACACATCCCTTTGAGATTTCATTTTTTTGGCATAATTTTTAAACTCACCCTGCTGCTGGGTGGAAAACTGCCTACAGTGTTATGTCATTATTGATCCTACATTATAACAAATGACCTTAAATATTGACATTAACATCAGTATGTATATTCTGTACAGAATGAGTAGAAACAGATATCTATACTATATTAAGT
The DNA here is from genome assembly GCF_015220715.1 of Pygocentrus nattereri. Classification (NCBI taxonomy): domain Eukaryota; kingdom Metazoa; phylum Chordata; class Actinopteri; order Characiformes; family Serrasalmidae; genus Pygocentrus; species Pygocentrus nattereri. Next base: position 22,180,122 of record NC_051223.1, read on the forward strand.
TAGAACACAGAAAGGTTGTATATTTTTAAGCTTGACATTGCATGGAAAAAGTATTAACATTGTAATAGAGTTTAAAAGTATGACAAAAATGAAGAATGTACAAAAATACAGCAAGTTCACTGCTGTTCTATAAATTACACATATGCAGCTTAATTTATTTTATTCATCTGTTTAGGCTTACAGTTTTAATCTAAATTCACTGAGATGATTGAGCTGTAATTAGCATTTGTCACAACATATGCTCCACAGATTTGTAGAGGATTTCAAGGTTGTATGCTTGAACAAACAGCTTACTTATCTTCACTATGGACACCCTGCTGAGCATCCCCACACAAGGCAATAACCTGTCAATCATAGCTCTAATGCATGCATGGAGAAGGGCTCGAGTGGGGACTGTTCCATTGCCATGACTGCATTTATCTTAATGTGAAAACCTGCAGGAAGCATGTTTAAGTTTGTCTAGAAATCACTACAAGACCAGAAAATGCAATCCAGGTCTTCTATCTTCTCAATGGGTCACTAGATATACTGACGTCAGGTATGGAGATTGTACACTTAAAATATAGAAAATATAAAAGACTATCAATCAAAACCAGCAAGGACTGTTTATTCAGGTACAAGCAGATGATTCAGAAAGAGACAGAACAAAGGCAAAAAGAGGAGGGCAAGTTAGAATTAGATGTAGAGATCTCAGAGGCCACACAAACACAGGCACAGTTCCTTCAATTGCCTAAAGGAACAGGTATGTGTACTCCCATTCCCCCTCGCCACTATAGTGAAGGAGATCACACTGTTTCAAAGTTCTATAGGTGCTTTTTTCAAAAAAGGATTTCCCTAAAGTTTCCAATCCACCTCTGAGCTTATAGTTCTGCTCCAGGGCAGGTACCACACACACACACACACACATACAAAGATTACTTTCTCTGGAGTTTTGTGCTGATGACGCAGATTTAAGTTTTCTATTGGAGCATTCCTCTACTAACTTCACCATAAAGTTAACCTCTAGTCTTATGAAATCCGCCAGGGTGGGATTAAACATTCTTCCTCCTCTTTTGATGTCTCATTTCTGTTAAGATATATGTAATAATTGCATGAAAACTGACCAACCATCCAATAAAAACTCAAATTTCAAAGTGTTACGTTTCAGTTTTAATACATTTCATGCATCTTATGAGGTTTCATAAGTTTTCATTACATTTATCCAAGAAAAATTCATTTAACTAAAAATGTTGCTCAAAGGCTGCTTTAAAATAACTGGATTTAAATGGGCTCCACATAATTGAAATATGTTACATCAGCATAATTACTATATGTAAGCACTTCAATTAATTCATGAGGAACTAATGTACACATTTGAATGATCATCATGTCAAATCAACTACTTTTTTCCATTGCATCACCAAGTAAAAGTGTTCTCACTGAAGGAATCTTAATCATTCTTAACCAGTCTTAATCAAATATTTTATGAATAAAATATTTTATAAATAAAACACGCCTTTTCTGTGCCTTAAACAAACAGCATCACAGTTTGCAAAATGATTCCACTAATTTTCTGCACTGATTTATATTATCACAAGCAAAAGTGAAGTGCTTGTGAGCAGTTTTTGCCTCTCTCTGCACAATCCACAGGGTCCATATTATCCATGTGAACACTCTGCTGATAAAATGTGATAAAATTCAGGCCCTGTATTTTGTTTGCTCAATGTGTTTCTTTGTTTAAAGACCTGTAGTTTGAAATTACAGCCTTATTACTCACCACACATGACAACCACTTTGTTGCAGCTCAGACTGAATGGAGCCCCACTACCAATATAGGGAAAGGAAGATATGAACGTTTCCGATTAGCATCTTCTATAAACTATTAAGGTTTTCAGTATTATCAGGAAATTCTTAAAAGGTGGGTTTCTCTGACAGGGATTAAGAATCATCCTGGACTACACAGCATTATGGAAAGAGACTTTCTGTTGAAAGGAAAATGCAGAACAGGACTAGGCTTAATCTCTGTCCAATAACCAGATCCTTTAACAATACCATGATAAATTCAGCCAAATTATACTGATAATATTTTAAAAGCTCTAATACATACTGACATCACTTAATCAATACATTGTGATATCACACACAACGTTTTAGCTTTTTTTTTTAAAGCAGTACTGAATAGATAATGAGCGTAACAGCCATGATGTAATTGCTGAAGCTCTGTAACAGTTTTTATATTTATATTGTATATGTTATTTGTAGTCTGTAAGCTGACATTTAACTGTAATGCACATAATTTGCTGGATGCTTCAGATTCTTTTGGAAGAACAATTTAAAATCCATAATATGAAACAAACAGTAAGACTCCATTCTGTAAATCTGCTTTTTGTCTGGCTTGTGTTTACAACACTTTTAGCATACAGTATTAGCACTGAGGAAGCACAAGTTCGTTAACTTTACTAATGCAAATGCTGTTAAATGTTGTTAAAATTTAAAAAGTAGCATTACTGAGCCAGGAGGAAAGAAAACACACTAAAATATAGCGTCCATGCACTGCTGTGAGTCACCTTGTAAAGCCTGAGATAAAAATACAAAATCAGCATGATAATGAAGATATAACAACAGTGATATATAATTCACTTGCATCCTTGAAAAACATATACTCTCACGATCATCAGATTCAGATCTGCCTGGGGAAGGGGTCAGAAGCAAAGCCTACATCGCCAAATACACACACACATCTTTAAAGTTGCATACACCCATGCATACACTGGGACAGACATACACTCACACCTAGGGGCAATTTAGCATGTCCAATTGGCCTGACTGCATGTCTCTGGACTGTGGGTGGAAACCAGAGAACCTGGAAAAAACCTACGCAGACACAGGGAGAACATGTAAACTCCACACAGAAAGGACCCTGGTCGCCGAGCCGGGGAATCGAACCCAGGCCCTTCTTGCTGTGAGGCGACAGCGCTACCCACTCGCCCTACATCGCCAAATATTCTTCAAGAAATAGTGCGCAATTACACATTTACACCAGCAGGGCCTCCAAATTCCCCAAATGTGAATGATTTTTAAAAACGGTGATATATTTGAAAATAGTAGGATAGTAGAAACAGTAGGATATCTCCCTCCTCCATGACGTCTTAAAAAGACAGTAATACATCATCACCACCATTATGATCATCATCTTTATTTATATGCTCAAGGACACTTTATGACAAACATAAACCATATTAATCATGACTTTAGATCAGACATGAACTATGCATATCTAAACATTCATTAACATAAACAACAAACACAATTAACAATAAAGAGGCAACATATGAGATGTAACCACATAAAACAGTTTGTTCAAAGGCAGGAGGAAGAGTGAAACAAACGAGTCTTTTCCAAAGATTTATAAAATAATTATTAGAATTATTACAATGTGAAATGCTATAATCATCACCGGGTTGTATACCATAGTGTATCATCAAAACCAGTAAGTGATCCCTAGTTCCAGTCTGCTGCTCTGGAGCCATAAAGAAAACATGCCCGCTCTCCTCCGTCAGTGTCACTCGTCTGGAAGCCCCCGTCATTGTTTTCCCACTACGGCACATAAGGGCAATTGAGCCAGCAACTTCTAGAGGTCAGCGGGTCAACATCGCCTTGTCGGGACAACAGAGGCAGGGGAGCATGGATGAGGTCAAAGGTCGTGGCCTGCTGATTGGGCACGGTATGATGGGCTGTGGTGAGAGGCATGGGAGACGCGACTGTGGCGGCTGTGACAGCAAGAGCTAGGAGGAAATCAGAGGTGATGAGAGTAGATTGAGGGTGGGCTGTCATCACCTGCCACACGGCCGCAAAGCAGAAACACCAGCCAGACAGAGCCACAGAGTGACAGAGAGAAGACTCAAAAGTGACAGTGAGAGACAGAGAGAAGTGTCACTGCTTGAGAAAAGGACACAGAGACTGAAGCAGACTGGATACATCAGTGAGTAAATTTGAAGAATTTGTCCAACCTCTAACATGCAACTTTCCTATCTCCATCTAAAAATATGATACAGTGTCAAAAAGAGTCAAAACAGACAAATTTCTATAAGACATTAAAGATTAGATTGATGAACATGAGATCATTACCATTATGTATTACAGATATAGTTTGTACGAACAGGTACACGCGCCACTGGTCAGACAATGTTTGTTGATTTTCTGAATGAAAATAAGGTAACAAAGCACACACTCCTGCACATTTAATATGCAATTACTTTTTATTTGCTAAATTTAACATAGTGGAAAAACTTAAATTATGAACTCTGCATATGTCACACTCTATATTTTATGAGTTCTTTTTTAATATGTTAAACTCAAAAACAGGACCTGTCCATCAGAGGGCAAATGTATAGATTCACACACACAGTAGGCCTCCAGTAGGCCTGATGCATGATTGTGGGATAAACTGGAGCACCCAGAGGAAACCTAGGCAGACACATGGAGAACACGCCAACTCCACACAGAAAAGATCCTGGTCACTTGGCTAAGAAATTGAATCCAGGTCCTTCTTGCTCTGAGGTTACAGCGCTACCACTACAGCACTATGCCACCATCTATAATAATAATAATAATAATAATCTTTCTTTATTATTAATAATAAAGATAAAGAAAGCACATTTCAGTGATTCATAGATACTTGGGAGGTTCCTTTCAACCTGTTAAATGCAAGGATAGCACCTACAAATCCTCTATCTACATGGTGTTATGCCCCCCCCACCCGCCAAATAAATGATGCATACAGTTTCCAGTGATCTAGAAGTACTGACGACAGACAGAAGAAATCAAAATTTATTACAATATACGTAATAATATACTGTCATCATCAATTGATAACATATGACAATACACTTCCATACAGGTCAACAAGCCAGCGTTTTACCACAATAGGTTTGCTAACATAAACACTTTGTGGACGCTAAACACCAGATGGTTTTACATAACCCTCTATTGCATGATGTTGCCATATGGCAACAATTACTTTATCTCAATTTTACAAAAAGGCAATAAAATAAAATCCATGTTTTTTGATTTTATGGAGGAAAAAACATCTTTTACTTTTAAAGAATCGCTCAACCAGCAGCCAATAAAGTCCCTGTAGTTACAAAATAATAAGCCTCAGTATGCAACAAGCCTGGGACTTAGGAGGTTAACCTAGGAGGTTAACTTTTCATTTTCATCATTACAACCACTTTAGATCTGATACATTTCTTTTGTAATATGGTCAAATGAATTGGTTGCAATACGGCAAATATATGCAAATATAGAAGTGAGCTGTGTGCATTCAAACTACTGGGCTCTAATTAACTTACACAGCAATATTATGCTAGCAAAATATTTTTAATATTTTAAAATATTTTTTATTTAATAATATTTTTATGACACACACACAGTTGTCAGTGATGTAGATGCACTTATAATAGCCAGAAAAAAACATACTTTTAAAAATTCTTACCATATACAAAATAATACATTGTCATCACCACCTGACAACATACAGCAATATAATTAATTTTCCTACAGATCATTTCAACAACATATCCAGGCAGTTTACCACAACAGGTTGCGAAAATAAATGCTTTGTGGAGGCTAAACACCAGATGGTTTTATATAACATATGGTGCGCTACAAGAAAAAGCACAGTGTAGCCTTGGAAATCTAATCGATACACTACCTTTTGTCTCAGTGTAGTGGCTTGGTAATGAAGAGTAAACACAGGCTTTCTCTCTGTTCTTCTTGTGGAGGTACACTATGGAAAAATAGCTCTTCAAATGTTCCAGACATATTTTTATAGCAAAAATCACATTTGGTGTGCTGTGCATCTCCTCTCCCTTGTTGCTTTATGTTTGCTTATCTGCACGTTTACTTATTTATCTCTTCGTTTTGGCTGCTTTTTCCCCCTCTTGATATTTGTCAATATGGGCTTGACCTCTACAGGCAAATCCTTTCCTGTGATGTCGAGCTGGGTGGTAGCCTTGAAAACAGAGCTTTAAATTAAACGAGGGAGAACACAGATTGTTGTATAATTCATCTGGACCTCCCGCTGAGATTCTTCAGTGCACTTCATGTTACTGTCTAGATTAGAATTTCCTTTTGTTGCTATGTTTGTGCGATACACAATGTGAATCCTGCCAGGGCCTCGGTAAATTACGTCTTTAAACATTCATTTGGCTTAACCAAGAAGAGAAAAGGATGGAAAAAACTCTTGATTTCATATACAATGAATAAGTTAATAAAAGGGATTTTTTTCTTCATGCACACCCTTGCAGAGAGAGAGAGAGAGAGAGAGAGAGAGAGAAAGAGAGAGACAGAGAAAGAGAGAGAGAGAAGTGAGTCTCAGAATATATGCGTGATCAGAAGTATAACAACAACAAAAAAGGAGGAAAGAGAGCAGGAGAGAGAAACAGAGAGAGAGAGAGAGAGAGAGAGAGAGCTAGAGAATGAAAAAGAGAAAGAGAGAAAGGAAAAGGAGATGAGGAGAGAGTGATGTGCCTCACAGGCTCCCTTCTGCCTCCCAAAATATCCGCGGCGGGCGGGCGGGCGGCAGCAGCAGCAGCAGCGAGGCGGCCCCTCGCTCCCCAGAGAGTCAGCAGCGCTATCATTAGTGAGGGAGACGGCAGGCTCGAGTGGCATACAAACTTCAGCAAAACGTCAAGAGAAAGGAGCACGCCACTGCCGAGCTGGCAAACTCCACCAAATTAATACTGCTGAAAATAAAAGGCAGGACAACTTTCAACCAGCCAGAAAGAGAGAGCACAAGAGGGAGAGATAGTGTGAGAAAGAAGCGTCTGAGTGGAGGGAGAAAGGAAAAAAGAAGGCATGGAGAAGGAAAAAAGAAAGTATAGGATTGTGCTGGGGTTTCTCACTAGGAGAAGAGTGCTCGTTTTGGAGATGTGTGGCTGCGCTTTCCTCTACCTCAGCGACTCAGCCGCTGTTTGAAGACAAAAAACCACACCAAGGATGAGCGCTTTTCTGATGAGGTCATCACAAGGGCTGAGAGAGAGAAAAACTTTCCCCGCTCCAGAGTTACATTCTGCTTAATACGACTGCATCCCAAATCAAAATCCCCACTGATGTGCATTATTGCCGATGTCAGTACATGTTCAGACTAACGCTTTCTGTCAAAGTCAAGCCCAGTGAGGCTCTAACAAATGTGTAAATGACCAAATAGCATGGCCAATTTCATTTGTATTAATCCAGGCCTATATGGAACATGTTACCAGGTCAGCCCCTTGAACCCTATGCTTAGTTTACAGTTATGTAGTTATTACAGTGAGGAACAGAAATGTGGTCCACATATGGGCTATCAGGGTGGGGTTAAGGTACTGTTTGATGACATTCAATATCACAGTATCACAGTATCGAGTGTTATTGAAGTTTGCATTAATAAAGCTGAAGAACTCATTTTCTCTGTGCTGGTACAGAAGTGGGTAATAAATAGTGATGTCCACTCAGCAACATGTACTCATGTAAAACTTCATGTATTATATCTTTCTACATTATACTATATATTCCTGCATATTTTCAATACACATGCTTAAACTCAAGTATCTGTAAAAAATCTACATTTTCCTCAGTTACATTTTAGTCATTAACATTTAGTTCGTAAATGTGTTTAAAGGAAAATTCCTAAAATGCTTCAAAATTTCTACATAATTAAATCACTAGAATGTAAACAAAGTCATTCAGAGTGATTTAGTATGAAATCCTTGGTTCTGCGCAACTTACAACGTCAGAATTGTTCACAGGGTTGGTGATAAGAACCAGACATGGCAAAATAGAGTTAGAATAGGTTTAATATTACTTTATCAGCATTACATATAAAACTTATTTGCTGACATGTGTAGGTTCACAGGCTGTTTTGGTTATTGACTGAAATGGCTATATGTGTATTGTAGACAATTCAACCTTTGGCTCCTATCACCAAAACTGTAAAGATACTCAAACAGGCAAGTTTTTTCTGTACTGCACCATTTCATCTTGAACCACTCAATCTCAACAACCAAATTATGCAGATTTTCACAAGATTATTTTGGTAACATCTGTACTGCCTTGTGACTGGTCATACCTTTTGAGGTTTACCATTTTATTTAAGACCAAATGATCTCAATAAGACAAGAATAACAAACGTAACATCCTTCTTCACAAACTTCACCTCCTATGCACATACACACTTAATGTACCACGATGGTGGATGTTCAACAGCAGTTCTTTAAGTTACTAAGTACTTAATTACTTGTTTGAGCTGGTAGTTTTACACTTCTACTCAAGTTCTGTTTTTAGAAAAGGTCCTTTTACTTCTACTTGAGTCCTTATTTCACAGAAGTAACCATTCTTTTAGTTTTATATGCAATGGACTGGCGAACTGTCCAGGGTGTATCCTGCCTTCTGCCCAATGACCACTGGGATAGGCTCCAGCAACCCCCCCACCCCGCAACCCGTGTGTGTGTATACAGTTTTCTTGACTTAAAAGAACTCTAACACAGTCTTATAATTCAAAGTCAGCTTGCATATAGACTCAGCTATGGTCAACAACTGCTATGCCCTCTCGTATCATCCTAACCATCACATATGACAGTGGGGAAGTACAGAGTAATCATGGCCTGAGGACTAGTGCTTAAAATGTGTGTTTCAGCACTGGTGCCAAAAATGGGTTAAAACACTGTACAATCAGGGCTATAATGACTGGTTAGAGGTAGACAAACAAACAAGACTGGGATTGACCACTTTGGCTTGAGCTCTTGGTGATTCCTTCAGTTTAAAATACATTCTCCAGAGGTTACATCTGTATTCAGGGGATACAGAGAACACATGCAAGAAAGGACGCTCCTACATAAATGTACTGAATGCACATATATTACATTATGATATATTATGAACACCATACTGCTTCATATTTCAATTTGCCTTGCCATTTATTTAAAAAAATCTGGATATAACACGAATTAAAGTTTGGCCTGTATGAGTTTGATCAAAATTATCTTGGGTCACACAAACCAAACATCTGACATGATTCAGGATTTATTAAGTTAAACGATTAACAAACAATATTTTGTGTGGCTCATGCTGTGTATAAAATACTATAGATGATGTGTAATCATTGACACTTTCATATGAACTTGAACATGTAACATTTGCCATGGTTTTATATATAGACATGTATGTGTCCATATAGACACCAAGCCCCTCACCCAACCAACAACATCTAATGGTTGTTAGAGCCCGTTTTCACAAGGGGCAGAAATCCTTGAAGTAAATATATATGAACCACACCAACAATTTTCACATTTTTTCTTTTTTCCATATTTTCTTTGTAGCACTTCAAGTGCAGGAGCCAGTGGCCTGACCGAAGATACAGTACTAAACTGGGAGTGTTTCAGGTTTTTTTTCCCTCCCACTCCCATTTTAGAACAGAGAGAAAGGAGGAGAAGGGTGAAGGCTGATGTAGGAGCTCTACAGCCTGAGCCCAGTGCAGCACCACAGCAACTCCAACACATCAGTCACCCTGCACCAACACTCCACTCAACTCAGCTTCTCTGGGAAATCACAAGCAATAGCATCAGACACACCAAGGCTGTTAGGTTTAGGTGGATGTTAGACAGCAGAAAATATTAAAAGAATAGTGCAATGTTTTTCCTCTGAACAGTATTGTAATATTTATAATGTAAGATATAAGATGTGAGATACCTACTTATTTAACCTTTCATAGGCTTCCAGTGAGCATGATGACAAAACTGCATAAAAAAAATCCTGATATACAACCAATGCAGCGATCCAGCACTGTCCAACAGTTCTATGGATTATTTCCAGCTTACAGTAACAGAATACATGTAATTTAATAACCCACCTGGGACATTTTACTGTAATGTTACAGATAGTGATGTGTTTGTCTTGTAAACTGTAGCTTAATTTAAATCATAATGCTTTTATTTCTAATATATATTTGTAATATATTTGTGAGGACAGTAATTTCATTTTCACTCAGATATATTTTAGTCTTTAAAATTTGGCTACTAATTCTTTTTCTGTTTATTTTCTTTATTTATGTGATGGGTCACTTTTGAGGTTTATCATTTTATTGTAGACCAGGAGAGCATCACAAAGAAAACAACAGCATCTAACACACTTCATTTCCTTTGTGGATAGATGCTGGTGTACTGAGAAGTACTTCTGCACTTCTTTTTTTATTTATCTTTTATTTTGGTCAGGTCAACAAAACTGCAGAATACAACAGATACATGATCAAACAATTATACATGAAGAAAGCAAGGCATAGTAGCTTTGAGAGGTTTACAGTCCAAGATTTCCAAATAGGTACAAACAAGAGACTGGATTTTCCAAAGGCCAAACGTTTTTGTCTAAGGGAATTTCTCAATTTCTCCAAAAGGAGTAGTGTTGATATTTGAGAGAGCCGGTGTACACTGGTGGAAAATCAAAAGTAAATATATGTTTTTTTGGCTAGAAAAGTCAGAAACATAAACAGAATCTTTAAATCACAGTGAAATACATTATCTAGATTAGTGTTAATAAGATAAGATTTGAGAATATCCTCTGTTTCAGAGTGAACACTCTTCTAGTAACTAGCAATAACAGGGCATTGCCAAAAAGCAGAAATGCTCCTTCCTCCAATTTTCATTTGAAACAAAGATCTGGGAATTCAGGATACATTATATGTAGAGGTACAGGGGTGTAGTATATTGTACTGAAGAAAAAAAAACGAACTTAAGGTCATACACCCCAAAAAAAGTACACTTAGGATATATATGCTTACCAGTGTTAATCTCCTCCTCAACAGTGTAATCCAGATCTTTCTCTCAAGCTTGCAAGTGAACATCTATATTCAGTAATTACTTTATTATAAATCTTTTAATTTAAATCTTTTATTCCATAAATCAGCTCAACCTTGGTCAGCTCCAGTCGCAGCCCGTCAGTGCTAAGCAGAATTGTGATATAGCTGCGTAAACGGAAGTATTTAAAAAAATAAATCAGTCTTTACAACTGCATATCACTACTGCAGATGCTTAAAACATCTGATGGCACCATGTAAAAGTAAGTTAGCGAACTTCTGCAGTTCTAAAAGTTACTCAGTACTAGGGCTGGGCAATATGACCATATTTATCTTACTTATCATGATATATTATGTCACAATGTCCTTTTACGAACATGTTGTGAATATCATCAATGCTTTAAGAACAATGACCAACTGCATGTTTCAATAAAAAAGAGCAAATTTAGGCCTTTTGGAATTAGTGTAGCACTGTTATTTGTACTGTTGTATATTTTTATTGTACTTTTAAAATGTGGTTTATTGTGTGCTTTTAAAACTTCTTGAAGTATCGTGATATTACATTTATGCTCAATGCTTAAAGCTACTCTACGTAAGATTTGGGGATTTGGAGCTCTCTCTGGTGTAAATGTGTAAAATTTTGTGATGTAGGTTGTGTTTCAGGCCCTGGGAAGATGACTCTGAATACTGCGAATGCACTGAAAGAGTATTCAAAGAGAACTCATTCTAAACTTGATGAAGGATGTTTCTTCTTAGGATGTAAGAGAATTGTCTGCTGTGGTCATCATATCGTCATCAGTGAATTTTGTATTTGAGACCTAAACCTTGAGCCAGACCTTCTTTTTGAGCCAGTGACAATAATACGAAAAGATGTATGATGTGATCTGAAAATCTCCCATCAATTTCAAGTGCATGCTTCTGACTTTAGTTATTTACAGGGCAATTCACAGCAATGCGCACACATACACACACACACACACACACACACACACCATATTTCAATATGTCTTTTTTCTTTTGACTCAGTAATGGTCATTTTTTTTCTTACATAGTGTAGCTTGGTGTAGGTATTGGGCCTGGTATTTTTGTACTTCTACAACCTTTTTTTTTTTCTTCAAAAAAGAGTAAAGTTTGAAGAACTCTGACTTTGTCCTAGAGCCATGCATTCAAGCCAAGAAATATTTAGGAATTTAACAGCGTAGAGGTCATTTGAACACCATATTTATTGTGTGGTCAGAAACGGTCAAAAATTAAATGCAAAGTAGTGCTGTGAGAGCAAATATCAATTCACAGATTTGGGCAACAAAGCTACAGCCTTCCAGTAACAGGCCCCATCTTTCTGTCAGGCTCTTAACATCATTCCCCTTAGCCAAGCTAAAAACAGTGCTTTTTTGCTCACATCTCATCTGACTTGTGCTTTTTTTAATGTCACTAGAGTACATACCGAAAAGCTGCTGCATTAAATAAAATTCTAATAGGTGTTTGATATCAAAGGGAGTAGTTTAGCTGTTGTTGGTCTGGGGTGCATTGGGCTGTTTATTGTTTTAAGTAGCTCCATTCGCAAGGGGGGGTGGGGTGGGGGGAGTGAAACCAATGCTCATACAAATCCCTTTCAAGACAAGTGATGCCGCATGACATCAAATGTGTCTATTAACTAACCTCAGCACGAGCGGAGGGAGAGAATGCTGGGTCTATTCATCTCCACCATAGTCTATTATCTACCTCACATTTACCCAACAGAATTACTGAACACAGACAGAAGCAATGCGTGCGTTAAACTGCATGCTATTTATATCGCAAGTCTCTGCTCTTTAGATGCAACTCTTTTTTTTCCCCACTTTCACCTGAATCTGTTTTTAAATACGGACCCTCTTCCCCTTTTTGTCTGTTACTGAAGATGCACAGGATTAAGCCAATACACTTTTTTCAACATGAAATAATAAAAATATCAAAGCTGTCCAAGACTTGAAGTCTCCTTTGGAACTCGGCTGAGTGTCTGTATGTTTTTCTTCTCTCTTTCTCTCTCTCTCCCTGCAAGAATGGATTAAAAACTTTGAATTTGCGTGATGACAAGTGCAGTTTTTAGGAGGACTACTGGGCTGAACCTGGAGTCAGTGCATGCAGGAGAAAAATATCAAAATCAAAGTCCCCCTTCAGCTCAATCACACTGCCTGCGCCTCACAAACACTAATAATCACTTTCCTCCCTGCTTTCTTCTCCGCGTGTGAAACATCTTATTTGCTTTGATTGTACTGTTTAAATGATTAGCACGGCAGCTCTGTGGAGACAGGGGCTGATGGCGCATGGAGAGTGCGTGTGAGGAGTGTGTGAGCGTTATCCCCTGCTGAGCACACCGTGTCGGGCTGAATGGAGATGAGCTCGGCCCTGTCACATCACACACGCATGTGGAAACACAAGTCCACACACACACGGTGCATCACGAGTTAACATGCCAAGAGAGTAAAGAGACCAGTCGTACCTTTTTATAACAGCTGTCCATTCGAGTCTCTGGGCCTGTGTCACTAATGGGCAGACCACTTTTAAATCTCCCCATAGGAGCTAAAGAACTGCACTGTCTCCATGGTGACAGTGGCCTGCTCTGGCACTCTGGAGATACTTAGTGTGTAAAGCACTGATGAGATGATGGATTGAATGTGATAATGACATTAAATACAAATCATATACAACTGTATGCAAAAGTTTTAACACCCCTGGTCAAATTAAACATTTTGTTGAAGTGAAGTTCTCCACAGAGGACATTTTCTATTAATTTTAATACACTATTTCCATTTATTAGCTGAGTTTAACACATTACAAAAAAGTGCAACAGAAGTGTATTCTCTGTAGAGGACTTTGCTTGGACTTCAGGAGCTGAACTGAATGCCTAACATATCAGACTAACTGTTAACATAATGAAGAACTGACAGAGCTCTATGCTAAGGCTCTTTGCTGAAAGAGTTACTGCAAAGTGCTACATACAAAGGAAAATGTATGTTAATATGCTATAAGCCACAAATAAAACATGTAAAGTCTTTTACAAGCTTACCATGTTTAATCTAGAATGGCCAAAAAGGTTCATGTGAATCACAGTTAGCTTAACACTTATGTACTACTAGTTTCCTAAAGGGGCACTAGAAATAACAACATAATCATAAACGTGATTTTGACTGAGTTCTGACATTATTGGCCGAATTGAAGGACTAACTTTAGTGGTCACAGTTTGTCACTGTAGAACTCATATAATACCAAACCTGATGGACAGGGCTAATTAAAAGTATAGAAAACAACTTAAATGATTCCCTTTTGCCAAAATCAGCTCAATTTGCTCTCTGAGAGATCTCCCATTCTGGTGTAATCTTTTATAACATATTTATGTCCTTTTATCAATGAAAATACACTAAAATAGAATATTAAATGAATTCACAATCAAAGCCCTTTTATCCTGATTTGACTGAAAGCATCAGTATACCTTAAAACACTAGTCTTTCAATCTGGCCTAACATTTCCCATCTAGATCAAATGGACTCTTTGAACTTAAATGCATGTGGCATTCACATCCACAATAAAAACCAGTGTCTGTCAGCGATGCTTTAGCTTTTGATTTAACTGAGGCAGCATAGGCATGGCTGAAGCTGGTGCGAATGAGCTAACTGTTAAATGTAGGTGGTGCCATCAGAGGGCCTGTCATCTTCAGCTCGTGCGTATTCTCCATCCACCACAACAGCACTACTACAGTAATTACTGTCTCCATTGCTCTGAAGCTTGATCAGCCTTCTCCTCTTCTGGTACCACACCTGGACATTAGAAACTGTACATTAAATAATTTTTGTATCACAATATTAAATATAACCATATCCGATGATATTTAAGTTTACATTACTAACGTTAATGATTCCTGAGTACTGGTACTCTGTGTTAAAAGAATGTCTTACAAGACTAACTTAACGGGTTTTGATCTCGTGTTTCATCTAAAAATTAAGCCAAAGGGAATTTTTTATACTGTAAATGCTAACTAAAAATTACATTAAACTACATTTCCCATGAGGAACCTTGCTCTGATGTATTATAAACTGTTAAAACCAAACAAATGGTACAGATATATTGCCACTACTAACAGGTAAACTGATGAAGATGATATTGGCCAGCACTACTGTATCTAATTCAAATAGTTATGCACAAATGCACAGCACACGTACATGCATGCCTGAGAGAAACTGGGGATGGGGGCGTTCCTCCACTTTTCTCCAGCACAAATGCAACCCTAACAGCACAAAACACAAGCTTCACTTGAGATCATGCTGAGATGTGACATAGTTGGGGGATAAACAAACCTTAAAAAAATATAGACCTGTCCCTTCACAGTAATGTGATGACACTGGAGAGAACAGCAGCGGATGCGCTCCTGTGATGCTACTGTCAAAGTTTGTTGAAAATGCTCCCTGGCTTTGTATAAAGAGTTTAGACTTCTAAACCCTCTCCATCCTTTTAGTTGTGTTGTAGTGATGAACTGGAGAGTGGCGCAGGCCTGAGCCCTGTAGGGTTAAAATCTGTCCAGCACTGAGGCCAGAGGGCCGGCGGGCTCAGTCCAGCTCAGCAGGAGAGCGTTTAACCCCGAGGAGCGGCGGGACTGAGCCTCACAAATACACACATACACACACAGAGCCCCCCTTCATCAAACCTCTCATCTCTTCATCTCGCTGGCTAAGAGACAATCCAATACTACACAGGGTATAAATATGTTTTAAAATAAATAAATAAATTGATAAATTGACCTGACAATATTTCAGGTTTGTTTATTCTAGAATGTTCTATTTATATAATGCACAAACTACATTTGCAAAAGCAACATATTGCTGTAAAATAGTATTGCAAAGCAAATCGATTAATTGTTATGTTACACAATAATAATAATAATAATAATAATATATTACATATTAGGATTATTATTGTTCTTTTTAAAAATTATATATCAGGGATGCATAATAATAACAGAAACGTACCAGTATCTGGTATTTACGTATTCCTTGTACTTCACGAAGCAGAATGTTTACATTAATAGTCTGTATGCTTGTCTGGTCTGTTCAGTATGTTATATGCCATATGTGTGCACTCACCAAGACTAATTCCTTGTATGTAAATAAAGTGATTCAGGTTCTGATTTAGGTGACGCCGAGTTACTGTGCTACTATATTTGCTTTTCATTATTCTACTGCCTTAGTAAAGAAATTTATATTTTATTTCTCTGTATTGCTAAACTCACTACTACATTTTATGTTTACCAGCATCAGTACACATATATACTGTGTACAATATTATTATTATCATAGTACTTATAAAAAAAACACAAGATTTAAAAATTATTATTATTAACAACAACAACAATAATAATAATAATAATAATAATAAAATAAAATAAAATAACACTGATTTGGTAAAAAGGTAAAAAGGAGACGCTAATTTCGGGCTTTTATTCTGCTCCTGTCTGCCGAACTGTGACAGTAGTGAAGAGTTCGAGGACTTCTAAGGAAATGAACGGTCACTCACAGTATTTACACTGTATGTTCCTACTGATTAAACCATGTTTATTGGCTTTATGTACCCTAGACACCATTCATTTACACAGCCATATAAAACTACAAAATAATTAATCTAATAAACCAATAATAAAACACCTCTGACGGTTTGAACGGCGTTTTCTCATCGTCCGTGAGAAGAGGAGCTAACACTCTCCAGTAGGCTACTAAAAGGGCAGAGCACTACACAAACCTTTTGACGACTTCACAAATGGCAGAAGAATTTGGCGACTTTTCTTGTTCTTTAGGGTTTCATCACTAAAGGCCTGCTAGTCGTCCATATGCTCCTCCATATGAGCTTGTGTTCTGCTCGGTGAGGAGCCCCGCTCTGTGCTGCTTTATGCTTTTACTGGGGCTTTACCGCCACCCAGTGGCCAAAGCGCAGAAACCCTCCAGTCAAGAACATCATGGCAAATTCAAGCAGCTGTTGGAGACAGTCCTCACGAGGGGCCGCTTCTTTGCTTCCTTCATAGGTTTCTAGATTCATAACTGTTCTGAAGTCAGATCATAACGCGAGTCGTCTAATATTTAATAAAAGCATGTCTTATTCTTATTCTCTCATAAGCATTTCCTGTGTCTTTATTAGGGAATGTGTTACTGTCCCATAAGGTGATATAATAAACATGTTTAGAGCTGTAGAGGAAAACAGAATAAGATACAGTGCTGTGCAAAAGTCAATACCCACCCTTTATTTAATTTCCAGCCAAAATAGCCAACAACAAGCTATTTATTCTCCAAAAATATCTTTGAGAAGATTAGATATGAGATAATACACTTACATAAGGAAGGAAAAAAGTGAAAAAAATGGGTTTCCAAAAATGGAGTTCAAAAAATATTTGAAGATATAGAGAAAATGGGACTCCTAACAACCATGTAAGACCCGGTAGACCACCAAAACGGTCACCATCAGATAAATAATACTAAAAGCTTTAATTTTTTAGATAGAATAGAAAATCAAGCTCCACTCTCACTTCAGCTCTGAAAAAATACAGAGGTGTGTTTGACCATCCATCCACTCTGACAAGAGGACTCAACACTATGAGTCTAAAAGGATGTGCAACTGACAGTAATCTGTTACTGAGGGAAAACAATTGTAAATCAAACATGTAAGATGAATGTAAGATTCAGAAAACGTAAGAGGCAGAAAATGTAACCAACTTCTAAGACTGAACTTCGGAGATGTGAAATAATATATTTGCAGATTTCCTTAAAAAAAGAAGAATGGAAGAATGAGGGAAATAACGAAATGTTGATATTATAATTGGTCATTGAGGCTTTTGTGTAATTTTCTTCTAAATGTTTTCTGCTTCTTTTTTTTCTGATGAAGAAAATAATAATTTATAATAATAAATAATAATAAATAATAATTTAATAATAATTTCGGTAATTAATAGCAGTTTTCACTGGAGATTTAATATTTGAAGGGTGCTCTCTGACTTCTGCACAATACTACATCTGACTGCTAAAAGTGAAGTATGAGTTTAAAATGCTTCCTTTTCTGTTTTAGGAGAAATGATTCCATAATTGTGCTCAGATTGTTCTCTTAGGACAAATGTAAACTCTAATGCAAAAGAACATCATCACAATGGCTGATTAGAAATATCACACTACTGTTCCTCCATTTCTTCCTGCTCTAATCTTGCTTGGCATGAAGGCTTCCATTTAAAACTGAGGATAAAGGTATAGCAGCAACCAGAGACTGAGACAGGGCCACAGTGTGGAGCGAGATAGGCAGACCACAGCTCACTCGTTGCTTTTCTCTCTCTCTCTCTCTCTCTCTCTCTCTCTCTCTCTCTCTCTCTCTGAGCAATCAGCACCATGAAAGCCAAACGAAGGAAAGAGAGAAATGAAAGTGTTCTTTTTCCTGCCCATTCCTCTGCCAACATCTGTCAGTGCCAGTGCTTTGCACTCCAGTTTGTGTTTGTTTTCCAGGTTTGTGTGTATGTGTCTATGGGTGTGTGTGGTCCAGCCGTCTGGTTTGCAGCGCTCTATTATGAGCTGCGTTGATTACTCCTGACAGGTGTAACATCCTCGCTCGCCCATAGCCCTGATTCTGCAGCCTGGCAGGAACCAGAGCGTGTGCTTTCTTACGAAAATAATGAATCCCTCAGAAAAGAGTGTGAGAAGCAGACTCAGCTTTACGTTTGTATGGCCCTGTTCAGACTGAGGATGAGTAGAGATGGACTGTCCCCCTGGTGTGGCTCAGGCCCTCTCTTTCTTTCTCTCTCTCTCTCTCTCTCTCTCTCTCTCTCTCTCTCTCTCTCTCACTCACTCACACACAACACACACAAACACAGCAAAGAATAGGAGAAGGAAAAAAGTCTCGTCTTTCTCTGCCTCTGGCACTTACACACAGCAACCCTGGGAACAAGCAGATGAAAATCTGAGGAGAGAGAGGAGAAAAAGAAAGAAAGAAGGAGGGAAAGAAGAAAAGAAGACACTAGCAGCCTAAAAAGTGTGTTGAAGCAAATCCCCTTGCGAGCAGTCGAACGTGCAAGAGACAGCATTCACTAAACTTGCTACTTCCAATCATGATGCATACGCACTGCCATGGCCGAGTAGGTTTAAACAAATTACAGGCAAAACCCATCTGTGCTGCAGCTAAACTGCACTACATCTCCAGTTCACAATAACCCGACTGCTTCCAGCCACCAAAGCCTTTCACATTTGAAAAAGTCATTACTCTCCAAAATCAAATATAAAT
This sequence comes from Pygocentrus nattereri, assembly GCF_015220715.1. NCBI lineage: Eukaryota > Metazoa > Chordata > Actinopteri > Characiformes > Serrasalmidae > Pygocentrus > Pygocentrus nattereri. The sequence goes on from NC_051223.1 coordinate 22,199,203, forward strand.
CCTACAAATACCTTCTGCTGCTGCTGCAAAAAAAAGGAGAACACCGAGCTGATGGCCAGAATGAGAGAAGACAGTGAACATAAATTTTCAAATGACCCCAAACGTTTTCATACTCATGGCCAGTCATGTCCAAGAACAGAGCTTTCCCATTTTCCAGATGCTCTGCTAGTGATCATGTGATCTCTCCAACGTGAAGCTCAGTACACAACATGAGTCAAATGCACTCCTGGACAGCAATTAAGAACTCCTGTTCTGAACTGCACAGCATTTAGAATTGAGATTCTCCACTGTAGAGAAAGCATAATCCAGGATTACCTGGGCTATGCTTTCTCTTCAGTGGAGAATCTCAATTCTAAATGCTGTGCAGTTCAGAACAGGAGTTAATCCCTGTCCCAGAAACAGACCCTAACTGAACTATGATACAAACTATTACATATGCTACTCAGATTCTTCTTTTCATCAATACGTTATGACTCATCAAGGTTGCAAAACATCCATAAAATTGCAAATAATTGAAAAACAGCAGCACACAGCGTTGTTGATGCAAAGCACCATTCTTAAAAGGCTCCAAAATCTACTGTAGTGCTAATACTGCCACCTTGCGGAAAATCTTAAGTCTGCTAAACATGAATGAGTGAGTTCAAGCCAGGTCTATGAGGTATTATGCATTTAAAAAAAAAAACACTGAAAAGATTTTTTAAAGTTTGACTGTCTGTAAAAACTGTGCTGTTATTAGTGCACAAGTCTATTTTCAATTTATCAAAGCAATCAAACCTTCCTTTTTGTTAAAAATGTCGCAATGACAGTATGACTACCATATCCTACAGGGCAGTTATACATCACAGGGTAAATGTATATATTATTGCTGTCACAACACAAAATTGGTAACTTTACAGGAGAATTTAAATATTCTTAACTTTAATGTACAATAGAGCAGTGAGACTGTATTCCAAGTATTTTTTATTATTTTGGTTGGTTTGGTTTATTCATCATGAAAAAAAAAAAAAAAACAGGAACAAATCCCATTACAATGTTTTGACATAACAGTCACAACATATTTATTTAATTTATAACACTTTTAAATCTCAAATATAAAAAACACCCAATATTGGTCAGTCACATGAGTAAAACCACAAATTCATAACTGTCATCCCTCTGCATTATGACTGTAATCTGAATGCTTCAGTAGGCTATTACTCCATGCACAGTTCAGAATTTTCATCATTCTCTGATACATTGCATACGTTTCTGTGCTTGGAGGTGGAACTTTGAACCAGCACTGTCCTCTCCAGCCCAGACCAGGCCCACCTTAGTATGGCTTTCAACCTCAGCGCTCCCTCCAGACTCCTGCTCTCCCTGACCATGATAAAATCTATCTGCCCACAGGCAGGCCGCTCTCTGCCAAGGAGCTTTGTCCAGCCTGCTGATAAGGATGTTTTCTTCGCCTCACTGCTGCACCTATATCAGCACATTCAATGGCACCTGTTTGCTCCATCATCCACTACACCATTCTGTGTATGTCTGTGTATGTGTACTTACATTTTCAGGACAAACATGTCCTGACTTCATTGGCAAATGAGAAAACAGGTTTATCTGTGACAAACAAAGTGGCCCTGACTTTGTAATGTAATGTAATGTTTCATTTTCAAAAATTAAAGGAAAAAAAATGCAATTCCCTTTTGTCACTGAAGCTAATGTTTAGGGTTATGTTTAAGGGTAGGCTTAGAAATCATAATTTTATAGAAAATATTCAATCAATACTGTGCAAAAGAACACTGGTCATTTATGTAAATTTCTGTTCAACATTAAATACATATAGATATGTACAAGGAGATTAGAACTTAAGGAAGAAGAAAGTCAAAGGAAAAAAGTGAAAAACAAGCCTCCTGAAAAGAATGGAAGCTGTAATAAACTGATATATTGTTGTTGAGACTTCGGTGTAATTTTGTTAAATCTGCATTTTTTCCTGATGCTGAAAAATGGATAACTCATACTTAATAACTATTTTGACAGGAATAATAAATAAGAATGGTCTATGACTTCTGTTCAGTACTGTGCATAGTGATGCTGTGTGTGTGCATGTACTGGGCAGTTGTTTAACCAAATGTTTGCATTGATCCAGCCTGGAGTGACAGCTTTCTAATCTTGGCCAGGTAATGAGTTTGTAAAGCTCTTATAAAGTTGTTAATGTAATTTCTGTTTGATGATAAAATATATTCTGATGTATAGTATAGGCTGCTTTGATTACATATGAACATTTTTATGTGGGTAGTGTAATTAATCACATGACCAGAGACATTCACTATTCAAGTATGAACCTGAGAAAGATGATGTCCACATCAGCGCTTTACAAAAGAAAGTAATTAATACATTAAAAAACAGCTGCAACTGCCATATTTGGTACATGTAATCTTTAAAGAGTCTATTAATGATATTCTAATAAGACTGTGTTATGCCACGTTTATATCACGCTCATAGGAGAGCAAATATGTGAACAGTCACAGTTGGACTGGTGGGACAACAGTTGTTCAAATTTGCTGCTGATAATTCCAACCTAAAATTGATTTTCTTCATACAGCTTAGAGCCTACATTCAATATTACCATTATTATAATATAAATATATAATATCTGTATATTTTCATTTTTTTCAGTCTCTTGTATAATTGGGTCTAATTGATTAACTGATGTTATCTTTGACTCTGTAGTTTTCTACCAGTCACAATAAACAAGACTAAAAACTTATGTTTTCACTAACTTTTCCAAACAATTTCTGAGAAGACACATACTTTTGTGCTGTTTAACAACTAAAGTTCACATAGTTTGGGATTTAATAACTTAACGCAGGCAAAAAAGCTAGAAACAGCCATTTATTTGCTAACAATATATTTTCAGCTCATACATAAATGAATACAGTTTGGCCTGTCATGTTCTCTGATGACGAGCTCTAAAGGACTGTGTTATCTGAGGTAGGGTAAGGGTATAGCTTCATGCCTTCAGTTAAAGTGAACATCACAGGCTGTTAGTTAGCATGCTTTTGTAGCTGGGTCTCAGCAGGGCTGTATGGTGGAAGTTGTGTGTTAAAGCCACAGCCTCAGAAGAACATCTGCTACTGGACCTCATCCAGGTGGGCCTAATACTTATAATAATCAAAAGGTCTTTGCTGAAGAAGCTTCTTTGGGTTTTACCACATCAGTGCTAAATATCTTGCAGCCAAAAGATACTGAAGTGTAGTGCTGGCGGAGCAGTGAGTAGGCAGTGAGCAGTCATAGATCATTGTCAGAGCTTGGCCAAGGAGAACTTTTTGACATGCTTTTTCATTCAGGCCACGGTGGGAACGTTCTCTCCCTGGCCGCATCGCCCCAAACATCTGCAAGCTGTTGCTGAGAAGGAGCCCAGAGGAAAACATTTACCTAACAGAATACTAATTCTTTCAGGCCTCAGTGTCAGCACTTCGTAAATAACAGCCAGCGTGTGGGGAGTGGTTTTTCAGCCATGCACATGTGGAATTATTTTTTCAAGGAGAGCCTGTGAGAGCCATCTCCACTCCAGCTGCTCTTATCGACACTCCTTTAAAAAAAAAAGGAAAGAAAAAAAACGAAAAAAAGAAGACAACACACACACACACACACACACGCAGACACACACTTTTCCTTTCTGTCTCTCTCTCTAGCACTCCAGTCTGACTCTTTCCACCTTTAGCTGCATATCACACAGTCACAGCATACCTCTGTTTCAACATTTTGTGTCATGGTTTTCTGCCAGACAGTATTTCACCTCATGCGAAGAAGCCAAACTTGTCTCAGAGAGTCAAAGTTGCAGCTTGTATCAGAAAAAATAAACACTGAATTCTAAAGACTGTAGGTCCGGACCTGCGTGAGGTGGCACAGGCTGGGGGAGGCAGCCTACATACGTGGGAATCAGGGTTTTACTGTCATAGAAACAGAAATTAAATTGGCAAACAGGACTTAAGCCTGTTATATACATATATATTATATTATATATACACACCTTACTGTGCAGAATTCATTTATGTGTTCAAAAAACACATCATCAGGTTATCAGCAGTAATGCCAGGGTGAGAAATACAGAGGGTTCTGAGGGGCCCGGCACCCCCATTTAACTTCTTGGACCCCATAAATGTCTAAACAATCAAAATTCTGAGAGGACTTTGAAAAAAAAAACATTATGACATTATGCTGTCCGTTATGAAAAAGATTATGCTCAAACACAAATTAAAAGAAAACTAACTAGACTAACTAGAGCTGCAGCATTGGTCTGCCTCAGGGTGGCACTGCAGCAAATTGGTTCATCTTGTTGGTCCTTCATAGCCTAGCTGTAACTATGCACCTGTGCTTCAGATACACCTGAAAAACTTTACAATATACCGCAGTATTTTTGTTCATATGAAAACTTTGGAAAGAGTACATTGTTGCTCATTTCTCAAATTGAAGACAGAAGAGATGATGTTTAAGATCTCAGTTAATGTGTGGAAGAGCACATTACCAAATTAGAAAAGAGTATTTCCAGAAGAAGAATTGTTGAACCAAACATTTTGCTGCTATTGAACCTAGCCTCAGATTTAGCAGCCAGCCATTGCTGGAGTAGCCAGCCAACATGGGACCATATTTCGCACACTGGCTACAGCCAACTGTGGCCACAAGTCCAAGAGAGCACTACTGGCCTTGCTCTACAGTGGATAGGATGGGCCTCTTTCTGTGAGTGTGTTACCTTAATTTTCATACCTACCCTTCATAAATGCCATGATTTACAGTTACAATTCAATAGCTATTTTGACTAATCAGTCCTAAATGAAATTTAATCAGGTGTTAAGCTTCACAGTATTTATTTATTTTAGTATGTATTCCGATGTTATACATTGTTAGTACTAACAAACACATGCAAGTTTTAAACAGTTTTCTTGGCTACCTAAGACACAGTACTGTATATTCCAACTAATCAATATATAACATCAGTTACATATGCTCAGACACAAATTGTATTTACAGTATAACTCAAGATCACAAACAGATCAACTAGATGTCTGTACAAAACAAACAATGTAGCCTGATCTAGGGCTGTAGATGCATTACTTATGATTAGTCATTTTTTCATGTACATTACCAATAGAAGCTGGCCTATTTTTACTGCACCACCATTCTTTATGTCCACATCAAAACTCAGTGGCAACTTCCTAAACATATAAGACTAACTGATAAGATTTTCTTCCAAGTAATTTTCGCCCGTGGTTGCATTTGAAACAGGACACCATAGTGTGTGTCAGCCATTGTGTAGTGTTGTTCAAATTGTCACTGACAAATCTTTGGTCATTCCGTAGTTGTTCTTCAGTCAGTTCATTATATAGTAAAATATAATCCTGAAATATTCACACAGTATAAATGGCAACTGATGTTTTCAAATGCTACAAAATAAGTATAATCCAGAGTAAGCTCAGGCCTGCAAAAGAACTGTTCTGTAGATGTACAGGCTACTGGTCAGGTCTGCACACTGATATATAAAAAACTGAAAATACTGGGAGATCTTTAAAGAGAGATAATGCAGAAAACAGTGCAAATATATTTGAATGCATAAACTCTCAACACAACACGGTGACTGTTAAGAGGAAAATCGTTTCATAGGTTTTGAAGTTTGACACATTCAAAATTATCTATCATGTACATGGCTCAGATCTTTCTGAAGTACCAGTGGGAAAGGAAAGAGGATAGCTTTGGACTTACCAAATGCTAAACTCTCTCTGGTTCACATTTGGTGCTGCCCAAGTGGGTCAAATCTGAGATGAGAGATTAAAAAAGTTAGAGACAATGTCACTTCTGGTCTGCCGCGACCATATATAGTATTGTGCAAATGATGGATAACCTTTTATTTATTTATTTATTTATTTTATTTGCTGGCAAATCTATCATTATGTAAAAGTTTTGCATTTTTTTCATCGTCAGAAAAGAATGCAGAAAACATCTCTAACATTTTTCAAAGAAATCTGCCGGGATATTCTTCCACACCTCCAAAGTTAGAAGTTGCATTTCTGCTCCTCCCAAACACATTTCAATGATGTTGAGGTCTGGAATCTGAGGTGGTCAGTTCATTGTTCTGAGAACACCAGCAGCTTCTTAGTTTGATTTGTAAATTTGTCCATTTCCTTTCTTTGTAACACCTTCTTTACAGCTGCACATCCTTTCAGACTCATAGTGTTGAGTTGTCTTCTCAGAGTGGAAGGATGGACAGAAACACCTGTGGTTTTTTCAGATCTGAAGCAGAAGTGGAGTTTGATTTTCTCTTCTGTCTCAAAGATGAAAGCTTTAAGTGCTGTTTATCTGATGGTGACAGGTTTGGAGGTCTTGCACATTTGTTAGTAGTCACATTTTTTCTACATCCTTTAATCACTGTTGAATTCTGGTTTTAGAAACTCCTGTTTTTCACTTATTTCCTTTGTCTTTCTCCTTCATTACATTAGAGGATTATTTTATGTCTAATCTCCTCAGGAAAAATGAATAACTTGTACTTAATGGCTTTTTTGGCCGAAAAATAAATAAATGATGGGTGATCTCTGAAATTTGCACAGTACTGTACATCCACGTCAACAACAGTGACAAGATTTAGAACTTGTTTCAAAAGACTAGATGCGCATTATAAAATTGCTTCTAATAAAAGTCTACAGTGTAACTGCAAAGATGCTGAGGTAAAACCCCAAAGTGATTTGACATGGTATAAATATAGGAAAACAGGCTGCCATAAAATAGTTTTACGTTATTAGACACAACTGTCCAAACTTAACATGAATGATGAAACAGCAAGTATGAAGTATACTTTGAGCACACAGTCCAGAGTTGACCATCTAATGGAGCTCATGCATCTCCCTACAATGACAGGAGCAATGTATATGTAATGAATATGTGTTTCGGAGGGTGTCAGAGAGATTATGCATAATTCAGTGGTCTTAAGCTGGTGTGGTGTTTGCGGCTGGATGGCAGTGAGCTGCAGTCTCCTCATCACTCTCTCTCCCCTGACGTCTCTTTCAGCTCGCTGCACCGCCTGATGGGGAGAAGAAGAAGAGAGTGCGGAGAACAGGTGAACATGCAGACACACACACCCGCTCATGAATAAATGATCATGACACACAGCAATAATTTGCATCTTTGTAAAAAAGGTGACGCATCAGCGCTTTGTCTGCTGAGATCTGGGAGGGGCGGGGTGCGTTTTTTTTTTTCCTCCCTGAGTGTTGTTATTTTATTATTTAATGTAATGCCTTTCATTACCAGTGGCATTCCAAAAGGTGTCGACGACGCTCTGGGTTGTCAAGCCGATCACAGTCTGTTCAGTCTTCTTCTTTTTTTTTTTCCTTAATTAGGCCAGCACTGTATGCATCATAATGAACGCTGAAGTGCATTTGTCCTTGCCTAATCCCAGGTATGCATTTCTGAGGTTATTATGCAAATCAATACTGTTTACAAACATGAAAGCTGGCAGTTGCCGTTTGATCTGCGACAGAAATAGCATCGGTTATCAATAGCTAAAGCCCGGCTGAGCGGGTGTCATGTCAATAACAAGCCAATCGATATGGCCCAGTCTGGGGTGGGGGGTGGGGGGGTGGGGACAGTGGGGTCTCTATGAAGACTGGCAGATGCCACACATTCAAAGGCATAGCACATTGTTAACTGGCCTTTGGAGTTCCACTACACAAGCACTAGAAACACAAATGAAGGCTAACACTAACGATTTTGCTGAACACGACCATTCCCCATCAAATATCTAGAGAAAACACAAACCCATACAAAGGCCTTTGCATGCCACCATAAGAAAAGCACATCCAAATTATTTTATGAATGCATTCATATATGCTTTACATTCTCATACAGCTGTTTAAATACCCCATTCTGATCTACACCGCTCTTACAAACACGCCATCCGCTTTCCATCATATTCTATCCTTCTTATTCATTCATTTATCAGTGTGAGGAAGCCCTCTCTCTCTTTCTGCACATGACCTTTGACCCACAGGCATGCTTTTCCCCCGCTGAGCCCATGTGTGAGCAGTCCCCACAGAGCAGAAGATTGTGGGTCAGAGGCAAAGTTGAGCGTGAGGGCATCGAGATGGTGCTGGGGGGCATTTGCAGAGTGCAGCGCTGTTTAGCAGCCAATCAGACTGTGCTAATGCCCCGTTCCAGAGGTCAGAGATGTTTCTGAATGTTAATGAGGAGTTTAGGGGGGGCTGCTACAAAGGCCTCATATATTACCCCTCAAATGTTGCATAAACACTGCCATGGGAATAGTCTTGCAACATATTAGCACATTTTGAACAGTCAACATCTTTCAGAATTTTGTTTGTCCAAACTACAGAAAACTTTATCGCTTATATAAATACAACTACAACTACACATGTATATCTAAATTTCAGCAATGTTTCCAAGTGTTACTCTAAACAATTGAATTCCAAAAAAAATAAACTGAATGCTGTACTATTTGTGACATTTCTTGTTATTTAACACCTTTAATCAACATCCAAACCAGTCCAGGTCAAGTCCTTATTTAACAAGAGGAAAAGCAACCATCTCTACAGATCCTTTGAGCGATGCCATATAAGAACCATTTTAGTTCCCTAAGGAATCATGTTTGAAAAAGAGTGTTTGAAGAACCTTTTAAATGTATAAAAAAAACTCCACATAATGTAAAGGTTCTTCACAAATTTAACCCCTTAAAATCCCAGGCTTATTATATACTAAGGCTTATTATTCAGTAACTACAGGAACATCATTGCAAACTGGTTTAGCTATTCTTGGTTTGAAGTGTGTTATAAAACTTTGGGCCTGCCGGTGCCGTTTAAGGTTCTGCCTAGAAACTTTACATTATGTAGAGGTTCTTTCAAATTTAAAAATGTGTGACGTCAGGTAAAGTAAGAAGTCACTGTTATGATTGAATAATAAGCTTTAGTATGTTATAAGTCTGGTATTTTAAGGGGTTTTAAAGAGATAGCTATTGAAAACTTCTGCAGGGAACCAAAAATGGTTCTTTTATATCATAAGATAGAAAAGTATAAATGTAACACTCAAATTGATCCCAAATATTATATCTATTGTGAAGAATTTTAGGATTTACATTTTTATTGCATTTAGCAAACACTCTTATCCAGAGCAACTTACAATTTGATCATTTTACTCAGGTATGCAAAAGCTAACCAGTGATTCAAGGGCTAAAGAAAATGGGGCAGGTCTTGAGATGATCTGATTGGCTCAGTCATTTATGTTGGCAGTCTAGTCTCGCCCCTTCCCTGTAGTACAGCGCATGGCTTTTGACGTATACTGGATACTGTTGAATATCCTACTGATGAAGAATAGCATGCAGTATGCAGTACATACTGATGGAATATACAGTATGCAGTATAGTGTGCTGTATAGTTTATTGCCTGAATTAATTGACTTTTGTTGTTGCCTTATTCTTATCCGGCTGTGATAAGAAGGAATGGCCAAGTTGGATTGACTTAATCCCTGCAGATCAGTTAACAAATCTACTCGAGGCTCTTTATTCAATTGTTAATCCTAAAACTTATTTAGTAACTATAAACATCATTCTTGTCTTCACTCTTTAAAAAGAAGGTTCTTCAAGGGTTATTTTGTAAAGAAAGGGGTTCTATAAAGAACCATGAACACTTAGCATGATGATATATAACCTCTTTGAAAAGTGTTCCATATAGCACAAAAAAATGGTTCTTCTATTTTTACGATATCATGCTCTTATCAATAGAAGAACCCTTTTGGGTACTACATAGAACACTTTTCAAAGTCTATAGCACATTCATGCACATTTTTCATCAATACAGAGAACCATTTCATAATGCAAAGAACTCTTTAATCATAAGTTCTTTGAGTGTTTAATCTTCTATATAGAACCACTTTCTTTACTACAGGGCCCTTGAAACACTATCTTTTTAAAGAGTGTTTGACATCAGGACAAACCTCTGATTGGTATAGAACCTAAACATTATGTGGAGGTTTTTTAAACTTTTACAAGGTTCTTCATTCACACATTTCATTTACAAATATGGTTCTAAAAGAAGTTGCAAGTGAAAGATGCTACTACAAAATGTGGCTCTTGCATGGCATCACTCCAAATAATCTTTTTCACCTAATAGCTGGCTAATAACTACTATGAGTTATTGGCCAGCTATTATGGAACTAATCTCAGTTATATAGAGAGAGGAGCTGGAGTGTGGGCCAACATACAGGCCTTTAGGGTTCAAAAGGTCAAATGAACCAATACTAGAACTTCAAGACACCTGAACAGCTGCTTTCCCTGGACTAGCAAGCAATCAGTTCAGGTGCACCATATCCCAGACCCAACCACTAACAACTTACTGAACCCCTGCTCCCATCACTGTGCCTTTTAACTCCCTTAGAAAACTGACCAGGAGCGATAGTCTGACTGATTTGAAGACAGAAGACGTAAGACAGCAGGCAGACCACCAAGAGTGCTCACACTGATCACTTCCACATGCACTCAACTCTCTCCCTCTCTTTCTCTGTGTGATCAGACAGGCCGGACTCCACGTGTGCTCTCCTGCACTCCCCATCTATTATCAAGGCTCAACTTAAGGCGTACCGCAATTGTAATCCTGTTGTAGTACTTAAGGGATGTGACTCCACTCAAATGTATCAGAACGCCCTCGCACACTGCGCCTTTTTTGAGAGAAAGAACAAAAACACAAGGAGTGTATGGCTCAAAGGCAAGTTGAATGTGGAGTTTAAAAAGGAGCGAGTGCTGACAGAAAGACATCACTGACTATCAGAGTGTGTGATAATTTGTTGAAACAGCAGCCCGAGCTTGCGGAGCAGAGAGACTTCTTGAGCTTCTGGAACCCCATTTACAACACCTCCTCCTCCTTCTCCTCCTCCTCCTCCTTCATACCTCACTCCTCTCAGTCTTTCAAACAACCTTGGTGTGATTCCTTGACAAAGCAGACCAGCTCTCAAGGTGCACTTGAGTATGAAACATAAAAAAAGAGACAAAGGAAACTGCAGAGGAGCAGAAGATGTGGAATAAATGGCTTTTTTTTCTAATTAAGTGCGAGGAACACTTTCTGAAGACAAAGTTGGATGACACAAGGGTACATTGAGGGACTCAGTCACTTTAGGAAGGATTTTCAAAGTGAGGAAAGCACAAATGGATGTTTGCTAAGTTATAACAGCTAATTGGTACAAACTTAATGAATGCGGGGTGTGTTGGAGACAGATGCTTTGTGGAATGTGGCAGATTTCGGCGGCTGCGTGCTTCTCTCTCATTCCGCCGCACATCAAGACGCCGAGAACATTTGGCAGGTCACAGAAATGCGCAGGATGAGGGGAAGCCCAAGAAGGAGAAGAAAAAGCCCATATGAGCAGAGTGTGCGAGTCTTTGTGTATGTGTGTCTGTGGACGCCTGCTCTTGAGCTTGCCTGTTTGTTTGAGCTCTCTCTCTCTCTCTTTCTCTCTCTCTCTCTCTCTTTTGTTAGGCTTTCTATCCTCGCCAGCTCTGCGGCTTGCAATTAGCGTGCAGGCCTCAGGGACCTAATTAACCAGTGCAATTAATTCATTATTTTTTTCAAAAATAACCATACAAGTCACCCTGACATTTGTCAGCCAGTCGGGAGGTGTTCATGGTAAGCGATGATTAGCTCGTTTGCAGCCTCTCCTTCTCCCCCAGGTGGCAGCTGGTGAGTTGGGGTGGGGGTGGTACACACCAAAGAAAGTATGTGTGTTTGTGCTGGGCATTTGTATTTAACACTTTGTGAGGACCACATGTCAAATGTCCGCATGATGGTAGAAAAACAATGAGGATTTTGTAAATGTGAGGACATTTGGCTTTTCCTCACAAGAACACATGCTGCTTTTACTAAAACAGTAGCCTTTTTTGGAATACAAACTAAAAGAGCTAAAAGATTGCCAGAGGTTAAAATAAGGGTCAGGTTTGGGTGTCGGTAGTGTTAAGTGATATATATACTGGAACTGGTTTCACACAACAATAATGAATTTCAGTTGTAGTGATATTAAAACTTATAAACAATTGGACCCTGGCTGTCCAAACCCTGATCCATAACTACAATCCATGGCACTTGCTAGGTAACATTGTACTGTAGGGTCTGTTTATAAGGCTACACGACACCTACAAAAGCTTGTCATGACAGCTGACATATCCCTACATAAATATTTATAAATGCTTATTCCAATAGACGTCATCTGTCAGAAAAGCTTTTTTAGCTGACTGATCAAATTTGGCTAATTTAACTGTTATAGTGAGTGACGCATACTGGAAAAAAATATTTATATAAACAGTAATATAGGGTTATGTCAGCTGTTCCCTTTGTAATCTCAACAAAATATTCCCTTTGTAATCTCAACAAAACATTCTAGTCAAACCAATGTATGTCAACTATATAAGACATTATTCTAGCATAAAGCAGCAGTACTCAGGAGGCATGACTCTGTTAACTGTATTAATAAAAACGTATACAATTTTCTGATGCTGTGATATATTTGGAAAGTATTCTGATTTGGAACTTTATGAAAAATATTGTGTACACTCTGTTGTACCACTGTTGGTCCCCCAAAAGCCTTTGAGTGAATGATTCCTCAGAGAACCATTTTTGAAAAGAAGATGTGCGTGAAGACCTTTTTGAAGTTTAAGAACCTCAACATAACAATGGTTCTAGGACAAATGCTTCTTCATACTCAAGTCTTTTTCAAACTAAAAATGTTTTTTTCTCATTGCTTAAAAAGCTAGTTAAAAAGCGCTTTAATTGGTTCTTCTACATGATCACTCATAGAACACTTTGCGGCACCATTATTTTTAAAAGTGTGGGAGTAGTATTATTCAGATACAGCATTATAGTGGAAGTCCTCACATGGACAGTACACCAACACAAGTGTGTGTGTGAGAGTGTGTGTGATTTCATGGGGACACAAAGCCGAGGTGCGCTCAGTCTGCAGGGAGGTAGACTGCACGTCTTCCAATAAGGTGATGGCTAAGAGGAGGGCTACGCTGACCTTTCATCGAATCAGCGATCAATATGGTTCGAGCAGCAGCCGCTTTGACGCAGACGCCCGATAGCCTGCAGGAATCGCAGTGGCCTACAGTTCTAAAGTAGTGGGGGTAAAGCAGAGGTGGAGGGGGCATTAGCTGCCTCCTCTCATTATCACATTATGATGTCTTCCTTTTTAGAAGGGGGGAGGGGGGTGGGATTGGACGTGGACACCACAGGTCCTCCATATCCACTGCGTGTCTTTGTTCTACAGCTGCCAGACACATTGTGCCTATTACAGACTACATTCAGTGATAAACTGGAAAAACAGAAATACTCAAAAGTGTCCAGTAACTACTGTACACAACTCCTGTAGCTAAATTCTTTTGTGTAGACGTATGTGTGTGTACATTTCGTGACGAACAGACCAATAGAAATTAGTTCATTCTGCTACTAAGCTTTCCTTATGACAGCAGCAATACAAAATGTGGTCTTCATACTGTGTAATGAATTGAATTCCTTCTCTTATTGAGCTGCTGTTTTAGAGATATGAAGTGTGATGTTTGCATTGTGTGAATATTTCTTGATGAATGCACCAATTGAAATAGTCAATTTTTTAAAGCTACTATTATGATTAAATCACTTTAAGACCCCCTCTACCCCCTTCCTTTATAAAGTTACTGTTTGGGGATATGAAGATTTCTTATCATACATACAATGATAAAGCTGTGTTTTTTTCTTTTACTGCTCTAAAATGTATATTCCCCAGTGGCTTGAGCAGGACAGGAGAGCTTGTATAATTTGTAGTTTAATCTCCGTACAGCGACACTACAGAAGTAGCTGTCAGTGTAGAGCGTGTTACACCATATGCACTATTAAAAGCACATCTTTTGCAGGACACACAACTTCCACCACCAAATGAGATGCAAAGAGCTTCAAAAGCAGATTCAGTAATGCCAAGAAATAGTCAATCACATCAAATCTAACAAATTCAACTGTGTTCAGTGCCAGCAGGATGCCTCTCCTCCTGTCCAGCACAGGCACCCATCAGAGATGAGACTTCAGTTCTAAGGGAAAAGGGTGCCTTATGTCAAGATCATGTCAATACTAAGCAGTGATGTACCAATCTGTATTGCCCCAATGCTAATCAGCTGTCAGTCAGACATGACCAACTCACACTGGATACTGTTTCTTAGTAACGGTAGTCATGAAAGTGGAATGTTGCGAGTTTACCTTCTACAATATTATTCTTAAAATTCCTAACAAATAGTACACTCATTTATTTTTATGTTTATGTACTTTGCTACCATGAAATAAGAGTGCCTTAACAGAGCGCACTGAAGCTTGCCTTGAGCCCCTGCCCTTTTGCCCTCAGAAGGCACGAGTACCCTCTTAGTAAATGTGTATAAGAACTGTATTTTACATTGCCTCTACCATTCTTCAAAATCCGTGTCAGTGAGAAGAGGCTTAGCCTCGCTCTGGGAATAGAGTTTGTGGGTTGGCTTGGGTTCTACAAGATTCATCACTCTTGGGCACTGCCTGGGGTGAAGAACTTACCACCTGTGGTTCTGCTCAGCAAATCTGACTTGTCATTCATCACCATAAGGCTGGAAATTCCACCAATACAATGCTTATAATCTCATCACCTTCCATAATGCAGTTATTTTGAGCAACAGATAAATATAATATTGACAATTTGGGATGTTAAACTTTCAAATTTCATTATTATGAAAAACAGGTTTATATGAGACTAAATAGAGTCACATCATATATATATATATATATATATATATATATATATATATATATATATATATATATATTTATTTATTTTTTTTAAAGTAAAGTAAATTCAGGGGTGGGAATGAGCTGGTCATGCTCTGCATAACCATAGTTACAGGCCCTTACACAAAGATGAAACAGAAAAGTTTTACATTGATATGAATTTGATTAGTCTTTTTTTTTTAAATTATGAAACAGTGCAGGACCTCAAAATATTTCACAAGAAAAAGTAGAAAATTAGAAATTTGATTTGTAAGAAGCAAAAGTGAAAAAAAAAAGATCTTCTATAAATGCATCTGCGTAATGTTTAAGCATTCAAGTTCAATGATACTGCAGTAGTAAAGTGCTAGTTATGTGTAGTGACAAAATATATTCACTTAAATATTTTCAATCCCTGAGTACAGATATCTGAATTTGTATTGTTAGGGGAAAAAGTTATATCAGGTCATCCTTAACAGTAAGGTGTCTGACCTACCTTCCCACAGATATGCATATATAGGAGGTGAGTGCTTTTGTATTAGTAATCTTTCTTTGCATATAATTTCCCTGCATATGCTAACCTTCAGAGAAAACCTACACTTGCATGTCTGCTCTGCTCATCTCACACTAATGAATGCTGACTGCTCTATTAAAAAAAATTATATTTGTAAACACTCCAGCTGGAATAGATTTGAGAGATAACACCATGGTAACCCCGATGTTTGCATGCTGCCCACATAGATTTATTGCCAGATTCGATCCAAGAATATTTCCAAGCAACTGACTCACATGGGGACGAGAGAGAATGAAACACAGGCAGACAAAGAGTAAAAGAGCCAGTCGTTTTCTCTGTTGGAGGTGACCGAGGCATGCCCTTTTTCAGGGGTTCTTGTGTTCTCTCATGTTCTCTCTATCTGTCTCTCTGTATTGCTCTCTCTCTCTATCTCTCTCTAGTGCCCTCTAACTTCCCTTAAGAAAGCAGAGAAGAAGAGCACTTCAGTAGCTTTGATACTGGGGGGAGGGTGCTGTAAATATTTTGTGAGTTTTTGGGTGCTGGTGCTCCTGTACACTGCCGGCTGGAGACGAGGTCTCTATACTTCCGGGAACGCTTTGGAGCTAAAGTTCATTATGGGGGCGTTAAAGTGTGTCAAGTAGAACGTCCCCCCTGATCCCCCCCAACTATTACAAGCCTCAGGCCTTCTCCACACAACATTCAAACACATAAACAGTCAATACTGACTGGGTAAGTGCTAGTGAAAGAACGGAAAAGAGAGAGGGGGGGAAGAAAAGAAAGAAAGTGTGAAGAACATAAGCTTTCTCAAGAGTTACACAACATGGTGAGATCAGAGTGGAGCTTCAGCTGGGGCTTTTCACCATGCTCTTCACTCTCGGGGAGGGAGAATGCTTGTTCTTCCTGTGAATCATTCATAGCAAAGGGGTAGAGGGGTGGGGGCTGGAAATAGAGGAAGAGTTGGATCAAGGAAATCCACACCTAGTGCTAAAGAAGAGGTCAAAGCATCCAGAGGACCAAAGAAAAAAAAGCAATGTGAGGAATTGCTCAGCACTGTTCCATTTAAAGACCTAGACTCTCTGTGGTGCACTGAAGTGGTACACAGAAGCACAGTGCAGTTTTTAGGCACATATGGCAGAAGGCTGTCTACTGCAGAGCGCACTGAAAGCTGCCTTTCATGATGAATATATATATATATATATATATATATATATATATATATATATATATATATATATATATATATGTGAAACTCACATGTTTGAGTTTCCTCTTATGAAAGTCTGAAGGTTTGTTTATTTGTAGTGAGTCATTATAAGTTCAAGTTGTTACAATGGTGAGGAGTAAGAGTTAGTTTCTCTGACACACACACACACACCTACACACACACACACACACACAAAACAAGCTTTTTTATTCCAAATAATTACTCCAAACACTCAAACAATCAATACCTTGCCAAACTCTGATCTGTAATAAGTGGACATCTGTGTTTTACCTGCATTTTAATTCATTCATTTAATTAATTTGTGATTTTTGACTGCCAAAAATCTCTACTAAGCACTGACTGACAATCCTATATGTTTGCTTTTTCAAGACCAACTGTCATTTCATTCAGCTCTGTTAAAGAAGAACTCCACAGATTTTTCAAAAAGTAAGCATAATTATAGGGTTAAGAGTATGAAATACTCTGTTCCACAGAAATGTACAGGGTCACAGTTGTTCACAATGGTAATGATAGGAACCAGACGAAGAATTTAATGCCTCTAAGCTTCCTCATGCAAAACTATCAAGAAAACATTTAGATATACATAGCAGTTGTGACATAAGCTTTAGGTCTAAAACATATTTTTTACCTACTCATAGTAAAGAAGTACATGCCAGGCACTGTAAAGAAAAACAATCCAAAGAAAATGTATTGTTTCAGATTTACCACTATTTTACCATCATCAATATTAGATATAAAAACTGTAGGTTGACTGTTGGAGGTCGTGTTGTAGACATTGTGACCCCTGTTTCCCATCACTATCACTGTTAAGAAATTTGAGGCAGAAAGTTTCTCTGCATTTAACATCAAACCACTTTGAATGACTGTTTACATTTCATAGTAAAGATCTGATATGTTTTTCCCAATTTAAAATATGTATCTCTCTCTGTGTAGTTACATGGCTGTCATTTTTATCATATTCAGTCAAAATGGCAATTAACTACAATTATTAATTTTTCAGTAAATCACAAATGGTAATATATAACAGAGAAGTACACAGAAACTTCAATAACTAAAATATATTAATCACTTTTTTCAATATTTAATATGTCCAAGTAAATATGCCTTTGTTACAGCTTCCTTTATCATGAACTTTTAAAAAAATATGCAGGTATAATTTCCCACACTTCCAAAGTTCAGTTTTAGAAGTTGGTTGCATTTTCTGCTTCTCATGGTTCATGATTTTGAGATCCCTCAAAA
The DNA here is from genome assembly GCF_015220715.1 of Pygocentrus nattereri. Lineage (NCBI taxonomy): Eukaryota > Metazoa > Chordata > Actinopteri > Characiformes > Serrasalmidae > Pygocentrus > Pygocentrus nattereri. The sequence goes on from NC_051223.1 coordinate 22,216,946, forward strand.
GGGAGGGAGGAAGATCCCTTAAATTGCTTAATGATGTTCATACTATAAACTTGCAATTTACAGTGAGTATATCAACCCCATATATTGGTTGCCAGCCTCCTTGTTTACTAATAATCAATATCAGTATCAGCCCTAAAAATTACACATCATTTGACCCTTATTATGTACAATGTGTTATGTGTTTTTTTTTTTTTTTATACTTACAAGCTTCTAACGGAGATGTTCCACTTGGTCAGTCCTCACAGTGCTGCTTTTTGCAGGAGATAACTGAGTGTAGTATTAGTATGGCACTAAATTTGATTGCCTGATACAACAAAACAAATCTAATATAATCTTTGGTAACTCCTGCTTTTCTGAATTGATTAAGAAATAGGGCTACACACTCTGAAGCTGGCTGGATGTGGCCTAATCTGTGTAAGCAGTGTGTGTGTGTGTCTGTTTGTGTGTGTGTGTGTGTGTGTGTGTGTGTACTATGATGGTGGGCCACACACACGAGCAAGAGTAGCTTTCACGCCATCTCAGAAAAGGTTAGGATTTTTCCCCCTGCCAGCAGCATGTTTTTAAAGAAAACACGCCTTGCGTTTGATAACATTTTGACATTTGACAGTCCGTTCAGACCAATCAGATGGCACTGATGTTTTTTATTTATTTATTTCTTCCTTCTACTCCCCATCATCCCATGTAGCAGCACAGGGGAAATGCAATCCTGTCACTTTTCTGATGCCTATCAAAGGCAGCCGTAGCCACCGCCATCCACATCTGATGCTGTTGCTGCTGGGGCCGTCCCTTTATTTATTTATTTAGTTTATTTATTTATTTTTTTTGTATTTTGTAAACCAGCCTGTTGAGACATCACCGTTAGCATGACTGCATGGAGAGCTGCACTCTTCATGGACAAGTGATGGGTAGCAATCTGTTCATGAAGCCTCTGTGGTTGGTGGCTCGCAATGTGTATGTGTGACTGTCACTCCTGATACACAACACTAATCTCAGGGAAAAACTGGCTGCACTACTGTCCTCCTCATCCACACCAGCATTTATCTAGATTTTTTGAAGCGATCAGAGCTGTGTGTACATTGGCATCAACAGCTGTGAGTCTAAAGTAGTATCTTCATGGAGAAATATTTAAGAAAAGTAATTCTACATTACGAGGAATACAACAAGTTTTATTTTAAGGTATTATGATTGATTCATCAGTTATGATTAGGATTAGGAGTATATATTTATAGTTTTAGATTTATTTTATATTCAGCCTTATATTTATAGTCATTCTTAGCTAATTTGAATCAGAAGAATTAATCCACAAATGAATGCTTGCAGTTTATATTAGGCCAAAGAATAATTCACACATTTCTATAGAAATGTGTAAGAACAGTGTTAAATGTTTAAATCAATACACACACACACACAAACATTTTCTAAGATGCTTCTCCCTCAGGGTCACAGTCAATACAGCCATAATGATTTACATAAAAATACCAGATGTTTAAAATACCAGTATAGGGTTTTACCTTTGCAGCTGTAGCCAGTCAGCAGGCTGTCCATGTTGTCCACCCTCACACACACACTCACTAACAGCAGACCATGTAGGAGGAGAACAGAGTGAAGAGACACCCCAACATATTTTAGATGTTCTTTAAAGAAAATGAGCAAAGGCCAATGAATCTGAGGATGAAATAATTTTCTTCTGGTAAATATTGAAACTGGGTCTTGCAGACCTGAACACCACATAAGGGTTGGTGTCCTAAATACTAAATACTGTCTGTGCTGCAAAGTCTATGGGAAAGCCATAGCCAAATAGAGTTGTGTTTGGTTTTTTACGGCTTGGTATAGGACATTGATTGCATATGTCTGCAACCATCCAGAATGAGGATATTTTTCGGGATTCACTCGTTGATAAAACAACAAAAAACACCATGGAGTTTCACGTCTAAATCCATTAAACCACCCTAAACTAAAAAATGAGATTGCAGAGAAGCTTTATTTCACTGAAGACCAACATATTTTGTGAGTAAAGTCTACTGTGACTATCTTAGATGCCTGAAGATTAATAGAGCTAGCTTGACACTGCTCCTCCGGTACCAACCAGCTTAGCTCTGTCACACACCACTATGTCATACTGCTGTATCAATCATTGGATCTTTGCTGGACTTGAGATCTAAATTTGGTGCATCTTCATAGTTGAAAATAGAGAATTTGAGAATTTTACTATTTTACCAAAAAAATAAATAAATAAATACACATGCTACATAAAAACTGAACACTAAAAGCCAATATTAGCCTGCCAGTTACTTTCTAATGTCTGAATCTCATCCAGGTTGGGCGGCATATATGCCAGGCCTGTGTAATGATAGGCCACACGCTGAACATATACACTGGACATCACCATGCACTTTCTTCACCATGCGTGGCATCAATAGATGACACTCATGCTGCTTGTACTGTATTCACAGCTGGTATACTATGGGGAAGCAGCAAAGTTTCTAGCCTACAGTTACATAATTTATACCAGCCATAATCAAACAAAATTTAACACGTTGTCATTCATCTAAAGCCACGTGTGAGGAAAAAGCACAGATAACTCCAAAGTAATAAATTAATAACACAGCGCCTAGGGAGCATGTGAATGAGCATGTTTAATCATTCTGTTTGACAACAAAAGGAAAGTGTCTGTATCCCAGGGTGTCTCGTCACTTTCTTCCTCCACGGCTAACCCCCACACCTCCACCCTGAGAGAGGCAAGATAGAGATAAAGTTAGTCATGAACAATGTAAAACACGAGAGAAGCACAAACTTTCGCACACAGTTGCAGAGATCGTCCTGAGAATAATAGGAACAGCTTAATTTTTGAAGCAGAAGTATTTCATTGCAGAGCAAACAAGAAAGTGAGAAATTCCTAATGATGCACTGATCTGATGTGGTGGATCAGTATTAGTACCGATAATGACATTATGAAACAGATCGGGTATTGAGCAGACGTGAGGCAACCTTATTTAGTACTGCCTTTTAGTCACAATCATGATAAAATTGTAACAGCACATTATCCAGTACACTTTTTTAAAAGTAGCACAAAGGCCATAATGCCATGATGGCAAACACTTATAGTTCCTAAAAAAGCATATTGCACAAATTCTTGCACAAAAAGCATAATAAAAAAATAAATAAATAAAATATGCTGTTTAAGGCAGGTTTAAAATGGCATGCACATCTCACATTTGTTTGGCTACAGTGAACTTGTGCATCATAACAACAACTCTAAACTAAGATTCAATCAATTTGACGAATTCATTGAAGCTAAGGGTGGGGCATTGAGACAGAAGTGCCTTTTCGGTCATGAATGTGTTCATGCATCATCACAAATTTAATCAGATAAGAAGAGAGTTAAAATGCTGTTTCCCAATAATAAGCAAATATCAGCTCTTTACTTGAGCTTTTTTATTGATTTGTTATATTTTATTGATACCAATACTTCAAAAACTCCAAAAAACTTGTTCAGATACAGAAATGGTGGCGAGGCCCAAGAGAATGATAATTTCTATCATTAATGGAGAAGACTCCTGATCCAGCACTACTCGCTATACACACTGCAGAGCCATTAGACATGGACGGAGCTGCAGTGGCTTGCGGCCGCCCTGTCAGAATTCTGACACTCCAAAGAAAGTCCTGTTTTGCGTTTACTCTAGAGGAGCCGCATGTCTTCATCATGCTGGTCTGACAGAGGAGAAAATCCCAGCAAATGTGTTGCGTACTTACTCGCCCAACTCCTTCAGCTTGCCTAACAAGACAATCCACGGCAACTTACGTTGCTGCTTACACAAGCTGACACTATACGGTATCTGCTGTTGTAAGGTGCTCTCTGAGGTCAATGTAAGGGCAAAGCTTTTGCCTCAGGTAATCTATGGCTTAGCTGCTTCTTCCCCACCATGACAATTCCACCATCAGTCACACTCAGCATCCATAAAACTCTTAATTCAGCGCAGAGACAAAAAGACACCCAGCAGCCAGTGTCTGTTTATTCTGATGATTGTGCTTTTCTTTTCCATTTGGCAGGGTCACAATGTGCACAGCTCCATAACTCACAAGAAAAGCTCCAACCAGTGATTAGTCTGCTGTTGTTATTTAGTCTGGTACTGGGTAATATATATCATCTATACAGGCTTACTAATATGGGTGTCACACAACATTAAGGACAATTAGTTGTGGTGACACTGATAGAAAACTTTGCTGACTAATAAATATAATTGTTTTGAAATATGATTCTGAAATACATAAATTACAACAAAATAAGTTTTTTTGTATGTTTTTGTGTTTTTACTAAATTTTCTTTCCAAGCTAGTCATCTCCAGTTTCCAAATGTTAGTGAGGTCTTCTCCATCACATGATGATACCAAGGAAAAATCTAATTGCCATTAATGCATCACCGATGGACACCTCAATGTGGTTGGAGGAGAGCACAATTGCCAATTCTGTTACATGAGTTAAATGAACGTGTCAGGCTTAATTCCTCGCAGCCCAAAACACTGCAGACTTCAGCACACTGCCTCATTAAACACAGCTGATTCAGCTCATCTGTTAATTAGCAAGGCTTTCATGAACTGAGTTCAGAGTGCTAGATGAGGGTATAATCTCTGCAGCACTTTGGCCTGGGAGGTTCCCAGTTTGACAGGCCTGAGTTAACCGATGAAGATGTGACTTCAGGTGTAGGCATTGCACTAAATAAGTGTGTTGACGGGGGAGGGTGGTGGTGGTGTTCGAGACGACCAAAGAGAGCTCGGCCAGTTATATTCTCTTGGACTCCTGGTGATGGATGGCTGTGGCTTCATGAGGGATAAACCTTAGAATCCCAAAGATAGGGCCAGCGTGTTCCCTTTATGGTACATTTAAGAAAGCATAACAATCAAAAGTAAGTTTAAACATCAAATATCATGATACACTTGGAAAATATTGTGATATTGAATATAAACCTACAACCCAGCACTATCTGAATCTCAAAGTGCTGAAAAAATCCCAGCTGGCTTTCTTTTCTGGTTAAGCACATCAGAACAACAGGAATAATAGGACTAGTATAACTGACGCACAGCACACCTTTCCTAATGTCTGTGCTTTTCTCTCCACTTTACTCCTCTTTTAAGACAGGAACAGCCTGAACTAGATCTCATCACTGGAATGAAAAAGGAAAATATCAAGTCCATTTCCCGGCATAAAAAAGCCACATGTTAAGTTTCATTTAATTGAATCTCTATTGGAAAGTGTAAGTGTTTTTTATTTTGTTTTATTTATGTGTGTTTTTCCTTCTCTGCTCCTTTCTTTGTTGCCTCCCCTCGCTCGCTCTGACAAAAGACGCAAGTCTGCCAAGCCAGGCTGCTCTGGGACGAACCTGTCAATCACCGCTGACGGCACCCTGACAACATGTACGTTAAAAATTAAACCGGCTCTCAAAGCCGACGCGTGACAGCCGAGCCTTTGAAAGTGGCTACAGCGCTCAGCGACAGAGAGGGGAGTACGAGTGAAAAACAAACTAAGAAAACAACAGTGAGATGGGAGGGAAGTGGAGCAAGGGAGTGAGGAGTGAGAGAGAGAGAAAGAGAGAGAGAGAGAGAGAGAGAGAGAGAGAGAGAGAGGAAAAAAGAGAAAAACAAAAAGTTAAAAGTAAAAAAGAATAAGAATCTTAGCATTGATGCTGGGAATTGATGCTTTTTCCCTGCTTTTTTTAATTTAGTGAACCTCTCCTGAGGACACACTGGGGGCTTCCAGGGATGGTGCTGCAGGCCTGCGTGTGCCGTTCAGGGATTATACACACGCACACATATTCAGCCTCCTGTGGGCCTCTCAGTTACACACACACTCACAGCTTCCACAACACGCACCTGCTACCTCAGTCACACAATTCAGTTCCTTAATTTAGGGTTCAGAAGTACATCTGCAGCAGTTACACATGAGGGTCTTACATACAGTGTTTATATGTATATGTATATATTGTACTATGCAAAAGCTTTAAATACTCAAGAAAAGTATACTATACAAATCTGTTTATCTGGTTATTATTTATCTATCAACATTACCATTAACATTAATACAGAACGTTTTTTTGTTTGTTATTGTGTTTGAATTTCCAATCTTCTCCCCATGGCAGCCCAGTATTATTAGTAATTATCATGCAATACCTAGTTTGTCTAATCAATACTTCATTATATTAAACCAGCTGAGCTGTTGATGGAATAGCACAAATCTATGTGACGGCTGGAGGCATCAAGGAGAAATCTGGAATTAAACTTGTGTTTTATGAACAATATCAACTAATGTATTGGAAAAAAACAGTTTGTTTGTTACTTTTTACTTTCACCCTTCTGAGATTAATGGGGTATGTACCATGTACATTTATACCAAAATTAATGATATACAATAGTCCCAAAAATATTTGTACATTCTGCGTTATGCTTAAAATGTATTAATTGTGTTAGGAAACAAAATCCCAACACTGACCATTGCACTTATTTTTTTGGCAAAGAATTACTAAAAGGCAGCTTGTCTGGTTCTGCAAGTTTGCATCCACAATATCTTCTGAGTTCATGATCAAATCAATAAACACAAGTTCACCAACACCATTGTAAGAAGAACAGCTTCAGACTTTAAACTTTTCACCTCTGGGCTTTACAGTACTCTCAGTGCAATCTGGCTGGAATTCTTCTCCAGGCTTTCTCCCACACAAAGAGTCCACCATCAGTTTATATTGTACTAAAAGTGTTCTTCAATTTAAGAGAAATCATTTTTGTTAAACATTATAAACAACTTTATTAAAGTTTACTAGTTTAAATAGTTTGTTTAAATAGTGTCCATTTATTTGGACCACTGTACACTGTACTGTAAATATATGTTAATAAAGAAAACTTTATTGACTGTTTTTTATAAAGATCCTTTCATGGAATTTTCATATTTTGTAGGGGGACAAAAACATGCACATACTGTCAAAACATTCAATGAACATCAGATTTAGAAAGATATGTATGATACAGATGCAGTAGATAGAGACTGGTTTAAAATATACATGTAGGTTAAACCAAAATCATTTGATATTATTTTTTAGGATGCGTAATGGTCTCAGGATATGCACCTTAAAACAAACAACCAAATAAATAAATAAATAACTCACATCATTAGATACATAACTAGATTTGACCTATATTTGTACATTTATTTTACTCTAAGTTTTAAATAAACTCTGTATAAATACATAAATATAAACATTTTGGACATCGGCTCACAATACATTCCTAGTACATAATTTTTAAATATGGCACAACTGTTGCATCTTGCAGGGGCAGCATGGTGGGTAGCACTGTTGCCTTATATATATATTTAAAAATATTGTCAAGAATTGTGATAATATATATTTTTTGCCCACCACTAGTAACTATTACAACTTTTTCAGTAACCACATGTGAGGTTGTGAGGAACTAATCTAAACCTAAAAGTGTATTAGTATATATAAAGAGTGTATATTTTCTCATTTGACATGCACAACACTATATGACTACTCCCATCTGTGCCAAGCACATGGTGCATATAAGAAGACTAGTTTGTACATGCATGTGAATCTCCCTAAATATGTGTGTGTGTGTGTGTGTGTGTGTGTGTGTGTGTGTGTGTGTGTGTGTGTGTGTGTGTGTGTGTGTGTGTGTGAGAAAGAAAAATGACCTGGCTGTACGGCTGAGCCCTTAGCAGTGCCTGCTGCTGAGTTTGATAGGATTTAGAATTTAGAGCACAGAAAGATGAAACAGCCAGTAAATATCTGTCTGCACACTACTTCCAAGATTTATTTTTACAAATAGAGGGAGGGCAACATAGACAGGAGAGAGAGAGAGAGAGAGAGAGAGAGAGAGAGAGAGAGAGCGAGAAAGCAAGAGCAGACGTTTAAAGCTCTACTGCCCTCTGGTGGACTCAAACGTCTACTTCAAGGGGTTTCATGAGCCAATGCTGTTTCCCAAAAGGCGTATAACCCCCAGAGCGGGATGAAATGGGTCTGAAATGATAGGAAAGGTGACTAAAAGCTATGCTCTCTGTATCATTAATGATGATTCTAATACAACATTCGGGAACTTGCCATTCAAGGGGGCAATCTCTCATCAAGTACAGCTCATTCTGCCCTCTTTAAGATTTACTGTGCAAATAACTCCACTACTTTTTATAATCCAACAAGATGGAATCCAACAAAAACAAGAGCAATAAAAAATCTGACCTCCACATTTCTACTGAATGTATACTGTTATATGTCCTATTATTATCCCATGTAATGTGACACCATATTGCAGAGGGGAACGCTACATGCATGAAAGCACCCAGACATCTAGAATGTTGAAAACTAATACCATAACTACAGTACATGCGGCTGTTTAATGGAGAGATTGAGTTTCATCATGCAGACAGGAGCAGGCCGCACACTCCATTACGCATTCCCTCACAGGTCTATTATTAGCGGAACACACAAAGTCAGTTTTCAAACAGCATCTCAGGGAAAGGTGATCAGGAGATGAACAAAAACATTTACTCTCAAGCATTACTTCACTTAAAAACAAATTGCATCATGCTTTATAGCAATTTTCCCTTCTCCTTCTTTTTACTCACAGCTGCTCCTGGCTATGTATCTCGCTATTGCATATGGAAATTGGTATGCATCTTTGAAATATACTAATTAATTTATCGATGTTTACAGCCCCCGTTCCCCTCATTCTTTCTTTTTGACACCCTTTTCTTCTTCTAGCACACTCAGGGGCCACTACTGTAGAGCACTGATAAACTTTAGTACAGTACATACTGCTATATATTTAACAATGGCATCTCAGCCTAATTAAGCAAGACTAGGCCTTTCACACTTATTACATTACCATGACTCCAAAAATTTAAGCTGATCACAATTACTTTTCACATTTGTTAACTTTCACAATTACATGTTTATGCCACAAACAGAAAGTAAATTGGGGTCATTTTCATCTGTTGGGTTGAGACAAATAGATAACATAATTACTGAGACACATCATAGATTTTTCGAAAACTACAGCACCTTTAGAGAGCAGCAGTGATAATTAGTTAGATAATTAATTAATTTGGGCACTTTAGACTTGAATTTTAATAGCAGCATACAATAATCAATTAAATTATTAATCCCTATTTACTTGCAAACAGCACGAGGATGCAATCAATGGTCAAAGCAGGCTTGATGGGCCTGGCAAGGCAAAGACAAAAACACATCACATGTTTATATTGCAATTAATCATAAAATATCAGGATCATGATAATTAAGGCTAATTCTCATAGCAAGAAAAATGATTAGATCACACAATTACATATTTCATAAATGGTATATGTGTAACAATTTCAATACAAAATAGAAAAAAAAACACTAATCTAAAAAAACAGAATCTAAAAAAACACTAAAAAACCAGAATCTAACATTATAGATGCCCCCTCGGCATCTTTTGGTGGTCTCTCACTTGGTGTTTTTCATGAAAAGCATGTAGCATGGGGAAAAGATGTATTTATATCCATCCCATGCATATATGCACAGCTATCTTGAAATATTTCATTTACAAATAAAACATGTACCTTTCTGAGCAAAACAATCTGAGTCATTTAAATTAGAGCTCTACGGAATCAAGACACCTCTAACATGTTGATCTTATCGAATCTTGATTTAAGAACTAAACAAATATCATATCAAACTTAAAAATACATAGTTGCACCCTTGATCTGCAGAGTACATAATAAACTTCATCTCTCCCCACTTGCAAATGATGTATCTGCTCCCTAAAATGCGAGTCCAGCGGGTGAGGTGAATTAACTTCTTTCTCCATCATGGTCATTTGACAGGTTGAGAAAGGGAGGAGGGAAGGAAGGAGGAAGGGCGATGACAGAAAGACACCTCAAAGCTCTGATTACCCTGAGTGGCTGAACCCAACAGTAGTACCTGCTGGGACATCGGCACAGGGCCTCTAAATAAATTGCGAGTGGCCTTAGGCAAAAAGACGAGTCCGCCTTTGATCTCCTTTAGCAGCGAGCGAGGAGAATGTGCAGGCAGTCAATCAAACTCATAAGCCTACACAACAACAGGGAGGACCTTTTTCTATTATTTATTTTCTTAAAAATCATGTATTTCATTATCAGAAGCCGCCCGCGCGCCGGTCGGGGGCGGCGCAATCAATAATTGATACAGCCAACTTTGCGCCTTTTCCTTTGGCACTCTTGTCACTAACTGTTGTCAGAACACATTTGCTTTGATGGCAAATTTGAAGAAGCAAAAAATGACATCACATGTGATTATATATTTAGGGCAGCTGAAAGGCTGGCTCGGCAGCGCTGGAGCACTATTCCCTGCATGTTCAAGGGGCTCCATTGAAGTTTGCGTGTCTGTTGTTGCCAAGCCGTGCCTTAAACACAGCCGTATTGTAAGGTGATCTCTCCTTCTGAGGGAGCAGATAAAAAAAGATCCAAACCTTTTCTCTCTTTTTGTGTGTGTGTCATGTGTCAGTAAACACCATGACTAGTTTTGAAGGAGGCCTGATCACAGGCGAGAAAAACCTACTGTTTAAACTCTGAGCTATGGGGCGGTGGGGGATACATCACGTCAATGCCAGCTCTTTCATTCCCTGGACCTTTCAGACACTTCATAAAAAACGGGGAGGAACTTAGAGGAGCAGGAGAATGCAGGCTCATCCGTCAGTTTAGATATGAGCCGTGACTATGCTCTCCAAGTGCCGAAAGTTGTGAGAGGAAATGCTGTAAAGACTTAAGACTAGGCTTTCAAAAAAGATGAGCAACACCTGCATCCATAATCCACTCAAAAACAAAATGCTAATCAGCATATATGCGGATGAAAGGTAGCACCAGCATACGTGTTCAAAAAGGCCACATATGCTGCTGCTGAATCAGGCACCAAATTCTGAAAAACTTCTGAGAAAAGTTTATATTTTTTCCCCTAAAAGTCAGAGAAGGAGATGCTCTGACAAACTTTCAAATAAAGAAATAACAGCTGCATCCATTATTTGTGGGCACTAGAACCCACCACCACCATCCCCCTCCCCCAAACACCAATTCCTCATCCTTCAATGTGTATCCACCATTTCCTCTTTTAATTATCCCTCAACAGAGAAGATGGAGCACATCAGACGCATCTGTGTAAATCCGAGGCTGGCAGACTCTCAGAGCGCCAGCAGGGCGGACGCTCCGTCTGCTGTGGCCGATAGAGTGGCTCTCTCACTCTGCCAGGGACGCAGGGAGAGGCAGCCTGCAGCTCCGCATAACAACAGCACGATGATCTCTCAGCTGAGGGGTCCTCGTCTTCCTTCACACACACACATGCGCAAGGCTTTGGCTCGGCCCGGCACGGTACATCACACACCGTTTTCAACAACAGATTAGGCCCCGCTTGCACAGACCCACGGCTAATTGGAGACAGAAAGCTGCCATGGCAGCTGCCATTCAACAAGGCCTACGCTATTTCCCTCAGCTTCATAATGCACTTTAAATGACTCGTTTTCTTCTTTAGAACTACACTGAAGGCTTCTTTAAATACTCATCATCTGTGCTGGCAAATTCCTCTGTGTATTCTGCCATCCTCTGATAGGGTACGACAACTAGTGCTTTGGTTCTAAATGGGGAATTATGCATGGAATATAAAATTGATCATTTCTATCTTACATTTTAAAACTCCAGCAGTATATCATTAAACAGAACTAGCAGACAGTCACACGACAATACCTAAACATTTTGGTTTAAACATTTTTCTGTAAACTCAAAGATCCCACTGAATGTTTAAATGATTCTGTGCACAGTTAAAAGGCTTTTCTCTACACTGTTAAAACTGAGGTGTCAAAAATGGTTCTTTTTATACTGAATGATACAACTCAGCCCATCAGTCTGTTACACTTAACCCTGCCTATGGATTAAGCTGTAACTTTTACACTCTTAGCTAAACTGTTCACATTAGACAAATGATCAAAACAATTCTCCAAGTCTTCTTTGGAGAACCAATTTGGTGTGAAACACCTTTTTAAATGTTTAAAGAACTTCCACATCATGTGAAGGTTCTAGGAGGCTCTCTTAAATTGGCAAAATTTGAAATTTCATTAAACTTTTAGAAAGTTCTTGACACTAGCAAATCTCATTTACCAACAGTGTTCTTTAGGGGATCAAATGTGGTTCTTCTATGGCATCCCTATGGTCTTTAACAGTGTATGATGGAGATTAAGGTTGGCTCTTTGAAACATATTTTAAAAACGATGTACAACCCCCAAAATATCCCTTTTTGGAGTTTTACATTATTTTAAAAATGTTGTTCAAACTGTTTTTCTCTATAGCTGCAAATTGAAGTCATTTTTTAGTACTACACTTTCAGGAAAAAAGGTAATAAACTGTCACTGGGGTGACACCTTGAAGGGCACATCTCAGTACCTTTAGTCAGGGAACATATCTGTAAGTTGCAAGACTCCATACACCCCATCTTGTCTCCAGGCTTTTTATTTTATTGTTCTATTACAAAGCATTAGTTTATGGAAATGTCCGAATATGTACTTTTCACCTGAAAAAACTTATTTAAGGTATACAATTGGACCTTAAAACCACCGTTGTACCTTTAAGGATTTACACAGTTTGTATCTTGAAAGAAGAGCCTTACACTAGTGTTTATATGATGCTGCAGACAATTTGCATTCACTCATACTCTTAAAAATAAATGTGTTTTTGGAACCATAGAAGAACCATTTTAGTTTCACAAAAGAGTCTTTTAATGAACGGTTCTTCAGGGAACCCTTCATAAATAAGGCATGAGTGTGAAGCACTTTACAGTTTAACAAATCTATAGTATAAAGGCACTATAGCAGCCAATGTTTTTTTTTCCTAGAACTACACATCCAAGCCAACAACCATTTAAAAATCATTATTTTTTAAAAACGTGGGGAAACACCTCGACTAAAAACTGGGATTTGTTTCAAATCATGTACTGTGTAGTACAAACAGCCTATGGAATTGTGTGAAGTCTACATGTCTTCCCCAAGACCGCACGCAACACCACAATCTCCTCTTGGCCATCTCTACAAAAGTCTCCTAGTCATATCTGGTGGCCTGTAAACAATGCACAGTAGTCATTAGTGAAGTGATCTGCCATATTGCACAGAAATACACAGCGGTTGCACTATGGCTGTACCCCAGCCCAACTCTCTCCAGCCTCCTTCCCGCACTCTCTTATTTGGAGATGAAGCGAAAGATCCTGAGTGTTGGCTTTTTGTTCTCTTGGGGGAAGCGAGTGAGCATGCTGGGGCTTATTTGATGTGCTTCTCTCCGTGTGGGGAGGAGATGTCTTGTAGTGCTTTTAAGATTATTATTTGAGAGCGTGTGAAGAAGGAGAACCGTTCCTGCCGAGTGCCGAGCACCAGTAACACAGTAATTACAAAGCGAAGAAGTAACAGCACAAAATAAGGCCGATAAATCCCTGCCTAAGATATGACAAGCATGTAATATTGATGAGGACAGAAAAGATAAACTGTTCCAAAGCACGAGTACATGATGGCCTCTTTGGGGCCCGTTCTCCGTAAACTAACCGAATCGTGCTCCAAGCCCAATTTAACACCATCTGGCTGGGGTAATATGCCACAATTACTGAGATGAAATAGATACAGATGAGCTTTGAGGATCAATCTTTGTCATTTTTAAAAAGACTGCCTTAAAATGACACATTAAAAGCCTCTATGACTGTCAGCTCAAGTAATTGACTGGGAAATGAAATCTAACTCCAACTTTCACTCCCTCTCAGAGAGAGATTGATTTGCTTTTAATGTGATGCCAGGACGGCAGTCAAAGAACAGTATGGCTATTGTGTTACAGGAGCATTGTCTTTCTTCTGAGTGAAATCTGCAAAAAGCAAACAAAACAGAAAACAGAGCATCACTGAAAGGAGAGGAGACTGAAGCTCGACTTTGAAAAGAAAGGAAAAACCACACACACAAGGGCAACTCTCTTTGGCCTTTCGCCTGTCAGCTGAGGGGCTCGCTTATATGCGAAAGTCGACTGTCCTAGAGTTGAAACAGCCATCACACAAATCACGCCCAGACAACTTGTGATTGCCCCACCACCAACGCTAGCATGGCCTTGCATCATAGCAGGTCTACGGGCAATGTAAGTGAAAGGAGACAACATATTGATGGAAGTTATGTCAACACATTCTACAGCAATCAATAGTGTCAGAATCACTTAAATGTGCTACTGGCCCAAATGAAAAACAAGGCTTTACTGTGCTACGATGAATACAATTACAAAGCTTCCTCCATGATTTGATTTCAGAACTTCTTGGATATTAACCTAACTAAAATGAGACAGCAGCTGTTATTGTTTATCAAAATTCATAGACTAACTCTTTATGACATTCCAAACAGGCACCAAACAAAATATCTGCCACTATGCGGATATTTCACTTAGAGAAGCAGAAAAATGATTCTGACTACAACAAAATCACCAGACCTTATTACTTTCACACTGTAAGTCAGGTGTTTGATAATATAGTTATGTATTTATTTCATTCCACTTATCTATATTTATGTATGCAGTACATTTTGTAATGTTTAGTAATTTTGTAATTGTTTTTATTGCGCCCATGTAACTTTGAAACAACAGAATTTTGCTCTTTTTGAATTTTTGCTTTATTATTTGGCATTAATAAAGTGGGAGAGATTTGGCACAACCTAACACAAGGTAAAATGCTAAAAAAAAAAAAAGAATGTAGTTAAAAAGTTCTACATGGAATGTGCTTTGGTTCATCTATACTGTCCTATAGTATCTCACTGTATAATAGCAAAATCATCTGCAAACTGCAACAGTTTCCTGACAGACAGTTCTCAATATTCACGCTAAAGACTGTTTTTGTATGATGATCTTTTTTCATTGTTTTAATAATTGAATGTTGGGTAAATCACTGGATCCACACATATTTTCATCACCATGGTTCTTGTAGCAGTCTTTAGATGCACATTAACTACTCCAGTGAGAGCTAGCCAGACTAAAGTTGTCCAAAGTAAACAATAGGAGAGGTCTATATGCACCTATAAATTTTAAAAAGTTTACTTCTCTGGAAATTTTTATCCCCACGTTCATCAAAAACTTACAATGGGTGGTATAATATAAGTAAGATATTTTGAAATGACAAAATTTGCTGTTCTTTTTCTGCCAGAGTATACTACAGTTACCTAACGTCAATTGTTCATTAAAGAATGGACAATAAAAAAATCAGGGGAAGTAGTATCTCTGGAATCGAATAAAGTCAGTTATTTACTGGCCCAAGCCAGTAAATAAATCTTAAACAGTAGAAATTTAAGAATGAGGATTCTTTAACATCAAAAGTTGCTTTACTGCTGAAAATGTTTACGTCGCGTCTACTAAGTACTGTCATACATATAGTGAAAGTAACAAAAAGCTTGTTGATTTAACACTCCTGACCTATTGTGGGATGCAGTGAAAGAGCCACATCACCAGGTCATAGCTGAACAAGGCCTGTCGTAGCATTAAGGCCCTCAGCCTGAGGGGCATTTGTAAAGGTAAACTCTAGCACTGGGGATAATAGGAGCAGTGGGTTTAGTTGCCTTTAGAGGCAGGAATAATGGGAAAGGCCTGTGACGTTTCAAAAGGTAAACTCTAGTCTCTCTGACGTGCCTCTGGCACTACAGTGGATATACATGGCCCTTTTCTAAAGAAGAGTATATAAAAGGTCCGTAGGGCCGCAACAACGCGACGGTGTGTACATCCTGCCTTGCAACCATGGGAAAGGTAGGAAATGACTTATGTTTAGGGTCTAAAATCTTTTCTGTCTACACTAACATCAATTAAGTAAGTGTAAAAATGGCAGTTCACAGTTGCTGTTTTCAATGTCACAAATTAGAAACTCGATATGTTTAAAATAATAACCGATCTAGACTAAATATTTACGGTCACTCTAAACAAAACACAATATTGCTTAAACTGAACTGTTAGAACTGCTTAAATCAAACATATCAGTGATATTTCTCAAACTGAAGAGTGTAGAAATCTTTCCTAGGAGGCCTACTCAGTTTGCTGCCATGCAAAAATGATGCAGTTTCTCTGTTCCGTTAGAAGTGTATTCTCCCAGGGCAGTGTTACTAGCTTAGCTGACATCAATACAACATATGTATCAAACATCATCTTACCTCTCTGTTTGGCAGGGAATTAGCACTTTCATACCAAGGATTTACTAAAATTTGCATGACGTGAATCACTAAAGGACTGTATTTGTCTCTTCTTGATAGGCTATATTCTTCTTTGTTGTACTAAAAGTTAAACAGAGGAAAACAGTTTATTGATGAAGACTCACAGAATATTGCCTTATTCTAAAGTATTCGCTACTTGTACATCTAATCTTTAAAATATTCTTTTCACCATTTCACTCTCCCGACAGATCATCTTTTACGAAGGCCGCAATTTCCAGGGGCGCTTTTACGAGTGCTCTGAGGACTGCTACGACACCTTCAGGCACTTCAGCTGCTGCAACTCCATTCGGGTCATGGGGGGTTACTGGGTGGCCTATGAGAAGCCCAACTACATGGGTTATCAGTACATCCTGGGCCGTGGGGAGTACCCTGACTTTCACTACTGGATGGGCTTCAACAATTGCATCAGATCTTGTCAGATGTATCCCCCAGTAAGTCAATCAAACTGATGGGTTTTATTCCCCACTTTAAAACAACTTAACAAATCAATGTCAATCAGTGAAACCTTTGAAGTAATTTATAGATGCGGCATAAAAAGTGTACGAGGGTCCACCAGGAGATTCAGGCATAAAACGGAGTGGAAGACATGCTCTAAAGACTGCACTCCCTCATTATAATTCTATTCATCCCTCTGGTTTGGGGGTTAGAGAGGGGGAAAATCATTGCACTGTCACTAAAGTTTGCTCAACAAAAATGACTAAAAGTCTACTTCAAAAATCACATTTACAGCAGGGTGTCTTGATCAAAGGCTTAGTTCCAACTGCAACATCCAGATTTCAAAGTTTGTGTCTAACATCATGAATGTTGTTTTTTTTATCCCTACACTACAGTACAGAGGAGGCTACAAGATGAGAATCTACAACAGACCTGACATGGCTGGACACATGATGGAGTTCTCAGATGACTGCCCCAACGTCTATGATCGCTTCCACTTCCATGACATCTACTCTGCCCATGTTATGGAGGGCTACTGGATCTTCTATGAGCACCCGCACTACAGAGGCCGCCAGTACTTCCTCAGGCCCGGGGAGTACAGAGCCTGTGCAGACTGGGGCTGCTACAACCCCATGATTGGCTCCTTCAGGAGAATGAGAGGTGGTTTCATGTAGACTGAACTTGAACCTGTGGGATTAGGGTACCATTAAAGGCTGGTTTTAAGAACATGTCTCCAAATCGCCTCTTTTTTTCAAATTATATTAAACTGTTTTGTGTGAAATGCAGCAGAGAAGTCTAGTCAGTAAAGTTCAAACTGCTTCACTGCAATATCAAATCAATACAATAAACTCAAAATAAAGTGGAAGGTTTCAATACATCTTATATTAATCATTTTGGCAAGCTCCACAAAGATATGAACTAGAAAGACTGAAGAAACAAGTCCAACTGCACAAATGCAGATAGCTTTGTGTAGGCCCTCTCCTCGTTTCTGACAGGTCATGTCTGAAACTCTCTTTAACTAAAAGCAGAGTTTGCAACTCTTTTTGTCAGGTGCTCAAAAGTGCAGTGGTTCTGTGTTTCCCATGTGATAAAAAGGGCTCTGATAGAGACAAAGAGGGGCCATACACCAGCCAGACCTATAATGGCATGCAGTCTATAGAACACAATCTGCTGACAGGGCAGAGCTTTGTCAGCCACATACAAAAAGCTCTGAGGAATGCCCAGTCTATAAAAAGGTTCTAGCCTCTGAATGGGCCTGCTCCGGTCTGAACACAGTCACTATGGGCAAGGTAAGCATGCCAAATCACTGTCTGTGGGTACAGGGAGATACTAGAGAAAAGACTACAAATTAAAATCTAGGGTAAGAATCATAAGAATAATATTGAAAATATTTAAGATGAAGGTTTTGCAAGGTATATTGCAACTAATGTGGTGTGAAAGCACAGCAGCCAAACCATTCAGGACTAGCACTCAATGCTGTGGCTAAGAAATGAATAGCAAAGGAGCTGCTCAAAATAAATAAATGTGTGAGAATTGATAGCTGAAAGTTCTCCATTCAATCTCATCTATTTGTACTTTTGTTTTACTATACTGTTGAACTAAACAATAACTTGTAACAAGCAGCATAAGTGCAGAAATCTTGCTAGCTATTAGCTGTGAGGGTTTCAGTGTTGCGGGCCACAGCTGTGCTTTTATGTTTTGCTAGGCATGCGTGCAATTGCACCTAGGCATGAGTGTGTGTGAGTGTATACGTCTGTCTGTTTGCCCTGCGATGGACTGGTGACCTGTCCAAGGTGTATCCTGCCTTCTTCCCAATGACTGCTGGGATAGGCTCCATCTCCCCCATGATCAAGAAGGATAAGTGGCTTATTGACATGATTTGGCTGCTGTCAATTCAATGAAACAGCT
This sequence comes from Pygocentrus nattereri, assembly GCF_015220715.1. Taxonomy (NCBI): domain Eukaryota; kingdom Metazoa; phylum Chordata; class Actinopteri; order Characiformes; family Serrasalmidae; genus Pygocentrus; species Pygocentrus nattereri. The sequence continues at coordinate 22,235,551 of NC_051223.1, forward strand.
TTAGCTGGGGACATTAGCAACCTGAAGCATACCAGTATTATCTTTATTAGTGCTAGTAGTAGTAACATTTTAGTAGTATTCTGCCTTGTACTTGTATTCATAGATTTATAATTGATCATCTGTTTGTGTGTAGATGGCAATACAGTGAAATGGAGTATGAATAACAACTGAACTTGGTCTCTTTTTCCAAGAACACAAAAGAGATATTTTTGTGAGGAAAAAGTATTTTCACAAAAGCTTTTTGTGATATTAGTTGAGACTGGATTAACCAGACTCTTGTTTTGGTTTCTCTCTTTGTCTAAGGGTCATTTTTGAAAATTTCAGACAATAAAGTATTAATTAATATCCCTATGTATATCTCTTATTTTATTTTTTTTAAATGTCCACTTCTCTTCACTGTCCACTCTTACAGATCACCTTCTTCGAGGACAGGAACTTCCAAGGCCGTCACTATGAGTGCACTGGTGACTGTGTTGAGATGCAGTCCCACCTCTCTCGCTGCAACTCCATTCGTGTAGAGAGTGGCTGCTGGATGGCCTATGAGAAGCCCAACTATGCTGGCTATCAGTACATGTTACACAAGGGAGAGTACCCTGACTACCAGCACTGGGCTGGCTTCAATGACTGCATCCGCTCCTGCCGCATGGTACCTCCTGTAAGTGTCTTTTCACAATAGCTATTCACAGTATTCAAATAACACACACACACACACACACACACACACACACACACACACACACACACACACACACACATTTTCTAAGCCGCTTCTCCTTCTGGGTAGCGAGTATTCAAATAACAGTGGATATGAATTATTTGTATAAATATACTGTAGCATGTTCTGAAATATTTTTCCTGTTGCTTTTGGGGTACTTGTTCTATAGCATTTGTTCACTGGATTTTTTTCTATAGGTACTCTTGTTGTAAGGCGGGGCTAGCGTGCTGGATGTGCGTATACGCTATATTTCCAAAAATATTCACTCATTTGCCTTCACACACATTTATGTGAATTTTTTTTTAATTGTATGAGATCCCATTCTTAATCTATAGGGTTTAAAATGATGTCAGCCCACCCTTTGCAGCTATAACAGCTTCAACTCTTATGGGAAGGGTTTCCACAAGGTTTAGGAGTGTGTTTATGGGAATTTTTGACCATTCTTCCAGAAGTGCATTTGTGAGGTCAGACACTGATGTTAGACGAGAAGACCTGGCTCTAACTTATAGGCCTCCACTCTAATTTATCCCAAAGGTGTTCTATCGGGTTGAGGTGCAGGCCAGTCAAGTTCTTCCACACCAAACTCACTCATCCATGTCTTTATGGACCTTGCTTTGTGTACTGGTGCACAGTCATGTTGGAAGAGGAAGGGTCCATCCCCAAACTGTTCCCACAAAGTTGGGAGCATGAAATTGTCCAAAATTGTCTCTTGGTCTGCTGAAGCAATAAGAGTTCCTTTCACTGGAACTAAGGGGCCGAGCCCAACTCCTGAAAAACAACCCCACATCACAATCCCCCACTCCGCCAAGCTTTACACTTGGCACAATGCATTCAGACAAGTACCATTATACTGGCAACCACCAAACCCAGAGTCATCTATTGGATTGCCAGACGAAGAAGCACGATTCATCACTCCAGAGAACATGTTTCCACCGCTCGGAGTCCAGTGGTGGTGCTTTACACCACTGCATTCGACGCTTTGCATTGCGCTTGGTGATGTAAGGCTTGAATGCAGCTGCTTCGACTTGGAAACTCATTCCATGAAGCTCTTTACACTGTTCTTGAGCTAATCTGAAAGTCTGTAGCAATTGACTCTATGAAAAGTTGGCAACCTCTGTGCACAATGCACCTCAGCACCCGCTGACCCCGCTCTATCATTCTACGTGGCCTACCACTTGGTGGCTGAGTTGTTGTCATTCCCTTCCACTTTGTTATACTACCACTGACAGTTGACTGTGGAATATTTAGTAGTGAGGAAATTTCACAAATGGACTTGTTGCACAGGTGGCATCCTATCACGGTACCATGCAGGAATTTACTGAGCTCCTGAGAGTGACCCATTCTTTCAAAAATGTTTGTAGAAGCAGTCTGCATGCCTAGGTGCTTGATTTTATACACCTGTGGCCGTGGAAGTTATTGGAACACCTGAATTCAATTATTTGGATGGTTGACTGAATACTTTTGGAAATATAGTGTATGTCCTGAAGGAAGAGAGAAGTTAGGATAGAGCAAAACTCTGAGCAATAGTTCTTATGTGTGTCAAGACTGGAGCCAGAGACAGCATGTAGTAAAGTTTACAGTTGTGGAAAAGCTGTATGCCTCCTTCCATAGCAGCAAATGTTATGTGGTATCAGGATGTTGCAAGCTCACACTGGGAGATATTAACTGCATTCTAAAGCCTTGGCTGAAGCTGAAATAGGCTGCATTTCTGCAGTTCCAAAGTGAAGGATCCTTCGTATACAGCATAGAAAAGCAGCCTACGTTTGGAGTGATTTCAAGGATGCATCAGATGTATCCTTCCCAGCCTTCGGTTACCCACAGTTCGCGAGCGACGCTAAGGAGAAAAAAAAACAGCACAAAGAAAATAAGGGAAAACTAAGCTGTTGGAGTAGAGCATGTTTTAAAATGTAAATTGTTCACATACTTGAATTCGTCTTCGTTAGCTACCTTATAAAGTGTAAAAATGTAAGTTTATTGTAGTACATAAGGATATATCCTCCATTTCTGTGAAATGGAAAAGCAACAAACACAATGCAGTGGGCCCTATTTTCTCTCACCAGTTCCCTCATTAATTTTTCACTGCTCTGGTGACATCACCATGCAGCCTGGTTAGTACTGTTCCATTTGTGTGACCTATAGGCTACTTAGAAAAAGTTTTCATAGGACAGTCCTACCAAGGACCTGCACTACCAGCCTAGGCTATTGCCTATTCATTCAGCTAATAGCATGAGCCACAAAGCTAACACAGAGCGTGAAGGATGGAGCACTGGCTTGAAAAATTGAGGAGGATATTAGTAAACAGACACTACTGTGTGCTCAGCTGCAGCACAGTGAGAATCAGCTCGGCTGTGAGGATGGTGGGAGAGATGGGGAAGTGGAGAAAGAACTGGGTGGGAGTGTGGAAGCTAGTGCTGAAGCTAACTGCAAGGTTGTGCCATCAGGTGTTGCATTAGAAACCCTGAGAATGAATGTAAGCAAAGAAGAGTTGAATGTAAAGACCCCTAAACTTTCAGATAAAACAGACTGGGAGGCATTCTATGCACAATTTGAACTGATTGTTCAAGTGGCCAGATGAACAGAAAGTCTTGCAGCTGGCACACTGTTTGATAATGCTTTAGATTCCCTGCTTCTACTCGATCTGAGTGAAAGATCTGACTACAGTGCTTTAGTTGGGGCACTTCTGAAGCATTTTGGTCAGTGCTACAAGCCTGAGCTGTTTTCATCCGAAATGCAGGACCGCCATAGACTGGCAGGGAAGTCACTAAGTGCCCCACCTAATGATATGAAGATGCTAGCTAGATAAGCATATGCTCACATGTGGCCCCAAGCTCAAACGTATTATGGCAGTGGTGGGGCACACATCTACATCTGATTTTTACCATATTTCCATCCACATAGAGAAAGTTGTATGCACGCTGTCGATAAATACTGGGTCGACTCTTACAGTGGCCCATCCTGAAGTGGTCCCTGTGGGGGTCTTTCTGGAGGATACAATAGTCCACCTATGCATCGTGACTCGTTAGTTAGCACCAATGAAGAGTAGAGGGTGGCTGACCCTTTTGAGGCCCTAAAGCAAGACCTAATGAATGTGCCTGTCCTGGCACCCCAAGACACCAACATGCCCTTTGTATTGGACACAGAAGCTACAGAATTCACTATAGCCCACAGTGCAATTAAACAACATGGTAATGCTGTTGCCTTGTCCTGGTGTCCAGTACTGTGAGTGCGGGGAAGTCAGAGAGCAGGAGCTGAGACAAGGAGAAGGCATACAGGTTAAGGTGGGGCTGTGGGCCAAAGTTGACACCCTTCCACAGCAGGCCTAGACTGAGTCATTGACTGGGGGAAGAGATGATAGATAGCCTTGCCTCAAAGGCTGCAGGAGGAAGTTTTAAAAGCTATATATGGCTCAGCGGAGTCTGGTCATTTCAGAGTCATAAAAGGCATGTCTTGTGTACTGCACGCAAAGAACCCCAGGGGCAGGCTCAAGCCCAGTTCCAGCAGTTTCCAGCTATTCCATCCAAGCACCAGCATGGCTGGGACAAACACATGCCCCTGGTCCTCATCGTGGATTGTACTGCAGTCCAAGATTCAACCTTGTGTACCCCAGCCCTACTAATGCTGAGGAGGGAAATCAGGACCCTTGCAGAACTAGCTTTTGTTCCCCTCCCAGACACCCTACCAGAACCAGCAGGCCTAGAGTACAGTCAGTGGCTCCAAGATCACAGAGCACAAGCCTATGCTACAGAAGCAGCTGCTGAGCGTGGCATGCAACAGAAAAGGGGTGGCACTTTGCAGTTAGAGACTAAAGACCAAAGAAAAAGAAGGATAAATTCAAGGACAAGGACTTGAATTGGACAGCCACTGGGTAGGACTGTGCTGGGTCCTAGAAAGGTTAGGAGATGTTGTGTAGAGTGCAGCTCCCACCCTGCGGATGCAAAGTGGTACTACACTGTGACAGGCTGGCCCAGGCTGGCTGCACCAGACCACACCTGCAGCGGGTGATGGAGCATTGGGAACTCCCGCTGAACTTGATTCCCCTTCCAATGATTCCCCTCAACCCCAGTCTGGACAGACTTCTCTCGAGCCTAGGGGTCCGCCACCCTGGCACAACCCAGAAGGAGGTGGTGCTTCCAGCTTGGTTTAAGGAGTTTGTAATTCCTCAGAATCAAGGACATTTGTCAGGATGGGGTAGTGTAGCGTGTTTAGGATTTTCTTTCCTATTAGTTTTGGGGTGGTTGTTCTAGAGCATTTATTTGCTGTTTTTTTTCTTTTCTTTCTGTTCTTTTATATTCCAGTGAAAAGTTAAGTGTGAAATAGAGCAGAACAGTATACTTAGTGAGGTTAAAGGTTCACACTAGCACACTGCCAAAATCAAATCAATATAAAAGTAAACTCAGGGCAGTGTGGAAGTTTGTATTGAACTTGAGTTATCAGGAAGTTCATTCTGGTTAAAAAAATATTTGTGGCTTTAAGGAAATGTCTCAAAATTGGCTCCTTCTTTTTTAATGTTCTGTATGAATGATAATGAGAAATCTCACCAAATTTCCTTCTAATAGCATGGAAATTACACAATGAAGATCTTTGAATGCTCTGATTTTTAAGAACATGCCTCCAAATCTTTATTGAATTGGGGAGTACATGATGAAGGTCTTTCAATGTTCTGATTTTGGGGCTTTAAGAACATGGCTTCTTTCTTTTTTAATGTTCTGTATGAAATGATAATGAAATCTCACCAAATTTCCTTCCAGTACACTGGAAACTACAGGATGAAGATCTTTGAGCGCTCTGATTTTGCTGGCCAGGCCATGGAGCTGATGGAGGACTGCCCTGATCTACGTGAGCGCTTCCACAACGGGGACGTCTCCTCTGCTAATGTCATGGAGGGTTTCTGGATCCTTCACGAGCATCCCAACTATAGTGGCCGGCAGTACTTCCTCCGACCTGGGGAATACAGGAGGTTCAATGAGTGGGGCAGTCCCAGTCCCGCCATGGGCTCCTTGAAGCGTATTACTGATTTCAACTGAAAACCTTTTGTGGAAAACTTAGCAACCCAACTGTGCCTTTCCCAGCATGAGCTATTCTTGCTACAATTAAGCAAGGCCTGACACCACAGGGCCTGTGGAACTGTGCAGTCTTTGAATTTGTGCTTTATGCCATAACTCGGCACTGTACCCAAATGCCTCTGTTTAAAGTAGCTATGGTGAATGTCTGCTTTGTTTCTTCTGTTGACTAAGTAAACTGCTTTCCTAGCACCCTTCCACCACCCTTTTCTGCTAGAAATAACAATAAATGAAAATTTGATTAAAGTCAAATAAAAGACTTTTATACTGCTTACATTATAGTATTTAATGCGGTACTGATCCCAGTGTTTTACCATCACATTTACAACTTGTTACTACCACATTAAATGCCATACAATGTTCACTGTTTCATATGCATTCAGATTAGGTCAGGAATGACATCAGCGCAGCTAAAAGACAAAGGAATATTATCAAGGAAACAGGCCGGTTCTTTGAGCTGAGTTATTGAAGAACAAAAAGGGGGCATCTGAGGATGGGAATGTAGGAGTCTTTATAAGATCACATGGTACGTAGAAGGCGCTTTGGGCCCATGAAAGAAGCCCGTATTAGCTACACATCACAGGGCAGTGCAGACTCAAAGAGGAAGAGTCAAAGTGGTCTGGTACTAGCCGCAAGCATGCAGTTCTCTCAGAACACAAAACAAAACCAAGTCCATATCCCAGCTCATGCATTTTTCATAGGCTAAGGATACCAAGTCCTTTTAGAGATAAATATCAATTATTGAAATTGTTAATTAGGCACCCATAATTGGCGAAGATACAAATGAATAAATAACTTTGACGATTAATTATTGATTTGAAAGAAATTTGAGCTCTGTAGGGAGCACGTTTGAGAGTCTCTCAAGATCAAGCAAAACAAGAAATATGAGTTTTGGCCTTGAGTAATGTTCAATTAAAGCTGTGGCAAATTTGCTATGAAAAGTCTGACAGCTTGCGATGCTGAACTCCTACATCCACAGACCCCTCTTCTCCTTGAGACCTTTAACATGATGTCTCTCGCATTGTTATCAGTCCATGACAGAAAGTCACAGTTGCCACGTGCACTGATAAACGATATGCAGTCAAATTGACCTTAATTTCTTAAATTACTTAAATACTTCATATTTTCTTAAATTAAGCTCACCTTATTGTAGATATCCTATTGAATAATCAATTATTTATTTTTTCTGTTTAACGCAGCCTATATCGGCCTGTAGGTGTCATTTTTTTTCTTTCATATATTAAACCATGTTACCAATAAATAAATAAATACTAAAAAAGTTCACTTCCTCACAATGCAGTTTTAAAAAGCTATGTAGAGCCTAGCACTTAAAACAATCCCTACAACAGTTAGTTTCTCTCACACAAGCTGATTGGTTGAGAGGCGTTCTAACCGTGCTGATATTTCGCTTCAGGGGTTTTTCAGGAACACTGTATCACTCCGCTGAGACGCCGTTTCAAAAGACTTAGAAGATGCTCAAGCTATTTGAACGTTTTTACGACTTACTTGGCGCACAAACGGAAATGGATACTTTTAAGATCACATTTGACCGACAGCCGATTTGGTCAGACTGTGAAGATGAGACTACACTAAATTCCCAAGCTGTCCATCGGTCTGTGTATGGAGCTGGAGAACGAACTCCCGGTGTTGTGCCGAATTCGGCACCCCTGCCGCGTGTAGCACCCCCTCACGGGAGCCCGCGCGCAAAGTCTTTTGGTCGAAAGCGGAGGTAACCCGCTTTTACTTTACATATATCGATTTGAAGAACTTGCAAAACATCACTTTCATTTTGATCAACAACACAATAAATTGCTGTTTTACAGAACAGAAATAGCCAGATGTTCTTCTGAAGTACAGCGACTCGTAAATATACAATAATACAAATAGTAGTATACAATATAATACAATAATACAAAAGTATAATATAGCCCTCATACACCACTGCTTACTTATTCTACCACCTAGCAGTCTGCGCTGACCTTGTATGCAGCAAAACTTGTACGTTGCTATTTATCAACAAAATATACATCTGAATTTCACCTACTCGTGTCACGTTTCTCACCAGTCTGGATCAGGTTCTTTAGGTTTTACACTGTAAAGGCAGTGAGTTGTAAAAACTCTCAGGAGATGCAACAAATTATAAATCGGGATGCACGCTTATTGCTGCCATGTAACTTGAATGGATACATACAGTTTGCAAATACATGCTGCTAAAATCATTTCATGGTGGACTCAAAAGAAAGAAAATGACAGGGAAGTGCTTTCTATAGCAGAACACTGGCCAGGAAATGCCAGTTTTTGCTAAATTGGTGTTGCATCCCTGAAAATTGCAGAAAACACATGCTGGCCCTACGTGTATATTACTAATATATTTCATAGTTCTATTCATTAAAAAAGTTTACAAGAAGATGCTTTACAAGTGAGTCCACCTTTCAGGAGAAGAACCCTCTGTTAGTTCTGGCTGGGGGGTTGTTGCATCTATGATACTTGTATAGGTTTCACATGTTGGTCACAATCCCTGACGGAGAAGCGGCTTAGAAAATGGATGGATGGATGGATGTTGGTCACAATTATGTGTGATTAAAAACATATTATAGTTGTGTCAACAGAGAGAAAGAAATAGGGTGGTCCCTTTTTAGGGAGTCCACCTACCAGAAAATGCACCCCCTCTAAAATCCGGATACATCATTATTACATCCATGATACTTACAGGTATCACATATTGGTCTGAAATATATGTGATTAAAACATATCGTAGTTGCGTCAACAGAAAGAAAGTTATAGGGGGATGCCTCTTAAGGCAGTCCACTCCCTGGAAATGCACTTCCTCTCATATCTGGCTACATTATTATTATGCCTGTGATACTTATACAGGTGTCACATATTGGTGCCAAATATGCATTACCAAACATGTTTCATAGTAGAATCAACAATCTGGGAAATGCACTGCTTCTCAAATCTGGCTAAATTGTTTTTACATCCAGGATGCTTATACAGGTCATGCATATTAGTTCCATATGTATATTTTTGTTTATTTTGTTGATAAATAGCAACGTACAAGTTTTGCTGCATACAAGGTCAGCGCAGACTGCTAGGAGGTAGAATAAGTAAGCAGTGGTGTATGTGGGCTATATTATACTTTTGCACTTTTTACTTTTTATTTACGAGTCGCTGTACTTCAGAAGAACATCTGGGCTATTTCTGTTCTGTAAAACAGCAATTTATTGTGTTGTTGATCAAAGTGAAAGTGATGTTTTGCAAGTTCTTCAAATCGATATATGTAAAGTAAAAGCGGGTTACCTCCGCTTTCGACCAAAAGACTTTGCGCGAGGTGCTACTCGCGGCAGGGGCGCCGAATTCGGCACAACACTGGCTGCGCAGCGAGCGAGCATAGCTCGTTACTCTGACGTAGAAACAAGCTGATTGTTAAGGAACTGTGCATTGGTGGAAGGAAAACATTAAATGTCACGTTCACGGCCCAATTTATCAATTTCTTACTTTATTTATTTAACTGTAAAAGCCATAGAACACTCAGCGATAACACACGACCTCCAATGACTTAGACTTAGACAGACTTTATAGTCGTTCAAATTAACACCGTGCAGTGCACATAAGAACGAAATTTCGCTGCCTTGGCTCAGAGTACATCGGTAGTGCAACGTGTAGAGCATATGTAAACATATGTATGTCGGCAGATGAATAATTTTTCAATAAGTATATGTACATGAGTATATTGCACTGGAGGTCCCATGTATGAGGTAATCTAAAAAGAAGGAATTGGAGCAGCATGTTATTTAGAGTGCAGCAGTCTTATGGCGTGTGGGAAGAAGCTGTTTTTGAACCTGGCTGTTCTGCTTTGAAGACTTCGGAACCTCCTTCCAGCAGCGAGAACAGTCCATGGTGTGGGTAGGAGCTGTCTCTGTTTATGTTCTTAGCTCTGGTCAGACAGCAACGTTTTGCAGTCCTGTACTGGAGGGAGAGAAGTCCCAATAATTCTCTCTGCTGTCCTAACCACCCTCTGCAGGGTCTTCCAGTCAGAAGCGCTGCAGGCTCCTGCCCAGACAGAGATGCAGCTGGTCAGTATGCTCTCTACAGTGTCTCAGGAAGTGCATGCGCTGCTGAGCTCTTTTGACCAGAGCTTCAGTGTGGGTGGACCAGGTCAAAGTGTCTGTCATCTGTACCCCCAGGAACTTTGTTTTGCTGACTATCTCTACTGCTGTGTCCTTGATGAAGAGTGGTGTGTGGTTGGGTTGGCTCCTCCTGAAGTCAACGATGATCTCTTTGGTTTTCTCAACGTTCAGGACCTGGTTGTTGGTTTCACACCAGTCAACCAGATGGTTCACCTCCTCTCTGTAGTGCAGGTCGTTGTCATCCTGGATTAGGCCCACTACTGTTGTGTCGTCTGTAAACTTCACAATGTGGTTGGTGGTGGACCTGGCGGAGCAGTCATGGGTCATCAGTGTATTGCTTAATTAACATCAACAGTGGAGCCCTTTTGGGTGCTATATAGAACTACTTTTTAAAGGTTCTTTAAAGAACAGTAGTGTCGTTTAATATTCTGTTAAATAGCTATTAGGTACAAGTTATTCATTTTTCAGCACCAGGAAAAATGTAGAAAATATATTTAACAGAAAATGACACAGAAAAACAACTAAACATCCATCCATCCATCCATCCATTTTCAAAGCCGCTTCTCCGTCAGGGTCGCGGGGGGATGCTGGAGCCTATTCCAGCAGTCTTCGGGCGGAAGACAACTAAACATAAGATCAGGTTTTTCAGTTTTTCAAAAAGACCGATAGGGTTATTTTTCCACACCCCAAAAGTTCAGTATTAGAAGTTGGTACGTACGATCAAAATAATCCAAAACACATTCAGTGATGTTGAGGTCTGGACTCCACAAGCACACCAGCAGCTTCTTTGTTTGAACGGCAAATTTTCTTTTTTATGTCCATTTTCTCTCAGTAACGGCTTCTTGACAGCCCCACGTTCTTTCAGACCCATAGCATAGCAGAGCTGTCTTCTCAAACTGGAAGGTGGGACAAAAACAGTCAAAAACAGATTTTTTTTTTCAGATCTTCAAGACTGGAGCTTAATCCCCCCCCCCTCTCTCTCAAAGCTTTAAGTACTGTCTATCTGATGGTGACAGTTTTGGTTTTCTACCACCAAACCTGTCACGGTTGTTAGAAATTCTGTTTTCTCTTCATCTTCTAATCATTTTTTGAACTCCAGTTTTGGAAGCTCTAGTTTTTCTTTTCTTTTCTCATTTGATTTTCTCCACGCTTGTGCAAACTGGTTATCTTATGTTTAATCTCATCAGAATTATCTCCTGACAAATGAATAACTTATACTTAAAGGCTGTTTTGTCTCAAAATGAAATAAGAGTAGTCTCTGACATGGTACACTGTACTGTACATACTCATCATTTTGCAAGCAGGTTCTGCATACAATCATTAGGCTCTATAAAGAACAATGCTTTATTAGTTTTGTTAATTCATCTTCATTTTGATTTTTTTGTTTTACTTTATTAGATTATTTCATGTAGCCTACTTAACAAAATCAATGTAGTAGTAATAATAATAACTGATGCAGTACAACTGATAATGAAAGCCTAACAGAGACACCTGTAAGCATGTAAATGTTTTTTTAAGTAGTCATGATTCAGTAGAAGACCCCCATTTTTAAGAGTGTAGATATGACTGTCATGTCTTGCCAACTATATTACATCCATGTAGAATATCTGAATATTGTTTAGCATTTAAGTGCATAAGATATTGTCAATTTAAGGTATCAATTTTGAGAGAAATATAGACAAAGCAAGCAATAAATGAGAAATATCTGGAAATAATGAATAACTGATTTGGCTGCTAGAACAAGACAGGGTTTGGTGAATTGTTTTGGCCAAGGTCAGACCAGTCCATGATCTAATTAACCTTTTTCTAAAGAAAAGACAGGGATAGTCAAGGTCAAGAATATGTGATCTGTTCTGTGTCCTTAAGGTTGACTGCTGTGTGAGATTTGAAGGAAAATTCACACTAAAATTGCCTTTGTTTTTTAGCAGTGAGATTCAGTGCTGTTTTTATTGTCTTTCATCCAAATCAGACATTGATCATAGATCTTAGGCACGCTAAAGTTGGAACACAAGACTACATGAATAAGACTGTGCTTCTCTTCATCTCCAGATCTTTTGCTTTTTGATGAGAGAGCTCATTGAGCGTAAACAGCACATTTTGGAGAATGAAAAGGATTCGCATGTCAAAAGGCAGTGGCACTTTCATGGCAAGACTCCGTTTTCTCTCAGCTGCTTCTTCTCTCCTAATAGCTACATAATTAATCCTCTGTAGCATTGTATTCACTCTTCCATTCCACACTCACTGTAGAGCCTTTCCCTTAAGAAAGCGTCTTGAAGTCTCACACGCTGACAGGCAGCTGAGAGATATATAAAGATTAATGAATTAATATAAAATTGCCCCAGCGTCCCGAGCTTTCTCTGCACTGTGAAAAGAGGAAACCTAACTATTAAACTGGGTAGGCACCCTCGCTCTTTTAAAACCAATGTGAAGGCAGCAATGCTAAATGCAGAGGCTGTTAGACATGTATGCAAAACGTTTATTGTACAAAGCAAATATAATACAAAAGGTCCTGTACATCTTCATCAGTGTACTCCGCTTATCAACAACACCTTCTTTGGAATGTTAAAGCACTTTGACATCTCAGATGATAAACTCTCCAGCAGATGATGCAATTGACAAATCTATGATGGCAAACCTATGATGGCTTTGGCTGAAACGACTGGAGGCTGACCACTGTGCCACACATTCCCATTATCACGTTCATATTAAAAAATGACTTTTTGTTGCTGCTAAGGGGAAGATTTCATCTTTTTTCATTAGTTTAGGTACTGTAGGTAAACAGCAAAAACCAACCAAAATTCTCATTTAGCCCAATGTCTCCTTCATGAAAACATGACTTCTCTTAAAATAGTAATTGTCTTAAGTAATAAATATACTACTGGTTTTAAAAGCACTGCACCTTTTGGCAATTGTCCACTTACACTAATATAACACATTAACTCAAATCTTGGGCATAGCTGTGTCTAGGTGATCAATTTACAGTTTAAGTTTACTCTTGCTATTATTGTTCCTTTGAGCTGGACAGCTTCCCAGAGACAGATCAATTATCAAAGCATTGATCTATTACATATCATACTAGCAACAGTTATGGTGCACTTTCTCTGTATTTGATGCGGTGGAGTGGGCACTACAAATAAATGTTTATACAGTCGTAAGCAACAGTTTGACCAGCCCTCATCAAATGACACTTTTTGTTGACTGAAAATAAGTTAACATCCTATACAGGGAACAAACCTAAAATGTTCTGCAATTTTTAAGTGTACAATTTCTATTTATTCATTGAGTTTAACACATACAAAAAATAAAGTACAAAATATGCCGTAACTTCTGCCCAAGCCACTTTTTTCACTCTTTCCCCAATGCTACATTCAGCAAATAAACAGTAACTGTGTATTAAAATGTGCAGAAATGTGTTCTCTGTAGATGATAGATTAACTTATTTACAGAAAATCAAGAAAACATAATTTGACAGGGCGTGCCCAAACTTTTGCACAGAACCATAATTCTATACACTGTTAAAGGAGGCATGTCATTCTTGGATACACCTGAAGTTTTGATTTTGCCATACTAAATTCATACACAGCTACACAATTTTAATGACTATCAGTACCATATAGAATCAGGAATGAACAATGCTAATAAGCCTGAAGCAGAATCTCAGCAATAATGCAAAAATGGAGCCGGCGTAACCACAGGAATGAAAACATTTCCCTAAATGTGAAGCTACTGTACACTACTGCTACGAAGGTAGAAAGCCAAAGTGTCCATTACTGAACGGTTATTTCTCATAACATGGAACTTATGGATAAGCCACAGCATTCAACGAACAAATACAAATTGAGATATCTGAACTGCTTTGCTCATTACTGCATCAGGCCAATTAACTACGCTGAGGTAGAAGCATAGCCTAAATGCTAACTGTGAAACCCCATTTAGAAGTCAATTGTAAATTAATGCAAATGCCATTATGTTCTAATTAAAACATACTGGACTCCCAACAAGTACCAATAAGCAATGATTTCAGGTCACAGAGGGGCTCTTTTGAGGAGTGGATGAGCATCTGAGCAATGACAACATAAAAAATTACATTTCTTTTTTAGTAGTTCTAGTTAGATGTTCTCTGTCCAGTCAGAGGTTGTGCAACAGGAAGGTTCTCATGCAGAAACTTCATGCTGCCCTGCTCAGAGAAATCTGCAGCAGTTTGGCCATCTCCTCGCAAAACCCACTTAGTAGTCAGGAGCCCTTCGAGCCCTACAGGCCCACGGGCATGGATACGAGCAGTGCTGATGCCAACCTCCGCACCTAAAGCAGATGACAAGGTCAGTGGAGAATTACTGTTGGTTTAAGCAACATACGGTCATAATTGAAACACTGAACACTGCCCCCTTTGTCCAATAATATAAGAATATTATATTATGTGCCTTACTTTCTACTGAGCAAAATTTATCACACTGGTAAAAGTGGAGTAAATATATCTCAGAGGTCTCAGGATGTTAACTTTATCAGGTTTAAACATTGCATGGCAAGTTAACATGAAAAGTGCAGCTTTAATACCTTAATCCCTTACAGTCCACAAACTACCATTTAAAAGGGAATAGGAAGAAAAATCACCACTCAATAGTTTGGACTAATTTTGTTGTAGGTACACTCATACATTTACTCTTATATGATACTAAAATTTCATAGGTTTCATCTGAATTGCAGAAAACTAAAAAAAGTTAAAAAATTTGTTGTTTTCAAAAAACAAATAAATAAAATAAAATAAAATCAACAGAACTGTAGATGATATAGATGATTCAGTAATGACTAAAAGCTGTTGAGCACTCAAGTCAACTATAATGAAATTAGTACATTTTTTATTAATTTAACAACTCGTTGTTCAAAAAAAAAGTCCAGCTTATATTATTTCAAACATTTGTACAGTAGTATATGTGAATCCACACTCCATTCCATACATCCTCACTCTACATAACCTCCATAGGAGTTACCAGCAAATACTATTAAACCAATGATAGCTACTGAACAATGCATCACATAGGATCACTACCTGAACAATAATGAAAGGGTTCAAGACACTGAAACTGTAGAACTAGAAAAAAGCAAACTTACCAAGACCGAAGCGATATCCATCTGCAAACCGTGAGCTGGCATTCCAGAACACACAGGCACTGTCCACCAACTGCAGAAACTGCTCTGCTGTCTCCTCTGCAAGCAGTGACATTCAGCAAATTTGTTATATAAACACATTTTAATATATGGAAGATGTAACTACATTTCTTACTAATAAAGAATGGTTAAATGACTGGCCAAAATAATTATTTTAGTGTCCTTTGTAAGACAACATCTTTGCCACAAGATGGCACTATTGGAGCTAAAATACTACACACCATCCACATCAGTGAAGTCTGTAGCATCTTAATTCAAGCATCCAACATCCTATATTGTTAATAACTAAAAAAACTCAAGTTGGTGCAACGTAAAATGTGTAATTATTCATTATTTCTACAGATCTCCAACAGATCTGTACTGCTCAGTATGTGTGCCAAGTCTAAATCAATATAGATTAACTAAGATGACAGAGTTTGAGCTTTACCATTTTCAGTAATGATGACATCAGTATGTGAACTGCCATATTTATGAATGTGATCCACAGCCTCCTGCATGCTGTCCACCACTTCTATGCAGCACTCCAAATCTCCATACTCTGTACGCAGAGATTTCACCTCTGAAGGGCTGAATGTCAGGTATGATGCAAACCTAGGGCCAGCATGTATCTTCACCTGTATAAGCAACCATCGATTAACAATCAATAAAGTACAGCTAAACAAATAAAGAACATATTTTTCCAACAATCTTACTTGTTCTGTTCTCAGCATGTCAATGATCTGGTCAAAAAGCGGAGTTCGGAGCACATCTCTGTGAACCAGGAGGGTTTCCATTGCATTGCAGGCTGCAGGGTAGTCACATTTTGAGTCCCTGACTGCAGAGAAACATTAACAAACCAAAAAAATAAATAAATAAATATCATCATTCATACATACATATTCACTGCCTGTGCTACCACTGTATGTAATGCAACCACATGAAATATGCATGTTAATTTTTTACCAATTTTGAGGACTTTATCAATGCTGGCCTCATGGTCAACATAGACGTGACAGATGCCCTCACTGTGGCCCAGCACAGGAATTCCCTTAGCAGCACGCTGGATGTCTCTGACCAGCTGAGACGACCCACGAGGAATAATCAGATCAATCATTTTCTCCAGACGACACAGATCCTCCACCTCCTCTCGTGTGCTCACCTGCAACACACAGCAAAACACAATTAACGACTTGGATAACAGACACATATCAGAGCATAATCATGGCAAAGAAAACATTGCAAGAAATTAATATTTACATCACACTTCTTACCAGCTGGATGGCATCTCTGACATTATGCACGGACAGAGCTTCTTGGGCTAGCTCATGTAAAATGCGGTTGGTGTTAGCTGCCTCTTTTCCACCTTTCAGGAGCAAAGCATTCCCACTTGCGATAGCTAAAGCAGAAACCTGTTGAGAAAACTCAGAGTCAAATTTTAACATGGATTCTGGGTATGCATGGAGAGGGACATGAAGAGAGAAGGACCTGAGGCAGGCAGTCTGGTCGGGATTCAAAGATGACAAGCAGTACTCCAATGGGAACAGTGATCTGCTCTAGATCCAGGTTGTTGGCCACACGGGTCCTCCGCAGGACTCTTCCCACACTGTCCTGAGAGGACACTGCAATCTGCCGAAGGCCAATGGCCAAACTGTTCAGCTTAGATGGGGACAAGCTCAGCCGTTTCAGCATCGAAGCAGGCATACGCCCTATCACATCAGAGAGAAGCAGTGGAGTCTTCAGTTCACTGTAAAAACACTGAGGCCTTTCAAATAAACAGGCCAAATTCACTTAATGAAATCACATCAGTGACCTATGTTTACAAGTGTTAAAGGGGCAATTATCATGCAAAACAGCCAATCTGAATTTTTGCGAAATCATAAAAAACAAGTTTTTTACATATTTCCACCTATTCAGCCTACAGTGGTTTGCATTCACCCACTCACACTGAAGTTATAAGAAATATTTCAGTCCAGAATGAAGCACAACACAATGCAGCCAAACAGAAGAGAGATCATTTACATATACACTATATTGCCAAAAGTATTCACTTACATCGGAACTTGAGTGAAATCCCACTCTTAACTCATAAGGTTTAATATGATGTCAGCTAGAACAGCTTCAACTCCTCTGGGAAGGCTTTCCACAAGGTTTAGGCTCGCAGTCTCTGCTTCAATTCATGCCAAAGGTGTTCTATCGAGTTGAGGTCAGGCCAGTCAAGTTCTTCCACACCAAATTCGCTCATGCGTGTCTATACGGACCTTGCTTTGTGCACTGGTGTGCAGTCATGTTGGAACTGAAAAGGGCCATCCCCAAACTGTTTCCACAAAGTTGGAAGCATGAAATTGTGAAAAATCTCTTGGTCTGCTGAAGCATTAAGGGTTCCTTTCACTGGAACTGAGGGGCCGAGCCTAACTCCTGAAAAACAACCCCACACCATAATCCCCCCTCTACCAAACTTTACACTTGGCACAATGCAGTCAGACAATTACCATTCTCATGGCAACCGCCAAAACCAGACTTGGCCATCGGAGATAGAGACCATGCCAGACAGAGAAGCATGATTCGTCACTCCAGAGAAGTAAGTAAGTAAGTAAAACTGTGAGTCACTCTGGAAAAGTGCTATATAAATAAAGTGCTTTACAAAGAACTTACAAATAAAATACAAAACAATTAAGATCATTATGATTATATACTCAAATAAGTAAAACACACAGTTAGTACGTGGAACAGTTAATAACCCCTGATTTGAAGACCTTAAAGTTCTCGCGCTATGAAGAGGACGCAAGAGCTCTGTAATGTATGCTAGAGCCTCGTTATGAACAGCCTGATAAGTAAGCATTAATATTTTAAAATCTTTCAGGCAACCAGTGCAGAGAAGCCAATACTGGTGTAATATGTTCCCTGCGCTTTGTCCTAGTGAGAAGATGAGCAGCTGCATTTTGAACAAGCTGTAGACGAGCCACCTCTCTCTGACAAGTAAATAAGGCTTTGCAGTAGTCCAAACGGGTGGAGACAAAAGCATGAATAATTTTTTCAATGTCAGAAAAGGGCAATAAATTTCTAATTTTATTAATATTTCCAAGTTGAAAAAAGCAGGACTGAAGAAGGTTCTTGATGTGTAAGGACAAACTGAGGTGGGAGTCAAAAGTCACACCGAGATTTCTCACAAAGGGCTTTGCCTTTAAACCTGTTTGATTAAAAATAAAACCATTTTAGTGCTGTCCCAGAAATTCCAGCCCATTGACTCAAACTTTCCAATAAAATACCATGATCAATGGTATCAAAAGCTGCGCTTATGTCCAAAAGAATTAAAAGTGATACCTCACCAGCATCAGCATGCATTAAAAGATCATTTAAGACTCTCAGAAGAGCTGTCTCAGTCCTATGTTTTGGGTGAAAGCCAGATTGAAATTTTTCCAGAATGGTGTTGTCTTTGAAAAATTGCATAAGTTGAAACTGTCTTCTCCAAAATCTTGGAAATAAAAGGTAATTTAGAGATAGGCCTAAAATTATTACAATTTGATGAATAAAGATTTGATTTCTTAAGAAGTGGTACAACAAAAGCTTGTTTAAAAAAGTCAGGAAAACAACCTGAAGTAAGAGATGCATTTTTTGTAATACGCAATAGGCAAGGAAGAACAGACAGCAAGACCTTTTTCAAAAAACTAGAAGGCATAACATCAAAAGGGGAAGAGGAAGGACGCAAGCCTTACACAACAGATACTAAATCCTCCAGAGAAATTGGTTCAAATTGATCAAAAAGAACCATATTACAAGGAGGAAGAGAAACCATTGAACTACTGGGTGACAAAACAATGCTAGCTCTTAAGTCACTAACCTTATCTATAAAAAAATGTAGAAACTTTCCACAATCAATGTTGGAAGCTGAAGTAGTAAAAGAGGCCCCATTCATCAACTGGTCAATGGTGGAGAACAAAAATCTCGAATTATGCTTATTAGCAGCAACCAAGTTTTTAAAATAAGCTCTTCTCGCATCTCTAACACGTATATTAAAACCAGTTAGAAGGTCTTTTAAATAAAGATAATGAACTTGTAATTTCGATTGTTTCCATCTACGCTCAGCATGTCTACGTTTTTTCTTCAGAGCTATGATTTCCTCATTTAACCATTTAACCATGGGGAAGGATTTATCATAGATTTAACTCTGGTTCTAATTGGCACAATCTCATCTAACACAGTTGTGCATACATCATTAAAACTACTGACCAAGTCATTCACCTGATTACAGAGAGTCATAGTTATATACCTTAGAAAAAAGACTGGTAAAAGTATGCACAGAAAACGTGAGCAAACAGTACATTTAGATTTTGTGACTGGAGCCAGGAGCTCGGCATCAAACAGAATACTGCAGTGATCTGACACTATAGAGTGTTCCACACGAACAGAGTGGACAGTCAGACCCAAAGTAAAAACCAAATCTAACGTATGCCCTTTAACATGGGTAGGGCCAACAACATGCTGGCAAAAATTTAAAGATTCTGTGATGCTTAATAAATGAGAAGCAAGCACATTTGTATAATTCTCTAGGTGTACATTAAAATCACCAACAATTAAAACTCGATCAAAATTAAGAACAACCTCTGACAATAAGTCAGCTAACTCGTTTAAAAATGCACTGTTTGGTTTAGGAGGGCAGTAAACAATAATACACAATACTGGGTCTGCATACATGATTTTAAATGCCAGAATTTCAAAACTCGAAAATTGTCCAAAACTGAGCTGAGAATATTTTATACTATTTCTATATACCGCAGCAACACCGCCACCCCAACCACAGGTTCTAGGAGAGTTTAAATACTGATAATCCTGTGGACACAGTTCAACAAGCTGGTGATGTTCTCCGGCTTTAAGCCAGGTTTCTGTAAGGAATAAAAAGTCTAGTTTTTGGGAAGATATAAAGTCATTTATAACAAATGTTTTATTAGATAAAAACCTTATATTTAGTACGGCCAGTTTACAAAGTCTATCTTCCTTTTTTTGGCAACATGAAATGACACGAAGATTCCTACATTTAACCCCTACATTTAACAGCGAGTTTCGCTGATTTAAAGTCTTTGGATCGTGTACATCCGTACGAGCCTGTCCAGCAACCTGGAGCTCCGCCAGCTAAGTCAACGCGAAGCCACACATACCGGTCATCCCATGAGCGTGGTGCGATGTGATAGCGTTCAAGGCCCTCTGCCTCGACCGAGATACACACTCCAGCTGGAGTCGTCGGATCACCCAGCAGCCTCTTTAGACGCACAAGAACACCAGCTCTCCTGCCATGCTTCCTTCTGCGCCGACACTGGCAGCCTGCAATCCCCTCACCGCAGTAAAACTCAGTTTGCCGGAAGCCCCGGCAACACCAGAGGACGACGAATATGATTAAACTTGGGGTCAGGCATAACAAAAGATCGAATGTGCAGTAATGTCTCCTCATCATAAACATAAACGGTGTGTGCGTGAGTAAATAATGATAAAATAAAACAATCATAAAAAAAACACAGGTAAGAGCACACCTGAGACGTCGCCACACAATGGCGCCATCTTGCATAGTGAATCTTGCAGAGAACACGTCTCCACTGCTCTAGAGTCCAGTGGCAGCGCTTTACACCATTACACCACTGCATTGCGCTTGGTGATGTAAGGCTTGGATGCAGCTGCTCGGCCATGGAAACCCATTCCATGAAGCGCTCTACACTGTTCTTGAGCTAATCTGAAGGCCACACTGAAGGAGGTCTGTAACAATGGACTCTACAGAAAGTTGGCGACATCTACGCACAATGCACCTCAGCATCCATTGACCCTGCTCTGTTATTTTACATGGACTACCACTTTGTAAAATTTCAAGAAATTTCAAGACTGGACTTGTTGCACAGGAGGCATCCTTTCACGCTCCCACACTGGAATTCACTGAGCTCCTGAGAGCAACCAATTCTTTCATAAATGTTTGTAGAAGCAGTCTGCATGCCTAGGTGCTTGGATTTTATACACCTGTGATCATGGAAGTGATTGGAACACCTGAATTCAATGATCTGGATGGGCGAGTGAATACTTTGGCTTTATAGTGTATCAGTCTTAAAAGTACAGTAATAAAAAGAGCCTGTTCAATTTAAAGGCCTAAAGTGGGGTTAGAAAACGGGCATCTAAAAATTTATTATGACCATATAGGGACAAAGAAAAAAAATGAAGGATGGCCCTTTAATTAAAACATAATATGATTCAGCTGGTTTAGATTAAATTTACCTGAATTAATAGCGAACTCCAAGTCTTTCTTATTGGCAGAAAGAATTTCTTCTCTTTTCTCAGTCAGAAGGTCAGCCAAGGCGTAAATGATCTCACTCCTCTGTGAGAAGAAACACCATATGCTAATGTGAAATTCATAATAATTGGTGCACTTCA
This sequence comes from Pygocentrus nattereri, assembly GCF_015220715.1. Taxonomy (NCBI): domain Eukaryota; kingdom Metazoa; phylum Chordata; class Actinopteri; order Characiformes; family Serrasalmidae; genus Pygocentrus; species Pygocentrus nattereri. Next base: position 22,257,006 of record NC_051223.1, read on the forward strand.
CTGTGCTTCACTAAGAAAGAAAAAAAAAGTCAAACAAACCAAACTGCATATCATACTGAGCATCTGCATTCAGCATTATGAGAGGATTTTTTGTGAGCTTGCCTGCTCTGGGAGTAGGGAAGCCAGAGTCCTCCCTGCAGTGCGAGCCATGTCTGTCTGCTGCTCCACTGTGGGCCCTGTAGCATTGGACACAACATGATAAATATCACCTGATATTATCTAAGACTATTTGTTACAAGAGGTGTAACCTTAACATTGTCATTGCCAAGGGCAAATGCCTATTTTTTCAAAATCATATATTAGTTTTATTAAAAAATTGGCATTTGGAATGTTTGTAGTGGTCTGGCATGAGCATTAAATCAGCTATTTTCAGACATAGGTGTACTTAAGAGCCTGCCTTCTTAACGTTTATTAGCCTACATCATTAGGAATCGTGTCCAATACCAAAACAAACAAAAAAACTTCAAATTAAAACTTTTTCTAGCACTACCAAATGTTGCTCAAGGCTACTAAATATATCTATACTAATTTAGTGAGTAAGCCTGGGGATGCTGTATGTAAGAATCATTTTGACCAGATGGCCCACAATAATGAACATACATTTTGGGCACTAAAATGCCTGCATGCTGTACTAGGGATGAGATTAGGGTACAACACAACTAAACTCAAAATTGGTACACTGACAGTACAGTGTCAAACAATTTAAAACTCATCACTTACCAGCAGGCTTGACCTCTGAAAAGAATGTGCCCACTTTCTTGCCCTCCACAATATCAGTGATGACATGCCCAGTGACTTTGGGGTGGGTGCCATTGGCAATTACTACAGAAGTGCCTCCCTGAAGAGCCCAAAGAGCAGCCTTCACCTGCAGACAGTATAAGAAGAAGCAAACCAAAAAAATCAGAACATGTCATCTTTAATTTCCCTAATAATGAAAAGCTCAGCTGCACTATTGGATCGTATACTGCATACAGACACAGTGAGCTTGTACGCAAACCTTAGCTTCCATTCCCCCAATGCCAACCCTTGATTTTGTGCCATATGTTATAGACTGCTGGTCACCAGGGTAGAAAGTGTCAAGCAATTTGGCATCATCTGTCCCAGGAGGGCTGTCATAAAGACCTGTGAAAGGCAAAAGATTACTTTATTTTTTCTTTGAAAGTTACATTTTTCCTAAGACCCATCATTAAAGTGTGTTCAAAATAATGGTGGTTATTTGGGTCTTACCTTCTACATCAGAGAGAGCAATGAGGAGATCAGCTCTCATCTCCACAGCAAGCCGAGCTGCCAAACTGTCATTGTCCTTAATGCTAATGACCTGTGATATGGCAAAAGGGAGTACATGACCATCAAATCCAAAAGACTTCGTAAGATGCAATGGATTGCCCACTCTTTGAAATACTACAGAATTTTTCATGAATAACTCCCACTTGCCTTATATATTTTCCATAAGGAGCTGTCAGATTATTAGGGACATGTCCTGTATCTCATCTTTTTTATCACTGCATTATTTGCGTCACCCAGTAAACTTTCATCACTGGTCAGTTTCCAACCACAAAAACACTACTGTCTGGAAATTTTTGTTTGGCAAACAATTTGTAAACCAGTGGCAAATAATGGGACTAGCCCATGATGTTTACAAAATCCACTACGCTAGAAGACTAAATGAGTGCTTTAAAGCATGTAAAGAGGAATGCTGTATGTAAGCAACAGCATTTTACAGAAAATGGAGTGATGATAGCATTTTCCATGTAAGTGCAGGAAATGAGAGAAGAGTCAAGCTGCGCAAATGTTTTTCACTCAGCTCCAGCCTCTTCTAGGCTCTGGCTTCCAGCATGCATGTGTTAAAATCTCTTTCCCTGCATGCAGTTTTGAAGGGTCATTGGGAAATTGGGGTGGTTTGCCACCCCCTTTTCCCCATCCCCTCTGTTCTGTACCCACGTTTACCCCCTGCAGATCGCTGTTGGGCTCTGGAGGAGGCACCACTGCATCGTTGGTATTGATGATGGGCACAATGTTCATACGCAGCAGCTCATGCAAGGTGCTATTTAGGTTCCGTCTCTTCTGATCATCATGGAAGTCCAAGTTTGTGACCAAGATCTGGAAAGAAAAAAAAACAGAAGACTCAATTCATGTGCTCAAATGTTACAGGTGAGTTACATAATCCAAGGAAGCCAAAAAGTAAGGCATTTAAACTGTGTGTGTACCTGTGCTGTGCAGGTGCTGTACTGAGTGAACATGGCTTCATACAATGCCATCAAACCACTCTGGCCTGCAGCAGCACATGCCCTTGCCTCCAAAACAGGCAGAGACTGGAAAAGAAAGCAGAAAACATCACTGGACTAGAGCCTTCATCTGAAATTTCAATCTGAACCTGAGTACATGCTGACAACCTTCTTTTTGAGCCTGACCTGACTGGTACCACAACTAACACTACCACTAACTTGAGCCCAATAAAATTCTGTGGGAAACCCAGACTGGTGCATAATCACCCAAATTGATGAATAAAACTCAATATAATTTAAATCTAAAGTTATATGGGCATAATATGGGGTTTATTTGCTCAGAAAAAAAAATTATGTTAGAATAATTACAAATATATTAATAGGGTTAGTAGTGATTTTATGCAAGTCAGTATGTTCTATTCTAACCATTTTAATTTGATTCTGTTTACCCCTAGTGCTGCAATTATTTCTATATTTAAATCAATCTGAAATTATTTTTTGATCAATTATCTTACCAACTATTTTTTAAATGAATCATCTAACATGATTAGCAAAAAAAAGTGCAGTATGCAATATGATCGCTTTTGTTTTAAATGCCAGTGTTGTCAGCTTTTGCTTATTTAGTAAACATCATAACACTTGCAGCCCTACTTACCATGTCCTTGAGCTGATTTTGTCCAGAGTGGAGAGCCTGTCTGACACTCTGAGAGAGAAGAATCTCATGCCTGAGTCTCTGCTTCCCAAATGCCACAGCTCCACTAGTGACGATCATCATTTCTCTGCCCTGATTCTGCAGCATCGCTACCTTAAATCACCACAACAACAACTCAGGTCAAATATGTCAGCATGGGCTGCAAATTCATGTACAATAATTGTTACTAACCTTATGCCAACAACTATGACTAAACAACACATGAATGGGACTGAACCGTAAACCTCCAGCTTGCAATGGTAAGCAGGTAAATTCTCCAAGAATGACCTTAGACCTCTATTACCTGTTCAACAATGGAGGCGAGCCTCCCAAGTGCAAGGCCGCACTCATCACCTCGAGTTACCACAGCACTGCCCAGCTTGACCACAATCCTTTTGGCCTGGCGAAGCTCGCTGCGGTGGGCGAATGACTTACCATGGGCACGCGCCAGTGGCACTGTAAGAAAAGGCACATTACTCCATTGACGAACAGCATGGAGTCTGACAAGTGGAGAGGTAGTGGGATCTGGTGGAAGAAAGAGCCACGAAGGGAGCCAATGAGGAGCTGTGCCATGCAGGGAGCCAACGAAGAGGAGGTGAGATTGATGGGTAAGTTAGCAAACAGCTTTGCAGCATTCTAGTTAGGGGTAGTGTGCAGTGTAGGATAATGTGTAAGGTAATGATAGACGTGGGGAAACAGCTGAAAGACATGAGTTGAAGGTCCCAGCATGCTTAGAATGTATGAAGACTAAAGATGACTGACTTACTTGGTCAATTCAGAATTTAAATTACATTAAATAAATAGTAAAATGCACTGATATTAAAGGTAAAATTAACAATGGCTTCAAAATGTTGGAGACTAAACTTAGCATGTCACAAAGTCATGCATCTGCCAGCATGATTTCCCACAGTACTTTAGATAAGAAAGTGCAGGGAGCTTTAAGCCTGATTCCTAAATATGGAGAAAAAAAAAGTCAACTTGTGTGTCCCAGGAACATATTTTCAGCCATAATGTAAACAGCTCTAATTTGCTAAAGACACAAGCACACCCCACCCCATTCACTGAAACCAAATGACAGTGTAAAAGGTGCCACATCAGCAAAGGCAACCAGCCAGCAAGCCCAACTGCTGACAACACAGAACTCAGAACAGTGCATGAGAGTCAATGAATGAAAGCGACAGACACCAGCAGAAAGAATGTGGGGAGGGGGAGGGGACAACTGGAAATAAAACTCTATGCAATAAAAAATTAATGAATAAAAAAAAAAAACAACAACAAAAAAAACAAACACACAAAATTACATGTAAATCAAGAGAACATACATTCAAGGAGCAATATATAAAACAGTCATAATTATGGCTATCAAACAGATTGCAATCCTTCACCATATGTTAATGAATATGTTAAATACTACGAAATACATTAAAAGGAAACTCACTCTTTCCCTGTGAAACAGATCTTGTGGAGGTCCGGAGGCTTTTTGGGCCCACAGAGAGCCGCGAGCATAGAGACAGTCTCTGCAGCAACATGGTGGCTACTCGCTTTAAACTGCAACAAATATACAAAGCAGAATTTTAGAATGAAATCAAATCCAAAGCCCAGTGATGTCATTTCCAGCACACATATTCTCCTAAAATGGTCCACACAGACTTATGCATGTTTTTTTTTTTAAGAATTCACCACTCCATAACAGTCTAAAGTAGACTACCCATCACACAAGTTGCCTACCACTGCAACTTAGCGGTACTGTGGAGTGCTTCAACCTGCTCAGAGAAACCAGAGAAACCTGCTCAGTGCTGGAATGGATGGTAGTTACATGGTTTTTTGGAGCAAAGAGGAGAACATTACTCACTGCATTCTTTTAAAAGACCAGCCATTACACTGCTAGGGTTGTCCCACACTATAACAGCTATTTTATTGCTCTTCACCCAGTTTGTGGGAGTAATGGTAGTGCACAGTGCAGCTGGTTTGTCTGTCACTGCAGGTTTCCGCATAAACAAACCAGACGTTGCATCATTTATTAAATGCACCTGAGTTTTTCAATACAACAATTAAAAGATGTGCTTCAAAGGTTCTTTAGTAAAAGCAATAGTTCTATTTAGTTATATATAAACATGAGTAAATATTACATAGTTCTTTGCATGGTGGAACCGTTCTTCAGATATGGTTCGATACAGAACCTTTTTGAAAATAGCTCTATACAGTACCAAAACGGATTCTTCTGTTGTTGCGATGTAGCTAGCGTTAAAGCTTCTAACAAAAGAGGTACCCTTTGTGGTGCTAACTATATAGCCTAGGACCATATAAAACACGTTCTCCACCAATCTGAAGAACCATTCCACCATGCAAAGAAATATGTAATATTTTCATTTAAGAATTGATTTATTCTGTATAGCTAGCTAGAACGCATTGTTCTAAATAGAGCCATTCGTTATACTAAAGAACCCTTGAAGAAACGTCTTTTTAAGTGTGTAGGATACAATCCCATGGCTGAACATACAGTTAACGTTCGGTTAGGTGGCTAGTGTTACTTGGCTCCGGACTACCTGAAGGAGAAATCTGTGAAACTAACTAAATAACTCCCACAGTTAACCAACATGTAGGTTAACAAGTTAACGTAAAATCTCGATATTAAACAGCCAGCCGATAACAACTTTACTGCAACCTGGGCCAAATAAAGAACTCTGAATTCATTTAGCTTGACGTTACAGGCTTGCTAACGCTAATTCTTGAAATGCACACGCTCATAGACGCGGTAGGTTAGTTAGCTAAACTGAACGCCATCGTCTGAGACAGGCTTGCGGCGCGGCTATAGCATCTTCATAAACACAGCGAGCTAATGCTATAGGGGCTATTTAAGCCGGCTTGCTAGTGAGTAAACTAACAGACAGCAGCTCTATTTACGATAATAATCCCACAGCTAACTACTGTCTGGACAGAAATAAACAAGTTAACGTTACATCTGCACACTGTGCACTCTTACATACCCTGTTCTGCAAAAAACTACTTCGTCTCCAGGTTCAAGTTCAGTGTGTTTAGGCTGCTGTCCTGAATGCCACATCAACTCGTGGCTGCTCCACTGCTCTCCTCGACCATGTTGACATGCAGCTACGTGGAAACGCAGACTACGCGTTCGCTGCCTAGGGGCGCGATTCACAAATGTATTTACGTAGCAAAAAACACTAAAATAAATATGACATATTTGCTCGGTAATAATACATAACTCTTGTTTTAGAAACGTTGTTACCAACATGGAGCAGTACGAGCTCATTCGAATTTCTACAGCAGACCTGGGGAGATATGAAGCGAAAGTGCCGACAACATCTGGGTTTACGGATTAAGCGGTGCTAGATTCCACTGTAACAGCAGGGGGCGTTATAAGCAAATCAGAAAAATATACAGTTGATACAGTTGCAGAGCCTTTAATTGGAGCCTGACAAGAGAATTTGTAGAGATTAGAATTAACACTCTGCAATGACTTCCCTTTTTTAGACTTTAGAGGGCGCTCCCGAGTGAGTCCAAAATGAATAGGTTAACATTTTACATTTACGGCATTTGGCTGACGCTCTTATCCAGAGATCATTTTACACAGGTGGTGTTAGGAGTCTTGCCCAAGGACCCTTATTGGTGTAGTGTAGGGTGCTTGTCCAGGTGGGGGATTGAACCCCAGTCTACAGCGTAGAAGGCAGAGGTGTTAACCACTACACTACCCAACCACACGTTGACATGGAGCATTTGAGCAAAATCATAGTTTATAAATGCTTAAATATTTTTAATGTAAAAGAATACATTTATTTCCTGAACAATGAATGACATAAAACATTTTAACACCGCTGTTATAATTTTAAGAACTTTTAAACTCGAGTGATGGGAGTATAAAAAACTATGTCCCTGACGTCAGTGAGCGGAACATCCAATGAGCTGCTCCGCTCGCCAATCAATCATCGCGCTCTAGCAGTAATGCCCGCCTCCTGCTGCCCAAAACCCGTTTGCTGTAGAGAAAGGGAAATGTATAGGTGAGTTTTCTTTGCTTCCTTAGTGAAATACATTCTTTCTAAAATTAAAGAAACGTTCTGGGAAAGTGACAAGAAACTATTTCAACTTTTCGTTTTTAGCCGTTGAGCTCCGTTCCCTCCCATTCATTGAGGACTCTCTCGCGGGCGCCCTCTACTGGTTAGCAGTCTTGTTTTTTTGTCATAACGGGGACAACAGGAAGTGGCCAAGGCTTCTCGTAAACCGGCTCTGGCCTGACCGCTTCCTATTTCCCCCGTTCAGAAAAACGTGCCTGCAAAACGTCAGAGTGCGAGTCCTCAGGGAATGGGGGGTAAATGGAGCTAAAGGGCTAAACAAGAAAAGTTAAAGGTTTCTGATCTGTTGTCCAGAACACTTTAATTTCAGAAATCCGAAATATGTATTTTACTAAAAGGCAAAGCAAAATGTGCCTTTTTACAGGTTTTGGGCAGCAGGACGCTGTTACTGACTGCTGGTTGGTTTGGCGAGCGGAGCAGCTCATTGGATGTTAGTGCTCACTTACGACGTGAATGTAATGAGGCGTCCTTTCAAACTCTTATAACTCGAGTTCAAAAGCACTTAAAATATAAACAGTGTGTTAAAATGTTCTGTGTTCAGGAAATGAATATATTCTTTTGCATTAAAGTATTTAAGAATTTATGAACTATGATTTTGCTCAAATGCTTCTTCATAACCCAATCATTTTGGATTCCATCGGGTGCGCCCTCTAGTGTTTGTGAAACATTACAGGACATTACAGACGGGTAATCTAGAGCTCAACGCCAGAGCGCGCTCTTGAGCCAGTCCTCAGTGAATAGGGGTTAATGGAGCAAAACGGCTAAAAGCAAAAAGTTCAAATAGTTTCTAATCAGAACTTTCTTTTAATTTTAGAAAGTAGAAGGAAATTAATGAGAAGTACAGAGAAGGTCAGAAGGAGCTACATTGTGTCTTTGTGGATCTAGAGAAGGCATATGATAGGGTGCCAAGACAGGAACTGTGGTACTGTATGAGGAAGTCAGGTGTAGCTGAAAAGTATGTTAGGGTGGTGCAGGACATGTATGAGGATAGTGAGACAGTGGTGAGGTGTGCAGTTGGAGTGACAAATGGTTTCAAGGTGAAGGTAGGGTTACATCAGGGATCAGCTTTGAGCCCCTTCTTGTTTACAATGGTGATGGAAAGGTTGACAGATGAGGTCAGGCAGGAGGCTCCATGGACCATGATGTTTGCAGATGACATTGTAATCTGTGGTGAGAGTAGAGAGCAGGTGGAAGAGAATCTTCAGAGGTGGAGGTTTGCACTGGAGAGGAGAGGAATGAAGGTCAGTAGAGATAAGACAGAATACATGTGTGTGAATGAGAGGGAGGCAGGTGGAAAGGTGAAGATGCAAGGAGTAGAGGTCATAAAGGTGGATGACTTCAAATATCTTGGGTCAACCATCCAGAGCAATGGACAGTGCAAAAAAGAGGTGAGGAAGAGGGTGCAGGCAGGATGGAGTGGGTGGAGACGGATGTCAGGGCTGATGTGTGACAGAAGGATAGCAGCAAGAGTGAAAGGGAAGGTTTACAAGACAGTAGAGTGTCCTGCTATGATGTATGGTTTGGAGACTGTAGCTCTGTCTAAAAGACAGGAGGCTGAGCTGGAGGTGGCGGAGATGAAGATGCTGAGATTTTCGTTGGGAGTGACAAGGACAGACAAGATTAGAAATGAGCAGATCAGAGCGACAGTGAAGGTAGAGCAGTTTGGAGATAAAGCCAGAGAGGCCAGGTTGAGATGGTTTGGAGATGTGTTGAGGAGGAATAGTGGATATATTGGTCAAAGAATGTTGGAGATGGAGCTGCCGGGTAGAAGGAGAAGAGGTAGACCTCTGAGAAGGTTTATGGATGTAGTGAAGGTGGACATTGAGATGGTTGGTGTGAAAGTAGAGGAGGTGATGGATAGGGCAAGATGGAGGCAGATGATCTTGGATTTTGGATTTGCTTGTTAGCGCCATCTAGTGTTTGACCAATCTGGGACACTGAGTGGCAATTCTCTTCTCTCTTCTCAACTTCTCTGGTAAGATCTTGCAGTAACACTTCATTTGAAGTCTACCTACATACGAACTTCATGGTATATGGCTAAACCAGGAAAAACAAAAATATATAAAATGAATATGCAATACTTCAGTTGCTAATGTCAGTATTACTAAAATGATAAAAAAAGTTTATGAAATAAATGACATTGTACTGACGTAACAGCCCATGACAGATTTGTTGACATGGTTTTCCACATGTAAATAGCCTACCAGTGTTTGATAAAGTCCAAAATGAAAGTATAAATTGGAAATACCCTTGATAAAATATTACTGCAGTAAAAGTAGATGTCTTGTAACTATATTTTTACTTGTGTTAAAGTACACAATTAAACAGTGTGTATATCAAAATTACTACTGTGAGTTTTTATAGATTTCATGTTATATTATTTTGATGCCCTGTGTGGCTGGAGACATGAAAATTGGTGTAAGCGGTTCTGTTTGCAGCTACACAGGTCTCCTTAACCAGGCCTCTCTATCTTATATGTTCAATTATCTAGGAATAATGTTTTATAAAAGTGTTAGAAATGTCTGTCACTTTAATTCAATGTCTGGATGTCAATATAACATAGTCTTTTCTAAATAAATTATTCAATGCTTATGCATGTGTTATGAAGCCCCTTGGTATGTAGTCTTCAAATAAAGAGTTACAGAGATTGCTTACCTTTGATCGTTTTGGTTTGTGTGCACGTTCCAGATACAATGTAGAGAATTACAATAGGTTACCCCCTCCCCGCAAAGCTATAGAACTTTTATAACGTACATCCATCCTACAGCAAATGGAGCTAAAATAGCCTACACCAATTCTAGAGTAAAAGGTTTGCAAAAGCCTACAACGCTGTGATACACATGCCTACAATGCTGTGATCATTATCAAGAACACTTACTATAGTAAACAACATCCATATGTTCCCACAGGTGTTTTTCATTTTCCACACTGTGTAGTCAAGCACTTGCAAGCTTTAAGTGAGAAATGTGTCCCCAGTGGTGGGCAGAGGCATCAAAGGCCTGTATAACCTTAGGGTCAACACAGAGATTCTTTATCCTGTTTTTCTCATCACACTGGTATATTCTTGCCACAAAACAGTGTCTGGTATGCATGGAATTGTGCTTTTTGCCATATGTTTGTGTGTATGCTCCAGCTGTGCTGCTCTGGACTGATCCTCCAATGTCTAAGTGTGATTTCAAGCCTCTTTTAGACAGCCTAGCTTGATTAAATTACATCAATGCATTACGACATAGTATCTCTATATGCACAAATTCTCATGCTGCAACCCCCCTCCTAACTGCATAAGTCAAATTCAAATCAAATCAATCAGCAATTTCATCTCTAAGTACACTTTTATAAAAAATATAGCATCAAGGCCATTTCCTCCCATTAACCCTCTCAGAAAGCACTACAGGGATTTGGACAGAAATGAATTCTTTTCTGAAACCATATTTCAGTGCTTCCTTATTCAGAGTTTTCTTGTGATCATAAATATCAAGGCTTTCTAGTGATCAGTAAGTATGTCTTATATTCTTGATGATCCAAACTGAAAAAATAAGATTGGGATTGCTAGGTGGGTGCCGTGGTATCCTAGGTGGTTGTTATGACATTTCAGGTGACTGCTTGGGAGTTGCTAGGTGGTTGGTAAGGTATCCCAGGTGGTTATTATTTTTCGGGTGATTGCTCTGGTGTTGCTAGTGTACTTGTATAATTTTGACCTAAGAGGGTGTAAAGACTTTTACACACTTCTCACAATCACTCCAAGCATTCGATATCTTGAAAACTGTGGGACAAATTAGAAGACAAAATGTGACAAAAGACAAATGAGAAAAATTTTAATTGGATGACAATCGTGTTACACACTGCACAATCATTAAAATATCCATCAGCATTTATTGCATATTTCTAAATCTATGCAAGACACTCTAATTTGACAGCCCCAATATGTAGGGTTTTTTTTTTTGGAAACTTTGTTTTGACTGTTGTTCAGAGTCTTACTAAAAGTAATAGAAACATGTGAGGGATTTCTAAACAATATTACTTCTACAAAAGATGGTTATCATTTATTGTTATTTATCCTATTTTTGACTGTTTGAAGACTGTTTGAAGTAACAGATGGCCAACAAGATTACAAAGAAGCTACAATATCTGTAAATAAGATGGCACAGCAGCTACTAGACCTCTCTTAGCATCATGCTATTTCTTGGGACATAAATATCAAAACCCAGAAAAAAGGAAAAAAGTCTATACTAATGCTAATGCTTTCTTATGGAATCGGTCCCACCCATTGTAAATCAAAATGTGATTGGTTGATTCCTCTCTTAGTTGTTAATTATTTTAGTGGTTAATATGACAATTAGGCCTTCTGCTCAGCTCCTGAAGTCCTAACTAATGGGAGAGATTGCTTGGCTTTATTTACCTAGATACTGTCGTGGCTCTACACTTGTTTTACCACCAAGCCTAAGTACTATTTATGGTTTGTAAAATAAAACAAATTCAATTGTTTGTTGAAAGAAAATAAAAAGAATTAACTAAAAAATACGAGAAGACTCTTCAGAATTCAGAAGTGCAGGTTCTTCATTCCTTTAGAGCATGGAGAATGTTTTTCCAAAGGCCTCTGGATGACACTCACAAATATACAGAGTTTGTACACATGTTTTATACCCTCGGTGAAGGTGGGGTGACATCGCCCCACCTCTTTTTGTCACCTCCTGATTTAATAAAACCACCATTATACCCAAATTGACCTTCATATGTCTATCATATAGGGTCTTGTGTAAACCATTATCTCCAAGTCTAGTCTGAATCATTTTTAAAAAGAACATTGTGCCAGGCACATTCTAACACATTCTAGCATAATCTCTGGCATTTCTCCATCTCGGTTTTTGGCCTTGAGAAGTTCACAAGTTTACTTGCTCCCTATAAAGTGTCTGTCTTCTCTCTTACGCCCTATTTGCTTGTTTTAGGGCATTTGCTACTATGTGCTAGGCCTTTATTTATGATCTATCCTGCATAGTACATGGCATTTTAATTTTGAGAATCTTTAATTTACATCATTCCCCCCTTTTGCATCAAATAGTCGCGAACCATACGTCTTCTGTGTTTCCATATGCTTACAGTAGTTATCAAGTGATTAGTGATTATTGTAATTATCAAATGGTCTACTTAGTCAGGTTGATTCTTACTGCTATAGTCAAGGATAAATGTTTCTATTAATAGTTATCTATACTGAATACTGTTTACATCTGCTAACTACTGTTTACTATAAATACTGTTTACTACTGCTTACATCATTCCTCCCAAATACATCTACCTTCCCAAGTCTGCTGAAAAGGGAAAAAGATCAATATATTGTATGATATTACAGGAAGCTAGTAGTAATATGTCAGTACACAACACAATCCAAATAGGATGGCAATAATAAATTCGGAATAGCTGGTGATGGACATCCTGTCCTGGGTGACTTAAAGAGTCAGTCAGGAGGGTGGCCGGCACAGCATGTGCTTTAGCCAAACACTCGACCCACGCTAGTCCTCACAAGGATAGCATACACAGAACTCAATCCCCATTCTCAGGGGCAGATGGAATGCTTCAGCTGAATTGTCAGTTGCCCGAGCCCACACGCTCATGTCAAACTGCTCAGGCCTGTAGCCTTTTCTTCACACCCGAAACCAGTCTTTTAGTATTAAACAACAATATGCCAATTAAATCAAAATAGAGCTTCCTATCATCTATCACACAGATCTCTATGAGTATATACATATGTGGTGTAAATATTGCAGCAAAGCTTAACAACCCCTGTTTCCAAAAAACAAAAATGGTACTTGGCATTACACACATGAATGAAATGAATACATATGCATAACATATTGAAAACATGAAAATGAGTACATGCGGATAACATATGAATAACCTGGGAGTAAGATAAGGTCATGATTATATGATTGTCCATAAATGATTGTCTAGGCGTTGTCCTCTTCTGCCCATTGTGATATTACACCACGTGGATGGGCATGTTGCTGGCACAAGGGAGAGGTTACCAGCACATCACCTTGGTCAGTTAAGATGGGTCGCTGTGGATGACAGGTCTAACGCGACAGGTCAAACGAACAGTCTCAGGTAGTTCAAGAGGCAGTTCGGCACGGATCATAGTGTACTGTCCAGTAAGGTTGGAAAAGATTATTTCCACCATGCTGCAAACAAATGGTACCACACAACAACCCAACACACACAAAATCACAAGGAAAATCAACAATACCATCCCTAGCCTAATTAAAATAGCTTTCCATTGACCTGAAAATATCCAATTAAACCATCCCTCCCCAGGGGCTTGTCCTTTTGTGTTGGATACATGCTCATCTCTTAAATCTTTTAGTTGTCTCATAATTTTTGTGAAATTACCCTCTTTTACTGTATGTTTTGGAATGCATGTACAACACTCATCACCAAACGAAACACACACCATCATCTGGGGCTCTCATGGAATCAATAGCAAACCTGTTTTGCATTGCCATTCTGGGCGTTGCATCTAGTTGATGTCCCAATGCTTCCAAGGCAGCAATTGTGTAATTCATAAATCTTTATTGGTTGAACCAGATGTAGTTGATCCACTGAGCATTCTTATCATTTTGAAACCATGGAAGGAATGCAAACCAATTTTCAATACTGCTATGAGACATTGCCAAATGTTCAAGTGGAATATCGGTTGGAACACCAGAATATGTAAGAGTAGGTTTTTCTAAAACTGTGTGCTTGTCCTTGAGCCAATTTGAGGATACATCCCTTTTACCTCGAGCTAAAGGAATGTCCATGGGCAGAAGTACAACTTTGCCAGAAAGTGATTGGAGCACAACATCCCTTCCATGTAGGAGCTAGAAATTGCGAGTTGTTTACCATCTGCACAAACTCAAAACATGTCAGCTATTGGAACTGTTCCTAACTGTTCCTAGATCTATGTCTAACATTTGTTTGTCATTGTTTAATTCCCACCCTGTGGCATTTATCTTATTTCTACATCTATTGGGAATCCCTACATGTGTGTAATTATAATGGTGACAGAAAAAATATCCATCCATCCATCCATTTTCTAAGCCCATCCATTCTCCGTCAGGGTCACGGGGGGTGCTGGAGCCTATCCCAGCAGTGACAAAAACAATATGGATAATGCAAACCATCATCTTGAACCATTGGGGGAGGAGAAGTAATGGGCATGTATAACATGGAGCAATTATGGGAGCGCTTAGAATTAAAATGAACCTCCATGTTCCACAGTAGACAATGCAATGGACATGAAACAGTTGTGTTAACGCAATCAGTTAGTCCTCCTAATGGAATGACGGATGGAACTCCTTTCTTTGCATAACATGCTATGCAATCTGTGGCAATGCTTGTTTGAGCAGTGAATTGTAAGTATTGATATAACATGTTTTGGGTAACATACACAGTAACTACCTCGCTTTTGGTCTCATGATCAATATTGGGTGTCAACGTGTTAGTCGTACCCAAGTCATAGAGTTCTTGAGCTTGCCATTTTTGAATGACAGCCCTACGTGAATGATTAAGGTGAATTTTCTCATATCACATGAGTGAGTCACAGTATGTTCTAACTGTAAGTATCATTGGGCCATTGCACTGTGAGTTTTTAGGGAGTCCGGTGGAGTTGAACTTCCCTCTTGTGTCTGTGATGGAAACATTGTTTCCCACATTTCTGAATCTGACATGATAGTCTTGTGCAGTTTCGGAGCTTCCAAAATTATGTATGTGATGTATGAGTACTAGAGCCATGGCACATTTTATCATGTGAGTCTGTCCTGCAGGTGCTACTATGGCGGGATCAATACAATTTGGTTCTTGTGTGCAATTGGAAAATCCTGTATAGGCCACAGAAGTTTTAGACCGATGAAAGCTTTTAGTGTCATTCCTGGTCAATGTCCACTCGTGACGCACCATATACTGACCCTCTGTAAGTGGTAAGCGTATCGACTCACCCCAACGTTGGCTATTTATTGGGCAGTATCGCTCACACTCTGTGCCATCAGTCAGATTCCAAGTTTGAAGACCTAAGGAATAATCTAAAGTCGTGATCGCTCGTTTCTGTCTTTTGTACGCTATGAGTTTTGGGTTGGAGACTCGGTCTGTGTTGCATTCGGATGTGTCTTGTGTCATGGGCGTGTCGGTGCAGTTTATTATCTCTTTTGGATTGTCAGTGTGTGAAATGGTTGCAGACAAAATTATTGTCACAATGATGACAGACAATAACATTAACACACATGTGGTACCTCTCAGTCCTGGATGTCGGAATGGGTGCCAAGCCGACATTTTATGAGTTTGTTCGGTGTTAGGTCAAAGTCACTTGTTCAATCTGTGATTGTATTCAATAGTGTCAATACCTGCTCTGTAGAGGCGGCGCTAGGCTCACACCTCAATTGTGAGACAGGAAAATAGTCGGACTGGAGGGCTGTTTACCAACTGTAGGCCAGACTCTCAACTTACGTTATTCAGAGTCATCAACATCTGGTGGTGTTGCTCTGGTGATGCTCCTTGTGATCGGCCGTGATCATTTCTGGTAGTTTTCTATTACACACAACACAAATGTTTATTAGACTGAGGCCTTGTCCTAGTTCTCACGCCATACACCTCCCTTTTCCTCACACACGGCAGTTATGTAAGTTCAGTCAAGAGGTTCACCAAGACCATCAGAATGTTTTTATTTTTATACTTTTTCTATCCGTCTGGGTTTTCTCAACTATTACTCCTTTTTTTGTAAATTTTTATCCTGCAGTTCTTCTTCCAACAAGTCTTCTATTTAGTTATGCATAATCAATCATCATCATTTTTAATCATACCCGTACATAGCTTTCAAACACATTGCATTTCAATCTTTGTGGTGGAGAGACTCAAGACCCATCAATATGCAGAATTTATATGAAAAAAGGCTCTGCTTACCTCAATATAGAGTGCACTTGCAATGAGCGTTGTTTTCTCTCGTCCACAAAATGAATACAACGGCCTGATACTGCTGATATCGCCAATCGGGGCGGGGGTCCCTTTAAGTCCACTGGGAAGGGCCACCATTAAATGTCATGGCTCGACACTTGTTTTACCACCAAGTCTAAGTACTATTTATGGTTTGTAAAATAAAACAAATTCAATTGTTTGTTGAAAGAAAATAAAAATAATTGAACAAAATAAAAAATGCGAGAAGAGCATGGAGAATGTTTTTCCAAAGGCCTCTGGATGACACTCACAAATATACAGAGTTTGTACACGTGTTTTATACCCTCTGTGAAGGTGGGGTGACATCGCCTCACCTCTTTTTGTCTTCTCCTGATTTCATGAAACCACCATTATATCCAAATTGACCTTGGGTCTTGTGTAAACCATTATCTCCAAGTCTAGTCTGAATCATTTTTAAAAAGAACATTGTGCCAGGCACATTCTAACACATTCTAGCATAATCGCTGGCATTTCTCCATCTCGGTTTTTGGCCTTGAGAAGTTCACAAGTTTACTCGCTCCAATGTGCTAGGCCTTTATTTATGATCTATCCTGCATAGTACATGGCACTTTAATTTTGAGAATCTTTAATTTACATCAATACCAAAGACAAAAATATTTTTGGGAAATTTCAGTTTGGGCTGTTTCAAGAATATAACCTTTTTGTTTCAAATAAAAACTTAATAATAAAGTAAGAGAATTACTATAACAGTTGTAACATGGAGCAATGAGGAGGCGGACGCATGTGCGACGAAAAGCAAGATTTATTCGGGACAAATCCAGGGTCATGGTCAAAACAGTCCAGATTCAACAAACCAACACAAAGATTAGGAGGGACTGACATAAAGAAACAATACACTTCAAACAAATCAAACAGCATGAGAATACATCCAACACAATTCATACATACAAACAGGGATGATGAGGGACAGGCGGAAAACAGGTGGCAATGATCAGGGGTGGAGTCAGAAAACAAGGGGGCTGGACTGGGATGGAATCAAAAGCAAGAAAGCACATGGACTAGACCAAAACAGAAAAGCACATGAAAGAGGGAAACAAGCACATGGAGAAGCGTGAGGAGCCATCGTGACATAGAGTTTATAAAATGACTGCATGATAACTATATTGAATAAAGATAAACAAATAAAGTACAGCCTTTTTTATTATTACACAATAATCATTAGAAGGTCCTGAGGGTTCCACACTGAATCTCTTATCTTGTGCACTCTTGTCTGTCACATTCATAACTCTTCATGCTCCCTTTCAGTTTGTACAGAACACCTGACAATTGTTTTGCACCATCTGAATGCACCATCTGCTCTCTACGTTATGTGATGTACACTCGTGCATATGCATAATGAACACTTCAACTGAATGAAGCTGAATCGAAAGCTCAGAAGACGAGAGAAGCAAAGATAATAGTGATACTTATTATGTCATATAAGACTGCATAGCTTCTTGGAAGAACTGACTAGAATGTGAAACTCTTTTATGCTTAGTTCCCTTTAGGGGATGAATATGATGAATGTCTGGATGAGGTATATTTCCTGGTTCATATTTCAGTGAAGGTCATGCACAGTACACTAAGTAGTCTCTGAATGGTCATGTTATAATGGGAAACAATGTTTCAAGTATAAGCTGGGCATCAACCAAGACTCAGTAATGATCAGTTGCTCAGACGTTTGCACCCATCCAGTGTTCATGGTTAAAGTTGCTTTGGGAAAAAAAATGGAAATACAACCAAATGTCGACATTTATTTACATTCCTATGTTTTAACAAACATCCCCTTAGAAACAGCATTCAGAAAGCTTAATTAAAGTCACATGTCTGTGCATCAATGGAGGCCATGTGTTTTCTCCAAAAGGAAGCTGGAGAGATGAAGATTTTCATGCTATGAATTATGCATTTGGTGCCACAGAGACATAAGTATATTCTAAATATACTGGGTAGATCAAGCTCCTTTTAGTGAGACCATGTCTTTCAAGATAATTTCCATGACTCCATCAATGCTCACCATTCTTCATATGTCAAAAAGTCTGCTGATTTATTACAAGCTAAAAACACAAATTATAATATTGTAATTATGCAGGTTTCTATTTTCCAGATCTCAAAGAAACAATAAATAATTTGAACTTGTTTTTCACAGCTTCACTCAGTAATACGGTCTGATAATAAATATGTAGATAGAGCAGTAATTTCACAGAATTTTTAAATAACTGACTTCAAAGTAGCACTAGATATTTGCAGTCCCTCCAGACAAAGATTATATGATAACTCAGTGATAAGCCTCAATCTGCAGCCAGCTTTGATAAAAAGACGAATCTGTAACTTTCTTAGTCTCACTTGTAAAGCACACTTCTTCCTCTTCTTGTATGAATGCAGAGTTTGAAAGTGCACTTTATTCCTTTTTTATGTCTCCTCCTAACTTATTCTGCACAGTTTCCTCATTTTTACATGGGAACTGAAAATGCTGATGGAGAAAAAAGGAGTCCTTGGCAATCAGCATCTGTCTCTTTTTCTTACTCAGAATACACTCCTGCATCCATCTATACAGACTAACATCACTACCCCATTCTCTGTTTAGCTTCATCTGTTTGTGGAATTCTCTCTAGCACCTGTATACAAAATATAAGCACCATTAAACAAACAACCCACAAATGATCACCTAACCTTTATTTAGAGCACCTACTACGGTGAACAATTCAGCTGAACATGGTGCAAGTACAAATGTTACATACAATGTTTTCCAACCTAAATACAATTTAAATGTAACATTTTCATAACATTTATAGTACCTGTGAATAAAAAGCTTGGACTTCTCTCATTGTTTTTAATGGGAGGCTTGATGAATGATAAATCACCAACATTGTCTGTTTAAGAAAGTATCATACTGCATTATATGGTTAAAAAAACCAACAACCAAACATAACACAGTGAGGGGAACATGCTAAAGTAAGCCTTTGTTTTTATACTAAGCAGGGATTTATATGAGGCTCTGTGGAGGTTTTGAGTATAGTTACAATGATTGGTTCATAGTAATTAATAAAGTTCAAGGCAGTCTTAAATTTAATAACATTGCAAGAGCAGAGGGTTCAAATCTCTAATCAAGCAGTAATGCTACAACAGTTTGTCAGTTCAACCTAGAAAACACTTAAATGTGGTAAATAGTTTTCTTCAACCTAAATATTTTGAATCAACCACTGTTTCAGTTGAAGTATTTCTGAGCTAAATAAAACCATTCCATTCCTTGCTACCTTATGAAGTATTTTTTTTAAGTTACCAATTTTTTTTTTACTATTTTAATGTAAACGAGGAAAAACTCTTAACACTTTGTTTGCTTTCTTCTGTAACAAGTTTGGACTTGTAAAACTGCACTCTTAAAA
Organism: Pygocentrus nattereri; assembly: GCF_015220715.1. Classification (NCBI taxonomy): domain Eukaryota; kingdom Metazoa; phylum Chordata; class Actinopteri; order Characiformes; family Serrasalmidae; genus Pygocentrus; species Pygocentrus nattereri. The sequence goes on from NC_051223.1 coordinate 22,276,369, forward strand.
AAGATGGTTCTTCAAGGGTTCTTGAAGGTTGGATTGAGAATGTGTCATAGATGGATCTATATAGAACCTTTTTCAAAAAGTATAATGCCATATAACACTATATAACACCCAAAAGGGTTCTGCTATTGTAACAAGCTTAACATCATAACAATAGAAGAACTTGTTTTAGTGCTGTACAGAACCATCTAAAGCACATTGTCCATCAATCTGAAGAATGCTTTCACGATACAAAAACCCTTTAATCATTCAGAAGGTTCTTTAAGTGTTCATTGTTCTATATAGAGCCATTGACTTTACTAAAGAACCCTTGAAGCACCATCAGTTTTAAAAGTGTGTGTTAAAACTAATCCCATCATGTAGAAGCTGAATTTTAGCCTGGCTAGCCGTTGCTATTAGGAGCAACACAGAGATGAAGAGAGTTGTTTTCACCATGAAAAGGGGTCTTTAATGTGAATCTCAGGAAATGTCTGTTTAATTATGTATTGCTATGGTAATATGAGAAAGTGTTCAGACCCATGTTTGTACTTTAACCTGTTTTTGCCCTGCTTTAAGCTATGCCCCATATTTGTTTATAGAACTGTGGGTAAACATAAAAGTTACTCAGTAATTAGAGACTGAAGATGTTCTATATCTAGTTTTCTCCCATTCTTTTGGTGTAACCCCACACTTGATCTTTTAGGTCTGTTTGCCTCCAGCATTTAGTATCTTCTCTCAGCATCCACTGCGCCATCTCTGCTCCCCAAGGAAATTACATATAATACACAGGGACAAAGGCTGGTATTTAATCCATGAGAATTTTTGTTACAACAATGCTTTTCAGTTTTCAATAACTTAGCATTTAATGTTCTAGTGTATTTTTGAGAAACGGGAGTGAAAGGCAGTTGTCACCATTGGGGGAAAAAAAACAAGCATGCTTTTGTGTTGGATGAAAGCTTGGCCGGAAGTCAGTCCCTTCAGGAGGGGAACAGTGGCAGGACAATGGCAGCTAGTGTGAGAGTGTGGATTATGAATTGAAGCTGCAGGCACCTAGCTGTGTTTCCTCTGTAAGCTGAACATTATTTTTTACTCTCTGTTTCTTTCCCTCTCACTTTTATAGCATACCATAGACCAAGAGAAATTGTCAGGAAGTATTTGAAAAAAAAATCTAGATATATTAACGTACATTAAATTTAAGAATTTATTTCCCTTTTTTCTATCAGGTTAACATTTCAGAGATACAAGGTTTTGTTACTGTTTTCTGGGGACGACATGGGCATATGAGTGATGCAACAGAGGTAGTGAGTAAGGGTTTGTGAGAGAGAGAGAAAGAGAGAGAGAGAGAGAGAGGAAGTGAAAGAGACAGAGCGAGAGTGAGAGAGTAAGAGAGAAAAAGAATAGAGACAAAGAGAGAAGAGAGACAGAAAGAGAGAGAGAGAGAGAAGGGGAAAAGACTGCTGGCGGCAATCCCGCCCACTCTTAAGCCCCCCACCCTCCCACCCCACCTTATAAAGGACCTCAAGAATGGGAAAGACCTGCTGGCTGAGAAATACAAGCCAACAAGCAAGAAGACCAAACAGAGGGAGACCCAGAAACAGAGAGTGACTGAGAGAAGAAGACAGAGGGGGGAAGAGAGAAAGGAATAAAAAGAGGCTATACAAATGGATGTTCAGCCAGGTAGGTCAAGCTTTTTTTGTTGTTGTTTTTGTGCTCACTGACTGTTCACCACAGGACAAGCTGTAAGCTCATGAATGGCGGAAAAGAGGCTGCATATAAAGCAGGAGACAGGGGTCCTGTGGAGTCAAATTTCTTGGGTCCAGATGGCTTACAGATGATTTTCCCAAGAACTACTGATGTGGACAGTAGAACGGTTATATACATACCTGATCATGTCTGAATCTGATTTGTCTTATTCTGACACTGGTGTGTGGTTTAGCAGATTTCTGCCTTTATTTCTGGCATTAACTGATTCATTGACTTGTGTGAGAATGCAGTCTATGAATTTCAGTGACATGTGCTTTTGACATAACGGAGCACTTGTAAATTGCATGAGTGAACACAGCCGTCTGCTTCAGACGTCTGCTAAATTCCCATAAAAGAGCATGACCGAAAATAACCTTCAAAAAAGCTGGAAAGGGTCTTTTAAAGTATGCACCGCTGAGCCAAAAAGAAACCAGGTTTGGCTGTCAAACAAACCTTGAACAGCACATCATTTTTCAATGGAAGCTGATGTAATTTTAGAATGGCTATATTAGTCAAAAAGTCGACTTCCTTGAAAAAAAAAACTGGGATGACTTGCACCTGGCTTTAGGAAGAGCTAAAAGCTGCCTCACAATATGACTGATTTAAAATTGGATTTCCATTATGAGTAGAACCACAACTAATGGAAGTTACCGGATTTCCTGTAAAGGAAGACATGAAGTACTGACCAGAATGCTAATATGTCCATTTGGTCCCTGTCCAAGTGATTGCTGATGATGTGGATTCGCTGAGGGACAGGGAGTTTGCTCTTGTGCTTGGAGCACAGGAGGGACAGTCTGAGAGGAAAGTGCGAGGAAAGACCATTACGTAACCCTGAGGAACTGCTCTGTGAGTACATACAGGCCATCTGGAAACGAAGAAAGCCAACAGAATAAAACAAAGACCTGGCAGTGTTTTCAAAACAATGTAGCTGTTAAAGTGCAGGTGGTTTACAAGAAAGTTTTACAACTAGTCTTAAACCTCGATTTCACCTTAATTCTTGTTGAAACAAAGAGGGCCATACATTTGGGAACAGCAGATGACTTGGATGTTTCATTATGCTAGAGGACGGATCTAGTCACTCAGCTAGTGCCATCCACCACCTCACCCCCTATCAACAAGCCCCTCTTTTTTTACTGCATTGGGGGGAACCAAACATCCTGTCGCTCACACAACAAGGTTGGTGTGAATGTTCCTTATTATTCCAGTCATGTGTTGTTTGAAGAAGTCCCTAGAGACTATTATAGAAATGGGGCCTCGGTGGTTCCCTTTTTTTTTAAAGAGCTAGTTGCTCACAAGCAAGGCTAAAACATGCAAGCTGAAGATGGGGAAAAATGGTTGTATAGCTAATTACCATCTGCAGCACTATCTGTCTTATCAGTACATCAGAACATCTAGGCTTGGATGATTAAATGGTTAAGGATTGTCAAATAAAGAGATTATGTTATAAGTTAAATGAATAATATACTGTCTTGAAACCTGAAAAGCACAGCTGAATAAACAGTGCTGATGTGCACAGTTGGCAGAGTCTGTGATCACTCTGTAGCGGAGGTGTAATGTAAGTGAAAGTGCTCTAATGAGGAGAGCGAGGTCAGCTCCAGATCTGTGTGAGTAATTATATCATGACTGAAGAATAGCTTACTTAAACTGTCTCAGAACATACCAACATACTGCTCAAAATAATTATCTAGTACCTAAGAGCTTGTATCTCACAGTTACCTGGTTAAGACTTAGAATCTGGGGCACTGTAGAGGAAAGTGTTACCTGACTTGCCACAGGCACTGACACAGGATATGTTTTTTTCTCTAAAGTTTCACTTTTGGCTTTTTGAAAAACATATCCACCCATCTATATCTATGCTGGATATAGGCTGGCCCACACATGGTGCAATGTCATATGCACTGAGACTGTGGCCAACTTGTGGGCAATAAGTGTTGCACTTGTGAGCAGAAAAGGTGTTGCTGAAATAACATTTCAACAGACTCATTTCCCATAAGACACTAAGCATTGAGAAATGCCCATGCCCTTAATTTAATTATTTTTTTTCCTGTCATATATCAACAATATCAGTGTGTGTTACACATATATGCAAACAAATACCTGTAATGCATACTTGGCAATATATACAAATTAGTATAATATTAGTATTATTAGTATAATAGTTTATATATATATATATATATATATATATAAACTAATATCAATTACATTATATATATATATATATATATATATGGAGAAAAGAGGTTTTCTTCTGACAGCAGCGATATAAAAACTATGGATCAAAGGGCAACAGGTATTTTCAAATTTTGTCAAAAACTGAAAAACTGCTAAGCTGCTTCTCCTTCTGGGTCGCAGGGGTGCTGGAGCCTATCCCAGCTGTCACTGGGCGAAAGGCAGGATATATATATATATATATATATATATATATATATATATATATATATATATATATGCCAGTAATGAGCTGGCTTTTCCTACTTGAAAGCCTGACAGCAGTTGATCATAACTCACGCCTGATTTCGATCACAAAGGAGAGACAATGGGGTCTCTAGACGCAACCTTCCGTTTCATGGAAACATGAAAAGCCCTATCAGGTACTACAAGTTCTGAAAAGGCTTTGTATATCAATCATCTGTACAACTATGTTGATGATTATCTCATTATAAACTGCATTAAGGAGTCTACCATGCATTCAGCTATTGAGGTGCACAGAACAGTAGGATGTGGAGGGGTCCTTCAGGAGGGAAATAAAAAAATTCCAGGAAACAAAAACAAAGCAACATGGGTGCAATCATCAACAGCCCTTTCGCCCTGCTAATTAAAGTGCTTTATATAAATATAAATGTGATATCTGATAAAATAAAACATGATTCAACGTGTACTTACTAACCCAGGGTTTCCCAGAGGAAGTTTTAGTGTACAGAAGTGAGCGAGTGTTCTGGGTTTGGCATTTGACTGATAAGATTAAGGAGAGTGCCACTACTAGGAAATGACACATAGTGACTTTTCTAGCTTGAAAGGACATGATTATGTGCTGTTTCATGTCTCTTGTCGGTTTTGGACACCATAACCAAACTGTCTTTATTTCATTAATGTTTTTGAATTTGGTACATCAATGAGCCATCAATGATGCCTTTTTCTGAGCAATCAGTTTGGAATAAAAGATTTACTGTACTATGCATTGTTCATATGTGCAAATAAATGCTGAATTAATTATAGTTCTGTCCCACCCATTCATGTTGAAGTGAAAAGGATTGTTGTTACTGCAGTCAGTTTGTAGCAGTGTTATTGAAATGGAAGATGAGGTGAAAATGTTTAAACTGTGCTGTTCCTGAGTGTCTGGATGCAAAAGTTGTTACGGCGGCCTCTTACAGGATCCAGAAAAGAGTCGCTGAAGTTGGGTTTTTTTCCTGAGGATTTCAGTCCAAATTAGGTACACTGTAAAAAATTTAAAGATCAACCTGACATTTTCAGGTCAACTTGACATCCACTTTTTGTTTTAAGTTGCATTAGCTCAGTTTAAACTCTTTTGTTGACATAACCTTAAAATATAAAGTTGACTAGAGGTAATTTATGTGAATCAGTCTTAAAGGCACAAGCTTTATACCTAGAACATAAATGCCCACATTCAATCACTTAAATAAAAGACTTTAACATGGTATATCAATTTTGGTAATGCAGCAAAACATACTGTTCTCTCCCCATACTGTTCTCTATGGTCCATATATGGAACTTAAGCTACAAAAACAGCCCATTTTGATTTAATTGTTTTTAAAAAATGTAAAAAAAAAATAGCACACACACACACACACACACACACACACACACACACACACACACACACACATATATATATATATATCTACCCATATATATATATATATATATACATCTGCCTACTAAGTCTCCAGCAGTTTAACCCTGCCCACTGAGGAGTGTTTTAGCCAGGACGTCTTTTTGATTGAGGTGTAATACAAGTCAAACTAAAGAGAGATCATTTTCATATAGATATATACATATACACATTTCCAAAAAATATGTCCCAAGCATCTCAATTTTGAATTTTTTTACATTATTTGACGTTGTGTAAAAATTTTATGATGAATGGATCAATAGAAATGCTCCAAAGTTGTCTGAAATAAAATTTCTTTGCATAAGCTTACACTAAAAGTATAACATTTTGGAGATGCACATTCTTTCAGGCACTGCAACAAAAGCGGTTTGTTTAAAACTAAGGGACAAAGAGAGGTTGGAAAAGGGTTATGTAAAAATTAATTATGGCCTTTTTTGGCATACAAAACTACACAAAATTTGTATTGTATACTGTAAAACACATATCTACCCATTGATGAATTAATTGCAAACTATCTATAGCCAAAGACAATTTAAATGATCACTACACAGAGATCACTACACTACGCAATACAGGTTTATTGTTTAATGTCATATTTAGTGTTGAGACAAGCCATTGTGCTGTGATGACATCATGGAAAGGAGGGGGAGGTGTTGCGTGTCTAGCACTGTCTGCAGTCGTTAGTCATTTCACAAGTTAACACCACACAGCCAGGCATGCTGACTTCCTCTGACCATAAAGCTATAAGGCCTATGTGTGCTCAGTTCTGCTATTTGTTTCAATATATACCTTATACTACTTGAGATGAGAATTTATTCAAGTAAAGATTAATCAGAGAACATCATAGTGTAGATCTCTACTCTCCAATCTCAGAGTTCTGCTATTTGTTTCAAATATATACCTTATACTACTTGAGATGAGAATTTATTCAAGTAAAGATTAATCAGAGAACATCATAGTGTAGATCTCTACTCTCCAATCTCAGAGTTCTGGTTATGTTAGCTCCAAAACAAAGTATAAAGTATCACCACCAGCCACCGGAAGGAGGAAATAATTTGATTAGTCTCATTTTAATTATGTTCAGATGCACATCTTACAGAGTTCAAGCACTTTGTTTGAAAGACAATGGAAAAAAGCTTCACAAGGCTAACGTGATAAATGTGACCATATGTAGTCACACATGGTTGGATTTTCCTCCCTTGCTGGGAAACACATCAGAAAAATACGCTTGCACTGGCTTGTCTGCATTTCTTAAATTTCCACTGTTTCCTTGAGGTGCACTTGTAACATTTGTGTGGTTTATGCACCTAAACAGTCATAATTCTTTTTTTTAAAAGACCATTTTTCAACCTCTCTTTAGCTCTTAATTTAACCAAGCTTTTTTGTTACTATGCCTTTAAATATAATATTTGTAAATGATCTCTATTCTGATCCACTATCCTGAATAGCACCTTATTCACAAAGCACTCAGAGCTGCTGAGCTGAAACACCTGTTAGAACTATAATATGAATGTGTGGAACAAAACTGCTATATGGTGGATATATGTAAATGTGTTGGTTCTCGCAACATCACAGACATGGTTCATTCAAAATGGGCTGTTTTTGCAGCTTAGTGTCCATGTTTGGACTGGAGAGTAAATAGCTCGTTTTAATACCTTCACTGTGTGAACATATTAATAAAAAAAGCCTTAATGGGCCCTTTAACAGAGTAGTTAATCAAAAGCTCCTAGTTTAAAAAGTGGTTTTAACCCTCTCAATGACATCACAGTGCTTTCTCAAAATCGGACAAAGGTTCTTTTTACACGTTTAGGTGATTTGACAACAGAGGAAGCACAAAGAGGCATTTCCTCATCTTCTGCTAAAAGCACTTCCTGAATAGGAAACTTCAGTTCAGTGAATGAGGTACAGTACTGAGACTTTCTAAACACTTGACACATGTGTGACACAATGCTCAGACACAATTTCTCTGTGATGATGCATGGCTTTGTCAGCCCGACATCTGGATTATTGTAATGGGCTGACTGCAGGCCTCACATTAAGATGAAGGCATGCAAGTGATCATATACCTGTCATCACCATAATTCCTACCCTACTGTCATGGTTTCAGTCCTCTGATCCCTCATAATGCAGTCTCACATAACCAGATACTGTGCACCTTCTCCAGGCCTGCTGTGATTCTTTAGCTTAAACCTGAGTGTTGTACACAGCTGAACATTGAATTATGCAAATGTTAAAAGCCTTTAATGTCATTTAACTATTTCTGATTCCTGTTCTCTCAAAAGTACCACTCTGATTCTGAAATCTGCCCTTGTAATGAGATTTGCAAGTTCACCTGTCAACCTGTCAAGGTTCCATTTCAACCTTGCAGGGTAACATGCACTCAAAAAAATAAACTGTTGTATGCACTTAATTCATGTCACATGCCACACATTTCCATTCAGTCGAGTCTAGTAGAGTAGAGTCAGTCTACACAGACTTTATTACCTCAACACAAAGTTGTTGAGGTAACAAAATTGAAATTTTAGTTTTCACTGAGATGGAATGCAATATATCTGTCTGTCTGCCCTGCGATGGACTGCTGACCTGTCCAGGGTTTATCCTGCCTTTTGCTCAATGACTGCTAGTATAGGCTCCAGCACCTGCTGCGACCCAGAAGGTGAAGAGGCTTAGAAGATATGTGTCTGTGTGTGTGTGTGTGTGTGTGTGTGTGAGAGAGAGATGGAATGCTCTATGGATCAATGTATACAGTTTTCATTCATTGAGAGAGCTTTTGTCAGTCTTACATAAACTAGATACTTAACGACAACACAATTTATTTATTTAATGCTGACAAGTCAAATTCTGTTGGTTAATCTTTTTTTTAGTGTAAATACTAAAACTTATCATATGTCAAATGAGGCACCCAGAGAAAAACAATTCAGTAAGTTTCAAGAATGCTCAAATCTTAGGACATTGGGAACATAGGGTATTGTCAGTCTTTTATTGAGTCAGTTTTGATATTTGCGTTCATGTGTTGGCTTGATAACTGGGGTAACAGTGTACATAAATTATTGGACAGCTTATAAAATGTAAACAACTATTTCAGAGGTGTATTTGAATTATTTCCCCTTAGGTCCACATATGTGTAACCTTATATACACACTTTAAAAAGATGGCTTTCAGAGGTTCTTCTAGTAAAGAAAATGATCTTATCCATGAACCCTTAAAAAGGCATTTGCATGAATACAGGGTTCTTTGCATTGTGAAAGGGTTCTTCAGAGTGATGGAGAATGTGTTGTATATGGTTCTATACAGCACCTTTTTGGGTTCTACATAGCACTAAGGGCTCTTCATAGCACCAAGAAGGGTTGTGCTATTGTTACAAGCTTGACATTGTAACAATAGAAGAAAACGTTTTGGTGCTATATAGAATGGTTCTGATTGGTTGTGCTGTTTAGGACCAAATCCAAAAAGGGCTGAAACACTTTTCATAACTTCAGCATGAAGGGCTGGGGGTGGGGCTTATCTCCTTTGGACTGAATGGATGGACATACATAAATGTGTGACATCAGTGAATTCAAAAGAGGCTGGTTTTGCAGCTTAAGATACAGTGTAATACATTTAAAATACCTTTTACCCCAGTGTGAACTTACTAATGAACAAGTGAAAATGTAATGTGCTTCTTATGACTTCAGTGTGAATGGGCGGGGCTAAACTGCTGCAAGCTGAATATGCAGATATATGTAAATGTATACATGACACCAAAAAACTATTCATTTAAAAACCTTTTTACTGCTTAGCATCCATATATGGAAATGGAGAATGAATGTTACATTTATTAGTTTTTAACAACATCTACATTTTTTGTTGAAATAATAAGACACCAGTAACTGAGACCTTACAGGACTATAAAATGTTCAAATGTATCTACTTCAATTTGTTTTAGACTGTTTACAAAAAGGCTCAGGCAGACAACAATCCTTTGAATTGCACAACCCTCAGGCAAATGAAGCAGGATCAGCACAGACAAGCCTACAGATGATGCATTAATCTTGCTGGTTTAGTCTAAGACACCCCAGTTTCAGTCTACACTAGTTTCTTCATTCATTGACATGCAATGCGGAGTAGGGACATATAAAGTGCCTAAAAATACATATGGAAGGAATGGTTAACTTAAGGAAAACGTCATGGGAGACATACTGCATTGGAGCCAGACCAAAAGTGAAGATTTCCTAGGCAGAGAGGGTGAGTGTCTCCTGTCTTCTCTTAGATGGTCAAGCCATAACATTCTTTACATGAACCGCTACAGAACAAACATAATCGCATATTAACAGTTTCTGAGACATGTGGTGGTTGCCTTAAAGCAGATAATTTGGCAGTTTACAGCAAAGCTGTAGCAAAGTTTATTTGTTTCCACTGTTGCTGTAGTAACAACCTCCATTTCCTGGGTTAGCGAACAACTTACAAATAGGCAAAGAAAGCTTAGAGATGATGTGTTTGATCTGCCATGAGGGCTGCAGGAACACAGAGAAGGCACAATGTTCATGACCAGAGGAAGTTCCCCTTATATGACTTATGTTACAGTTCAAGGACAAGATCCCAAAGCCAAACAATACAACCTCTACAGTCCTCAGTGGAGTGTGGGTGTGTGTTCTTGTTAATCATTTACAAAGAAATGCTTTTTGCCAGCAACTTTCTCAAAACATGCTGACAGTTAAAATGCACTGCTATGTAAATGGTTTATTTAGAAATGCAGCATTACATGGTAGACTCCATTCCTGTTCCTTGGAAAAAAAAAACAGTGAGTAAGCAGTTTCACATTGTTTGTCAGTCACATATTACTGCCTTGGGGCCACAGCTTTCTAAAGGTACTGGACGAAAAAGTAATTTGCATCATTTTTGCACAAACAACATGAACCTTTTCTAGCATGTATCATGTGTGAACAATTCAGATGAAAGTGGGTGGAGTGCTACAACTTATCCCCCAGGCAGGGTTACTTGTAACACACAAAGGGGATAGTCGACAAAAAGTAAGTTAATTCAATACAAATATATGTTGTTTGAACCAGATGAGCTTTTAAGCATAAACACAAACTATATATATGTATAAAGAAATAAATAGTGAAAAGAGGCTGTGTCAAACATGGCAAACTTATTTCTGTTCATGAAGTAATAGAACAAATATCAGAGCAATAAAATGTGAATATATTTTATTATTTTTTGATAAATATGTTGTCGCTTTCATGCAAAGACCTCACATCTCCATTTTGGATTTTTTTCAATAGAATAGAAAACTGCAGTTACATGTTACACATGCTAAATTTCATGCTGAACAGACCCAAATTTACTGGAAAACAATTTACAATAACTTCCATTATATGTTATGAATGATTTTCCTTCTCATCTAAAGTTACCATTTCAGAGACACAAGGTTTTGATTTAACAGAGATGATATGTATAAAAAAGTCCAAAAAATGAAGAATTATTTTGAATTGAGATGGGGAGATTTAGGCTTTGATTAAAGTGTAATGAGCCTGGCCAGCTCTCACTGTGAGTAATTCACATCCTTCAAAAATATTCCTCACTGCAGCCAAGAGTGTGATTAGAATAATATCTTTGCAAATTCTGTGACATGCACATAGCTATTTAAACGACTTATTAAATTTTTTCTTTATGTTGAGGGTGAAAATTCATGGGCGATGTTGCTATGGGAATACAAGAACCTAACCAAAAAAAGCATTTTCTGATATGCAAAGAGAAACAAGTATCTCCAAAAGCCTAACTTCACAGGAAAGGCAAAACCCATTTTACTTTACATAAGTTAATGTAAAGAAACTTTATTCCAAGGAATTTTGGAGCATTTATGTTCATTCATCAAGATATCATGATATTCTTTACACAGTGTAAAGGTCAGCATATTCAAAAGATTGAAAACAAATTATATACTTTTTTTGACAGCAGCAGTATATAATCTGAATCTATTCACGTACTTTAAAAAGTCCATGTCACATTTTTCTCCATCTTAGTTTGTACCTAGCTCTTACATATTCAATATATAAAAATATATAATTTTCTTAATAGCCCATCACATTTCAGCTTGTACTTATCCTTTCCATGCAGATGTAGTGAGACAGGAAAAATTCTGCAAGTTTGTTTTTTTAAATGGACCTCTAGACACTTTAATGTAAATGGACAATTATGATCCACGCTACTTCAGCTGCATCAAAGCCGAGGTGTCTCACTTCCATAGCAATCACTTTGACAGTATAAGAAGCAAGTAAAAACTCCAAAAATGAGAAGTTCTAGAACTTGTTTGGATGTAAACATTAGAGCAGAAGGCATGGTGAATAATGAGTGGGGCAGTGCTCAGAGGGAAGTGAGGCAAGCAGTGATAAGAGTCTACTACTGCATTTGTTATTGTTAAATGCTATACTGCCTATCACAGTTTACATGACATGAGTGGCTTTGCTCAGTCCTTGCTTTTTTTGTCACTGATACACTCTAATATAAACATAACCTTACTGGCAACCAGGGGAACCCCCTAGATAGCAATAATGAAACAATGCATTAATCTCCTTGGCCTAGCCCAATGTTTTCCAACCTGGTACTTGGGATGTCCTAGATGGACCACCCTCCTTCATCCCTACATATTATGAGTTAGACTGGTGCAAAAATGTGGACTGTCTGGGGGCCTAAGGACTGGGTTGGGAATTATTGGCCTAGACTATTTAGATGTCAAATGTTTTATTGCCTTAATTTAATACTGTTTACATTGTTGCTAGACTTTGAACTCTATTTGCATGCAAGCCTTTACTCAGATGATAGATACCAAAGCACTGGTCTCACAGCAGCAGATTCCTGAATTGTGTTTTAAAGGGCCCATATCCAAACTAAAATGTTCCTTGCATTGTCGAAATAAATGAGTTTGATGTAGTACATATTTTTTTATTATTTTAGAAGGTATCATTTACTCCCACGTCCATACACTTTATATCCTATTTTGAATTAATTGTTTTGTGATGTCACAAAAATTAACATATTTACGCCTATCCAGCCTACATCAGTTTCGCATTGAAGTTGTGTTGGAAATGTCATATTTATGAGCTAAGCGCCACCACAATGTTGCATTCACTTCGATTTTTTGACGAGCCCCAATTTTCCTAGTGAGGGGCATCAACTAAAAAGCAATGGCAGCCACTCATAGTTTCATTGTAAACTGGTTTAAATTCAGTTTTTCAGCAGCCACACCTGAACACTGCGGGCTAAACCATTCACACACAAAATATAAATATAAGCACATGTTATGTGAAGCTATTACCTGAATAAAAACATTACTCATCTCAGAAGCATCCTCTGCTCTTCATTTTGTTGCAGTTGCACAAAACGTAGCTACTATGTAATACAACATTTCCTGCATGACCATCTTCTTTCTGACTAAAACCACCAGAACACAAATTGTCTCATACGCAAGACCTCCAAAATCTTAATTAAGTAGGAACATCTGCAGACTTATGAATTATGTGGAACGTTTCAACCCAGACTGCTTTTTGAACTACAATCAAGACAAGCCATTTACGTATACACTATATTGCCAAAAGTATTCGCTCGTCTACCTTCACACGCATATGAACTTGAGTGACATCCCATCCTTAATCCACAGGATTTATTATGATGGCGATCCACCCTTTGCAGCTATAACAGCTTCAACTCTTCTGAGAAGGCTTTGCACAAAGTTTAGGAGTGTGTTTATGACCATTTTTGACCATTCTTCCAGAAGCACATTTTTGGGGTCAGACACTGATGTTGGACAAGAAGGCCTGGTTCACAATCTCCACTCTAATTCATCCCAAAGGTGTTCTATTGGGTTGAGGTCAGGAAACTGTGCAGGCCAGTCAAGTTCTTCCACACCAAACTTACTCATCCATGTCTTTATGGACCTTGCTTTGTGCACTGGTGCACAGTCATGTTGGAACAGGAAGGGGCCATTCCCAAACTGTTCCCACAAAGTTGGGAGCATGAAACTGTCCAAAATATCTTGGTCTGCTGAAGCATTAAGAGTTCCTTTCACTGGAACTAGGGGCCGAGCCCAACTGCTGAAAAACAACCCCACGCCATAATCCCCCCCCACCAAACTTTACACTTGGCACAATGCAGTTAGACAAATACCATTCTCCTGGCAATCATCAAACCAAGACTTGTCCATCAGACTGCCAGATGGAGAAGTGATTCGTCACTCTAGAGAACATGTTTCCACTGCTCTAGAGTCAAGTGGGTGCCCTTCACAGCACGACATTCAATGCTTTGCATTGCGCTTGGTGATGTAAGGCTTGGATGCAGCTGCTCGGCCATGGAAATCCATTCCATGAAGCTCTCTACACTGTTCATGAGCTAATCTAAAGGCCACATGAAGTTTGGAGGTCTTTAGCAATTAACTCTTGCTGACCTCTGCGCACTATGCACCTCAGCATCTGCTGATCCCGCTCTGTCATTTTACTTGGCCTACCACTTCGTGGCTGAGTTGTGTCGTTCCCAATCACTTCCACTTTGTTATAATACCACCAGTTTACTGTGGAATATTTAGTAGTGAGGAAATTTCACAACTGAACTTGTTGGACAGGCGGCATCCTATCACGGTACCATGTTGGAATTCACTGAGCTCCTGAGAGTGGCCAATTCTTTCATAAATGTTTGTAGAAGCAGTCTGCATGACTAGGTGCTTGATTTGATACACATGTGGCCATGGAAGTGATTCAGTTATTTGGATGGGTGAGTGAATACACTTAGACATACAGTGTACAGTGTGACATAGTAACAACTTGATTTAAACGGACAAAGAGAGGTTGGAAATGGTCATTTAAAATTAATTATGCCGGTTTTTGGAACTTAATCCACACAAGCGTCGTAAGTCACTTTGGGGGGAAAAAATAAACAGAAGACGTGGCCCTGGCAACCTCCCTCAGTCTCAGTGGCCTAATTTTAAACATCATTTGAAACAATCCGTCGTGCAGTTAGACAGAATCGGTGTACAGAGCATCCAAGACTAATGTTGAACAACACATCAAAGGTCAGCCGGCGGTCAGGCTAACACGGCTCAGCCAGGTTTCCATGGTGAGCAGATCCCTCACAGTGGAAGTGACCGAAACGCTCTTCCTTCCTCTGAAGGACTCGCGTTCCTCATGCACTTCTTCCGGCGGGAATGTAGGCCAGATTTTAGGTAAAAGTGTAGTCTTACTCCTGTGTCCTGTTGCTGTACGCTAGCCCCCCTCTCCGTTTAAATACTCGCAGAACTGCGTGTGGATTGGAGATGTGCTGTAAGAAGCGCAGACGCCCAGGAATGTAGCCGTCGACGCCAAGCTAGTCTCTCCTAGTGGCCTCATTTAGCTCCTTCAGCTCGTTTAGCTCCAAGCTAGTCTCTCTTAGTGACCTCCTGCTGCTTCTTCAGCTCTTCCAGCTCCTTTATCTGCTTCTCTGTGTGTCTGGTGACCTGGGACTGAACCTGCCGCCTGCCGACCCCGTGGCGTTCAGCTTAGCAACAAGACTTTCTCATTTAAAGATGCGTTTGCGATTGGCCTTCTATCAAGATGATACGCTTCTGATAAGATATAGCAGGAAATGGAACAGACGTTGGGCAGTCCCACTCCTACTCGGCACATTTTTTGTGTTTTCCCTCATTTTGCACAACTTATTCAACTCAGTAACTAATTTATAAACTACTTGTGTGTTAAAGAGTATAGAAAACACAAACATGTACAGAGCATGGGGTCTACAGGATTGACCCTGTACGCTACTGCCCTAAAAGATTCTGGGTATGAATGATGTTAATGTTTATCTCCATTTTTCTTTTTTTTTTGTTGCAATTTTTAGCTTTCTGCATAATTTGTGCTCAGCAATTGTCTTTTACATAATGTGAACATTTCACAATGATTGCACCTACAAAAATGCTTCAAAATTGTTTTGAATAAAAATGAGTTACATAAACTTAGAATGAAGGTAAAGAAAGTTTCTGCTCTGTCCTGACCATTTTGCAGATGCTTGTTACATATTGTCGCTTTCCAAAGAAAACATTTTGTCTCATGGGTGAAACCAGGCTGCCAGAATTAATGAAAAAGGAAATGAAAAATGTGAATAAATAATCAGAGACCAAATGAAAATGTGATAAAATCAACTGGTGCATTAAGAAACAAGAATACACAGATGAGCTTAGTAAATTGGTAGACCTCAGAAAACTACAGCAGTGGATGGTCAAATAATACTTACAACAATGAAATGAAACACACACACACACAAACCCAAACAAAACTGTGGAACGGACCAAGAATGATGTCCAGATTATAAGTATAGCTGTGGTAATGAGTACTATAAAGGAAATAATACACCTGCGTGACCTCAGAGGGATTATCATGAAACACAACTGACGTAAGCCTCAAGAATAGCTTAAAAAACAGTATGCTTAGTTACAATTATAGTATTTAGTACATGAAAAGTTGTTTGGGATGAAGTCTAATGGACAGATGACCTGAAGATTAGAGAAAAGCAGGTAACTGCTTATGATCCAAATCCAGCCAAATACCTCAAAATACAATGAATGTTACTTAACCTATGACCATGACCCCAAACATACTGTTATTAAAAACCTTTTCAGGGACCAAATTGGAATTGTCCTGGCTGGTCAAGTCCGTCTCCAGACCTGAACCCAACCAAGCATTTATTACACTATCGGGAACAGAAATGGCTGGGAAAAAACATCGCCAGGAAACTGGTGGTGTCTGTGGGTCACTGATTGCAAAGGATTTGTAACAAAGTACTAATCATGACTATTTTATTTAAGATTCTGTTTGTTTGTCCAATTACTTATGCTCCCTAAAATTAAAACACTATTTATGAATGTTTCATTTAAAATCTTAAGCATTTTAATTCAGATAAAGAAAAATACAACAAAATGTCTGTCAGACTGTTCAGTTTCCTGCTAGACCCCAGTGTATATGTATAGTTTGCACTCAGTGTGATCTTTTTATATTCTGGCTGAGAAAAAGCGAAGCCTGTGTCAGCTCAAAAGCAGAGCATGGCCTTGTATAAACAGTGGAAAGCTGCAGTACCTGATAGAGAGGAGATGGGTAAACAGTGTGATGGATTTGATTTTCCACAAGGCTCACAGTTGAGTGTTTCATTGTCTTTCCTCCACAATTCTGTTTAAACTGTGAATTTCTCCAAGAACACAAGGAATTTAATGTTATTCATTATGGTGCCTGGCTGTTTATATGCTGTGATAATCCTTTAGTTAAACTGGTGAGGTTTTATGATCTTTAAAAAGTCACATAATGTTAATTTCTACAATTGTTATTTTTTAAGTTTAATAAATTTAATTTATAATATTTATAATATAATATTTAAGTTTAATAAATTTGTGCATTAACAGATGAACTCAATCTCTTTCTTCTCCTCACTGTTTATCTCAGAAATGAAAACCAAGAATCCATGGCACAGGCCGTGGATCATCTGCATCAGTGTCTTTTTTGTCGCTGGAATCATCGCAATGGTGGTCGTTGCAGTAGTACAGAACAAACCTCTTCACCAGAAGTACAAGGTAATGGGTTCTGCAGTTCTTTAGTAAATACCATGGTATATAGAACTATGAGACCTTCAAAAAATCTTGACTGCTTAGATTCTTTTAATGTGTGCCATTCAAAGTATACTACATTTGCCTCCACAAGGCTATAATCTCTACTGCATCAAGTATTATTATTATTAATAGGCATATTATTATTATCATGTATTATGTCCATGATGGAGAAACTATCCGTGTAGTTCTCTAAAGAAGGTTTTTGACATAGTCCTATATAACACTAATTGTTATTGTTAGAATTCATAGAAACTTTTTGGCCCTATGACAAAGCTTCTTTGGGGACTGTGTTGCCTTACAATGCCCTGCATATACCCTTCTGCCATAAATATATTTTAGGAATAAATTTTCATGCCAATTTAATGTTACAGCTGCAAGGTTGGTTAGAACCATTAAACGCTTCAATCATCTGCTTCCTATCACAACCACTGTGAATAGTTCTGACTCTTCAAGTTTCTATACAAAAGAGCATTTTACATCAAAACATTCTGCATGACTTTGTTCAGAAATAATTTAGCAGGTAGAATCCCTCCTTAAGCTGATTAATGATCACTTGAAAACATGTTGGTTGCGTATACTTTTCTGATTTCAGAAGTTTCTTCAAAAATTACTTTTCTCATTTACTGACAAGTATAAAATATAAAAAAAACAGGATTTGTAGTAGTCAGAGCATACCATGTTGATATGGGAGCTACTGCTAAGATGTACAATTGTCTACTGAGAAAAAACCATAGTTTCCTATTTTTGGAGGATGTGTTATGATGAGCTCTTGCTGACTTTGGTTTTTAATCATACCGACACTTTATTAACATGTGCTCAGCAATAAAATATCGAAATGTGCCCAGAAATAAATGTTTACAAGCCTGATTTATGGAGAGTGCTTTATAGGCCAAACAGTAAGTTAATTAAGAAAAATTGCTATGACAAGTTTAGACTGCTCTCATGCATCATGCAGCCTTGGATGTGCTCTGCACTATCATAGATGCTAATTTTCAGTGCTTTGTGTCTGTTCTTTGCTTTGCAGTATGGGATAGTTCTGGATGCAGGCTCCTCTCATACATCTCTCTATATCTACCAGTGGCCAGCAGAAAAAGAGAACAACACTGGAATGGTTCAGCAGAAGCTTGCCTGTAATGTGAAAGGTACATAAGAATAATTGTGTTAAATATACTGTTCAAGTATTTAAATCCCAAACCTACACAGATTTCACCACGTCGCTGCAATTATGCATGCCCAAAGCAAGCTGAGCTTTGAAAACTATATGCTTTAGGCTCTATTACTGCAACAGGTTTTCACATAAAACTCATTAGAATGTTGCAGCTGTTACTCAGTAAGAGCACCTGTACATCTGTACATCTGTACAGTAATAAACTCTCCTTCGCACTTCATGTGGTTTCTTAATAGGCAAGGGCATTTCCAGTTATTCACCCGAACCAAAGAAGGCTGGTGAGTCCCTGAAGGAGTGCATGGACAAGGCCAGGGATACCATACCTAACCACAGGCATCATGAGACACCAGTGTACCTAGGAGCCACAGCAGGCATGAGACTACTCAAGTAAATAATATTTAATATCATTAGAAGATACAGAGAAAGTCATTATGTGGGGTATACAGAAATTTTAACACATATTACTTTACTGAAAGAAGGATGCTAATCATTTATTACATTTGACTACATTTAACAAATAGTACATTATTCTTTTCTATTACTGACCATTATTCTATTCTATTACTGACCAACTACTGCAACTACCAACTACCAAATGTTTCAGCCATAGGAAATTCGACCCTGGTATGATTTTTGTTGACTCCAGAACATTTTGATTGAAATTAAACATTGACTATGAGGTAAAAGTCCAGAATATTAGCTTTAATTCCATGGAATTCACCACTAGGTTGGATGAAAAAAATAAAATTGGAAAACTGGTTCTTAGTCAGCTGGGTGTTATTGAGTCATTAAGTCAAACACAAAATCTCTACCAATATACTGGTAATTGATTTTAGTTGTACATTTGCACATGGAGACTGTCAAGGAGCCAAGAACTATCAGTGACAGTACAGCACATCGCAACAATGCTCAAAGTCAACATAAATCAATCAATACCACCAAAATTATGTGCATCGAAACGCTGCTTAAAGAAGCAACAACTCACAATGCTTAGTAATAGTAAACAATCCGACAGATAACCAATATTATACCCATATAATAATATACCCAGCTTCTTAGGGTTTGTTTCATTTTATTTACATTTTCTATTTGCTGGAGTATAAAAACTACAAAGTTTGTGTTGTTGTGTAATTCTTTACTGCACTGGCACTGTAGTGAATATCTTTAAATAACAATGTATTTTGTTAAGGATGGAGAATGACACTGCCTCAGAAAAGGTACTGGAGTCTGTGGAGCAATTCCTGCAAACCTACCCGTTTTCCTATCAGGGAGCTCGAATTATAACTGGCCAAGAAGAGGGAGCTTTTGGCTGGATCACTGTCAATTACCTGAATGATTATTTAAGAAAGGTACTTAAGAAGTCCATTCATCCAGTCTTTTGCTCCCAGATTAACATGATGGACCGTAACATGTAACACATAACTTTTGATTACTTATATTTAGTGATGCGCCAAAATGAAAACCAAAACAGATCATGAAGGCATACATGGCTGAAAACAAAAAAAAAGCTTTTTGGTTATTTGTTTTCTTGTTGAACTTTAAGTTGTAATTAAGTTTTATTTGTGCTTTAGAAGTTACTAAGCAAAAACCACAAGGTAATAAAGAAAACAGTTTTATTAGTGATCAAATCTGAGCTGACAATTACAAAAAATGATTACGGTTTGAAGGCTACAAAATGTGCCAGTGAAATCCAGCCTCCTCAAAAACAGAATGGTTGATTATCCAAGACAGGTTTTTTTTTTGTTATATTTTGCATTTTGGAACTGTTGTTTGTGAAATTTTTAATTATTTCAAAACCTGCAGCTTTTTTTTTAGCCAAACCGAAAGTGCCTCTTTTAACTATTTTTAAGATGTTTTGTTGGCCAGGATTTTGATGCATCTCTACATATATATATTTCTTTAAATCATCTTTCTTATTCCCGTTGAACAAGATGAATCACCAGGTTAAATTATGATTAGTTATTATGTTTACTTTGCCATCTTTATAAGAATAGTTTACTGAAAATCCAATTCACACAATTTTCTACTAACCTCAAATGTAATCAAGCCAAGACTTGCTTGGATTTGGATTTTTTATTTAATCATTCCTTTAAAAATATATTTAGATTGGTAGCTTGGGATATTAATTGTAATAAAGTTTGTGTGTATGTGTTTATATTCAGGCTTCAGGAACTCTAGGAGCTCTTGACTTAGGTGGAGCCTCTACTCAGATCACTTTTGTGTCTGGACAGAACCTGGAGTCTCCAGATAATTCTATTGATTTCAGGCTTTATGGAAACGATTATCAACTATACACCCACAGTTTCCTCTGCTATGGAAAGGATCAGGTCCTTAAACTTTCTTTGGCAAATGAAATACAATCAACAAATCAACAATTGGTGAGATATTTGAGAAAAATGAAGAGCGCTTTACATTTTGCTTATGCCAGGCAAGAGCATCTTATATTTCTCTCTCTCTGTCTTTTCTTTTCTAAGACAGATAACATTACTCTGCAGGACCCTTGTTTCCATAAAGGCTACAAAGCAACCAAAACCTTTGAGGATGTCTTTAACAGCCCCTGTGTAAGAGGCTTGCGTTTGACCCAGAACAAATTTGTGCATGTGGGCCTTGGGGATGGAGAGGCATGTCATGCAGCAGTAAGAAAGGTGTTTAATGACAGTCGCTGTACTCATTCAACCTGCTCCTTCAATGGTGTTTTCCAACCCCCTGTGGAAGGGAAGTTTGGGGTAAGGTGACACAGTATTGGGAAAAAATGTAAAATACATGCATTTTTGTATAATATCTCTGGAATGCATAGAGAAATGCATTAATATTACATAACTGACTTTCATTGTTTGTATTTAGGCATTTTCAGCTTTCTACTTTGTGATGAACTTTTTGAACCTGACCAGTTACCCTTTAGATGTAGCTAAAGAACAGCTGGCAAGATACTGTGCCACACCATGGAACACTGTAAGAATTTTTCTACTCACTTAAAAATTTATGAACCTGTTTTGATTCATTTTGAACTAAAGCTTCATATTGAACTTGCAGATAATTCAAAATCACCCTAATGTGAAGGAAAAGTATCTTTCAGAGTACTGCTTCTCAGGTACCTACATTTTGACTTTGCTGGAAGATGGATACAACTTTACTTCTAAGAACTGGAAAGACATTGAATTTATCAAGCAGGTAAGCACATCTTATTGATCATAATTTATCTGTTTGATGAATAATCCAATTTGAATACTTTGAACTCAAATACTGTACAACAGTGTGTCCTGACAACTGTCTTAATAGTTTGAAAAGCATTCTGCCTGTGCTATGTCTGATAATAGCTGGTTGCTAAGTAACAACACTAAGGGGAAATTCCACCCCACCAATTTTTCAAAATCTCTGAAATGTAAACAAAGTAATTCTGAGTGGTTTGATGTGAAGTGGTGCATTGTAGGTAAACATACCAACTTGAATTTTTGAACTAGGGGTTACGGTGTTGCCAATGCAAATATAGGCTATGTATTTAGTATCCAAAATAACCAGTGAATCTATTACAAAAGTTTTTTTAATACAATGTATATAAATAGCATATAAGTGCTCTGAACATCTGGTTCCTATCACTACCATTGTTGACGATTCTAAATCAGTAAGTTTCGCAGAACAATACTTTTCACATCAGAACAATGATTTAATTATGCAAAAACTTTGGAAAAAAAAACAATAGTTACTTTTTGATGGTTGCTGCTGAAACAACCTCTTGGTGGAAGAAGTTGCAAATTGTAAAATTATTTGAAACATTGGAGTTTCTTTACTTTATTTTACTTTGCAAAACTGTTGTAACACTAAGGTCATATGTTTTTGTGCATAATATTACAGTTGAAACAATAGCACACTCCCTCTCTGTTGCTTAAATGTCTTGGTTTTAGCTGTTTATGTGTAGCTTGCAGTATAACTCCCTGTGTCTGTGCAGATCGGGGACAGTGATGCTGGCTGGACGCTGGGTTACATGCTCAACCTGACAAACATGATTCCTGCAGAAGTTCCAGACACTCCACCCCTGCCATACGGAGGCTATGTCACACTCATGGTCCTTCTCTCCTTGATGATACTTGTTCTCGGTTTACTTGCCTGCAAAGTCTTCCGCCGACCAACTGGCTCAACCCAGAAAGAAATAATTTAAATTTGAACAGGCTACTCTACTATCCATCCTCATCGAACAATTGTTTCTGAAGAACGAAGCCTGCAGGACTGACAAACATTTCTGACTTTGACACTCTGCATTTTAATAAAAACCAGTTCAAAGGAAGAGTCTTACATTTCAGAAAAGAGACGTTATACCTCATCTGAAGAAAGCACAGGCTGCATATATATATGCAGCTTGCCTAATGTGAGGGACATTGGAGCACATACATTATCCTCTTACAACTGGATTAATGTATACCCATTTCTCTGTTGTTTGTTAGGACAAAATTTTAAAGCTGCCTCCAAAACATCTCAGGAGTAAGTGGAGAGAAGATTGTAGATTTCTCCTCAAAGGAAAAGTGCACTGATGCCTTTGATCCTTATGCATAGCAAAATATTTCTTAGCAATAGAACTGTCTGACAGGATAAAGCCAGTTAATGTAGCACTGCGACTGTGATTTCTGTATGCAAAGTTCATCATTCAGAATAGTTTCTGTCTTACATCATTAAGGAAGTTTCAGCAGCATCACTCCATTTTTAAAACTAAAATATGAGGCACAATGTTATATTTCTGTCCAAAAACACATTCTTTTTAGAGTTCTTTTGTTATATCGCACCACAATGTATGTTTATACTGGCTGAGTTTTGTGACACATCTGTTTAAAATTGCTTTGTAACTCTCTGTGTTACTTTAGTGACGTACATGTGAAACTCTTTTTTATATTTAAACAATAAAGTGATCAGTGAGTTTATTTTCAAATGACTTGTTGGGCAGAATACTTTGAAAAAGTAACAATGGGCTGGACACTGAGTACACTGTACTCGATCACTGTGATTTATCAGTCTACTCAGGCTTTAGCAGAAACTTCAGTGTTTGTAAAGAAGCTATTTTTCTGTGATTTTCTTTAAAGTATATGTTTACATGCCTTGCACTGATTATAAAATAATAACCAAGCACTGCTTGGTTATTATTAGTTACCAAGGATTCTTTACAAAATGTAACTTTGTCTACATACAGATTGCTCAGTGTATTACATACCAATCTTGCTTATGAGTGTCTGTTATACTAAGGAAATTGCCTTGTATGTGTACTATATATGCATTATATAGATTTTCTCTAAACAAGTGTTCTTAAGTTCTTTATTTTAGGTATTCAGCATGTTAAAGTAAAAAAAACAAGTCATTCCTTACAAAGGTTTACAGTAAGCCACAATTCCACAGGAATATAGTATAAATGTATTGCCACTGTTACTGAAATATATAATCTGTAATTGTGATTTGATGAGCCCATGATTTTACAGGATTACATAAAAGCCCATAAAAATGACACCATAGAGATTAAATAACATATTACAAGAGCAGGACTGCAAAGGCTGTGGCAACATAATGAAATTGAAGAATAATATTGAGCAAATCCTTATATGCATTCAGTATACAAAGGAGCATATATTCACCTGCGTAAGGCATCATGATGCAATATTGAATAGAATTGCAGCAGGTGCAGAAATAACTCACCTGTGACTCTCACTTTCAAATATGAAAGATGCTACATTATACAGTCTGGTGCTTCATGTCTGAAAAGAATCTTACACAAAACTAAACAGCTCACACAAACCTGAATTCATTCAGCACTCATCTTATTCTTTATATTTCCACTGGAAGACTTAAAACCTTTATTCTATCAGTAGTATTGCATAGTTCTCTCCTTCCAGATTGCAACAGTGTCTTAAACTCAGCAAGAGGACAATACAGAGTTAGCCACAATGAAAGTGTACGCCTTATTTTCATTTGGATTCTGTTACTGCAATGCAATTGCTTAGCAACCCCCACTCCATGGAGGCAGATCAAGAATGGGCTGGAAAGCAGTGTTTATGTGGTGATATCAAAGAAACTGCAGATTAGTCTAAAAGAGCTGGTTTGGAGTTGCAGTTTCTAGCCTGGCTGTGTCGGATGTGCATTGTTTCGGGACATGTGTCTCTTGTGCCCTCTTGTGGCTTTTCCCTGTTGCTCAGCATTGTGTGCAGCTGCAGCAGACATTGATCCCAGTCCTCTGGCAGCAGCAGCAGCAGGAAGCCCAGACAGATGATGGACACTGCGATGACACGGACACTATTGAACTGGATCTCACACATGTAGCGGTCTATTACTGAAAAGAAGGGGAAGGGATGCAGTTTCTATTAGGCAAAATATACAAACTAGACTTCAGCAGACAAGAAATGCCTTCTAAATGTGGTCAGAAACTGATCATTGATGAAGGGCTAGAGAATGGCTAACACAAACTACACAAAATCTTACTCATTTCAAAGGGGGAATATGGATAATAGTGTTCAATATCGTAGTATAGTAATGAAAGATAGCTACTTAACTTTTTTCCATGCCTGCTAATAGAGTGGCCAATAAATGTACACAGAATTTAATAAGAATACAAAGCAACATGAGTGCGAAGCACTGCTCTTATGAAAGCTATATGACTGCTAATGGGGCGCTGTTCATCTAAAACACCAGTAACACCAAAAGGCCTGATATACACTTACAAGCACCACAGGTACTCACATGCAAACAGAATGCTTGTGTTGCTGCTGTACTCATCCAAATAATTCACTGGCCAAAGAGTTTTAGTTGATTGACTGGAAACTCAGTGTAAGATGTCCATGCAACCCAGGTGTGAAGGCAACTTACCTGCATTCACGGGTACACTCAGGACAACACCCAAAGAAATCAATGTAGGAAGTGTTATCAACACGCCAAAGTTTAACAGGAAGTTGAACACTAAAAAAATAAAAGAAATTGGGTTCAATAGGATGAAATTCAAATATTTGCATAAAGACTAAAACCAACAATAATACAAACCCAATTCTAAAAAAATGGGACAGAAGGTAAAATGCAAATAAGAACAGAAAGCTGTGATTTTTTATGACATTTCTCAGGTATTTGAAAGCAGCACAAAGAAGAGATCTTTTTACCTTATTAACTTTATTAATTTATTAAATTTTGTAACTCCAACTTTGATGCCTGCACCACATCCCCAGAAAGTTTGGACAGGGGCAAATAAGACTTGGAAGCTTGTGGAATGACATTCTCCACTTTGCACAAAATTGCGCAAGCGAACAGCGAACACAATATTTTAAGAACAATATTTTTCAATGCAAGATCTCAAGAAATTTAGGGATTTCACCATCTACAGTCAATGACACTATTAAATGATTCAGAGAGTTCGGAGAAATGTATGTGCTCAAATGACAAGTCCAATATTGAATGACTATGACCTTTGATTCCTCAGGTGGCTCCGCATTAAAAACCTACAGGCATCTGTAATGAATTTGACCACATGGACTCCGGAAAACTTTGGAAAGCCTTTGTCAGTAAATCCAGTTTGTTGCTGGATCTATAAAAACAAGTTAAGACTGTGCTGCACAGACTGGAAGTCATATATAAACATCCAGAATTGCTGACTACTTCTCTGGGATCAAGCGCATCTGTGATGGACAAGTTGAAATGTGTCCAGTGGTCTGATATATCCACCTTTCAAATAGTTTTTTCGAAATCATGGACATTGTGTTCTCCAAGCCAAAGAGGTAAATTATGAGCTAAGTGGTGTGATATGGGGGTGCATTACTGCCAAGGGAATAGTGATAGTAACAAAGTGGTAAACATGCCCCTGCCCCAACTTTTTTGGAACATGTTGCAGGCATCAGAATTAGAGCAAGCATATATCTATATAAAAACAAACAATAAAGTAAATTAGTTGAAACATTAAACATCTTGTCTTTATACTGTTTTCAACTGAATACAGGCCATAAAAGAATTTGCAATTAATTTGCAACACATTTTCTTCTTTCTTTTCTATTTCTTTTTCTCAGTAACAGCTTCTGTAGTGACTGTTTTTATTTTCATTTCTCTACTGTCCTACACTTTCCTACATTTTTCGTTTCTATTTGTTCTACTGTCGCAACTTTTTTCAAACTATGTTTGTAGTTGGGTAGGAGTTATACATATGTATTTGATTTAATTCAAGTGTGTTTGAAAATTAAGGGTGTCCTTACCCAGCAGAAGCGCCGCCATTCCACACAGACTGAGCCAGGGTATGTCTCCAGGTGAGCCAACATCCTCTGCCCCCGTGAGGAGAAGTATGAGTGGAACAATGCTGACGAAGAGCATGTTGGCACCTCCAAGGACAGTCAGGTACAACGCTGCCTCACCCAGCTTGGCACTACCCAAAACCAGTTTAAACAGGATCTGCAGAGAGACAGAAGCATGCTCATAAATCACCCTGCAGTCATGCTCAGAAAGCAATGCAGCACTTGGGCCTGATAGTATAATGTTACATAAAACTTATTCATATTTGCTTACCTTGTACACAGCTGCTGTGGATGCAGATCCAACCACCAGTGAAATTCCAATTACAGAGTGGCTATGGAAACCATCCGCATAGGTTATCATTACTATGCCTGCAATGGCTAAAATGGCTGCAACAATCTGTGTGCAGAGAGAAAACAGAAGAGGTTTTCTTTAGCTTTAAGGACTGTCTGACAGGCATTCTACAGATATTAAAAGAATACCCGAAAGTTTTTCAGTCAAACCATGTCTATCTGCCACATCTAGAATATGGTCAATTACCACAGACAATAGTTTTCCTGAACGTTAGTCTGAACAGAAAACTAATTGACTAGACATAATTACAGTAGTCAGATACCAGTCAAAACAGCCATGAGGAAACATTTATGTAGCAGAAATTTGCACAAAAGACTCAAAACATTAACAACTAAAAAAATATGATTTTCTTATACTTAGTGTGTTCACATTTTGCCTTTATTACATTCATTTTTTGACATGTTTAAAATTTTTTAAAAGAAAAAATCTGCAGGGATATTTTTCCACATGTCCAAATTTTTGTGTTAGAAGCTGTTTACATTTTCTGCTTCCAAACATATTCAATAATGTTGAGGTCTGGACTCTGGGATGGCCAGTTCATTGTTCTGAGGAAACCAGCAGCTTCTTTGATTTGCAAATTTTCTTCTTTTTTGTCTACTTCCTTTTATCAGCAATGGCTTCTTGACAGCTACACATCCTTTCACACTCATAGTGTTGAGTTGTCTTCTCACAGTAGAAGGATGGACAGAAACACACATGTATTTTTTCAGATCTGAAGCAATAGTGGAGCTTGATTGCTCCTTGTTAGGAGTCCCATTTTCTCTGTATCTTTTAATAATTATTTGGAAACTCTTGCTGTTCACGTATTTTGCTTTGACTTTCCCCTCCTTTATGAAAGTGAATTATCTTGTATGTTATCTCCTCAGAAATATCCCCTAAGGAATGATCAACTTGTACTTACTATTTTTACTTGTACTTAATGTTGTTTTAACGTCGATAAATGAAGTATGGTCTCTGAATTTTGCAGATTGCTGATTAATTGAATCCAATGTACAGATGTTATATAAGAGCGTTCATAAGGGTGCTTCAAGTCCAATACCTGCCAATAAGCTTCTAATATTGGGGTGTTTTGAGGCATTTTTTGTTTTTTGTTCTTAACTAAGTACAGGTAGTATACATCATAATTATTCTTTGTGGTAATTGACCTTACATTGTAGATGGAGATTAGATGAAAAACTCTGGAATTTTCTTTTAAATCAGAGTGGAGAAAAGAACCACCAATCCACACCATTGCTTTTTTTAGTATTTGCTCAATATCAAATCCCACTGGCAACTGTGTGACTCTCACCCTGATGCCCATGAAGCGGTCACGCAACACGATCCAGGAGATAAGGAAGATGAAGGCACGAGTACAGCAGAAGAGAGCACAGGCGTCTGTGGGGGGGATTCTGCGCAGGCCCTGCAGGTATAGGTAGCTTGTGAGGATCCACAGCACTCCAAATGGAGCCACCCGTGACAGCAACGTCCTCACTGATAGCCCATCATCTCCCAGGAATTGGCAGCACTCCCTGCATTTATGCCCAGATAAAGACTGTATCACTCAGCACAAACCTACATAACTTCACACTGTGAGCACAGTGTCAGGTTTAAAGGGGAATTCAACAGATTTTTCAAAATGTCTGCATAATTAAATCATTAAGGTCATTAAAGAAAGTTATCCAGAGCGGTTTGATGTGAAATGTGTCACTCTAGAGAACTGACCAGGTCAAAATTGTTCCACAGTGGGAGTGATAGGAAACAAGACATCTGAAGCATTTAATTCCTCTAAAAGCTACCTCACAGAAAACTGCTTCATTAAACCGTTACAAATGTGCTGCCTAATGCCTGAGACACTTTTTTACAATAGTTTTTAGAGAAGAGTTCTGGCCAAAACACATTGTTTTAATCCATTCAAAGGAAAGAAGTACATGCAAGTACTGTAAGGCAAAATTGTCCATTGCAATGTTACACTTGGTTCCTATAACTACCAGTGTAAAAAAAATCCAAGCCTGTTTTGTTTCTCTGTAATATATAATTTCACATCAAATCATTCTGAATTACTTTATTTACATCTCAGTAACTGAATTACAGAGACATTTTGAACACTACATTGCTGTGTTTACATATTAGCAGTAAACAGTTGACAGCAAACCAAATATTCTGGACATATTGTTTTTAATGGAGCAGCGGAAATTTCTGCCTCCACAAGTGGCAAATGCAGTGGTCAGCGGTACTTTCCTTCAAGAGTTCCGCTAACTTTTGCCATCAACCATGGATGTGGAATACACCTGTATGCCAAACATCTCGTGTCCAGTATTATACGACAAAAATAAATAAATAAATAAAAGGTCTCAGTGTCCTTCTTTTTTCCAACTGAAATAAATTATCAGCACGGCTTGTCCTCTCAATTGATAACCATACATTTTTGGCCGTGACGCTGTCACCATGCCAATGTACTACTATGAGGAAGAGTTTTATTCAGCGCCAACATGTAGATGCCACTATAAGACTTCAACTACCCTGAGGAACTACATACTTTACATATGATAGTTTGATAGTACTTACTGTGTAATGTATGGTAGTTACTGCAGAATAAGCTTTAAGATTAATAGCTGAAAAGTAAGCTTGTAACTGTGTTACTTTGGGTTTTAAAAACTAAATAATGCCATTGTTGAGATTACTTAACAATGTGACATGGTCTGAGGCAAGTGTGTAATGATTAAAGCCTGTAGTGTGCACAGTGCTAATGGGTAAATAAACTTCCATTACTTGTTCGCTGCATTAGCCATCTAGTTTCAGTACAAAACTAAAGAAAGAAACTTTAGCCACTGAGAATATCTTGGCTGATTGACCACATTTGAGGAAAGCAGAAAATTGGCAAAATTTGAATTTTTGCTGAACTTCCACTTCAATAATGATGAAATAAAAAAAACTGTCTGCTTTAAGACTAACTTCAAACCTATGAAACCTTTCTGATTTCTGCTGAGCTGTCAGAAAGAACCAAAGGCAGGCAGGCCCATGGGAGCCAGTTAAGGAAATCAGGAAAAGGTCAGAGTTTCTGCCTTTACAGTTCAGGTAATCAGAGCTGCAGAATCTACTTACTCAGCCTTTACAAAGGTCAGGCTGAGTAAGTTGATTCTCCAGGAAGGTCTCTCACCTGAAGCGCTGCCGAGGGGTCTGTCGGTCCTTACTGCAGCATAGGTGGCCCAGGTAGTAGAGGGGGAAAATTATGCAGTTCCAGGAAGTGGCAAACCAGGTGAGTGTGAAGGGAATGTTGAGCTGTCTAACTGTGAGCTTGGCCAGCTGAGTGGAGCCCGACCAGGATGAGCAGATGCAGAGAACAGTGATGACTCCCCAAAGCGCTCGCCGCAGGTGTACTGCCATCACACGCAAACAGCAGCTCATTTTTTGCCTTCTGCTCATGCCCTCTGACTTCACCACACCCACTCCAGCATGGCCATCAGCCTTCACTTCCACCTTCTCTCTGCTCGACTGCTCCATTGCTGCAAACATGGACAGAACATACACTGAAAGGAAAATTTAGTTATAGCAAAATTGCCATACACTGATGTACTAGTTTATTAGGTATGTTTTCTGAATTTAGTTTTCCTGAATGAAAAACTTCATACTTATTGGTCATCTTGATGGAAAATTAAGTAAATGAAGGCTGGTCCTACCATATCTCTGCTATCGGAAGAAAATTTTGTATCTCCATTTTTGTCGTTTTTGACATAATTTGAAAATGCCTTTTGGCCTTTGTGTGAAGAATGGACCAAAAGAAATGGTCCAAAAATACTAGAAAACAAGTCTGGTTTCACTGACTGACATTAAAAGTAAAGTAGGTTTTTTATGTTTTCTGTTACCATTTTGGAGATACAAGGTTTTCTTCTGACAACAGCGATATGCACATTGTAGATGTACAATGAGTGACTGTAGCCCATCTGTTGCTGCACATTCATCAGCAGGACTCTATTTTGTCCATCAATGGAAAGGGACCACCATAGGACTACTGCAGACTAAATATTATTTGGGTGGTAGACCATTTTTAAATATTTTATCCTAAATGTAATATTTGAATCTGTTAACTGTGAAAATGTTCTCTCTTAGACCTACTTCCTGTGTCTTCTCATCAGCACGTGTATAAAGCATTCATATTAATACACATTCATATTAATACAGGCAAGCACTACCTTCGCCTACGTGTGTAAATTGATCAAATTGTAAGTCGCTCTGGATAAGAGCGTCTGCCAAATGCCATCAATGTAAATGAAAAAACTACAGGGGTAAACCTCACAAATGAAGTTGTGAAGATAGCATTCATCAATACCTCTGCCACAATTTGAACCCTGGTTACGTTAGTAGGAATGTATACAATACATGTAGGGTTTTTATACATGCTGGTGTCACTGCTGGGTTGAGAACAGTCTTCTGGCCAAAAGTATCCATTTATGTGGTTAGTTTCTGTGGTCAAAGGACCAGAAGATGTAACACAGTGTACATTGTCATGTCTGTCCTTCCTGAGCTAAAAGTGAGGAGGTACCCTTGGGCAATTCACCTTGGAGAGCTTATAGCTAACAGCTTATACTTCAAGTGAGACAGTATAATAACCCTACCTGCACCATCTGCTACAGGATTTAATATTAATGCATTGAAGCACATTTAAATGCAGTGCTGGCAATTGAGTTGAGAATATCTCTGTGTGCTCAATGAAAACATTCAACAACCATAAATGTCATTATTAAACCTGATTAATCAAGTTACTTAAAAGGCTTTTCAATAAAACCATCTTCATTTGTCATTTGTGCAAATAAACTGAATGAACTCAAAAAAGCAAAGACTATGACTTACTATAAACCATCAGCAATCAGATTTTACAGACTGCTGTGTCTGTTATGGTTGTTTGTTCGCCTCTAAATTTCTAACTCACACTTTTCTGGTAGGGCTGTAGCAGGAGGTTAAGCAGGCATTCTAGTCTGTGCCAGGGCTGGATTGAGCTGTCAGTATAGCAGTGCTGAAGGGCTTTGAGGCAGACAGACTGTCCCCAAGCAGCAGAGCAAGACGCTCATTATTCCATCATGGTGACGCCAGGGACCAATCACTAAGATGCCTTATGTGACCTGAGCCCCAGAGCTGGCCACTACACAGCAGAAGCACTAATGAATGGGCACATAGGTAAACCACACTTTGATTACACTATTACTATTATGCAATGTACAGTGAAACTGAGTAATGTGAATGAAGATCTGATACAACAACTCATAGTTCTGTTCCAAAACTCTGAATGACACAACTTGCAAGCAACACTTTATTTTTGAGTTTTATAGTTGAGTAGGAAATAAACTATGTGCAATTGACCTATCCGTGCTTTGTCTGCAATGGCTAGGTGAGACAAGAATTACAGATTGTTGGTAAACATCTCATCTAATGAGACATTGTACATCATTTATAATAAAACATATTTACTTTGCATGCTAGTGAAAGATCATACTGTTAGAAGAGATTGGGCATTATTTGTTTTGTAATCAAGCTAATGCATGTATGGTGGCAAATTCACTGTTGTTGTTTCCAACCTGTATATTTTCATTAGCTACTGTAAAATAGTCCAGCTAGGCAGTGCAACACTTTAAAATCATGCAGCAAATCTAAATAAAGAGTGGTGCAATGTCTCATTAGGTTGAATGAGACTTTTACCAGTGTTCTGTAAAGCTTTTCCAACTTGGCAAAGGAAGCTATGGAAAAACCTGTTTGTTTAAGCATAGATAGATAAATTATTTTCTATTAAATTCATAAAAAGTTTAAACTCCTCTGTCAACTAGTCATCAACAAAGGCAGATGAAAGTCAAAAATCAGAGGTACCAATTAGGCACACTTGGAAACACAGTATAGAATTGTTTAAAAGTCACCTGCTAAGAACAGAAGACAGTAAAAAGACAATACTGATACTAAGTGCTTTCTTTAATCAGAAAAGTGAATATACAGTTATTACCATTAAAATAGCAGTGTTATTATGCAAATAAACATGTAGGAACTACTTTTCCTTCCAGCCTCTCCCTCTGTTGCTCACAATTACAGGCACAGGCAGCCACATCAGACTGTGGGAGAGTTAATTCCCTAAACGTTCAGACTATGTGGCAATTTATTCAACATTAATACAAAGGCTTTCAAAAATGTTTACCATATTTTTACTGGTTTTCACTGTAGAAAACATAAGGAATTCCCCTTTTAAAGTGTACATGGAGTAAGTGTATGAGTGAGTGAGTGAGTGAATAAGTGAGCAAGCATGTGAGTGAATCAGTAAATGAGTGGATTAATGAATAAGTGGGCTAGTGGATGAGTCAATTGGTGAATGAATGGGTGTGTTAGTGAGCGATTGAATGAGGGAGTGAGTTGGTGAGTGAGTGAGTGAGTGAGTGAGCATGTGAGAGAGAAAATGAGTGGATTAATGAATAAGTGGGTTAGAGAGTAAATAAATGAGCGAATGAGTGAGTCAATGAACGAGAGAGAGGCAGCTTCTCATTTAAAAATACAAGCTGACTAGTTTGTGAGGAAATTTCAGTGGATATGTAGAGGGGCTGGGTATGTTCAGCCAGTGGACTGTTATTGCAGAATTTTAATACTTCCTTCTCTCATGCAAACATTTTCTTTTTCATAATGAAGACCAAGATTGTCTTTAATTACTAAAGTGCCTCTCATTTTCAGGCTCACATTAATTCCTCTCTTTCCCTGCTCTTTTTTTCTGGCCTCGGGGAGAACTATAGAGAGTTATGCATTAATGTGATATAATTTTAAGAACTGTCAAACCACGATATTGCCTTGGATGAATTAAAGGAACAAGCGAGAGCTTTTGACATGGTTCACAAGATATTTCCATTTCTCCACAGTGCGTTGAGTTACTGTTTGCCAGCACAACCCTGATGCTGCTAATCTTGCAGTTTTAGGCAGTGGGAGCTTGAAAATGGAAAATAGTGTGTTGTGCTGCTGCACAAAGAGGCACAAGGGCACCAGTTGTTCTATGCAGTGGCTTGGGGATATCTTTGACAGGGGACCAATTTAGCTACTGTTTTATTTTCTGTCTGAGAGACATAGTTTCCTCTATGACACTGTCTGACCACGAAGTCTCATCTGTCTGACCACAAAGTCTCATCTCATCATCGATCACGATTTAATCTGGACACGAGCTGACACACTCCATATGTCACCCCACAATTGTACAAGCACAGAGTCACTCTTGAGTTCAAAAACCTTCTATTGGATCACTTCAGCGCCAACACATTGGATGAACTTATAGTACAGGGTACAGCGCAGGCTGAAAATGAATGCTGAATAGTAGTATACAAAAGCAGCTGTCCTTCACATTGTGTGAGAGTTTCATAATAATTGGACCAATACAATTTCTCCAAAATCACATGGAATAAAACCTTTTTACATTAACTTACATTAAAATGACTAAGATGGTGTTTGCCCTCTCTTCTGCCTTCATGTGTAAAGTCACTGTTTTTGAGAACTGTGTTTCTTTGGATAGAGGCAATATACAGAGATAAAGTGGGCACTTAAAAAAAGACAATTACAAAATAAATTTAAAAACTAGAAAAACATATTGAAAATTATGTAAATGATTATATATTGAAAATGCAAAAGCTTATGTTAAGGAAAACAACAAGCAGACGAACAAATAAACAAACAAATAAAACTGCCAGTGCCTTAAGCAAAATTTACTTAGGATTTCTTGAAATAAGCCATAATATCTAGTTCTTCACATCAGCCTATTTTTAACTAATAATAAAATATGTAACTATATAATTTTTTTCATTCTAGTATTCTAGGTTCTGCACAATAACAACAGAGACTGCAAGTATGTTTATTTCTTTCATTCAAGCCTCTTGTTAAGATTATATTGCTAGTAGTCTGAGACTCTAAATGGTCATATTTTAATTCTCTCTTTCAAAGTCTCTCAAACAACAAATGCCATCTCAATACCCTGATATGTGAAGTAAGACAGAGAGGTGGCTGTTTCTCGAAACAAGTGAAAAACCCATTGACCTAATAATCATAATAAGCTTATGAATGGCTTGCTTTCTGCTATAAATGATTTAAAATAAGGCAAATGTTCTTAGTTGCACTATTAAAGGTAATTGCTTTTAACATAAACAAAATAATCTTATATTCACAGTACTTTGTAAGACACCTTATTACAAAAAATATGATATGAGACAATTTCACTTGCTACATACTTGGTTCTTTAAAGGGTTCTTTAGGAAAGACAGTGAGAAACATAAACACTCAAATAATTTATATATTTATATACTTAATATATACTTATATACTTATTTATATACCTAAACGCTCTGTGCATTGTGGAATGGTCCTTTAGAGAACCTTTAGAGAATGTGTTATATATGTATATATATATACCAATGTTTGTTTGGTATTAGGGGGCTCAATGTGTGCCAAGAAAACATTTCCTACAGCATTGCAACAGCACTACCAGCATAAACTGTTAACACAGGTTTGGTTAATAGATTCTGGCTGTTAGGCCAAATTCTGACCCTTCTATCTGCATGTCACAGCAGAAGGTGGGTGAGTATGTATCTGCTTGGCTGACAGAAGTGGAACCCAATGTGGTCTTCTGCTGTTGTAGCCCATCCGCCTCATGGATTGATGTGTTATGGGTTCAGAGATGAGTTTCTGACCACTACTGTTGCAAAGAGTGATTATTCAAGTTGTATCTTTCCTGTCACCTGGGAAACATCTAGCCATTCTCCAATAAATTCTCTCATTAACCAAATGTTTCTGCCCACAAAATTGCCTCTCACTGGATGTTTTCTGTGTAAACTCTGCTGCAACATGAATAATTTCATAGCTGAGTAAGTGTGTAGGTGTTCCTAAAGTAGCCAGTGAGTGTATTTTCTTCATGTGAAAATGATGTACACATTTGAATTAGGGACATTCAATGCATCTCCTTTTTTAGTACTTATACAGCTCCCTACAATGAGTTCACAGAAAGCAAAGCAGAGAATGTGCAGTTAACTTTGCAGCAAGCTGTACCACCCCTGACTCCACAGTGATACAGCAGAGATTAAAGTTTCCGTTCTCTTCTCAACACTGCGCTACACAGGCACAGTGGGGATGGTGGAGTTGTACGTGAGTGTGCATACAAATCAACCTTCATCCACGCTATACCACATCCTGCAAGAGAACCAGATTGAGCTTCACTAGGAGTCTGACCTGAGCTCTGATGACTCAGCAGAAGCTGCCTTTGCTACTTTCTCATTTACAGTAGAATCACGCCAGAGGTATAGTAATAACATATTCAGCTGGAGAAAACAGCACTGAGACCACCAACAGAGAACAAAGGCCTATTAATGGTTTGAAATGAGATGCAACAGGTAACACATACAATGTGCACATACAATCATAATGAAAACATTACACTTCATTATGTCTATATATAACCTTCATCATCAACACCTTCTGCTTTAGTTATGCAACTGATTGTGTGTTTCTGCCTCTATATATGCTTCATTAGCAATCGCAAATCTAGACCCAAAGCAGAGAGATTCGCCAGAGCAGAGTGGCTTAAACTTATGCAGAGGTATATTTGTAGTGGCAGCCTAAGATCAATGTGTTTACAGTGACCATAAAGTGCTCACTTCACCTGAAACATCCATCATCCACCCCAATCTCAGTATACCCACCTACTTCACAATGACCAAGCAAAAGTTCCAAGAAGTTCCAGCTTTCTGCATTTTCAACTATGGGACATCAAGAGAATAAACATTCAAATTCAAAAGGAATTGGTGGAAAAGCAATTATGGTGAATGCAATTAAAAGTTGGAAATACTGCAGCCTGAAAAGTCTGGACAATTGGATTATGGATGTACTTGAAAGGCGTGAAAAAAAGGAAAGACAGCAAAAGCTTACAGGTTACAGCCATAAAATTCTTGGCTTGAATGTACAGTTCTAGAAATATGACTTAATTAGTATAGACCCTGTACAGTATGTGGAAGTTCTTTATAGTGCTTTAGATTGACACTCCATTTACCAATTTTGTTCTTTAAAGATAGCATTCACTTAAAAGTTCTTTAGACAACCAAAATAGACTGTCCTGCTCCAAAGAACACCAGTTCTATTTGGTCTTTTTTCTTAAGGGGTGTACGTTACATTCAAGGTTAAATAATGAAGTGTGTTATGTTAGAGGGCCCATATCATGGAAACCTGAATTTTTCACTTCCTTTCTTAAATAAAAGAGTTTGAAAACAGTAACAAAAAGAGTGTGGATAATTCTAAGGCATAAAGAGAGGGCAAAAAATAGAATTATGACTGTTTTGGTACATAAGCCATACATAACTTTAACTTCAAGTGGTTCTCAATGATAAAGTATGATGAGTTAAGGCATGTTTAAGTATGATGAGTTGAGTTGAGTTATGTTATGTTATGTTATGTTATGTTATGTTATGTTATGTTATGTTATGTTATGTTATGTTATGTTAAAATGAGTTATGGTAAGGTATGTTGAATTATGGTATGTTTAAATATAATGAGTTTTAAATATAATGAGTTATTTTAAGGTATACTGAATCATGATATATTAAAGTATAATGAGTTATGTTATGGTATAATGAGTTATGGTATGTTCACATAATGAGTTATGTTAAAGTATATATTCAAGATTCAAGATTCAAGAGTTTTATTGTCATGTGCACAGCAGAACAGGCAGTTGCACTGTACAATGAAATTCTTACTTTGCTGTTCCTCCATTCACCATATATATACTTAAGAGAATTAAAAAAAGAAAATATAAGAATAACTCTAAAAAACCGTAGTAAAAGGTAAAAGCAAAAAGTGTACAGTATGTGCAAAGTTGAAATAAAATTAAAGTTACACATGTGTATGTACAAATATGTGGAGCAGCTGTTCATAAAGTGGATCAAGTGACAGATGAAAACAGATGTAAACAGGAAACAATATTACTCTGTGCAGTAATAGGTGTAAACAGTACTGTTCTAACAACAGCATTGTTCTAACATGATATAATAACATATTATATGAGTTATGGTATGTTAACATGTCGTGAGTTATGTTAATATTTAAAGAGCTATGGTATGTATAGTAAGTATAATTTAAAATGAGTTTGTGTTGTGTGCTGTGTAATCTTCAGGTGTTCTGGTGCTGCCTCACCTCTGTTAGCTGTGCTCCACGGCTGGTATCCGTAGTAGCCTGTGATCCTGAGGATGCGCTCCTCGATGGACGCATTATTGATGTCTTCCACAGACCGGGAACACTTGACTTCCTCCTTTATTTCTTCATCAATGACAAGGGACTTGAGTTGTCGGAGTTGGGGGCTGATATCTGACAGGCGACGTGGACTCATGTGGGGAGATTTCTGCATTCCTCTAAAAAGAAAGAAGAGAAGGGGAGTGGGGAAGGTACAGAAAAACACACAAGAGCTCTGCACTGAGCTGGAAAAGTCCCCCTCCCTCCCTTTCTCCTGCACAATTTCAGCACACGACTCCCTCTTTCTGCTCTCACACATTTGGTTACAGAAACCCACTCATCCTTCAAAGCTGAATATGAGGCAAGAAATCAACGGGCCAGACAACTGACTCTAAGACTGATAAGTTTCTTTTCATTTCACACACCAGTGAGCACTGTAATCGCACCCTACTGCAAGTATGTGTCACATTATATGGTGTTTATATTGCTTAACAATGTTCATTATGATCTAAAGATTTGTCTCTTTCCATCACTTACAGCAAGTAGCTTGCCTTTTTGATGTAGTTGGAGGCATATACTGTATATGACCAAGCCAATGACCTTTCTCCTTAACCAATGGACTGGATGTTTACACTGTTCAGTAAAACTTGTTCAGTCTGGCAACAATTGCTGTGATAGAATGCATTTGTGGGCAAAGCACTGAGAAGTCAATTCAGTTCAATTATACTCTACTAATTATACTTTATATCTTATACATATGTCTTACAACAAACATTGTTACAGAGCAACTTTACAGGCCTTAAGGTTTGGACCCCTGAACACCACCAAAGGCAACAGCCTCAAAACCCCAAAAACCCCTTAAGACCACAGGAAGCAGAAAGAGGAACCAAAATTCAAAAGGAAAAACCCATTCACTGGGAGACCCTGATTACAGGAGTCAAAAGGGCATTAACCATTCACCCCACTGTTGTATCCATGAATAGCATGTGAGCTAGCATGGGCAATAGAGAAGAATAATGCCTACAGCTCCTTTAAACCACAAACAGTCTCTACAGTTGCTGCCTAGCAGGCAGAGACCACCTGGGACATGTAGGTATAAATCACTGGTCACACACAGCTTAATCCCCAGAGCTGAATTAAAACCTACAGTGTTCAACTATTTGTTTTCAGTGGGACTTTTATAAAAACAGCAGGGGTCATTCAGCACTGCATGTGCTAATTCAACACTGGAGATTTTGCAGCTCACAAAAGCATTTGAGATGACATGCTGGTTCGAATACAGCATGTGAATGAATATCATTTCCTCCAAGGAGAAGATCTATTAAAAAGGATGAGCTATTTCAGATAAACATAGTGTAACAAAAGCATAATTGCGTCGATGATGTCGAGGCAGGACATTTTACATACATACTGAAACAAAGAATTTAAAAAATAAATTAAAATCAAATGGACACGTGCGTACTGTGGAAAAGGCTTTCAAGCACATTGTTTAAAGCCATTTTCAACCAGTTCAGTAAGTGTTTTTGGAGGTAAAAACACTGCATGTTTTGAGAATCAAGAGTGGAGGTTCATTTTCTCCTCTCTCTGAAAGATAGAAGTCTGAAGTACTGTTTATCTGATGCAGGGTTGGGGGAGTAGCGAAGTAGCGAGCTACGTTCTGTAGTTAGCCATACATTTTAGTAGCTGTAGCCGCTACAGTTTTATGAAATGTAGCTAGTAGCTGTAACGCCTACACATTTTTGGGTAGCTACAGCGAAATTTTTCTCTACAATTGCGCTACAGGGGTCGTTCACTGGGCTGGTGGTGACTGTGCACCCCTGTCTGACCCGCAGACAGCTCGAGCAAACGGGCGTGCGCTCGCCCCACGCGCTTATCACCCCTTACTACTAGGCGTAACTCAGGGGTCACAACCGAAATGTTAAGAAGAGCCTTTTGTCGTTTCAGCAATAATGAAACCGCTTTGGGAGCCACAAAATTTTATATCAGTTTCCCCATCTTGGCTGCAAGTATGTCTCAGTGTGTGCTGATGTTCTAATATAGGCTAGAAACTCACTCTGCTCTAACCTTTTCTCGCATCTCAGGAAACCTTTCCGTGACTTTCTTGTAAAATGCCTCTCAATGTTTGACTTTTTATGAGGTTGAAGTAGTTTCTGATTCTCTAGCTTCTCGTTCGAATTGTCCGCCTTAAATGGTGCCTGAGGCGCCACAATGCACTGCTACACCATTTAAGGTGGAACGGGACAATTCGAACGAGAAGCCGGAGAAAGAGAAGCTGACTTCAGTTTTGCGAGTTGCTGCAGATAAAGCGTATCAGGAAACCAGTGATTTCTAAATTTAAATTCATGTAAAGTCCAGTTTTCTGCATTGTTGTGTGATCAACAGTCTGTGCGTCAGTCTTCAGGGTTAAAGGTTGGTGAATTAGCAGTTATACGTTAACTCCAAAAATCTAATTCTGCTGTGGAGCTGCAGCAGCTCTGCAGTAGTGCAGAGATTATTCAGGCCTGATTCTCACCCCAAACAGAGCCACAGTCACTGATGAGAATTTTGAGGCTAAAATAGATAATAAAGACTCTGAATGTGCATGTCTGTACATACACCAATCAGACAAAACATTATGGGCACCTCTTTGTTTCTACACTCATTTTTAAACACTGTATCCACTCACTGTCCACTCTATTAGATGCACCTGCATTGTCAGTTTAACCTGTAGATGTAAAGAGAGAGATTACATCTCTTGCTGTACAGTATGAGCTTATCAGCAGTGACACTGAGGTGCTTAAAAACTCCAGCAGTGCTGCTGTGTCTGATCCACTCCACCACCATGTCAATGTTACTGCAGTGCTCAGAATGATTCACCACCCAAATAATACCTGCTCTGAGGGTCCATGGGGGTCCTGACAACTGAAGAACAGGGTAAAAGGGGCTAACAAAGTGTGCAGAGTCTGTAATTGTAGTGCACCTCTATAGTAAGTGAAGTTGATAAAAGGGACACTGAGCGTAGAAACAAGGAGGTCATAATGTTATGCCTGATCAGTGTATCTTGTAGTGATGGGCCGATCCAGTGTTTTTAAGTTCCGATCCGATCCGATATATAACTGCCAATACCGATACCGATACAAATACCGATATAAGGGCTCTTTAGTTTATTATCATTGGTACTATGTTTAAGGTTACATAATGAGGCTGAAATAGACACAGCACTTAGAAGAGTACACACATGCATTTAATATAAATGCATTTCAAAGGCATATACAAACACAATAGTTTTCTTTCATGTCAAATATTTAAAACACAAAACTGAAATAAACACCTTATGTATCAAAAACCTTTCTAATATGCTAAATACAACAATATGACTGACTGCATGATCTAAACAGGTCAAGTATTGGCGCAACGGCAGCAGCAACAACTGTGGAAGGATTTCAAATTAAAACTTTGAAAAAAAAGAGCAAAAATAAAGGTAAATACTTTCACAGTTTAAAAGTGCTTTCAATCAATTAATGTCTGTAACAGGCAACAAAGAGGAAAAGCACCAGCTGTAATGTTTTCTTTCATGTCAAATATTTAAGGTGCAAAGCTAAAATAAACATCTTTCACCTGAAGCACTGCACTCTGCAGTGCATATGTTTCCGAGTTTACCCAGTGTACAGTTAGACTTATGAGAGACACTGGACTCACATCTGAGGTCCAAATATCTGTCGTAAAGCTCATTGCTTCAACATCTTCTAATTGTGCTGCTAACTGTTTCGATACTAGTTTGGACATCTCGGGTATTGCCGTTTCTGAAATGTACTTTCTGGATGGCAGATTATACCTTGGCTCTAAGTGCTCAATCAGGCTGCGAAATCCGACATTTTCCACCACAGAGTGGTTGGTCGTCGAGTATGATAAAGTTGAGCAACTTCTCTGTGATACCTTTAGCCTTTAGGCTCTCTAATGTGAAATCTCTGCAGGTCTTCTTCTTCTTCTTCTTTCGGCTGCTCCCTTTAGCCACAGTGGCTCATCTGCCTCCATCTTGCCCTATCCATTGCCTCCTCTACTTTCACACCAACCATCTACATGTCCACCTTCACTACATCCATAAACCTTCTCTGAGGTCTACCTCTTCTCCTTCTACCCAGCAGCTCCATCTCCAACATTCTTTGCCCAATATATCCACTATTCCTCCTCAACACATGTCCGAACCATCTCAACCTGGCCTCTCTGGCTTTATCTCCAAACTGCTCCACCTTCACTGTCCCTCTGACCTGCTCATTTCTAATCTTGTCCATCCTTGTCACTCCCAACGAAAATCTCAGCATCTTCATCTCCGCCACCTCCAGCTCAGCCTCCTGTCTTTTAGACAGAGCCACAGTCTCCAAACCATACATCATAGCAGGACGCACTACTGTCTTGTAAGCCTTCCCTTTCACTCTTGCTGCTATCCTTCTGTCACACATCAACCCTGACATCCGTCTCCACCCACTCCATCCTGCCTGCACCCTCTTCCTCACCTCTTTTTTGCACTGTCCATTGCTCTGGATGGTTGACCCAAGATATTTGAAGTCATCCACCTTTATGACCTCTACTCCTTGCATCTTCACCTTTCCATCTGCCTCCCTCTCATTCACACACATGTATTCCGTCTTATCTCTACTGACCTTCATTCCTCTCCTCTCCAGTGCAAACCTCCACCTCTCCAGATTCTCTTCCACCTGCTCTCTACTCTCACCACAGATTACAATGTCATCTGCAAACATCATGGTCCATGGAGCCTCCTGCCTGACCTCATCTGTCAATCTGTCCATCACCATTGCAAACAAGAAGGGGCTCAAAGCTGATCACTGATGTAACCCTACCTTCACCTTGAAACCATTTGTCACTCCAACTGCACACCTCACCACTGTCTTACTATCCTCATACATGTCCTGCACCACCCTAACATACTTTTCAGCTACACCTGACTTCCTCATACAGTACCACAGTTCCTGTCTTGGCACCCATATCATATGCCTTCTCTAGATCCAAAAAGACACAATGTAGCTCCTTCTGACCTTCTCTCTACTTCTCTACCAACCCCCCCAATGCAAAAATTGCATCAGTGGTACTCTTTCTGGGCATGAAACCAAACTGCTGCTAACTGATCTGAACCTCTCGCCTTAGCCTTGCTTCAACAACGCTTTCCCATACCTTCATGGTGTGGCTCATCAACTTTATACCTCTGTAGTTACTGCAGCTCTGCACATCACCCTTGTTCTTAAAAATGGGGACCAGTACACTGCTTCTCCACTCATCAGGCATCCTCTCACTCTCCAGGAATTCTTAAACAACCTGGTTAAAAAGTCCACTGCCTTCTCTCCTAAACATCTCCATACCTCCACAGATATGTCATCTGGACCAACTGCCTTTCCATTCTTCATATTTTTTAAAGCTGCCCTCACTTCCACCTTACTAATTCTCTGCATTTCCTGATCCACTATTTCTCCCCCCGTTGTCCTCTCCTCTCTGTCGTTTTCCTCATTCATTAGTTCTTCAGAGTACTCCTTCCATCTACTCAACACTCTCTGTTCACTCACTAGTACATCCATCCATCCATCCATCCATTTTCTAAGCCGATCAGCCTAACCTCTTATGCAGGTGTTTGAGTAAATTTGTTGTGTTATAAGATGCTGGAGTAGTTCCACTCCTTGGGACATCCACCTTACAAATACTACATGTAGCCTTTTTACTGTTCGGCGTTTCCAAAGAGAAAAATCTCCACACAACGGACATTTTCAGCCAGCTGCAGACTGAAGCTGCTGGGGGTTCAAGGTAAACTGTGGAACTGGAATCCGGATCACTGGTGCATTTGGTGTTAACGTTACGGCGCGTCCCGCGACCCTGACGGAGAAGCGGCTTAGAAAATGGATGGATGGATGGTTACGGCGCGTTTATTGTCCAGCTCAAGCTGCGGACTGGAAAATGGATGGGTAAGTGGATCGGCCGCATTCGCCCGATATCCGATACGTTAAATTACGTCAATATCGGCCCCGATACCGATATTGTATGGGATCGGTCCCATCTCTAGTATCTTGCTGAAATGTTTAAATTTTAGCAGTTTTATTTCAACCGTTCACAATGCTTTGCAAATACTCTGTGGTTCATATCCAGTTATTTTTGTTGATTTGCGTTTGTAAAAACCTGGAATGATTGACTTTGCATTTAGTCTTAATTTTTGTTGGATATCACACCTTTGGTTGTGTAAGTTTGATTGTTGGCTACACTTTCTGGTGATCATTTTGTATATCTTTTCAATGGTTTCTTTCTGGCACTGGATTAAATGCAGTGTCTTGTTCACACTGTCAGTTGGGCTTGTTTGGTGTGTCAGGTGGAGATTCACAAACAAAGATTCTGACAATTGCGCTTTGAAAGTAGCTAAAAACTAGTGCACTATTTTTCAAAAAGTAGCTAAAAAGTAGCCAGCTACAAATTTTGAGAAAGTAGCTGCAAAGTAGCTAACTTCATATTTCTCAGTAACCATCCCAACCCTGATCTGATGGTAACAGTTTTAGTGGTCTACCAGGTTTTGTACGGTTGTTAGGAATCCCATATGCCTTTTAATAACTTTTTGAAGTTAGTTTTGGAAACTCTGCTTGTTTTCATTTTTTTACCTTTGACTTTTCCTTTCATTATATTCATTTATTTTATTTCATTGTATATATTCCTCAAAATATATCTTGCAAAATTAATGTATTGTACTTCATGGCTGTTTTGACTGAAATTAAAAATATGAAG
Organism: Pygocentrus nattereri; assembly: GCF_015220715.1. Lineage (NCBI taxonomy): Eukaryota > Metazoa > Chordata > Actinopteri > Characiformes > Serrasalmidae > Pygocentrus > Pygocentrus nattereri. The sequence continues at coordinate 22,321,243 of NC_051223.1, forward strand.
GCTGGTCTTGACTTTTGCCATGTCTGGGAGGTTTTGTGAAGACAGTGATGACATGCAAGTCTGTCCTTTGACTAGTATCAAGTCTTGGTACATTGTGTAAATGACAAGAGGAGCTTAAGGAGTTAAAGCTATAGCAGTGTTTTTGTGTGCCTCTAGTAATACTGTATCAGGGCTTTTTTACTGGGGAGGTAAGCTGCAGAGTGTGCAGCAGCCAAGCACAGCCCCTCTCTCTGCCTCAGTAGAGCTGCCCGGGAACAAAGTGGAATTGGCCATGGAGAGACAGGGGGGAGGGAGAGAAATCAATAAGACAGCACAGGGTCTCTTCATCTTACCGCCCCAATCTCAAACTCAATCTGTCCTGTCTGAACTCTGAGCATCCTAAAATAGATTGTTTAGGACACTTCGCAGAGTCCTGAGTTGCAGAATCAGCACCTTAGCTATCATATGTCTTCCTATAATTTGTCTTGGTCCTACTCATCCACTAATAAAACATAGACTACATGTCAAAAGTTGAGTACACCTCCTTAAACCAGTTTGTGATTGTCTAATCTTAAAATGCAAAAGCTTACTATGACTTAATGATTATGTAATATTATATAATAATATAATCTTTTATTCTTTTTGAATGAAACTCTTTGCTTATAGTAATATAATTACAAATGATTTTTCATTATGGCAAGTATTTGTGCAGATATAAACAAAGTGTTTCCATCCATCCATCCATCCATTTTCTAAGCCGCTTCTCCGTCAGGGTCGCGGGGGGGTGCTGGAGCCTATCCCAGCAGTCTTCAGGCGGAAGGCAGGATACACCCTGGACAGGTTGCCAGTCCATCGCAGGGCAGACAAACAGACACAGACAGTCACTCACACACTCACACCCAGGGGTAATTTAGCATGTCCAATCAACCGGACTGCATGTCTTTGGACTGTGGGAGGAAACCGGAGGAAACCCACGCTGACACGGGGAGAACATGCAAACTCCTAAACAAAATGTTTAAAATATCATTTTTTAAATAGAAATGTAAATCTTAATACTTAATAAAAAATACTTATTACTAAAAAAATGTAAGGGAATTATAATCTGCAGTTTCTAGTCTGAAGCCCAGTCTCACTACAAGAAACTCAAAACATGTGAGTGCTTTTCTGCATAAACTTAGAATCTATTTCAAACTTGATGCATTCAGTTAAGGAAAAGAGTGGCTTTTGGAGAATCTATCAAATTTACAATATTTACAAATTTCAGATTTATTGTATATATGATCATTTTTGTCTTTTTAAAAAGCTAAAAATCATTGTCCACTGTAAAGCACTGCCAGCTATGAAAAACATACATTTTCTTTAAATGCATTAGTCTAGAAAGGCATATATGCTTACCATATTATTTATAATTCAGAAGGTCCATATGCACTCAAATGACCAGTTTTCGATTTGCTCTCATTTAGAATCACTAGATTTCAGTTTAACATTCAGGTCGCATTTGCAAATGAACACACTTTGCTGTTGCATTGTTATCAAGGCAATTACATTAATATCAGTGCATATCCACGCCCAAGGAAAGAATCATGCGGGCTTAGTGAGTGATCTTTTAACTTCAAACCGGTCAGAAAACTTTTTGATGAATCAAAAGTCTAAGATCACAGTGGTTCCTCAATTAACTGCATGTTTTCTCAGGTGAAAATAATGGCTCAGGTATAAGAAGATTAAACTCTTTACCTGTCTGTGTGTGGCCGCAGCTGGACAGAAGATGTTGTAGTTATATCCACTCTCTGCATTGCGCCAGCACATCATGTGTGGGGATCTTGTCCCTGCAGTGTGGCAGCATTGCTGTCCACAGCCAGGTTTTGAAAGATGGCTAGTAGTGGGGGGTGTGGGATGGTGCGTGTGTATGTGTGTCTGTCTGGAATGAGGGACGGGGGGGCTGGACATAGAGGGTTGGCATCCATCGATCAGGAAGAACCTTCTCCACCTACTGCAAGCCTCAGTAAAGAGACCTGTGCTTAGTCAGGCAAAACCCCTGCCAGTGCCCGTCAATAAGCAGCTGGACACCTTCAGATGGAGAATGCCATCTAGACAATCAGCTTCACTCTGCATATGCTTAGCTCCATTAACACTGAGGACCTGGCATGTACACTATCAAGGCCTGATAGCTGTGTGCTAGACTGGCTAAAATACACTGAGGGCTGGCGAGAGGACGTTTAATAGGAAGGTCACAGGGGAGGACTGCAGCAACACCCATATGGTAGATATTACCATGTATATTAGCATTCAGCAAGGATGAAGCAAAGTAAATAGGAGCTCAAACAGGCGTGATCAGTTTCATAAACAGTCATTGGAGAAGAGGAGGGGAACTCCTTCAGTTTAGTCCTTGCATATTCCTACCTGTGAGCTACAGTACTGTGCAAAAGTCAATGATCAGCCTTCATTTGTTATATAAGGTAATCCACTTGAATAAGGAAATGAAAGGTCAAAGGAAAAAAGTGTCAGTAGGAGTTTCTGAAACTCCAAGATTTCATGAGAAATTAAGGTCCATTCTTAAAAAACTAAAAACAATACAGAGGTGTTTCTGTCCATCCTTCCACTATGAGAAGATAAAGCTATGGGTCTGAGAGGATGTGCAGCTGTAAAGAAGCTGTTACTAAGAGAAATAAATAGTTTAAATAGAAAGAATGTTTGCACTAGAACTCTGAAACTGAACACCTACATTTGGAGTAAGGTTTCATAGACTGATTGATGTAAATTTAGAGTTGGCAATTATGTATATCATGAGCAGCAGAAAATGCAACCAACTTTTAAGACTGAACTTTGGAGGTGTGGTAAATATCAATGCAGATTTCTTTGGATAACTGAAAGTAATTCTCATGAGAAGAATGGAAGCTGTAATACAAGCAATGAGTGGTCACACTAAATACTGAAAAATACACTGATATTATATGCATTTGTTGAAACTTGACTGTGTAGTTTCCTGTTAAATAAGAATTCTTTTTTTTCTGAAACTCTAAAAATAACAACTTGTACTTAATAGCAGTTTTGACCAAAATTGATGAAAACGAAAACAGGTTCTCTGACTTTTGCACAGGGCTGTTGGACTCCCATTATCACCCGTTATGGGACACTTTTTTAAAAATGCATTTCTTTGCAAGCTTTGACGTTCCTTCTGAAAATAATACAGGCAAAATTTGGAGCTGTAGTCTCCGTTCTTAACACTGTATAACCTCAGCCCACTTTCAGCACAGCTATTAGAAGAGCGCATCATATACACTTCCACCCAGCAGTGTAAACATGTCTGTTAACAGCACTCAGCAGGTACAGTGCTAGACTGTCGACATACTGCACAGCTGCACAGTGACAAAGCCTCAATGACCCTGCCAGCCACCCAAATGCCAGTATGTAGCCTAGCAGTGGACTCACTGTCAGCACTGCAGAGTGGCCACACTGGGGCAGCACAGAGCTGTTTCCGAAAGCCTGACCTGAGAGTCATGGTTGTGAGTACCGATCTTGCACAGTAACGTTTTTGAGAAAGGTCAAGATGTAAACATCTGAACACCTGAAGGCCCACCTTACCTGGGGAGCCTTGAGGACCAATGGCGGTGTCAGGAGCGAAAAAATAAAAAGGACACCCACTGCATGACATGGCACCACCAATAATCTATGATTCATTGTGTATTCATCCTTGATTAACATTATGTTATTAGGTGATTTAAAATACAGAAGGAACTATAAACCTTTAAAATGTTTATTTCACTCCTCCGATGTAGAACAGTGAAGAAACTGTTAACATTTGCTTTACAAATACACACACATGCAGACATGATAATGTCAATAAGAAAACTATGATATACGAGCATGGTAGTCAGAAGTGGTCACTCTTAAATGAACTGAAAATGCAATTTACACCTAACTTTTAAGTCCTATGGCCATTTTCTAAAAATACCCTAAAATCCCCTTCTGCTCACTTCTGCTTGATTTCCAACTTGTGTCTACAGGTTATCATACACTCAGCTATGCAAGATATTTATTTAGTTTGATTAACTCCCCTGTTACTTAGGCATCTATACTAAAAACTGTAATACAGCTATCTATACAAGCACTTGTCGGGTACGTACATTAGTATTTAGGAACACATCACTGGTAAAACACAGTCTTTTCAGTCTCAAAGATAGCTTGCTGTATTCACTCCCTCACATACTGAAGGAGGTCAGGGTTACAGCTCAGACTGTATTGAGCCTCCTCTGAATTCTAAACATTCTAGAGGGAGTGTGGCTCAAACACCTTAAATGGATGAAATAGATGTGTTTTTTAACAATGAGAATAATACTTTAAAATTTGTGTCATTGTTTGCAACAGTTCCTTTGTATTGTACTAGCATATTCTGTTAACAGTCAAAGGGTACATTGAAAATAAAAAAAAAACAGGGACAGTTTTTTTTTTTTTTTTTTTTGAGAAGTACATCCAAAATCTTTTCAAAGTATTTGGCAGCACCCTTAGGCTGTCGACACAGCACCCAATTTCGTAAATCTTCCTTAGACGGCATGTTGTAGGGGAGACTGTAGGGCACTTTATCTCATTTTCTTCACTGTGATCGTTTTCCCTCCATTGCAAGAGCACTTCATTGTGTTTTCTCACTTGGAAGGGTGTCTAAGAGGGCATTTCATACAGAAAGGTACATGTAGGGAACAGCAAGTTTGTTCCATTTTGAGGGCACATATACGGCAACACATCACATTTTATTCACTGGAGGGGCACCATTTAGGACTACTTCACATTTACTCCACTAGAAGGGCACTCATTAAGATACATTATTGAATTTTCTTGCTCTAGACAGCACATCAGCCTGATGTCTTGTATGAAGGGGCATCCTGGGGGCACTCAGTCAGTTTTTCCCCAAGTAAAGGGCATCCAGTATGGCACTTCCTCTCATTTCTGCCACTCTAGAGGCCTGTTTAACAATGCTTGGGGGCACCAAGGGGACTGAAAAGTGCATTTTCTTGAGACAAATGCAGAGTGATTGCGCAGTTTAAGCAGTTCAGAGATTGTGAAAGATTAGTGGAATTTTGCTTTAAATTCATTTCATTTATAGCTCTAGTGCACTCATCTGAAGTGCAGCCCTAGATACAATATTGGTGATTCTGCTGCACTAATGAAGGTTGTAAATATTAGCATGTTTAACCCTTTGGACTCTATGTTTAGTATTTAGTTAATTGTACTAGAAATTATTCAGTAGTATAAATATGTAAGTTATGTTGTTATGAGAGGACCTGAAGTGTTCACATACGGATACATACACATAGATATTCTGTATGTACATATATTCACAGACAAACTATCAAATACAAAATTATAAAGTGATTTTATATTTATTATCATTCTTTAAGACAATGTCTTAAAGCTTACAATTCAGTAACTACTGAATATGAGCTATAAGTAATGATTGCACATGAGCAGGAAATTGGAATAAATCCACTGTTTAAAAGGATGTAGTGACCTATTTAATATTGGCAAAAACTTCATAAGTTGCTCATAGGGGTTGTACTATGCCTTCCATTGCTGTTGACAATACAGATTAAAACATTAAAGCCTGTGTGATCATCCTTTCCCTCTTAGTCATCATAAACAGGGGCTCTGGTGATGTTGGCAAAGCTTTTACCTTATTAAATTCACTAGTCATTGTAGATTCAGTAAAATCATTTATTTTTCTTTTGTGGGAGAACGTGGCACTTCTATGAAAGTGCCAATGTGAGTTTAAAGAATCAGGTCCCTCTAATTCAATGTAAAACAGCGCCATTGTGTGGACAACTACATTTACTGCATCCATTATGCGTACTGCATCACTACATGTACAGCAATCCATTATCAGGTAAGGCAATTAAATTGAATTCAATCTACGAACAAAACATAAAAATGTCTAACAGATGAGCCATGTAAAGGTCCTGAAAGGTTCTGCACCTAAATTTTAAATATCTGATATTATCTATTTAAGGCAAGTTCAAGGATACACATTTAAATAGCTCTATTGCATATTGTCAGCAAGGACCTGTCCCTATTTCCTCAGAAAATCACTGAATAAACATTCATTTATACACTTCATCACACTAAAGTATATGCATGCACTCAACTTGCAGCACAGTTCATGTAAACATTAAGTTTACAATATTTACAGTAATACAGGAAAGAAGTGATTGAGGTACACTTATAGTCTCACATTCCTGGAATGATTTAGTGATAGTCAGTGATTGCTGATCAGTGACATTTTTCAATTTTCTTCCCTTTTAAACACAGTTCATAACAAAGAATCCCTGAAGATACTCTACTATCTCTGGCAACTGTTCAGTACATGTGCTTTAAATGTCATGGACAAATTGAACTGTTCAGATAATAAAAATAAAACAATTTCAAGCCTTAATTTCCCTTATAATAAATTATCTACAACTATGACAATTATACTAAAACTACCATTATCATTGCTTCCTTTTAAGTCTAACTTGTACTTCAAACACAGTCATCTAATTTCTCAGTTTATATGCCACTGCTGTTAAGAATTCAATTTAAAGATTTTTTTTTTTTTTTGCATTTATGTGTACATCTCCCCGCGACCCTGGCGGAGAAGCGGCTTAGAAAATGGATGGATGTCTACATCTATACTGATTGGAAGCACCTGGTCACTGCCTCTAAAAATCTAAATCTATGTGCTCTGAAGGAATCTCATCTGACCGCAGGCCCATCATTGGCTGTTATGGGGGAGGTGTCAGTGATGAGATCAGTCTTATACTCTCTGAATGAAGCTGCCTGATCAGACACAGACGAGAAGGACAGGTGATCATGGTCTATGATATTCAGTCGGTCTTCAGTTCTCTGTTTCTTTAGATAGAACATCTTCCTTAATTTCTTCAACTGCTGAAGCTCACAGAATGTCTCCAGAACCACCAGCATCGCAACCAGGCCCAGTAGCAAGTAGACTGGAAGGGAAAGACAGACACACAAAGCGCAGGTATTTTTAACCATTTTTAACAGGTTTAATACATGGTAGGGGTGTGAAATGCATGTATTGCATTGTGATACATTAATGAAAAAGTAGTGAAACCTGTGTCTTCACTTAAATCAACAAAACATTTGGTTAGGGGTATTCATATTTTTGCATATGACTGTATTTCATACACTGATGTTTAGCAACTATTTTTGATGTACTAATCTTGTCTGTTCACTTGAAGGAACACTAGAACAAATCACAAAGTATGACTAAGTAGAGTGAGGCTGTCTTAAAGGCTCAAGGACCTATAAAATGTTGATAAACTATACACTGTTAAAAACAGCAAAAATGAAAAGCAAAATAGCTTCCATTAAAAAACACCAGGCAAAAGCCTCTAACTGATTAGTGAAACAATGCGCAATTTCAAGTTTTTTGGATATGACTGCTGAAGTTTTTCATTTATTAGGTGTTGAGTTTAATTGTTTACAGACTGACAGGACTAAGCTGAAAAATGAACTGGTATTAAGTTGTTTGCTGTCCAAATGAAACCCTCCAAAATAGTAATTTTGCAGGAGAAGGCAAAAATGTTTTAAACTTTTAAATGTTCTAAATGCAACATAATGTAAAAAGATTTTATTCCAGGTCATTTTGCTGCATTCCTATTGGTCCACTCATCATAATCTTTTACACAATGTAAAGGACAGTGCTGTTTTCAAATGATGTAGAAAAATACAAGTTAAAAAAATGGAGACCATTTTTTTGGACAGCGACAAAATACATATTTCATTTTTGTGTATATTCCAAAAATGTGTGAATAGCTTCCTTATATATGTCACAATCTTAAACATATCAAAATAAGGTCAGAGATTTCCACCCCTACAACAGATTTCATACTCACCAGTTATGCCCACTTTATAGAGCTGCCTGAACTTCTGGTTGTAGCCCTCTCCTGGAACATAGTCACCCAAGCCAATAGTACTAAGTGAGATGAAGCAGAAGTAAAAAGACTCTAGGAAGTTCCAGTCTTCCTCCAGCACGGAGAACACAATGGCGGGGATGAGGAAGAAGCAGGACATCGTAATAATGGCCAGCACACCAGCATGTACACCTGCAACCAAAGACTTGGACAGAGCCCAGCGGCGCTGCACATAGTCCACAGGCCGGCGAGTACTAAACACCATGATCCTCTGTACCACTGCTGTCAGGAACAGGAGGGTGAATGGAATGCCCACCACTGAGTACATGATACAGAAGGCCTTACCCTCATCTGACAAAGGCACTGTGTGGCCATAACCTATCAACAAAAAGATGGGAAAAAAATGGAGTCAGTGAGATCATGTTTTATATTATGTACACACTTGTATATTTCATGTATCAAATACAATGCTTTAGGGGTCTGGGACAGTATGTGAAATGAAAACGTAACAGAAAGTAGTGATGATTTTTAAATCCACTATGACCTTTGTACTTAAATGAAAAAGTACAAATGACAAGATATTTAATGCTTAAATTTTTGTGAATAAATGCTCATTTTGAAAGTGATGCCTGCAACACATTACAGAAAAGTTGGGAAAGAAGCAGTTTAAGACTATGAACATTATGAAATGTTTAGAAAACATCTCAAATAGTTAATGCCATCATTCTTGGGTATTAAAGGAACACCAAAGCCTGCCACCTTGACAAAAATGTTTCAGTGAATAATCAAAAAGTTTAAGAACAATGTTCCTCAACAGTATTTTAGGTATTTCAACTTCTATTGTGCATAACATCATCAAAACACTCAGGGACTGCGTGAATGCCTGTATGGATATCATCACAAAGGCATGGGAATTTAAGACTGTACTATTTGCAGCATAAGCCACATGTCAACAATGTCCATAAACAATGTACTTTGTTAGACCCCTTTTACCCTGTTCTTCAGTGGTCAGGACCACCATGGGCCCTCACAGAGCAGGTACTATTTGGGTGTTAGATCATTCTCAACACTGCAGTAACACTCATGTGGTGGTGGTGTGCTAGTGTGTGTTGCACTGGTCTGAGTGGATCAGACACAGCAGTGCTGCTGGAGTTTTTAAACACCTCCGTGTCACTGCTGGACTGAAATTAGTCCACCAACCAAAAATATCCAGCCAACACTGTCCTGTGACCACTGATGAAGGACTAGAGGATGATAAACTCATACTGTACAGCAAGAGATGTCGTCTCTGGTTTTACATCTACAGGGTGACCGACAACACAGGTGCGTCTAATAGAGTGGACAGTGAGAGGACACAGTGTTTAAGAACTCCAGCAGCACCAGTTCATGGGGGTCCTGACCACTGAAGAATAGGGTAAAAGGGGCTAACAAAGTATGCAGAGAAATAGATGAACTACAGTCTGTAGTTGTCCATCCATCCATCCATCCATCCATCCATCCATCCATCCATCCATCGTCATCCGCTTATCCGAGTCCAAGTCACGGGGGCAGCAGCCTAAGCAAAGGCCTCCCTCTCCCCCGCCACCTCCCCTAGTTCTTCCGGAGGGACACAGAGACAATCAAGAGATATAATCCCTCCAATGTGTCCTGGGTCTTCCCTGGGGTCTAAAATCTAGTTCTGCTGTGGAGCCGCAGCAGCTCCACCATTACAGAATGAGCCAGTTTCAGTAGCCGAGGATCGGAACGCCAAGGCCCCCGCGGGGTGAGGGGCTCATTGTTACGGGCCATTCAGTCCCTGTACAAACGGAGCAGGAGCTTGGTTTGTATAGCTGGCAGTAAGTCAGACTGGTTTCCAGTTAGGTTTGGACTCCGCCAGGGCTGTCCATTGTTACCAATTCTGTTCATAACTTTTATGAACAGAATTTCTCTGAAATTGCACTGATGCTGCCCCTGCGACCCGAACCCCAGAGAAGCGGGTGGATGGATGGATGGATGGATGGATGGATGGATGGATGGATGGATGGATGGAACTAACCAGTCCACATGTGAAACTATACTACAAAAACAGCCCATTCTGAATTCAATGTTTTTGTGATGTCATGAAAACAAACACATTTACACATATTTCTATTCACCCTACAGCAGTTTAGTTGCACCCATTCACAAAGTCATAAGGTCAGTATCAGCCCGGACTGCTTTTTGAATGATGCACAATACAGAGCAACCAACCAGAACAGAAATTGTTTACACAAATCAGTCTGAAAGACAGAGTAACAAAAAGAGCCTGTTCAATTCTGACATATAAAGTAGGAAAATGTAGAAATGGCTCATGACTGTTGACCTTGGGGAAAAATTTAATACAAGAAAACTGTAGGATACAGCCCCTTCAAGACCCAAACGGAGTGATTTACACTAATGTTCTCCAACTCTTCTGTGACCCCTTCACCAGCTATGTCAGACTCCAGTCCTCTTATTTTAGCAGTCTACATCATTAAGCACATCCAATTCAACTCATTGGCTAATTAGCAAGACCTTCAGTTGAATTTATGGTGTCAGAAGAGCGTAAACAATAACCTGTGTAGGGCTGTATATCTGTATAACTGAATATCTGGTTCAATTATGCTTGAAGCTGAGACAGAGCAAAAATGTGGACTGGGTTGGGAAAAACTGACTCGGGACAAAACTTAATCTGTGTGAAGAAATCTGGCTAGGTAACTAGGTGGCTGCCACCACAGTGTGTTTATGAAGATCCTCCTCTGATCTCTATGCCAGATTAAGTTACTTAAGCCCAGGAAACATTATGCCAGTCACATACTTGTCCTATACTCACCCTTGAACACAACTGCAAAGCTATATACTACTAGCATTTTGCTTGCACTCACTGCTAATCATTCTGTGATAATGTAAGAAACAGTTCTCCTCCACATGTCCTGGCAGTGTATTGATCAGCATGCCATGTGAGAGTTGACCTTGCACTGGATAGGGGGTGATTTCCCTGCTGATCAACTGTGCTCTCATTATATCCTACTGGGCTTAAATGAATGCAGAAGAGGGGCCAGAAATTAAGTATTAAATAAATAACAGGACAAAGACAGTGACTGTAACACTAAAACATGTCTGAACAGAAACAGTACCAATCCTGTGAACTAAACAGTGAGGTCATATGGGTGTGTGTTTAAGCCTTCACACAAATGCCTTCTTGATTACAGCAAAATGATCCAGTCTAGTTCAAATGTAACTGGGAACTCACAAACTTTACTTTGGTTGTCAGGCAGAATATATTAATCAGCACTGCAGCCATAAATATGACTAAGAATACATTAATCAGTGGGTATATTTAGAGGGGAACTCCATCATTGTTTTGAAAATTCTACATAATTAAATGTTAGAGATATAAAGAAAAAACAGAAAAGAAAAAAGAAAGTCAAGTGTTTTGACGTGAAATGTTCCATTCTAGACAAACTTGCTGAGTCAGAATTCTTCACAGGGGTGGTGACAGGAGCCATACATCTGAAGAGCTTCACATGTTGGAAGCTCCCTCACAGAAACGTATAACAAGAAATGGTTAAACATATGCTGCCTGATGTCCAACACACTTTCTTAATGATAATCTTGTGATTATGTATGGGCTTAAAATGAATTTACATCATTAATAAAACATCAGAAGGCACATGTAGGTTCACTGGTGGCTTTCACAGTACATACCAAGGATATCTGTGTTGTAGACATTGTGACCCCTGCTTAACATCACTACCACTGTAAGGAAATCTGAGTCTGTAAGTTTCTCTATAGTGAACCATTTCACTTCAAACCACTCGGAATGACATTGCTTATATTTTTTTTAAAAATGGTGGAATTCCCATATAAGCTAAGATAAATAAACATGGGGGGGGGGTTCTTTGCTTTATGTGAATTCCTTGCCTCAGGAAACAGTTAATTCTCAGAAGAATAGGCCCACAGTCCCATTAACTTCAGTGTCCTTTCACTGTTTTTGCAGGTAGAGGAGAGGACAAGGGCCTGAGTGGTGTACTCTGCACTGATGTAACTTCAACAGTATTAAGCACTTTCAAGTCTAACACTGACAGACAGAGAAGGTCGATCTGATGAAGTTTACGCTCACCTGTCGTGGAGAGGACTGTACTTGCGAAAAACAACGCCGACGTGAAATCCCAGTTGTAATTTTCTGAGGTATTATTCAACACTGAGACTCCGTAGTTGCTCGCCTCCAGCGCTTTAGCCAAAAATTCCTCCAGTCTCTCCTCGGACAGACACTCATTGTCCTGGAGAAACTGCCTTTTCAGAGCACCCAGCTCCTGTCGCAGTAAGTCCTCATACGGCGATTCAACCAAGGAGAACACGACAGCGCCCAAAACCAGGTACACAACATACAAGAGCACCAGCAGAGCAAAGTTCCACGTCGATTTGTGCCCTTCAATGACGCGCATACACCAGGCTCCGGAAAGACACCGAAGCATTTTCAGTGCCCTGTCAGCGGTTAAAACAAGAGACAGAATCGAGACAAGGCAGCTTCCAGGACAGCCTCACCTTCAGGTCTCCACGCGTACAGCTATAAAAACACCTTCTGTACGTCTTTACAGACTCGTGTTTTCTGCCTTTCCTTTCACTAACGGCGAGATGATGTGGGAGTGACGTCACGCGCCTCACCTCGCTCAGGTTCAAGTGTGTCTCTGTATCTGTATCTGAGGACAGGGCGTGCCCGCGCTCAGCTAGTAGCTTAGCAGCGTTTACTGTAAAGCAACAGTAGCAGTAGCTCCAGCTCTTTCGTTCAGGAAAAGGTTGCGTTGCCACCCCTCATAACACTGATGCCTATCTAGATTATATGTGCCACTATAGACTGGCTCAACTGGTTTGGCGAGGAGTGATTCCACAGCTTCAGAAATGCTTTAACAAAAGCTGAGGAATGGGTGGGTAGCCAGGATTTTAGAGCCGTGCCTTCACACCTGTTTGGTTACTTCTTTCAGTCCACCTGGAATTTCGTTATTCTTGTTTCCTGGTTTCACCTGTGGTGATGGACTCGAATCAGTTTCACCACATTAATTAGACTTGGCCTTGTGGCTTAAAGTGAGTTATAAAAGTGTTTATAGCACGTGTGCTTTTTGACAGTGTGTTATACATCAGCTGTTATCCTTTTCAAATTCCTTCCAGTTACAAACGAACATGAGTAACTCCTCAAAAATGAATGTGGCTGTGACAGTTTACAAAATTCATTATTCCATTTGATACAATGGTGTGTGATAAATTTTTCAATACAGTAAAAAAATAAGGAGTAACTGAAAATGTGCCCATAGTTTACAGTAATGTGTCCATTTTCAGTTTATTGAAACATAGAACATTCTAAAAGTAATATCTACAATGCAACACTTAGGAGAATGATAGATGCCAGTGGGTGGAGTGACATGACATAGCAAACAATAGTATATGAAATGAAAAAGCTTTTTTTTGCCTTTAAAATCCTAGTTCTGCAATCCAGTCTACAGTCTCAGAGGTAAGGCACACATCTTATGCAATTATTTGCAAAGCCTGCTTAGAAGTTTGAAGTGTGAGATTAGGACAGACTTCTGTTTGGTTTGGCTCTGATCTCAAACATTCTGCATCCTCTAAGCACTGAATATTTAATCTATTCCCAAACACAGTGTTTGTAAATAAAGGCCTCTTCCAATGTGTATATGTGTGTGTGTGTGTGTGTGTGTGTGTGTGTGTGTGTGTGTGTGTGGTTATTATCGAAGTAAACCAAGCCTACTGCTCGAGTGGCAGTCAGCCAATGCTTCTAACTCGTTAACATTAGCTTCCTCTTCCACAAGCGATGACATGACTCTGCTACAACCCTAACTCCACCCTTTTGGAGATCAGATATGAAAACTTTCAGCTAACACAAAGGACCTCCCACTACAGCAAACAAGATACAGTGCTCTGCTCTGCAGAATTCCTTCTAAATCATGATGGATGAAATTCCTCTGAGTTGACAAAACCTTTGCTTACTCTCTTGATAATTAGATATCTGTTCAGCAGGTAGGACTGTTATGCCCTGTTCAACAAAAAGCTTACCTCAGCTGTTTGGTGCCCTTATGCCTATATCTGATCCTCTGTGTGCTGCAGTGAGCACTTTTAACTTTATAGAGATTTCTTTATAGAGGTGCTTCTTCCATTATTTTCTTTATTTAGAGAAACTTGTGAAATATGAAGGCAGTAAATGACACAGTGATAACATGTTCACAGAAATTATGAAAACAATATAAGGATAAACACTTTTTTTTTAACTTGGTTAAATGCAAGTGCAGTTTGTATGCTCAAGGCAGTTACACTAGTAAGTCCAGTAAAAAGGGCAGAAACAGATTAAATAGTTTAAGCATTGACTACTGTATAATTAAGTCAGGAGTACTAATGCAACATGAGCAGTAATAACTTCAGCATCTTAAATTGCCAGTATAGTTTGTAAGCACTTGCTTTTCCAGCATCTCTTCTAAAATTAATGGAATTAAGAGTATTGATAGGAAGCTTGTCCCTCCCTCTGCTGTAGTGAGATGGCTTTCCACTAGATATTTGAAGGTGGCAATCCAACTGTATTGATTGTGGTGTGTTGAAAATGATTATGGCCAATTACACCAATATGTTACCATGACTTTTACATTAAAATATAATACATATAATCATCTCAGAGATAATAAATTGTATACAGTATAGAAATGTTTGTTCTGTCTTTCTGTTGGGCCTTATTAAAAGTCCTCCTGGTCTAACTTTGGGCAGCCCTGATCTAGTTGAGAAAATAAATAGAAATGTAGACATTGAAGAGAAAGAATGAAGTGCTTTTTTGCATTTAGTCTTGGTTGTCAGTGGTCGCTGATTCATAGATTTATTTCCTGTTTGTAGATTCAGTGGGGCAAAAAAGTATTTAGTCAGCCACTGATTGTGCAAGTTCTCCTACTTAGAAAGATGAGAGGTCTGTAATTTTCATCATTGGTGCACTTCAACTATGAGAGACAATATGAGAAAAAAAATCCAGGAAATCACATTGTAGGATTTTTAAAGAATTTATTTGTAAATTATGGTGGAAAATAAGTATTTGGTCAATAACAATAGTTCAACTCAATACTCTGTAACATAACCTTTTTTGGCAATGACAGAGGTCAAACGTTTCCTGCAAGTCTTCACCAGGTTTGCACACACTGTAGCTTGTATTTTGGCCCATTCCTCCTGCAGATCTCCTCTAGAGCAGTGATGTTTTGGGGCTGTCACTGGGTAACATGGACTTTCAGTTCCCTCCACAAATTTTCTATGGGATTGAGGTCTGGAGACTGGCTAGGCTACCCCAGAACCTTGAAATGCTTTTTATGGAGCCACTCTTTCGTTGCCCAAGCGGTGTGTTTGGGATCATTGTCATGCTGGAAGACCCAGCCACGTTCCATCTTCAGTGCTCTCACTGATGGAAGGAGGTTTTGGCTTAAAATACATGGCCCCGTTCATTCTTCTCTTAACACGGATCAGTCGTCCTGTCCCCTTTGCAGAAAAAAAGCTCCAAAGCATGATGTTTCCACCTCCTTGCTTCACAGTAGGTATGGTGTTCTTGG
Source organism: Pygocentrus nattereri (assembly GCF_015220715.1). Classification (NCBI taxonomy): domain Eukaryota; kingdom Metazoa; phylum Chordata; class Actinopteri; order Characiformes; family Serrasalmidae; genus Pygocentrus; species Pygocentrus nattereri. Next base: position 22,336,709 of record NC_051223.1, read on the forward strand.
GATGCAACTCAGCATTCGTCTTCCTCCAAAAATGACAAGTTGAGTTTTTACCAAAAAGTTTTATTTTGATTTCATCTGACTACATGATATTCTCCCAATCCTCTTCTGGATCATCCGTATGCTCTCTGGCAAACTTCAGACGGGCCTGGACATGTACTGGCTTAAGCAGTAGTGTGTTACTGATGGTAGACTTTGTTATTTTGGTCCCAGCTCTCTGCAGGTCATTCATCAGATCTCTCTCTCTGTGTAGTTCTGGGATTTTTGTTCACCGTTCTCATGATCATTTTGACCCCATGGGATGAGATCTTACGTGGACCCCAGATCGAGGGAGATTATCAATGGTCTTGTATGTCTTCCATTTTCTTACAATTGCTCCCACAGTTGATTTATTCACACCAACCTGCTTGCCTATTGTAGTGTCACTTTTCCCAGCCTGGTGCAGGTCTACAATTTTCTTCCTGGTGTCCTTCGACAGCTCTTTGGTCTTGACCATGGTTGAGTTTAGAGTCTAACTGTTTGAGGCTGTGGACAGGTGTCTTTTATACAGATAACAGATAAAGGTCAAACAGGTGCAATTAATACAGGTAACGAGTGGAGGACAGAAGAGCTTCTTAAAGAAGAAGTTACAGGTCTGTGAGAGCCAGAAATCTTGCTTGTTTGTGGGTGACCAAATAATTATTTTCCACCATAATTTACAAATAAATTCTTTAAAAATCCTACAATGTGATTTCCTGGATTTTTTTTCTCATGTTGTCTCTTATAGTTGGAAGTGTACCTATGATGAAAATTACAGACCTCTCTCATCTTTCTAAGTAGGAGAACCTGCACAATCAGTGGCTGACTAAATACTTTTTTACTCCACTGTTTATTTCCTGTTAGTGCAGACTGGTTGTTAGGTTGTTGTCATTGGTTACAGCTGTACATTTGTAACTAAATCAAAGAGCAGTGTGTCAATCATGGCGTGTTTACTGTAAATGATCAAGGCTGTGGCTGACAGTGTTTGTAACTTTTCACAGTGGAGATAAATGAAATGTTATTCTGCCATGAACTTAAATGATATAAAGAACTGAGCTTAAACATCTGTAATAATCCACCATAAAAAATCTGAAATGACAAAGTTACAGCAACTAAAATCTTAGTGAATATTCCTTGGAAAATCACACAAAAACCATAGCCAAGCTATATCTTAGGAAAATTCTTGTTATATTTTACATTAGTAAGTGCTGTGGTAATCCTATGTTGTCTTTTAGTTTGATAGTAGCGCAGGAATAATATGCTCATACCACAGTCCTTGAGATGTCTTGACATGAGATAAATGCTTGTCTAACTTTGTCAAGACATCTTAAAGGCACAGTTACGTCTGGGTAAGTCTGTTATGACTGGCTACCCTGTCCTGTTCCAAAAGAATCTATCTTACAATCCAAAAGAAGTCTGGGCTAAAGCACTTATTTTGCCTTTTGTGTGAATGGGTGGCGCTAAAGTGCTGTAGGCCAAATAGATGGATATGTGTAATTGTGTTGGTTTACATTACACAAACAATGAATTCAGCATGGACAGTTTTTGCAGTTTAGTTTCCATATATGGACTGTATGGACAGGTAAGTGAATTGTGCTTTTTGAAACCATATCAAACTCTTTTATTAAAAAGGAGGAATATTTTCCCTGATAGGGGCCCTTTAACAATGACGTGGCCAGAGAATAAGCCATTACACCTTTTCCACAGCACTTAGGCTCGTCTGGTAGTCAGCTGGTCTCTTTGGTGCAGTGGCACAGCGTCCTGCCCACACTGCAGTTTACACTGCACCACCTCATGAATACAGTCTCTTAATTTTGGCTTTTGGGCAGTAGCCAGTTTGGGGAGTGGTTATCCATAATAGATTATTCTGCTGTTTGGGCTATTTCTAGATGGGAAAGGGACACATGAGAGCTCTGGCCTTGTTGGAGTGAGAAGAAGCCAAGCTGCCAAGGTTATAAATGTTTTTTTGTTGTTGAATTCAGGTGACTTAGGCAGGCAAATCTATTACATTTGGTCTCTTTGCAGTATGTTTACCAAACAAACATACACTCATTAAAATGATTTTGAATTTTGAACAAAATGAAAATGAAATGAAAAATCATTTTGTTAGTCTAATATTTTGAAATAGTTCATTCTGTGTCCATGCTTCACATTTTTTACATAGCTAACTATGTAAGTAGAATTTTTTTGGTATTCTTCAATTATACAAGACCTCTGCTGTACAACCATACAGGGCCTTTGTTGTTGTATTTTGCACTTCATAATGCACCACATGTTTTCCATGGGAGACATACTGAAGCAAGACTTACAGAGTGTGGTCTGTTGTTGTCATGTTGAAATAAGCATGGATGTCCCTGAAAAAATGGGGTCTAAAAGTCAGCATATAACTGTTGTGGGAAGAAAACCTTGTTTTTGCCAAAAAGATATTACAGGAAAAGAAACAAAAACAACTTTACATTTAATGCAAGTCAAAGATGCCAGACTTATTTCATAGTAATTTTGGGCCTTTTCTTTTTATCCATTCCTCATGAAATTTACACACAATATAAAGGGATACAGGCATTTTCAAATTATGTCAAAAATGGAAAAAATGGAGATATAAGCAGCGATAGCAGCGTTATATTACTTCTAATAGCAGCGATATATTACTCTAAATGTGGATATACCCGTCAGCGCTGTTGGTGCCTTCACAGATGTTCAAGTTACCCATGCCATGATCACTAATGCACCCCCATACCAGGACAAACCCTGGCTTTTGAACTGTACACGGGTAACAGTGTGGATAATCATCTTCTTTTTTGGCCCAGTGAACAAAACTTTTTCATAACAACGTGAAACGCTGACTTGTCAGTCCAAAATACACATTACCACTGTGCATCAGTCTAATTAAGATAATTTATAGGTACCATATTATATGATATAGTACCATATATATGATATTTTCCAGTGATGCTCCTGGGTAGGTCTTTAGTTTTCGACTGTGATTGTTTTAAAACACTTTTATTACTTAAATTCCACCAGGGGGAGCCATAAGTCCAAACTATAATTCAAGTATGAGGGCCATGTGTGTGACGTGTAGACGGACCAGCATGGACTTTGTTTAAGAATGATTTATCTTGAACAGATGTTTACTTGCTTTTCCAGAGAAGGTATGCAGCACATGGTATGAAATACACACAAAAACTGATCCATGAAAAACTCAAGCTGGTCCATGTTTTGATATGCTCATGTCTGTGGAGTTACTTTACATCTATCAGCTTTACACCTGGATGGAGCTGACTCTTTCTCAAGCTGCACATAGTACCTGTCATGCTTCTACAAGATTGACATCAGTAAATGATGGCAAAGGTTGTACATTGTTTACAGTAAATTAACATGTAAGGCTGAGAATATTTGATGAGCAGGAGAAGCTCAGAAGCTCTTGATTCAGTAATAAGCAGAATTAGTTGTAACAAAGAAGTAATACATTGACCCATGTATAACATGTCAATGCAGTCATTCAAAGTGATTGCAAATGTCAGTAAAATTTCTAATGGAAAAGGTAGTTCACCATCTGATAACACATTAAGAAATGACTGTAATAGTTCACTATATTATTTAGCATTTACTAATGTTTTGTTGTTTCCAATAAAGCTGGATTATAACACATAATGTGTTTAGGTTTTTAGCTTATAGTATTTCAGTGTTCGCTGAATACGTTTATTGATTAACCTACCAGCAATTATCAGAATCAGAATCAAGCTTTATTGACCAGGTATGCTACGCATACAAGGAATTTGGTTTTGGTTACAGGAGCTCACAGTGCACAGTATCAGACAGACATTCATGTGTAGGGACTAAGATAAAATAAATATAAAATATAACATCATAACATATAGATATAAAAATCTATATCTATAAATACGAAAAGATAAATTATATTGTAAATAAGAAAATATATTATTTTGAACATTAGTGTAAGACTGGTATAATATTATTATCCTACTAATTCTACAATTAAATGCAGCAGTAGAAATCTGCGCTATGATTTTTTTTTTTTTTTTACTGAGTCATGAGGAAAACATGCAAAAATATGGTGTCCATACACTGCTGCGAGTCTCCCTGTAAAGCCTGAAATAATAAATTAAAAGTCAGAAGTGTTGGGTCAAATTTTGTGGCTGTTTTATATACCATGTCATACGTCTTTACATATTATCTACACATTATATTGATAAAGATATGATAACTATAGTAGATAATTCATGTACATCCTTCACTTACAGTCACCAAGTTAAGATGATCTCTTTTAATAGTCTTTCAGTGCAGCTGCAGTAATCAGATTCATCTGCTTGGGGGGGAGCACATTGTGTGCGATTACACATTTCCACTAAACAGGTACCCAAATCCCCAAAACTTGCATACTGTAGCTTTAATGTTACACCTGGCCCAGGCCTTTGCTTTCTTTAAAATTGATTCGTTTTTTTCTGCATTCATTTGAGTTTAATCAATCAGTCTGCTCTCTATAAGTGTATAACTGTCTCAGTTTGTCAGTTCAACAATGTATCTTGCGTTTCACACACTCAGCATTACATTTTGTCTCTGCTATTAACCAGACAAACTGACAGATGAAAAGTCAGGGACCTCCCGAGGATTGAAAAGAATAGACACTTGCTCTTCTTAGATTTTAATCCAACATGATGTCACAGCACAGATCAGAGCATTGTCCCAGCTGTCCTGTCAGACTCTAGAATGACTGGCCTTTTCTTGTTGGCTGTAGTTATGGCACAGATCGTTGGAGAGGAAACTAGCGAGGGTCAGCTCTTTAGGTATGTGCCAGAATCAACACGGACAGGCTGTCCAGTTGCTTTTGCTGTCAGCTGACTGCTTTTGTTGGACAAACGGAGTGCTCCTGTAGCTCTCACGCTGGAACTACCATATTGCTTGGCTGAGCCCTGTGAGAGGGAGCAATCTGCCAATCAGGCCTGATTTGTTTTCATGCATTGCATATGGAGATGCTGAAGTTGCACATTGGAGAAGTTACAATGGCAATGGCTCCCTCAGGCAGCTCCATCATTTGTTAGGGAATGTGTGTTGGCAAAGGATAATCAATAATGTGAGAGTGGGTGCTTTCAGCTGCAGTTTTCAGGCCATGTCATCGATTACAAGCACATGCAGAACATACATGTACCGCACATGTTTCAAGCTTAAAATATCAAAAAGAGCAAAGCTTTTACTGTTTTACTGACCAGAGAGAGAGAGAGAGAGAGAGAGAGAGAGAGAGAGAGAGAGAGAGAGAGAGAGAGAGAGAGAGAGAGAGAGAAAGGGAAAAAGAAGAAGAGAAAAAGAGAAGGAGCAAAACATAAAAAGAGAGGGGGTTAGACAGAAAGAAAAAAGAGAAGGAGAGGAGAGGAGAGAAGACAAAAATAAGTAAGAAGGAGAAAATGAGAAAGAAAGAAAGAAAGAAAGAAAGAAAGAAAGAAAGAAAGAAAGAAAGAAAGAAAGAAAGAAAGAAAGTGTAAAGAGAAGGACAGAAAGCTGGGTGGGTTAGATGGAAAAAGGAAATAGAAGAGAAATAGACGATGAAAGATGGGGACAGTGAAAGAGAGATGAAAGGGGATAGAGAGAGATAAAGGGAAAAAGAAAGAAAAAAGAAAGAAGGAAGGAGAAGGGGAAAACAAGAACAAGAGAGAGAGAGTGCAACACACAGAGGTACAGAGACAGATAAAGAGTCTCTGTGTGTGTGTGTGTGTGTGTGTGTGTGTGTGTGTGTGTCTGAGTGTGTGTGTGTGTGTGTGTGTGTGTCTGTGTGTGTGTGTGAGAGAGAGAGAGAAAGAGTTCCCAGATGGCTTCAGCTTCACTGCTGTCTCTGCTGGATGGAAGCATCTGGTAAAATCATCTGTGCCGACATGTCCACCTCACAGGGGCACTTAAGCTGGGTCCAGGCTTCGCAGAGGCAGCAGAAGGACACAGCGTGCTGTAAACTCCTCGGAGGAATAACCCTTACCTTACTTCTGCTGATTTATCTTTTCTTCCACTGTGACCTTCTTCAGCACTGCTGCATCACTGCCCAAGAAACCCTTAACCCACATACATGCTCACACAGCAAAATCCCCACTGCTGAAGTAACTCTTACTGTGTCCAGCTGCACTTAAATGAGCATTGCAGTTCAGCTCTGGGGATTTTGCTCTGTTCTGATGAGACACTATTTAGGCAGGGTATAACTTTTAGAAGACGAGAAAGTAAAAAAAAAAAACACTGAAACATGCTTTGGGATGTGTTCTTTTACACTGATGGTTGAAAGCTCTGCTCAGATGCATGTATTTCATACACTGGTGTGTGGTTGCAGTCAGAGGAATATAAGTGGATCCGGAAGGGGAAAATACGTTAGTGAAGAACAAGATGGAAGCAAAATAATACTGTGTTTGCATTTCATTGCTGTCAAACTAAAACCTTATATCTGGGAAGCAGTTCCTTTGAACCATGTAAAGAAAGTTTATAAACAATGTCTATTTCCTGTTCCTTTTCTGCCATGTCTATTTCCTTTTTTGGGGCACTGACTTGGCTAGAATTGCATTTTAGGAGGGCCTGTTTACAGTTTGCAGTGGCCAGCTAAGAGACATTGTGTCCCAGAGACATTGCCATAGCAAGCCAACCACCAACTAGGCTACCCCTTTTAAAAAGATTTCACTAGTATTTCACTAGGAAAGAAAATGGTTCAATATAGAACCATGAATGCTAAAAGAACCTTTTGCATGATTAAAGGGTTCTTTGCATCATGAAAACATTCTTCAGATTAATGGAGAATGTGCTGTACATGGTTCTACATAGAACCTTTTTGAAATGGTCCTATATAGCACCCAGAATGATTCTTTAAGCATTCATGGTTTTATAGAGAACCATTTTCTTTATTAAATAACACTGGAAGAACTGTATTTTTTTTTAAATGTGTACTTCACTGTAACCAATTTGTTAGAAAAACACCTTCTGTTACCATAACCAGAAAAAAAACATTGTGAACACAACATATGATGGTTGACCTGGCATTTAACTTGGTAGTTACTATAACTGCAAACAGCATACTATGGCAGTCCCTTTGTCAGGGAGTCAGTTAGTGGAGTAATGCCTCACCAACCAATCATCATGCTCCGTTTTGTACTTGGTTCTATGAAAGTAAGCTTAACCTTGTGCACGCTGCTGTACTACTTTCCACATGCACTCAGTATGAAAGCCTACAGTGATTAAAGTTGCACTATGTACTTTTTTAAAAATGTGTAATTGGCATTACTTACACACTAAAAATTGTGTGCATGCCAAGCATCATGCAAGTCATCATGCAATAGTTAAATCAATAATTTATGTGATTTTAAAAGTCTAGGTGTCAAGTCAGATCAGGCAAGTTTTTAGTCCATGTCATATGTCTTTACACGCACAGGCTCAAACACAAGTTCTGCTCCACGTTAGGTCTCAAGTGTGCATTATGATGATCAGGGGCATGGGGGCATTGGACCATGGGTAATGGTGGACGTAACTATTCAGGGCCACTTGCTTTGATGGGACACATCCAAAAGTCTCTCAATGTTACAGACAGTGCTTTTGTGATCATAGCCCAGCAAAGTTCAGCCTCGGCTCTACAGCTAACCTGTAAAACACACACTGTTAGGTACATTTCAACCATTTATTACGCAGTATAAGTGAATATGACAGTAAATATACTTAAATATTTTTTAATTTTGCTTTTCTCTTTTAAAAAATTCCCTCTAATTACATTGATTGGCTTTAACAGAGACTACGTTTTTAATACTACTCAACCTCATAAAGAAATACAACATAATCATCACATTTATTTTCTTTCCTTGCTTTTTTTTTGGGAGGGGGTATGGGCACCCTCCTGTGCCAGGCACCTCAATTGGTATTACCACACTGTGCTGATGAAGATCAGATGACAATAGTAGAAAAATCACTTACATCCTCAGAAGACACATACTTCCCCATTTGCATGCAATTCTACATTTCCACCAGAGATGTTTCTAAGTACCAAAAACATACATAGAGTAGCTTTAACATACAAGGGTTTAGCTGCATCACTTTACATTGGCTGAATGTTAGGAATGTGTTGTATGTTATCAGATAGATAATAAATGACTTTTGGTGATTAGCTGGGGGTCACTTTTATTTGTGCATAGTGGAAAAAGGCATAAGGATGCAAGACCTGAGTGCCTTTGTGTTCATCCTGTATTGTAAAAACACAAGACCTATTATATTTTGAAACATTTTCAATACGATCAGAGGACCTTTTTTTCTGGAGCAGTCTGTGGGGGTCACGTCAGGGACTTTCATACCTACACCCCTATTTTGGGGTATTAGTAAATATTGCAGAAAACAATGTTTGAGCAATTGTTTTGCCTGTTATTGTACAATCTTCATGCTTTTTAGGACAATTTGCAGATAAAAACACATTTCTGTTTCTCAGTGAAGCCTATAAATAGTCTGTAAAGCATTCCGATTTCTCCATCCTCAAAGGAGAGACACATCACGATAGTTCCATGCAGTTGCAGGATATGGAGCCAGATCATATAATGGCTCCTTAATTCTGTCTGCCATTGTCCTTCAGCACACTCTCCTGTGTTTTGAGAGGAGGGTCAATCATCCATCATGCTGTCGGTGCAGGGACAGATGACTGGCACTGCTACATAAACTTAATGGTGTGTTTGAAAAGTGCTGAATGTTGAGCAAGTTCATGGAAAAGGTAATGTCATCCTGATGCATCCTCAAACTTCATCAGCTTGTCATGTGTACGTGAAAACAAATGTAATAACTAATATGCAGTGAAATAAGTGCTTGGATGGTGGCCACTCTTCTTTCTCCAAGCTCTGAGACCCATACTATCAAGAGAACAACACCATGCTTGTTGGCGCACTTGTGCAGAGGTCAGGTTTATGTCTTTGATTAAGAGGTTTGTGGTGACGTCAAAAGTGTACAGCAGGAGCATGTCACATTTTCAGATGACTTACACCTTTGTTTGTAAATGGCTGAAATAAGCATGGTTTTTCCATGTGTTAAGCCAGCTTCCTAATTAGGTTTGGGGGACTAGAGTGCAGACGGCAGCTGTTTTAAATCACAAACAAACTACCTTATTTATGAAAAAAGTAAATCCCATGCATGCATATGATATATTTTAATATATTTTCTTGAGTTGTCATTCATCTGTTTCCCATCAAGATATTAGCTACTAATAGGTTACTAAATCACATCAAGATCTTCTCAAAGTAAAAATATTCAGTATTCGTAGTATCATGCACAGATGGAAAAGCTGCATGATTCACCACACATCAAAAACAACGAAGATTCTGGAGTCATTTCAAAGGATGTTTTTCAACATTTCAGCATAGTTCAGTGATTGAGATATAAACATCATAAACATCAAAGTCATTCAGAGTGTTTTAATATGAAATGTAACACTCTACAACAGGGGTTCCTAATGTCAGTCCTGTTGACCCTATACTCCGTTTTTTCCTACTCTACACACTTGACCCAGCAATTTAATTAGTTAATGACTTGAATCAGGTGTGCTGAATGAGACATGTGCATAGTGTATGGCAATAGGGACCATGGGTCATGATAAGAAAATATAGCCATTTTATTTATAATCCAAAACAACCAGCAAACATACACTGAATTTCTATGTGTAATGTTGATAAAGAAAAAATGGTGGTAAATCCGGAAAAAGAAAAAAGATTTGTTTGGAAAATATTTGACCTCATATCACCCAGCATGTACCACTCCACCATAAATGCATTTCACCTCTTGAATGGCCAGGCCCAAGGTTTAACACACTTTATAAGCTAAGACTAGCTCAAAATAGTCAGTTTACATTTAAATCCCTGTAGTTGCTGAATAATAGCCCTCAGTTTGTAACAAGCCTGGGATTTTAAGAGATTAAAAGTACATTTTAGGCCATAACCTTTTCTTAAAAACTATCATAAAACAATATCTCAGGTGTCTGGAAGTGCATTTGCAGACACTTGTGATATCTTCAACTCTTTGGACATCTGGTTCCTGTCACCACCGCTGTAAACAATTCTTATTAATTATGTCATTGTGCATTTCACATCAAACCACTCTGAATTACCAGGTTTATATCTTAGCCAACAAATTATACAGAAATTTTGAAAAATCAGTCAATTTCAACTTTAACAGTCCTCAAAATGTGGTAGATATTCAAAAAAGGCACTGCTACATTGTTGGCTCTTTGATGGAGAGCAATGAATGTAGTCCTACTCACTCATTCCATCCCTGATTGGCCCCCTTTTTTTCCTGTCTATATCCTCAAATGCTCCCAGAGCTTAGACCCGCTGTCTGCAGAAGTGTGATTAATGGTTGTAATTAAGTATGATTGCTCTTTATTTTTCTGCTTTTTGTAAATAGTTTAGAGCGCATGAATTTATATCTGTGGATCAGCAAAGTGTTTGACATTTCTGGGTCACCAGTTTGTCCAGCTGGCTGAGGTGATGTGAGGTAGATTTTTCGCATCCTGAACTGTGAAAATACAGGAATGTCCTTTTAGGAGCGCTAGACCGTATCGTAAACATGCTGAAGTGGGAGTAAATATGAGCATATGATTAATTGCTTAATAACCATGGAGGACCAACACAGTTCCTGGTTCTCCATGGTAGAGCAAGCTGTTCATTTTGGCTGTGTTCATTTTGGGTGCCATGATTATTAAACTCTCTTTATCCAATATGAAAGGTCTGTTCTGTGGTCATATGGTCACATGGCAGCATAAATATCCTTGCAGGAAAACAGAAGGCCTTTGCAGTAAAACGTGCTGTTTGGAGACTAATGACTGCCAAGCCTAACATGAGCAATTAGCATGTGAGCAAATGTGCATGATTAGATCATTGCTGGCATGCTGTCACTGGGCTGTGGGATCACATTAAAGAAACATCTTGACTCTTTGCTATGGGATCTTTTTGTCCACATAAAACCACAACAAAAATGCACACATTGTGTGAGTTGCAGCCAGGTGATGAGGTCACTGCATTGCAAAGGGGGTGAAGCAATTCTGTTGCTTGCTTATGTAATAAATAAATTCTATAGTTTTAGGCTCTCAGCAGAGGACCTGGTAGCACGTAAACCTCAAACTTAGTCTTTAATTTCAGGAAAATGCTTTTTTATGACCGCATATCCCTGTTGTGCCATAGCCGAGATGTTGAGCTAGTGTTACTCTAGAACTCTGAGGAGACTCGTTGAGATGGAAAACATTTTCTTTTCCACTCAGCCTCTGAAGTCTTGTCTCAATGCTGCCCAACAAATTGATTGAAAGAAATATATTAGCAAGTGACCTTTACTCGTGACAAGGTTTATTATTTATTATTGATTTTAGTGGTCTTTGAAGAGATCATGTCATGCAGGCTTTTTTAGTCAGTGAGCTCTGAAGCAGCACTGGCATTTTTTCTGACTTAGTCTCTGCTACATTACTCTCATGATCTCTCCACTTAGTGGAGCAGGAATGGAAATTTCAACGCACAGAATATAAAAACACATGATGGGTTAACAGAAAACCGGTGGCTGATTTCCAAGAAAGGATTCTGCTTTACTTATGGTTCTTGATGGGCAATTTCAGAAAAGACCATAATTGGAATATGGCCTTTGCATTATGTGGAAAGTTCTTTAAACCTTTAAAACATTTGTCACACATAAAGCTCTTTTACAAAACAGTGATCCCTTGAAACACTTCTACATAACACTGACATAATCATGTCATAAACATGCCATGGCAGATTTTGTTCAGTAATATAACAGCGTCATGATACCATAATCAGTGATTGTAATGGCAAATGTTATAATGTTTGATATCATGGCAGCTTATGCAACAGCTATCAAGCTACATGATAGCTTATGTGTACTCTAGTGCACCATCATGACATCAAAAGTTATGAGACCTAATGTAATGATTCATAGTCATAGCAACATGATGGTGCTTTGTTATTGGACATAATCTGTCATGACAACCCAGCGTGTGACATCTGCCATGACGTGTTTAAGCTATGATTGTTCATGTTAATGTAGCACTGCTAAAGTATAAAGTGTTACCAAAGGTTTTTTAGGGAATGTGGTTCTTCTGTGCTATCACTCCCAAGAACCCTTTTGTTTTTAAGAATAAATACTCCTCCAGCACTACTTCTTCCTGGTAACATAAGAATTGACATCAGACTCAGTGCACTTCAATTGTTTCTGGCTTGTACAACAGCACACGGATGGATCTGTGAAGAACGCTGTGTTCTGCAAGCTCTCAGGCCTTCAGTTTGGTCAACTTGAGGCACAAATCAAGTGAAACTGATGATACTTAAGCTCTGTTTTTGGATACATCCTTTCCAGAAAAAAAGGATTAAATGTAATAGCTTGTTCTGTGCTTTCTCACTCACTCTTTCTCTCACTCTCTCTGTCCCAGTAGAAGACCCAGTTGCAGTGCTGGGATACGTGCAACTCTGAAGCTGAGCCGAGACTTGGAAGCAGAAGCATGTCTGAAATTTCTGCCCTTCCTCTAGAGAGGCCCTGTTCAATTTCCGCTTAATGAAAAGCGAGGCAGCCGAATTGTGTTTTCTATCTGCGTTAAGAGATGCAGCTCAGGGCAATTTCTGCACTGCGCAGTTCATTTGCCTCAGCTTCCCTCTGTGTTACTGACTGTTTTGGCCCATGAGTGACATACTGTTTTGCAAAATGAAATTAAACAAATGTTATTCACTCAAGCACACAGATACCAGTCTGTTTTAAAATAAATTCAGGAACATAACAATAGAATTTGTCTGTCAGATTTAAAGACATAGTACTGATCTATCTTCTATCATAGTCTATCTGCTTATTTCTGGTGTGTTTTTTTGTGACAGCCCTGCCTAAAACACTAATTAATTCTTCCCAATGGACTTAAGCCTCCGCTCTTTAAGGGGAATTCCACCAATTAAAAAAAATCTATGTAATTTAATATTTAAGATGTAAACCAGGTTTTATGTGAAATGTTCCGTTCTAGTCAGAATTTTTCACAGCGGTGATAGGAACCAAACGTCTGAAGAGTTTCAAGCTTCTAAAAGCTTCCTCATAGAAAGTTATTATATGATATAGTTATAAATACACCTATACAAAAGTATTTTAGGGAACCAAAAGTGGCTCTTCTGTGGCATTGCTCCTAAGCACGTATTTTGGCAACCTTATTTGTAAGATGGTAGAATGTGAAATTTCTTATGAAACTGGAACTATAGTAACACATTCTATTCAATGATAAGAATACGAAACTCTAGGTTTTCACAGTTAGAAAGCACTCCTTACAGCCAGCATCTAAAAACAGAAAGTGGCTTCTGAGGAGTTACTGAAAATTGACAATAAATTCCACTGACTGAAGATGTAAAATTTCAGTGCACACTCTTAAAAATAAAGGTTGCTAAACGATTTCTGGCTTGGACATTCAGTTCTATGAAAAACCTTAATTGGAACAGAGCTTTTCCATTATCTGCAAGGTCTTTAAACTTTAAAAGAGACCTTTGCACTCACACATCTCCTTTAAAAAAATATTGTATAACAAAACATCTACTGAGTAGATCTTTAGTAGTCTTGCATCAATATGGTGTTGGTCTTGATACTGGCACTCAAAAACAGTATCAGTATCTGCAAGAGAGAGAATGCCAGCATCATAAAGCAATTTCTCAGTGGTGCTCACATGTGCGCCTGTGGATGAAGCTTAATTGAAGAAAGCAGCGTGTCAGCAGTGTAGGATTATTTCACGCTTGAGACTAGCAGTAATAAAAGTGCTCATAGCAAAATCTGTAATGGCAGTGTTTCGAGGAAAGGACAAGCAACAAGTATTTCAATAAATCAAATTTAATTAAGCCTTTCAAGATAAACCATGCCAAAGAACACAATGACTTCTCATAGCTCTGAAACCAATTCAAATGAACTTATCCAACCATTCATTCAAGCTTGGTGTGTTTTATTTGTGACACAGAACACTGTTTTCACAAATATAAAATGTTTAAAAAGTGGAACTCTTTAAATTTTAGGATTTATAGGCACCTATAGCATAGTTAGGTTAGATGTAGTACTGGCATTGGTACAGTATCAGCAGATACATGAGATTCAGGTATCAGTATTATAAGAGAGAAAGTGATTATTGGTGCATCCCTAGTCTTCAGGGAACCAAAAAGTATTTCTTCAATGGCATCACTCTAAAAAAAAGTATTTGGCACCTTTATTTTTAGAAGTGCACTTTTAACAATCATAATAAATGTTTGCATGCATTTGTGTGTCAGTGGGAGAGAGAGATTATGATCATGTATGGAATGCATGTGTGTTTAAAACCCTTTCTTATTTTTTGTAACGTGTTAGATTTAACAAAGCACTTCCTCTTAATTAGCCCTTAAATGCACTGTTGTGCCAGCTGCACACACACTCACGTACACACATGCACACACAAACTGCTACCACATCAGCCTCTGAATTCCTCAAAGATCACATTGCCACATCTGAAAGCTGTGAAAAGTGGGCATTCTTTCAGATTTTTGCGAGGTTTCATAATCCCACTAAATGCTGTTTCCCTTTAAAGCTCCACACTAAATCTAAAGCATCACTCAGTGACAGAAAAGTGCTTCCAGAATCAGATAAAATCATCAGTCTTCACTGTTTACTTCACTATTTTCATTTCATCAATTGTTATGAATGAGCATTTACCACAGTTGAGCCTGGAACCATTCATTTACAGATGAGCAGCACCAGAAGGCCAAAGATTCCCATAGGGATTTCATTATAGGCATTTTTATCACAAGTCTGATTCCTTCACATCAGAGGAAGGTCAAAGAATGACTGACATCGGCATGTTATATAACCCATCTTGAAAAGTCTTTCTGGTACATCATAACTGTCATTAATATATAAATTACAATCAGAGGGCCCAGAGACAGAGCTTTTCAGTTCCATCTTTCAGCACAACTCCTTAGAGTTATTAAAGGGCCCCGTGTCATGAAAAACTAAATTTTCCTACATTTTTTTTAGCATACTATTCCCTTCCCTGTTCATACAACAAGGCAAAATGGCCTGGTTTAAATTTATTGCTTTTGTAATGTCATGAAAAACAAAGCATTTACATACATTTACATATTCAGCCAACAGCACTTACGCCCAATCTATTCACACATACACACACATTTTCTAAGCTGATTCTCCCTCAGGCTCGCAGGGGGTTCCTGGAGCCTATCCCAGCGGTCATTGGGCGGAAGGCAGTATACACCCTGGACAGGTTGCCAGTCCATCGCAGGGCAGACAGACAGGCATACACAATCACACACACACTCACACCTAGGGGCAATGTAGCATTGGCCTGACTGCATGTCTTTGGACTGTGGTAGGAAACTGTAGAACCCGGAGGAAACCCACGCAGGCACAGGGAGTACATGCAGACTCCACACAGATAGGATGGTGGTCACCCGGCCAGGGACCAATCTATTCATGCTAAAGTTATAAGGAGTGTTTCAGCCCAGACTGCTGTTTGAAAGAGGCACAATATAGGACAACCAATCAGAATAGAGGTTTTAGAGACGTTTGCATATGTCAGTCTTAAAGGCATTGTAAGCCTGTTTAAATAAGGGAAAAAGAGAGGTTAGAAAATCATTATTTTAAAAAATGAGTTGTGTCTGGTTTTGGTCTATAGAACTCATATAACAAATAAATACATTTTTAGCGTAAAAAAATAAAAATAAAAATTAAAGGATAAAGACCCTTTAATATAGGCTAGCTATATATCTCATCCTTATGGAATTTACTATTTAACTTGATTATATATTAATAGAATACATAAATTTGGCACACTTTGCAGTAGAGTACAAAAAAACAGTGAAGAGAACGGAAGATAATTTGTGATTACAATTTTATTAAAAAAAAGATCATGTGTTTATTTCAAACATGTCTGAGGGAGCAAAAAGCAACAAAAACAACTGAATTATACACAAAAATGATGTTAGTTAATAAAAAGTTATTATGCTATATAAAAAGAGACAACAATTAGCAGCAAGCTATGCAATGCAGATGACACGGCATACTGTATATGAGACTGCAGGTTTAAGGAAAGACGCACTGACAATGATTCAGCCATGATGTTCTTTCGTTTGAGTGATTGAGTGTAATATCTTAATGACATTAAAGCTTCTTTAAAGAGGCACTGAAACAGAAGTGGATGACTCAGTCTCAGATAATGTGAAAGGTATTGTTGATAATTGGGTACAAATGGGATAAACTTGATTTTGCCAAATACTGATCTGGCTGTTTTACCCCTAAAAGCATTGAGTTTCACTAACATACACAAAACATCAACAGTGTATTTTTGGAGCGGGGAGCCCAAACTGTAAAACTTGCCATTTCACGCTGATTCAAGTCTGTCCTGCCTTTGCTTTGTGGTGGTTAAGATTAAAGAGGACTGGTGCTACATTCATTGGGTTTGTTACATCTTGTTGTCACTTTTCATTATGCATATTATGAGTAATGATTCTGATGAGAGTTCTGCTTCTAGCACTGCCTGACATCATTCTGTTAAATAAACAGGTTATTTTCTACTGCAAACCACTGAAATTATTTTCACATCAAGTTCAATTTCGTCTCAACACGAGAGAAAACAAATAACAAAATGAGAGAACTGCTGCGCTGAAATTTAAGGACACATTAACTAATGGACTGACTAAAAAAGTCCTCTGCTGTCATTGCTGGTATGAAATGTAATACAGACAGTTTGATTTCTAACAATGAATACATTTTGAATACAGATGTAAAACATCTTTTTTTTACATTTCAATTGTGAAAGTTTGTCAGTGTAAACAAATAAATAAGTATTTACAATCATTGGCAAAAGCAAAACAAACAACTTGTTAATTCATAACCTTGCACAACAGACAAATAAGTTACAGTACAAATAGTATTATTCTGAATATCATACATCTTCTCCAATCAACACTTGTAACCGATGCAAAACTTGTCTTAAAAATGACTAATATGACACATATAAAAAGACTATATGACTACATATTTTAAAACATGATAATATTCAAACCCTTAGGTTTATATTCAAGAAAGCAGGACTCTATTTAGTACTATTAAGAGTATTTGTGCAACAAAGCTGAGAGGGTCATTTGAAAGAAAGTGATGTTTCTTTCTGTGTTGTTGGTGTCCAAAAAGGAGCCAGTTCCACTGTCAAAGGCACTTAAGTCCATTAAACTATGCATTCCACTGAAGTGAAATGAACCTGGACTCAGAAGACTTTCCTGTGTGTGCTCTGGTCTGGTTACATTGATAAAGCACCGCAATGATCTACATCAATGGCAGGAGATGCATATCAAAGTCAGTTGTCTGCAAAAAGAAAGTGGCATATTAATAAAGTGATGAAACAATACACTAATCAAAACTGTGCAACACTAATCAGCATTTAAATGTTCTCACCTCTGCATTCATATTTGAGGTCAGAGAAGTAGACAAGCTCCTGAGAGAAAACAAACAACCCTAGTCTACCGCCAGCAAAGGTCTTGTCATAGATAGGCCCCGAGTCTGCCATGATCTGTTTACCCTCGTACACTACAACCCTGTGGAAAAACAAGCAATGGAACATATAAAAAAATTACCCACTTCACTCAACTACAAGGATACAAATGTTATCTACAAGTAATTCCTATTCTATAGTCAAGTAACAATTACAAGGGTGGAACAGTGCAAATGTGAATGCTATGTTTTAAATAGTTAGACTCCACACTTATAGAAAATAGCTTTGCACATTGTTTGGGAACATTTTACTTGATCCCTGCTATATAACATTGACACAACCATGCCACATGTCATAGCAGATTTCAAATAAGTTGTCATGACAAATTTTGTTCAGTAACATAACAGTGTCATGTTGCGTTTACTGGTAATTTTCTAAACAGATACTTTATTGGTTGATACCATGACAGCTTATCACTACGAGTCTTGTTAGCTATAATAACATCTTGAAAATTAACAGTAAAAGGAACATGATGCTATTATATTACTGACAAAATCTGTCATTATCAAGTACCACGTTACCCAAAGTTCCTTAAACTTTGCTCAGAACAACGCACTTTTTATATTTGTACAACATTTGAAATTGCTGGTTGTTTTTTACATGGTTAACATGCGTGAAAATTTCACAATGAATGGACCAATAAATTACTTGTAAAATCCTATTGCACTATTGCACTTACATTAATGATCAGAGTTGTGCAGAATTATTAAAAAAGTAGTGAATGCTGAATACTGAATACACTGTCCTAAATATATTCCGTAATGTATTTCCATTACAATATATAAAAAAATAATAATATTCAGATCACATTTCGAACACATTTAGAATACATTTAGAATACATATTGATAAGGCACATGGGAACTCTACTGTTGCAATTTTTGATTCATTCAGACTGTTCCTCATTGTTAGTTGCCAGTTTTCTTCATGTAATTTTTCTGTCAATATGTTTCATGAAACATTCTGTAATTCTCAACACTATTTTCACTCTCATTGCCAGCTTGAGTGAACAGCTGCTCCCATAATCCCAATGCCATCTCATGATCTAAGCAAATTCCTGCAAATTTTAACATTTTCCTGATCTAACCTCTCCCTACAACTCAGGACGGGCTTGTTAATGAGTTGGGAAACACTGAACTATGCAAGCTGTTCCCAATAACAAATATCCCAATCACAAAATCTTTTGTCTATGAAATAGGTAGCTATGGCATGCATGTACATGATAAGCTTATCACTCCTGAACATGCCCACTACAAGAGAGTCTTCAATTCAATCATCCCTAAAAGGACGCTGAGACTAATAAGTTTTGCATTGGTTTATCCGTCCACTCAGGCTTCAACAAAAACTTTTGTTGGTAAAGAATTCTTCTTTAGAGAAGCCACGTGCTGATCCTAAAATAGTTCATGAAAAAGCATGTATGCTGTTTCTTTTACAGATGGTATATTCAGTATCCTTATATACCATAATTTTATGGTACACAAAAGCGGTTGTGGTCTAAATGTATTGTCCTAAAAATGTAAAGTAACTGTATTCTGAATGCTGCTTTTGTAACTTGAGCTGAATACAGATACTTCATTTCTGTCTCCTGAATGCATATTCTGAATATCTGAATTTCATTTCATATAAAACCTTTTATAACTTAAGAATGTTTCTGTGCCTTTTCCTGAAAACTTTTGCCATTTCTGAGAAACAAAAATGTATTACCACAGCAACAATAAGTTAAGCAATTAATATGATTGCGTGTGTGTTTGGTACTGCTAACAGTAACATCCCTTTGTTTATAAATGGTATGTGAAAGAAGAAGCAGAGTGAATTCAGACCTAATGAAGCCAGTCTTGGGTCTGTGGATGAGGTGCCAGCGATATGCAGTGTAGTCTTTCCAGCCAATGTTCTTTGGATCATGCCAAAGCGTTCGTACCTGAGTAAGACATGCACAGAACACAAAACACAAAACAAACAAACCCTTTAATCATATCTGTTTTGAACCCTGTGGTTTCCGTAGACAGACAAAAGGAAAGAAAGCCTCTGTAGAAAAACAAGGTCACTACCAAATATCTGATCCTTACTGACTCTCTGACACAACTGTAATGATTTGCGTCAGTTTAGTAAAGTCGGCAAAGTCCAGCTGTGGGTACCAAAGTCACTTTATGTAAATTATTTCTTAATGTGATTTATACCAGCAGCACCTGAGGTGGAGCAGCTCTGATCTGCACTGATTAAACAGATCTGCACTGATGAATGTTTTTCCTGCTTTAATCCCACTGATTTGGTTCACCCGCTGATTATAAAGCTGATTTTTTGTGTTACAGCAGGGACCAAAGGACTGGAGTTCAACACCCCTGATTAAGAGAGTAAAGGCCCACCTGGTCTTTGGTGTTGCCTGTGTGCCAGAGGGCATTGCGCAGGTTCTCTCCTGTGCCCGTGCTGGAGTTGACCACTTTGAGTGATACACCAGAGATACCAAAGGCCTTTGATGGCTTGTCCTCCCAGTAAGTCTGTGTTATCTGTTTCCACATTACTACATAGAAGCGCCGGCTGGACTGATAGCCAAACACAAAGCCTGCATAGTCATCATCCCGGTCCGTATTCACATAGAACGTTCCACTGAAATCCACAGAGCTGAATTCATCATAGCCTTATAAAAAAGAAACAAAAGACGTCCAGTTTTTTTCTCAACTAAAAGGACACAAATGTTATTTTATGCTTTATAAGACACATTTAGCTTCATAGGCTATATGTGGTTGCTGGTCATTATTCACATCAGCCTACAGAAACTGATCTTAGTATTAAGATCATCTTAACTGGTAGTCATAGTGTTTACTGTGATGCTTACTCGACCATTTAAGAATCATCATTGTGTTAAGATGCTTTTAGGAAAGTTTTTAGACATAGTATAATATGATTATGCCTGGGCAATATTGGCATTTACAGCACTGATATTGGAGAAGCCTGTTTGCTGACATAACTTCACTCTCCAAAAAATAATAATTTGAGCATAGCTGCTAGGCAAATTTCATCAATGGATCAATTGAAAGGGCCCAAAATTGCATAGAATAACTTACATTAAAATTAAAGTACATTATTGCCCTCTCCTTTACTTTGCCATTTTTTAATGTTCATAAAGTAAAGTTGCCATTTTTAATATGTATTCTAAAGAGTTTATTGAACATTGATGATATGATGGCTGTGTCTTGCAGTTTGCTTACCGACTGCAATACCAGGGTCAGAGTTGGCAGTCTGTACCAGCTCTTTGCCCTGGTTCCGGACCACCCAGTTGGGGTCAATTTGAATGGTTCCCTTAGGATCCAAGTGCACCATCTGAAACTTCCTGAAGTCTGTGACGCTGATGGCATTGTTCTCTGGGCACGCATCAAACAGGTCAGGGATATTGTCATTGTCAAAGTCATCCTTACAGGCATCACCACGTCCATCCCCTGAAAAAAATGAGTAGTCATACCAACCAATAAGCTGATGTTCAGATGATTATAAATTAAATGATCAATGAACCATTGATTTCTATACAATGTGAACCATTGCAAGTAGAATTCCACAATATGAAGTGGATTTTTGTGAAAGCCTATTTACCTTGAAATGTCAGATGTTTGCACTTTACACCATAGCCTTTCAGACTGTATAGCTGATACTGAAAGCAGTCAACTGTTTGATTTAGCACTGACATCTCAGTGCACCGCTACATTCCGATCAAGAAGCATTTTTCTCTCATTATAATGGAAAGTTTTGTTCCCAAAGCTCATTCAGCCAACAAGCTGTGACAGAAGCAACTAAAAGCTTGATAACAGCTGAAATGAGCAAGCTCTTTTGCGCCATGGCTAATTTTATCCCGCATTATAAATAAGAATATTTTATGCAAGAAAGCTAAATCCATTTGTCCACGACTTTCTCATAGCCTGTGGTTATTCCACTATTTCACTAGACTATTATAATTCATTGACATTTATTGAATTGCACATAGAACTGATATATACATATCTAAAATACCTCATAAAACACCGCAACATGGTGCCAGACACAAAACACTACCTTGAAGAGTGACTCCACTGCATTTTTCAAGCCAGTAAAAATTTATGTATCTCATAGCACTCCTCTTATCATGGCTCTTTGATTTTCCATTTTTTTTATGAGATAGGTCCTTGGATGACTTTCATAGGAAAATATGAAAAAGGACCAAAATAATTCAGTTTTGCTCCCCTCCACACAATTGAAGGCAGGAGAATACTGTGAGATAAGCAGGTGTGGGGAGCCCAGAGGAACATTCCAAAAGAAATGGGTCTGATGTCTCCATAGCTACCTGATGATCTGCAGAGTATACACGTGAGTCTTCGGCTCTACATATCTCAAATCGATGCCCCGGGTGACCCCTACCTCTCCCATAACCTCAGTAGAGCTCTAACTGTCTGTCAGGCCATTTACTGGGCACATTCTTGTCAGCTACAGTGAAGAACAGCAGAGCACCAAATGTAAGCATACAAAGCTGTTGAGCATTAGCATTCTAGTATCACTCTGAGTGTAATCTCATCTTTGTTGAAAAAGAATTTGCCCCAAGAGGGGTTTGAACCCCTGACCTGCTGTGTTCACTCCTCAGTTGAAGGGTTCCACTGAAAAGTCAAGAGTAGAATGTCTACATGGGTCTAGATCTGTGTTTCAGCCTGTCCTCACCATCCAAGTCCAGTTGATCTGGGTTAGACACCAGCCTACAGTTGTCCCGGTCATCTGGAATTCCATCATTGTCATCATCATGGTCACAGGCATCTCCTTTGCCGTCACTGTCATGGTCTGCTTGGTTGGCATTGGCAATGTAGGGACAATTATCCATGTTATTCTGATGGCCATCCTCATCAATGTCCTGGTTGTTATCACACTGGTCTCCAATTAGGTCATTATCCACATCAGTCTACAGAATAATAACAGAAAAATTTGAAAATAGTTTCTTAAACATATAGAACTGTGCAGAGTAGACCACCCTTTAATTTCTTTCATTATCAGTCAAAATGGCCATTAGGTTACTAAATTCTAAGCATTGTGGGAAAAAACAGGAAATATATTTAATACAAAATTCCATATAAGCCTCAATAAGTAAATTTGTTTTTCAGTATTGAGTGTGTCCACTCAGTGCAGCTCATAGTGTTGTTTTTTTCACAGTGGATAGACAAAAACACCTGTGGATTTTTTCAGATCTGTAACAAGAATGGATTTTTTTCCTCTCTCAAAGATAATAGAATGTTTATCTGATGTTGACAATTTTTGGTGGTCTACCAGGTCTTGCACAGTGTCATTTTCCATCTTTCAATATATTTTACTATTTACTGTTTTTTTCAATTATTTTACCTTGTTTTTCCCCTTCTATAAACATCTACCCTACTCAGAAGTATATCCTGTAGCCATTTTAGATGCACATGAAAAAGACAAACTTTTGTTTTTTCATTTGAGAGAACACAGCTGTAACTGCAAGACTTAAACAGTGGAAGGGTAAACATTTGAGTAGTGTGCACAAAAGAAAGAAGTGGAAGAATTAAGTGCTGATAGATTAGATCTGAGGTTTGAGGCATCCGTTTTTCTTCAGTTAAAGGTTAAATTGAGTGTTTTCTGCTTTTTGCTGACATTGAAAAGGAATAATGTGTATTTAATGGCCATTTTGTCTGGAAATGAAATAATTGAAAGATCTCTCATAATTGCACAATACTGTAGTGCAATATTATAACCAGGGCTGCAAAAATAGGGATTCTTAATGTTTGTCACAATGCTGGCATTTGCAATACTTATACTGCAGGAGGCTGCAGTGCACAAATGTCATGCTGTGTTATTTGAGCATTTTAGCCAATCACAGTTCCAGTTTTTCTCTGGGTGTCTTGATGATTCAAGGTGTTTATGCAATCCAGCAAATATAAATTATTGTGCTCAAAATAATGCAAAACTATTTTGAACTATATTATATTCTTTGTAGTTTTTTGGTTCAATTTCAACATATAGTAATATAGGCCTAATGATAACTAATCATAATCCATGCTCAAACACTCCCCATTCTGTCTCCATTCTGACCTGCTGGGGGTTGTGGACAAGGGGACAGTTGTCACACTGGTCCCCAACACCATCCAAATCTGTGTCTTTCTGATCAGTGTTGTAAATAAGGGGACAGTTATCGTTCTCATTCAGAATTTCTGGAAATCATAAGAGTAAACAGAAGTTAATCATTGTGTTCTGCATAAGTGAAATATAATGGTAAGAAATCACAATGCTGATGGATTAAGAGCAGGTCACATGTCATACCATCTCCATCTATATCAACAGAACAGGCATCTCCCTCCCCATTGTTGTCCGTATCAGTCTGAGCAGGGTTGTGTTCATATGGGCAGTTGTCACATCGATCTCCCACTGCATCCTTATCATAGTCATACTGGCGGGGATTGTACATCAAGGGACAGTTGTCCTAAAAGAAAATTTGCAAACACAGTTTATGAGGACAGGACAATGAATGAACTCAATATGTTTTTTTTTTTGAGATATTCAGTGTTAAACAGTGAAAACACTCACCCTTTCATCCACAATGTCATCATTGTCATCATCCTTATCACATGCGTCTCCTTGTCCATCATTGTCAAAGTCTTCTTGACCAGAGTTGGGAAGGGTAGGACAATTATCCTAAAACATTCAGTTACTTTGATTATTTTCCAATTAAGAACATTGGCAGTTTTGAGAATTCTGTTTAGTAAGTTTCAAAATGTATGGCTTACTTCCCAGTCCATAGTCTATATTTGAAAACTAAGCTGCAAAACAGCCTGTTAATGAAGAAGTCACAATATGTGTTTCACAATACAGAACAGCCAATCAGAACAGCAATCATTTACATATATCAGTCTTGAAGGCACAGTAACAAAATTAGCTAGTTTAATTCTATCTAATTGTATTGATAAAGAGAGGTTGGAAAATAGTTGTGTGAAAATCAATTACAATTTTGGTGGCAAGAACATCATAAGGTGATAAGTGTGGTTGGTTAGTGTAGTGGGTAACACCTCTGCCTTCTATGCTGTAGACTGAGGTTCAATCCCCACCTGGGTAAAACACCCTACATTACACCAAAAAGAGTCCTTGGGCAAGACTCCTAACACCACCTTCACCTACGTGTGTAAAATTACCAAACTCTAAGTCGCCTTTAGTTTTTTTGAGTGCTTGCTTCTGATGCACTCAAATCTGCTACGCCTTAACCTGCCTTAAACATGACGTCTTGCAGATTGTAGCTCTGGTTTGTCTCTGGGGTGTGTTATTACACAAATCAGGCCATTACCATCAAAAGCGAAGAATGATGTAATCACAAATTTTGTGAGTTCTCAATGTGCTTGCATTCGCCCTTGTTTAAAGCTCTAGAGTAATGACATACAAGGGGCGTATTGCATATAAAATATGTTCCTCGACACAGCATTTGCTTTTTATTTTGCTTTAAGGGGGCTGCATATGTTTTGGTTCATGCTGTATCATTGTTTCTGTCTCTGGTACATGGCAATATGGACTAGGTGAATTATTTTTTCCTGTATTTGTCCATACAGATTTGTTAAACTGCAACTACACTCCACTTTCCCCCTTAACATAGAAATAGTATCTAAACTGTGGTTTTCTGTTGTGACAGTCTGGCCGCATCTCTTGACTTTGTGGGCTATGTCTGCATGGTAAATGTGGGCAATGTGGTACCTTTTTGCAGTGGTAGGTTGCATTGGCTCCACACACCAGATCCTGATTGGGCCATCCGTCCAGGTCAAAGTCTTCTCCACAGATGATGCCATCTCCAGCGTAGCCGATACGGCACTCACACTTGTACATGGGCTCAGTGACATGGCTCAGGAAAATACACTCAGCATGCTTATGGCAGCTGTGGGTGTTGTCCTTACATGGGTTGTAAGGCTCACATACCTATTAAAATGGGTTAAGATGGAATATAAAGAATTACTTAACATAAAACATAGACTCAGTAGCTAATGTACAGGTCTGCTTCTTGATACAGTCAGTATAGACCGTCACTAAGGGGCTCTGCGCCACCAGGGGGCCTCGTAATGTGTTTTTTTTCTATTTTAATTTCTGTGTCAAATATCTTATGAAGACATTCTTGAAAAATGTTAAACATTGTTAATGTAAAGAGCAGCTTATATTTTCAAATTATGAAAATATGTTCAATTAATGAAAAACTACAAAAACTAAGATACTAGGTTTTGACAGTGACAAGTATTTTCCTAGTAATATATTATCTTAATATTTATGAAACTTTTTCCTGGTAAAAACTGGTGACGTATTAACTCTCTTTCATTTTGCATACAAAATTTGATTAGTACAGGAAGAAGCCATCAACAAAGCTGTTGCTTAAGGCCCCCAAATATTCAGAAATGGCCCTGCTAGTGTAGCTCTTGTAAGAGAATCAACATACCAATCCTGTGAGCAGTGGGCTCTGGGACTGACCTGTTTGTTGGTTTTAGCTGCCTCCACTCCCATGCCGTAGGGCTGCGTGCCTTTGTAGCGCGGGGGGCAGGGCAGACAGTGGAATCCTGGATCTGTATTCACACACTGCTGCAGCCCACCCACCTTATGACACACATCTGACACCATATTACACTGCACAGGACCCCACATGACAGGGGGAGGGACCAAATAGGTGTTGCAGAAAATGAGAGTGGACAAAGTTTTTAAATGTGAAAGATTATATACACATAATGCTGGATGGAATTTGTCTGCTATCAGATTACTTACCTCATTCACATCTTCACAGGATGTTCCATTGCCACGGTAGCCTGATGGACAGGGTCCGCACTCCCAGGAGCCGTCAGAGGCAGTGCTGCACTCCACTCCAGCGAAGCATGGGTTGGAAAGACAGCCATCTGACAAAAATTGCCAAATTCAGCTAAGTTGACTACACTATTCTAATGAAATCCAGCTCAGTCTCATATGATGGCTTTGAAAAAGGTCATAACGTTTTGGATTTACATTCAAAAAACCTTAATTACATTATTAGAATTATTAGATTTATATTATGCTGCATAATCCTTCTATAGCATTCTACAAGACTTATACCTCTGTATAAAATTTGTGTAGTGCTGTCTTATAATAATGCCTATTACTTGTGTAATAGCATATTATAAGCTATAGTAATTGTCTCAGTTAAGTATAAAATCCTAATAGAAATCCTTTCATGCGGTATTACTGTAGTTTTTCATTAACTACTTCTACTCACTATATTTATATTTATTTATACAATAATCTCATTACTTGGTAATAACTATGAATTACTATATATAACTAACATGACATTTAAATTCAAAGTACCATATGTAATTATATAACAAAGAAATTAAAATATGGAGATTAAAACAGGGCAAGCAAAATAATAAATAAAAGCTAAAATAAAAGCTAAAATAAGTGCAATGATCCTTCTTACTGATAGGGCACTCCTGTTTGTTGCAGACTTCATTGTCGATAGAATCTCCCATACACTTCCTGCCCCCGTGCTGAGGAGCAGGGCTGTTACACTCTCTCTCACGACTCTTCAGACCTCCACCACATGTTGCTGAGCAGGTTGCCCACGGTGACCAAGGGCCCCAACCACCATCAACTGTATGAATACACAGACAGTCCACACATGAGTTAAATACATGAGTTAGGCACACGTGAGTTTCACAGGCCTTTTCTCTGATCTTGCTTTCAGTCTCTATTGTAACCTGTTGAAAGCCATGTTTGTGTGATGGAATAATATTGCTTCCCTGGGGTGCACATTTAGTTTGCTGGACCATCTGTTTGGGATTTAGTTACATCTTGTTTTTGCCCTGTTTGCTATTTAGTTTTATGTTTCCTTTGTTCCATTTGAGTAATTGGAGTGATTGAAAAAAATGCAAAAATAAAAACCTATAAAACAAAAGACAGCAAGGCAATATTTCAGTTTGGACTTCAAAGAGCTAAAGACAATCCTGGAAGAGTAAACTAACGTCAGAATTCTTCATTTTTCCCAACATTTGAAATCTATCATTCAAGCTGAGTCTCCTTGTTCTGGATTGTATATTGCATTACGTAAGAACTCTAATACGGTAATGCGCCTTGAGTGCCTACACATGCTCCACTAATGTGGAAATAACACATAAATGCCCAAAGTCAGCAGACGTGTGTGCACACAGCTCTGCCTCTCTTTGGACTTCTCTCCAGCCGAAACTAAATCCTCATCAAGAGGTTGGCCAAATCTTAAGCTCTCAATGCCCCTGGCTGGAGAAACCCTGCCATGTTTCCAACTGAGCACAGTTGTATCCCTGTATCCCTCTGGACAATCTCATTTATTGGGCGTGTCATGAGAGTCTTACCCATAATCCCTTGTGGTAAAAGTTGCCAACCCTATAGTCGTGTATCCTCCCAGTTTTAATGCTAATATGAGCCTTGGAAAGAATGACATCACTTACTCTTTCTCTCTCTCGATCTTGATCTCTTTCTCTCTCTCTTTCTTGGCTAAGCTTTGGACAGCAGGGAGTGGATAAGATGGCTTTTAAATGAGCATGTGTGTGGTTGAGCTTGTTAAATTTTGTCGTCGTTGGGCCACCATACTCACTTGGGCAGGGCTCAGCCTCGCAGCTCTGCGTCTCTCTTCCTTCACCCTCACAATCTTTGCCCCCTCGCTGAGGAATAGGTGCGTTGCAGTGACGGATACGAGTGATCACTCCCTCCCCACATGTCACAGAGCATGAGGACCATGGAGACCATAGACTCCAGCCACCATCCTGACGAACTAAACAAACAAGACCTCAATGTTGCATTCCATGCACTTGCCACAGACACAGAGTTTTAACTAAGAGTGTAAAAAAAGTAAATATTAGAATTAATAATAATCCATCATGATAATATGAAATAATGCCCCTATTGTTTGGCCAACATAACATTATCAGCCTATTTCAAAAAAGTCGTGCATGGTTTGTATTATATTTTGGGGTCAGAGACTTTTATTCCTAGATTTGTCAGGCAGAAATTAAGCATGTTATATACCTCTGCGGTCACATTTTCCCAGGCTGCACCGGCGAGTCTGGATGGAGGGGCCGGAACATGTATTGCTGGTGTCGTCACATGATCGGCCTCTTTGCTGCGTACCGCTGCCACAGGTGACTGTACACTGGGTCCACTCAGACCATGGAGACCACCCATCTTCACTATCCATTGCTGACCACAGAAATACAATAACACACATAAATCACGAAGCACCTGTATGAGTTCAAATTTCAGTTGCTCTCACTTACATTTTACTTGTACCAGGGGGATTTGGGATAATTTGTAAATAATTTGACTGACTGATTCATACCAGATAAAGAATCAGTTCCCCAAATTGAAACTTTATATTCTCAGGATCTTCAAATCAGCATTATGTGACAAGCACTGCACTCAATAACAATAACAACACAGAGCAGAGGTGAGTCTATTTATGGGTTTTGCTATTACATTATAGTGAGGTCCATTCAAATACAATTGTTATTTCCGATGGAGCTCTAAAGTCAGTGACTTACAGAAGGTTGCATTCACACTAGACCAAATTCATTATTATTATCAAATTCAAAATCTTATTGGTAATCAATAAAATACAGTTTTCTTAATGTAAAGTAAAACTAATCCAGCTCTAATAGACTGCTAGTTTTCATAGTAGTTATCAAATTATTTACAGTAGTTGCTAAATTATAAGTCCTAAGTGTCATAACTAAACAATAGTCCTGTAGTTTGAAAGGTAGAAAAAAAAGACAAAATGTCATTGATGTTAGATCTTGGAGTGTAAGGGCTACTCACGAAGACAAACTGGACAGCACTCCCCATCGATGAACGAGGGATTTGCACAAGCCACCGGAGGGCAGGTAATCTGCCGGCACACCACTTTCCCCTCCTGACATGTGCACTTGGTACAGCTGTCCACAATCCAGTCCTCCTTATTCTCAAACATCCGTCCATCCTGCCAGCACATGCTCTGCTCCACCGGGTCCTGCATCTTATTGAGGGCCTCCCGCATCACAGTATTCTCCTCTGTCTGAAACCCAGCACCAAACAGTCTGGATGAGCCAAAGGGACCCATGTTTCTCAGCGGGGCCTCCCCACCCCATAATATTCAGCAAACGCTTACAGCAGCCTTCAGATAGTCATAAATTTCCACACAACTGAGAAAGTGCATAAAATACTGTGATTTACTGTGCAAACATTCCTTCCACAGGTATGCGGGTAGAAACCAATTATGGTCCAATTACGTAGTTTAAGCAAACGGAAACAGTGAAAAATTGCCCTCAGTGGGGTTCCTAGCTTGTTCAGACTCTAACTGGGGCTCTTCACATGCCACCAGCCTGACACTGTTTGGACTGACATGCAAAACCTTAAAAATAGAGGTTCTAAAAGTGGAAGACTCACCACTTTTTGTAAGCCATCAATGAGGTTGCTAACAACAACACGCAAGCCTTTGAGCTCCTCAAAGAGATTGGCCAGCTCTTCACAAGATCGCTCACACATCAGCTCTGAGGAGCTAGTGGCTGGGGGTTCTGGGTTTTGGCCAATCAGGTTTGTGGCAATGGAGGAAGGAACATCCACCTGTTCAGCACTTTCACTCACTGTATTGTCCTCCTCTGGTCACAGAGAATAAGACAAAGAAGGAATCATTAAATGAATAAAGTTTAGCAAAAAAAATCAGGTTTAGAAACCTTTCCATTTTCGTCCAGTGTAGTTGAGCAGTATTTTAACCTTTTAAACCCTTAGGGCCTTTCTGTCAGACCATTCACTCTGATGAGTACATATTAATTTCTTCATAAATAATTAATAGCAATTCCTGAATAATATGTCATAAGAGGCTTGATGTACTATATAAACATAATGTACATACAAAACTGCCAAAATAGTTTTTATAATGTTGCGAAAGCCAAGGCATTTTCATATGTCCACATAATCAGCCTACAGTGATTTATCCTTGCCCATTCTGACTTAAGTTATAGGGAGTTTTTTCTACCTGGATAGTTTTTTTGAATAAGGTACAATACAATGCAGCCAATCAGAACATATCATTTACATATATTAGTCTTAAAAACACAATAAGAAAAGCCTGTTTTATTCTAAGGGATGAAAAGAGGTTGGAAAATGGTCATGTAAAAGTGAATTATGACTGTTTTGTCAAAATTTATAATCCATACTTTCAACAGAATTTTTTATCTTGTTTCATTGAGTCACCAGTGAAAAATAAATAAATAATCCTGAAACGGTGCCATTATTAGTTACATTATTAGGTATTAGCCTTGTAGCACCAATGTAAAACTAAAGAAACAAACGTCAGACATCAGATATGTCTTGGGTAGTCATCTAAATTTGAGGTAGGAGCAAAATGTGTAAATGTGTGCAAATGTAAGGGTGAAACTACAATATATTAGTCTCAGTAAAATGAACCACACAATTTTTGTCAGAGCCTCAAATGATCCTGTACAGACTGACCTCAAGTAAAAATTCAGTTATTTAAACCAGATCTCAGCCATCTGGATGAAGGGATGTAAAGTTGAAGTGTATCTTCCTTCAAAGTGAACAATACCTGTGTTTCGCAGCCTGTATTATGTATCTATGGTCATTCAGTTTTGCCATCTAAATCTGAATAGCCCCTCATGGGGGCTTGTGGCATAACATAACATGCAAAATACAGACATAAGCACATGGTAAAGGCAAAAATGCTCTGGAAATGCAATGCATAGGGTTGTAGCATGTCTCAGTGTACAGAACAGGAAACTGGAGCCATGGGGGGCCATGAGAAGCCATGCTTAATTCCTGTGCTGACGGCTCTGGGGATAGCATGGCAGTCAACCACAATTTCATGTCTACTAGTGAACAAAGAAACAGAGAGAAACTGGAAAAACTTTTTTCTTTTTTTAAGGAGGGGGGTCCTCAGCGTGATATCTAAGCCTGCCTGTAATAAACCCTCATTATGCACATGACTTAGACACTTAAAGATTGTTCCAAGAAGTCCAAGTAATTTTGAGCCCTAGTTTCCATGGCTCCAGTGACATCACACATGTACAACCACAAGTTTTCGTGACAACACATAGATCTCTCTCAGCATTCGCCAGTTATTCTGCTTTGAAGGGGACATTTGAAGCTATTTTAGGGACCTATAAAAACACTGGCATGGCAGTTTTCTTGAGGAAGCCCACCTACTGCACATTGCTAAAAATATGTTACCCAAATTACTTCAACGTATACAGTAAATACAGGTTGTTCACAAATTATATGCAGTGTATGAGCTTTTTATACTACTGTGTAATTACAGGCATAGGTTATTATAGTAATCTTGTTATTGCTGTCGTGCCAACTATTTTTTCTACTTTGTACACAATTTGAAAATGCCAGCATTCTCTAATATCATATAAATATAATATGGACAAGCAGACCAACAGAAAAGGTCCAAAATTACTTAAAATTACATTGTGCTATATTAAAGTTGTACTGCATAAGATTTTGTTGTTAAAATTAAAAAAAGGAAAAAAAAATGCTAAAATATGGTGTGTGCTGTGGTGTGATTCACACTTTAAAGCCCGAAACAATCATTTTAAAAGATCAGAGGTGTCAGACCAGATTTTGCAGAGGTTTTTTGGACCATGTAGTACATCTTTATGTAATTATGTCACATACAAAAAAATGTCCTTTCTTTCAGCATGCTCACAATCATCAGCTTCATCTGTTAAGGGAAGGGGTCTGAAGCATAAACGTTACAAAATGCATACAATTACATATTTCTACCAGAGAGGTCTCCAAATCTTCAAAATGTACACATATGATCTAGCTTTAACACTACTGTGAATAACATTTTTTTTCATATAAAATTCTAACCCATTGCTGAACTCTGCTGTGAACTCTCCTCACCTCTGACACTGATAAATAATGAGCCATATAGAGCTGATCCTTTGGACAGTCACAGAGAAAAGAGATCTTGCAGGCTGCTTCTGACTGCAAAAACTATAGCTTAATTTTCCCAGCAATTTTCTATGGTGGTGTTTTTTTCACAATCTGAATTACTGCTTTCAAATTCCAGCAAAACAAACTCTGACGCCACCGAGCTGTAATGTTTGGATCTGTCAATATCATTTGGAAGACCTTTGTTACACAGAATAAAGCAACAGTCTGAAATCCCAGACTAATTTCAGCCCCATAGTTCCACAGACAGGAAGAGGTTGATTAGTAATTAATTCAGCAGGAAATATTAAATCTTACAGAACCGTTCTATATGTAGACAACAATAGTCTGTAGCTGTGAGTTCATTCAGATATGTACTGGTCATACACCAGGCATGCCAAAGGTCCCTAAATCAAGAAAGCATGTTGGCCTGGACGACAGTTTCTTGAGCCAGCATTTTTTTTTTGCTCTTCAATTCTGTGTCTGTTAAATGCATTTAAATCCCCAACGACTGTGTGCTGGCCTGCATATGTGTATGTGAGTGTGTGCTTGTGCATGTATGCCTGTGTGTAACCCCTTTTTCCCGTCCTTGCTGCTTTCTGTTATATGACCTCACAAGTGGCCTCTTCGTCTAAAACAGACATTATTACCCCCATGTCAAAGCTGGTTAGGTCTGTCCTGATTTGGCACTTTTTCCATATAAGATGACAGGGTAACCAGCTTTGTTAAATTAAGCAAAAATTATCAGCATACTTAATTTGCAAGATTATTGAGAACAACTCATCAGTAACCATACTCTTAGTGAATTAAATCCTTAATTCTTAACTCTTAGTGAATTATTGATGAATTATCAATAATGTCTGTCTACAAAAAAAAAATCCAAAAACTAAATTCCAAAATAGTCAGGACAGTACATGAAATATAAATAAAAACATAAAGCAGTGGTTTGTAACTTTGATCTGTATTATTCTTGGGCACAAAAGAAGCATCCAGGAATGGCCTAGTCCTATCAAAGCTTGCTACTTTGACAAAAAAAACATGTCAGCAAATAATCAGAGAATTTAAGAGCAACATTCCTGAATGAGCGATTGCAATCTACAGTGCATAACATCATCAAAAGACTCAATGTCTCAGGAAAAACATCTGTGCATAAAGGGCAAGGCCAAAAACCACAAATGAATGCCCATGACTTCCACACACTCACACAGTATTGCAAAAATGCTTCTGTAATGGAAATTACCATTTGAGCTCAGGAATATTTTGACAAACTGTGTCACTAAGCACTGCACAATTGATGCCGCAAGACATATTCACAATCAAGGGCAACATATGCTGGACATTTTTTTCAGGGAGATCTATGCTTATTTCAAAATGACAACATGGCAAACCACATTCTGCACCTGTTACAACAGCAGGACTGCACAATCAGAGCAGTACTAGGTACTAGACTAGCTAGAATACAGGCCTTTTGAGCAATTTAATGTTATTGTACTGATCAGGTTACACAGAATTTGCTTTCTGTTTTATTAGCTTTACAGTGCAAATGATTTTGCAATTAAGCTTTGTAGTAACAAGGCATAAAAATGTACATACAATAATTACACAGGCATGCCAACCGTGACCTGAATTATTACTCATCTAAAGCTAAAGAATGGCATGCACTGTCAAATCTACCCTCCCAACACACACAAAGACACACACACACAGACACACACACACACACACACACACACACACACACACACACACACACACACACAAAGAATTTGGCTTCAAGCGAGCATTTCACTAATCATTTCTTCAGTCTGGCTGGCATATCTGTGTCTAGATGAGTGTATACAGGTTTCCAAGAGTGTGAGTCCTACTCAGGATATTTATTTTTCTAAGTTAACTGCCAAGTGTCATTGCAGTCTCGTGATCGTGAGGAACAGCCTGTGGAACAGTTAGGAAATTTCATTTTTTCCAAGTACCATATTACAAAGTTCTTCATTTGTAGTCTTGGAGATTCATAGCATTTTGCAGTTCATTTTCCCTGCTGTTTCCCTGCTGATTCAATTGATGCAATCCTGATGACCTGGAATCAGTGTGTTAGATCTAGGGAAAAAACTACTCTCTAAAACTACTCTTAAAAAATACTTTTTGAATGGTGGCCATTCAGGACTGGAACTGGAGCCTGGAGCTTTGTATTCCATTATAGTGACAAGTACTTAAAAAATTGTCTGAAGCTGACATAAATATATACACATAAATAAACACAGCTAATATAAAAACTTCTATCAATCTCATCTGTAAATTTCTTTTGATCTCTGAATAGACTTCATATTGCAGGAGAGCGTAAATATGTAAAAAAAAAGATGAGAAGAGTTCACAAGCTTTACACCTCACCTGGGTTTTCCAGTTCACAGCCCCGGTTCTCCAACACATCCTCAAGAGGGGTGTCAAAAATGAACTGCACATTCTGCAGCAAGCCCTGAGAGGAACAGAAAGGAAATAGAAATCATCAGCAGCCAGCTATATGGTGCTATGGACTGGGAAGACAGCTCCACAGTATACACAAAATGTTAGCATTGCGATTATTTTGCTACAAATTGCAACCAGGATATCCCATGCTAGCCCCTATATCCTACACTTTTCTAGTATTTTATTTTCTTCCCTTAATATCTATTCATAACATTGATGTGGTTTTAAGTACTCAAAACAGTTACAGTTCACATTTACATATTTCCAACGTCTCTTTATACCTTAGAACTAAACAGGCAGTATTTATTAATGTAATTTTAATATTGATATATGTAGATGACCTCTGTTCTGATTGAATGCCCTATTTAAAAGCAATCTAACCCGAAATGCTCCTTAAAATTTAAGTCTGAATAGACAGAGCTAAACTGCTGAGTAATGCGCTCAAAAGAAAAACTACTGCACGTCACTAATGCTTACAGTTTAAATGTAGTCGGCCATGAGTCAATCCACTTACATACCTTATAAACATCACCTCCAACCAAAAGATTCCTATATCTAGTCATCAGAGACCCCAAGAAAGTCTATTTTCACCTTCCAGCCTAATTCTGCCTGGGATCATATATAGATCTATATATATATTATATATAGATTAAGAAAGTGGCCCCTCTGAGAAACCCAGAGAACTGGGCTGCTCTAATTCACATTTTCACTCTACTTGCATATGATATATGAATGGTGCAATATTCTCACCCTGAAGTGCGTCTCACGGCTCGATCCCTTGGCCACAAACATGCGTCCACCAGGGGCACTCAGGTGCTCATAGAAAGGCTCATCCAGAATGAAGCTGTCGATCAGTCCACAATTCACGTAGAGGGTTGCTGTCTCGCCATGCACATGCAGCGTGACATTCTTCCACTGCGAGTCCGACAGGTCCACGTCCTCAAAGGATATGACATTGCGTGAGCCGTCTGCCCACCAGTACACCAGGTCCAGTGTGTTGGTGCGCCCGTCGGACACAACCTCAAACTGCCTGCGCCCACTGGGGCCTTCCAGGGCCATGATGGTGCCCCGGGATGTGCGGTCCTGGCGCAGTGTCGCCGTCAAAATGAAACCCTCATTGTTCTGGATCTGCAACAGAAGTTGCTGCAGGGCCTCTGGGCTCACAGAGGGCAGCATGTCAAAACGGATGAAGCGGTAAGCTGGGGAGTCAGGCAGGAGGCCTCTGAAGAGCTTTACCCCAATGGTCTTCCGTGTGATCCCACTGCGTTCGAACATGTCAAACACGGTCTCGTCCTCCACCTGTCCATCTACACAAAGGCACACATGAAGGCTTCATTTAAAAACAAAAATCTGATTTTTTGCCTAAATGATGTATAGATCTTTTTTTGAGCTGGTCACCTCCACAAAGGCACACATGACACTAAGTTACACATCCAGTGGCTACAAGGCTTCATTCACATGTACCACCTAAGTGGTAAAAAGATTAAATTTTTTAGAGCCATGTAAACACAAAATCAGATCAGATCTAAGCAACTTTTTCTGGTCCTATCGGATTTATATCTCATACATGGTAATAATAAGCATAGCCAGATTGGAATTCATGCGGGGTCTGTCAAGCCCTTAACAAGCCAGTGGGCCCAAAGTTTTGTTACACACTTCTGTAACCTAAGAATAGCTCCATTAGTTTGTACTGAAGTCCCTGTAGCTACTAAATAATAAGACTTTATATGAAATTAACCCAGAGTGTTAATCATACTTCACTGCACAAGTGTATATCATTGTCATCATCATCATCACCATCATCATGATCCAGCATGGTCACTAGCCACCAGTGGTTAACTTTGTGATAAAATGGGCCCATGCAAGTATTTCAGGGCAGTAGTCTGTTCACACTAATGACAGATTTGAGTGACTTGCAAACACAAATAAACCACCAAGACAGAAAGATCTGATCAGATCTGGTGAAAAAAAGTAAAACTCAAACAATAATGTGCTTGTAATATGAACCTAACATACCTGGCTCTACGGCGAAGGTGCACATGAACCAAAGGGCCAGGGCAAAGTGGCATCCTCGGAGAAGCATCATTCCTGACAACACACAAACCTGTTTATTCTGCAGCCTTATCATTGCCTATGTGCATGTCAGCTTCTCAGAAGGGCTCATCATATTTGACATAGTTGAGGATAACTGGTCCTAAGTTTTCCTTAAATATGATATACAGAGCCTTTTCAAACTAGTTCAAGACTAGTTTCAACTTCTAGACTATCTCCAAAACCCAAAGCTGCATGTTGTAGAACAGGTCTCCACTTTCTGTTCTGAAAAAAGACCTTCAAGGCTTCATTACCTCCATCTCTCATCGCATCCCTTCTTACCTGAACTGAAGACGCACTCCTTGGATTGATGGAAAAAGAATCAAATGCCAGATTCCTCACAGAGCTCAAAAAGGGATAGATGCTCTTGTGAATCAGCTCCGCGGGGATATAATCCCAAAGAAAAGGGCAGAAAGTCTGTGCGTAAAAAGCGGATCCAAATGATTCCAAGCGCAGTGGCGCATGCAGGGCTAACGAAGAGGAAACGGAGAGCTAACGGAAAGAGTGATAAAGGGGGAAAACGTCTATCACTTGTTCCCGTTAAGCGATGTCGTCGTGTGTTGAGGTGCGGTGGCTGTTGAGAGCGAAATGCGGTGCACTATGAGCGGAGACTAGACGCTGCGCTCCTCCCTAAAGCTAAAGCCACTCCGGTTCAGGTTTTATCGCCAGTGCGCCACCGTGCTTTCGAGGAGGAGCCATGTGGAGAAAGGGGGAGTTATGCAGGCCACCGAGGGGACCGGGCCTGTTATTAATGACACTCTACCGTTCGCTAATACACTCAGTTTGGTGTTATGAACTTACTGTCTGGATGTCTGCGGTACACGAACACACCATCTATTCAACACATGTATAGAATCAATCCGAAGAACTTTCTGGGAACTCTTCTTGTTTGCTGATACTGTTTTGAGTTTGCTACACACAACCTGTTTATTCACTGGACACTTTAGTAAAGGCAATGGCTCTGTTTAGAACCATGAGTTCTATATAGAATCATTTCATGCTTAAATGGTTCTTCAGTTTGATGAAGAATGTGTTATATGTTGTTCTATAATATGCAACCTTTCTGAAGATGATTCTATATAGCACCAAAAAGGGGTTCTTCTATTGTTCCATTGTCAAACATGTAACAGTTCAGAACTAATTTCAAAGGTTCTATAAAGAGCCAAACACAATACATCCTGAAACCCAGCATGAAGTGGTTCTATACAGAACCACTGCCTTAACTAAGGAACCCTTGGAGATCTTTTTATGTGTGCTGAAAACCACCTTGTTCACCTCACTGTGAGACTAACACCATACTGTGTACATTTTGCCATTGTCATCCTCTAGCCCTTCATCAGTGATGTCAGTTTCTGACCACAGACCCCTCTTTCTGAATATGGTTGTCTGGCGGACCACTGTAACCCCTTATAAGACCAGGGCCCATTGGCAGGCCCAAAGTTCTATTGCACTCTTCTATAACCTAAGAATATCTCAACCAGTTTGCACTGAAGGCCCTGTAGCTCTTGAATGACAACCTCTAGTTGTGGTCAAATGAAAAGTAGAGTGAAAACAATGGTTCTGCTCTGAGAACAGCCCTTTTATTAAACGGAGCAGGGTGTTCTGCCTTGTTCGAACCCTGGCGGGCTGCCAAACTGCAGCTCTATAGGTGTACTGTCCACTTGCGTACCAGACCTCTGTGTCTTTCTCCTTAGTGGCAGGCCTCTTTACAGGTGTCTTCACAGTGCACCACATGAGGTCAGTTGTTACCAGGGATGAAGACAGCAGCAGCAGCACTCCTCTCTGCTGACCTCTGTTTTCTCTATCATCCACTATGCTGACGATGCTATTAGGAGCAACTCCACTTCATTTGATCACAAAAACTAGCACCATACATAGCACCAACAGTCCTGTGGTCAGAAAATCACTGATAATGAATGGGGTGAAGGGTGGATTATACGTGAAAACAAATGGACTACAGTATTCCTACTAAAAAAAAAAAAAAAAAGCACCTGCTGATGCTGGTCTGGTGCTGGTTTAGCAGATCAGGATGCCCATGCTGGTTGACCAGAATAACAGCATTTAAAACACAACATATGTTGCTTTGCCTGCTGACATACCATAGCCTATCAAGGAAAAACAGGCAACACTTTATTTTGATGATTCACTGTAAATGCTTTGAAAACACTCAGAGTGTCTTTAAGTAACAATCAACTCAGAATACAACTGATCTTAAAGTTGAGTGTGAAAGATTCTATTAAATGTTTCCCTAAATCTTACACAGCTAGCTAACTGTCCCAATAGTTTGTACTAATGTGAATGAAGGGTGAGACTTCCTCTCTCCTGTCATTCAGCGAGTGAAAACCACACATTGCCACCTAGTGTACCAGACATTGTTTAAAAAATGCTTAAATATTAAGAATGAATACTGAACAATATGCATAAAATGTTTCATCAAGGGTATAATTTTACCAATAATCAACATCATGAGTGTATAGATTTCAGCTTTCATTGGAGATCAAAGGTCTACTTCCTTTTGTTTGTCCATTAGGTATGGACATTGTTTCAAAGCTAGGTGGGTGCTGCAGTGAAGTTCATATCAACAGGCCATGACTTGATATAGAAAACAGATGGTTCGCATTTGTGCATCACAAAGAATGTGAAATAAACCTAAATTATTATCCATAATCAATGTGAACTGATTTAGGGTCTTGGATAGTGATCAATAAGCAGATGAATAAACAAAACATTGCGATGTTTTCAAGTGAATTACTGTGACCTCCAGGTGCTGGCACAGATACACAAGGAATCTCTGCAATCCCACTAAATGGATGTTAAAATGATGTTTTTTTTCTGGAATGCAATAAAAACCTATATGTTTCTGCCTTTGACTTTTGTATACTTATAGTTTTGAAACCCACTTACACTCTACTTACACAATAGGACTCAAGTCATTCCTACTGCTATTTCATGCCTGAATCTTCAGGACTGTGTCATTTGTGCCTGGTCTCAAGATGCAATCCTCTTTGAGCAGGATGAAAATAAATAACATATCAGCCAGTTGTGGCTTGGCTCTATGGTGATTAGGGTTCTCCTTCTAGCATAATGAGGCACTCTACAATGTTTTACAAGGGCATAGTTTCATCTGCCACAGGCAACTACACTGGTATTCAGGAGTATTCAACTACACTATATATACAAAACCTTAAGAGTTAAGCAGTGTTGATATTTGATCAGAAAGACTTCTACTACAGGGCGATAAAGGAGACATACTGCTTTATTGAGAAATGGTTATGAGAACGTGCCTTTGGATTTTTTAATTGTCATGACAAATACTGAATTGTCAGCTGTTGAAGTGGGTTGCTTGGTAGTTACATAATATACACTGCTCAAGAATGTCTGCCGGTTCACGTCATATAACAATGCTTCTCAATGTCTAAGCCCTGAAATCTCATTATTGGGAAAAAAAGGTTTACTGAAATGTATGACAGATGTGTCTCGCTGCTGTGGACCAAAGAAGATTTCAAAACTTTCATTCGTTCATTGTGCTCTCCAAATTATAGTCCTCAATTAATGATTGCAGATGTTTGAGCAAGATTACTTTGTTTTTCTGTTTTTTGTTAGTGACGTGAGTACTTGAAAGAAGATTGGGAAAACACTTTCTGCTCTGTTAAATCAGATCTGAGAACCAAAGATGAGGCAAAAACCAGTGATGCTCATATTCTACTCATGACTGAGGCCAAACATCTACAGGAAACGTGTCTAAACATTCGTGTGTCATAGTGGACTAAATAGTCAAAAGTCACGGTTTGTGTGGTCCTTTCCAAGTTCACTGTCAAAGAGTTCATCTCTAAATGTCATCTCTAAAGAGCTGCTACAGAACATTTCAGGCAGATATCTGACTAGGGTCTACTGATGTTGTGACTTTATCTGTTTACCAGAAAAATAAAGTGCATTTGTTAAGGTGAGTTGACATGTGCTATGTTCTTAGCATTGATCCCTATCCCACAGTGTTCAGCTTCTCTAGAAGAACATTTAGGCCTTGATGTAATAACATGGAAAAATGAAATCAATCTACATTGGTTTCAGCTAGTTAATATAAAAGTTCAAAGTAAATCTCCCAGAGAAATGTAGATGAATGGCTTCAGTTCCTGTCTTTCTTTTTTGTTCTTGGACTACTTCCTATATGGATAATAAATGATGGAGGTTCTTAGCAAATGTCATGCTTCTGGGAAAGTGTTTTGTTGTGCGCATGTGTGTGTGGTGCGTGCATGTGGGTTTGTTTTATTTCATTTTTTTATTTTGTTCCAAGCAACTGGAAATAAGAAAAGCATGTAATTGATGCACATAGCAGACAGGAGAGTCTTATCAAGACATGCAGTCTCATGATTGGAACGCAAGCCAATATTCTCCACTCATCATCTACACTTTGGCTTAACAGTGACTAAACTGAGTAGCTGTTAATGTAATAATTAATGTGATAGCACTCAATAATGTTCAGTCTTGGATCCATATTCTTTTCCTTTTGCTCTTAAAAGAATCACCCTGGCTAGCACAACTGTACTTTAGTCCAAAATGTCATTCTTCAATCCCAAATTACTCAATGTCACTCCTCAGTTAGGAGCTGTCTGAGAGCACTGTAGCTGATCCAGAACTAGATTCTCATGAGAAACATATATTCTGTGTGCATACAGAAGTTTTACTGGAATATAAG
Source organism: Pygocentrus nattereri (assembly GCF_015220715.1). Lineage (NCBI taxonomy): Eukaryota > Metazoa > Chordata > Actinopteri > Characiformes > Serrasalmidae > Pygocentrus > Pygocentrus nattereri. The sequence continues at coordinate 22,378,431 of NC_051223.1, forward strand.
AAGAAATCTTCTGTAATGCCTTCAGATTTAAAAGTAGCATATCAAGGAAAACTGTATTTCTTAGTTTGTTTAATATAGAATGTAAACACTGTTAAAGTTTGAAAATATACAATTTATTCCTCACTCTGGACAATAGATATATGAAAACTGCAAAAATAGCCTGTTTTGAATTCATTGTTTTTTTGATGTTACAAAAACAGCATATATCCACTTATTTAGCCTACGGCAGTTTAGCCTCACCTGTTCACACTGAAGTTTTAAAGAGTGTTGTAACCTGGACTACTTTTTGATGAAGGTGCAATGCAGGGCAACCAATCAGAATTTGCATGCATCAACCTTAGGCTGGCTTGGTGAAACTTTCAAGCAACTAGTTGCATGTTGTGAGATATATGCAACAATATTTTTGTACAACATGACAGCTACATGAAGCAATTTAAAAATGATCAAAGTTGCATGCAGCATACTCAAGGACTCTTGTAGCATTGAAATTGAGATTAACAGCTCACATTTTTGATATATTGTACTATTCTTGTCATAAAGGTGTCTACAAGATGTAATCTACTTAATTTAAGCATCTTTTCATCTTTATATATTATTTCCAGCTGTCACTGCCATCCCTATATCTATATACCTGTCTTTTATTTATCTATTTAAGATTCTTTACAAACTATTTGAGTTTATTGAGTTTTTGCATGATAAGCCCTGGAAAATTAAAGTGTAAGTAGTCATGAGGGTTATAGCTTACTTGAGGGATTGCTTATCCTGTTCTAGAAGCATACAGTGGTGCTTGAAAGTTTGTAGTTTTTCATCAATGAATAAGTGACCAAGTCTAATATTTTTGTCTCATTTGTTTAATTTGCTTCTCTTTATCTATTAGTAGGACTTGTATGAAAATCTGTGATGAAGTTTTAGGTCAAATATATGCAGAAATACAGAAAATTCTAAAGGGTTCACAAATTTTCAAGCACCACTGTAAGTCTAATCATTTTCATTTTTTTATCTCAATTAATCTGAGCTAAAAAGTGAAGAAAATGAGTCTATGTAAGTCATGACAGGAGTCTAAAGACAGTTAAATGGTTGCAAAAGTTACTATTTAAACAGCTGTTAGTGTTAGCGTGCTAGTTCACATAGCTTACTACAGAAACATTATTAGTACTGAGAAACTGATTTTTGTTGTCATGGCTCAGGAAACTGACAGAATGAAAAACTGCTAACCTTGAGTCGGTCGGGGTTCAATCAATAAAAATACCGTCTTTGCTTTTATTTTCTTGTCCATCCTGTGAAAAAAAATATTTGGAAGTATATCATTCAGTGTGTAATGTTATTGGTGTTTTGATTGCCTGTTTCAAGTTGAGATGAGTGCAGCTGCAGCTGAGTGTCAAGTAATTTTGTTTTGGCTTTAAGCAACTGAAGTTGCATGTAAGGTTCACCGTGTAAAGCCAGCCTTAAACTCACAGTAACAGTAACAGCATGAGATAAAAATAGGTTGGAAAATGGTCATGTAAAAATGAATTACTTTGGTATGTATAAGCAGACATCAAAAAAAGTAAAATACAAAAAAATGCAGGATATGGGCCCTTTAAACCTTACCCTCACTTTTATGCAGTGGTGGACAGTAACTAAGTAAATGTCATTAGTTACTGTACTTAAGTAGTTTTTTCATGTATCTGTAATTTACTTAAGTATTTCCATTTTGAACGACTTTTTACTTTCACTCCACTACATTTCAAAGTCAAATATCTTACTTTTTACTCCACTACATTTTGAAAAATCTGTCGTTGCTTTTGGTTTTTGTGTGTATAAAAACATAAAATGTCAAAAAAAAGAAGCACAAAGTGAAAACACTAATCAGGGCACAGTGGTCACTTAGTTCTGAGCTTTTTTTGACCTGTTGGTCATACCAACCCAGAGCAAGCACACGGTACAACATCAGTGCAGCAGCGTAAAAATTTGAAATGATGGAATTAACCTAACTTTGTGTAAATAGACCATAATATAGAATTATGTACACATATGCAGTCGTGACTGGCATCTTTCTTTTTTTCTGAACTTTTTATAATAAATCAGTTTCGGTTAGTTTATGTTTATGAACAGGACCTACAGATCAATATAGTAAAGCAAAACTTATTTGTGATCCTGTGTTTTAAGCAAGTTTTTATTCAACTTGTAACTAATTTACAAAGTAATCTTAAACTGAAACTTTGCTTGTTTGTAAAAAGTGATTTCAGAGCCACTTGGTTCTACCTGATGAAAATTGTTTACCTTCAATGTTTTGTGCTTATGATCATTTTAATAGACATCAGTGTCACTAATTAATGACGTTCTATTAAAAGACTTGTTTACCAAGAGAGACGCTGGAAGATTTTCACCTAAAATGAGTTCATGAAGCGAGTCTGGTTACAAAAATGATAACAGGACATCAGAGTTATAATTAATCTTTTAGTACTTTTACTTTCGATACTTAAGTACATTTGAGGCAATACTTAAGGCAAATACTTTTGTACTTTTACTCAAGTTGAGGTCTAGAGTAAGGACTTTTACTGGAGTAATATTTTACCTTGGGTATCTCTACTTTAACTCAAGTACATGATTTGTGTACTTCGTCCACCTCTCCTTTTATGGCATTAGTTAAGGGCTTACTGTTAGTAGTAAACTTGGCTTTACTTTCATGGAAGTGGATTTCCATTTAAGGCACTATGCAAAATAAATACGTCTGTTCTTTGCCGGTTTAAATGTATTGAGTTACATAACACAGTGATGACTTCTCTGGCTTCTTCCCCAAGTTGACCTCCAAAGTATTCACATATCTGTCATTAAAATGGAACTTTTAGCTAATTGCTTCCAGACTGGCACACAGCCCCTCAGAGTTAACCAAAAAAAGAGGCCGATATCATTCACACGGTTCCCATAAGCCAAGACATTTACAGCGCTTGTGCCATTCATTGTCTTGGACTTGATGAGACATCTTTTTATTGATATAATATATTTCTGATTCTCTCACTTTGTTACCAACTGACTTTTTATGGGCTTTCCCCCCTCAAACTGTTTACACAGTTTCCACTCTTGTAAAAGTCACAAAAGGCTATGCATTTATGATTCAATTTCTTGCCTAATGCAAAGTGAAAGAGGCACAGCAAGTTCATACATTACAAAGTGAATGTAATGGATTATATGAGTCAATAACAGCTCGCAAATCCTTATTGAATTTATCTTTGCTTAAACTGATAAATTTGCACAATAGCTTTTTTCCATTACCTGTCTAGACAAAAATGGGAGCTGTTTAATATACAGTGTAGGCTCTTATCATTTGAAGCTCAGCTGTTAAAAATGACCTGTGCTTTATTCTTTATGAGAAACATTCCACTTTAAACCAACCTATTTATTACCATTTGAAAAATGCAGTAATAAAAGTTATATCTGATTCATTAGCTTTCAGATTTTCGTGGACCACTGAATGTTGCCATATGCAGTCCTATATACAGGTTCAGCGATCCACAGCATTTTAAAAGCTGAAGCAGTGTAGGAGCTCAAGCACAGCAAGTGAAGTCATGTTTCTCTGTTAGGGATGGAGTTATGATGTCATGACATCATTTAAAAAATAAATCTCCCACACCCTGCTCACTGCCCTGAGGGTCTGCAGTATAACATTTATATTTTGGCCATAACCAATTGCTTCTGTAAAGGTATTTGAGAAAGATAAGCCTGTTCTGTACAGGGCTGAACAACATGTCATAATAACATGTTATATACATACACATTTATTATTTGTGTTCTTTAAATCATTACATTTTCATTACATTAAATCATTACATCCTCTCTATCTTATTTGCCATTAAGATGGCAGAGCTTTTCTTACCCACAGAGAGAATCTTTATCTCAATGTCAAAGAAATAAGTCACTAAAATCAGTTTTCGCTGTTTATTTTCATTCTCCGCAGTGCAACTCGTGGAATCTTACAAGGCTCCACATTACACCACGCTGACTTGTTTTCCTCATTATTCTGACACCTCCTACGGAGCACCTAGCTGTCACATGGGTTTAAAAATCAGATTTCTAAACATACATTTCAATAAACAATACTATGCAAATGTCAGAAACCACTCTTCATTTATTCATGTTTAATTTCTATTCAAAATGGCCATTAAGTGCAAACTATTTATTCTTCAGGAGATTAGTCAATTTACTTGCATGTGGAAGAGGAACGTCGAAGGAAAATAAGAAAAAAGATTAAGTGATACTTTTTTGATCCCACAACCAGGGAAATTCCACCTCCGTATTTAACCCATCCGTGAAGTGAAACACCACATACACACTAGTGAACACACACACTAGGGGACAGTGAGCACACACTTGCCCAGAGCAGTGGGCAGCCCTATCCACGGCGCCCGGGGAGCAGTTGGGGGTTAGGTGTCTTGCTCAAGGACACCTCAGTCATGGACTAACCTCCAGCCCATGACTGCCCCCAAAGCAACCACAGGTCATGCCCAACGTGATAAATGAAATAAAGCAGGAGTTTCCAAAATAAGAGTTCCAAAAATCATTTTAAAATACATATGACAGGTTTCCTAACAGCCTCATAGACAAAACTCACCATCAGATAAACAGCACTCAAAAGTTTAATCTCTGAGAGAGAGGAGAAAGTCAAGCTCCACTCTTTCTTCAGATCTGAAAAAATCCATAGGTGTTTCTGTTCATCTTTCCACTGTGAGAAAACAACTCAACGCTATGCACCTGAAAGGACGTGTAGAAAAAGACACATACAAAGAACATTTGCAAATCAAACAAAAAGAACAATGTACTGACCACCCCAGAGTCCAAACCTCATCATCACTGAATATGTTTGAGATTATTTGGAGCAGAAAAAGCAACCAACTTCTAAGACTGAACATTAGAGGTGTGCAAAAATGTCCCTGCAGAAGTCTACTGAAAAGAATGGAAGCTGTAATCAACTGCAAACAAAAGTTTTTTGCACAGTACTGCATTTAATATTGAAGTCTGTGACTTTAAAATTCTGTTTGTTATTACAACCTTGAAATGATTAACACATTAACCTGACTAAGGAGCATTTATTTAGATGTTAAATGGCTTAAAGTGTTATTAATTGAAGTGGAAAATGTTGTTGGTCTATGTCTTCCAGTCTGTCAACTTTCAGCTGAAAATTAACCCGCAAAACTGTGCGTGAAATAGTAACTGTGTTGTTAAATAGTATCCTCCTGATTTCAATAGCAGAAGAAAATGACTTGCAGGAAGACCATGTTGGTGTTGGACACACAAGCTCTTTAGATAAGAGATCAGAGTAGGCTGGAAGATGGAGGAAACAGATGAATTAGGAGACAGCTATTATATTCTTCCCAGTATGTGGAAAAACCAAAAACAGCAGCTCAGCAGACAAATCTCTGCTGCGCTATTTCCTATATAACTCATACTGTGTGTGTGTGTGTGTGTGTGTGTGTGTGTGTGTGTGTGTGTGTGTGTGTATAAATTCCTGGCGTTGGCTCCAGGCTCCTAAAACATCTCCTCAAAATAGATTACTAGTTCAAGGTGCAGCAGGGCCTACGACATGCCTACAGGACACTCACTACAAAGGGTTTTGTGTCACATGATAACATCTCAAACTCTCATGTGGTGGAACCAGTCACTGGATTCATCACTGTTCATTTTCATCTCAGAAGGCTAAAGCAGAGATATTTTATAATTTGACAACATGTTGTCTTACATCACTAATGTATGTCAGTTTCAACAAGCTCCATGGAAACTGGTTAACAGAAACCTCCCAATAGATTTTGCAATGAATGTGATTTGGCTGTGGGTTAACTCACATCTGACAGGTGAAGATACCGCAGCTTGAGAGGCTGCTCATATCCTGTGTAAAGCATCTGCGTTGAGCTCATAGCTTTTCTCACCGCAGGCAAAAACTTGTGTAAAACTCCAGAGTCTTCTTATGTAGGCTCTGCTTTTACACCGCCTTATTCTGATGTTCTACATCAGTAAACTTAGATACTTACAAAAATTCCCTTAGACTTTCCTTTGATAAACACTCTCTCTCCATGAATCACTGTTCTCAATAATGTGGTTTGAAATGAAAGTAACAGTGAAAGGACCTTTAAAATTCTGCAAAAGTGAAATACATTACTGTGTAAAAGTCAGAGACCCCCCCCCTTCATTTATTTAATTTCCAGTCAAATTGTCATTAAGTTATTCACTCTTCACTGTCAGAAAAAAAACTAACAGAAAAATACACAGAAGCCTCATCAACTATATATAATATTGAATTCTTTTCAGGAGACTTGCTTTCAGTTTTTCAAAGAAATCTGCAGTGAAATTCCACATGAATTTCATGTGGAATGAAATTCTGTACAAAGTGAAAGTGGCAGTAGGGTGCACAAAATTAAAGAGTAGACAAATAAAATACTAATAGATTTGATATTATACTCAGTTTTGATGGCTTCTGTGCAGTACATTAATATGTGTAATGCGACACGGAAACATAAAAACTTGTAGTAAATGGCTGTTTTGACTGAAAATAACAAATAAAAGTCTCTGACTTTTCACAGTACTGTATTTCCAAAGAAAAGTGAGATATGGCCAAATAATTCTTTTGTCCAGATATGATAAGATCAAATTTTGATGGCAAACGGGGGTCACTAGAGGTCACCATCTCAAGGATTCATTTCTTGTTTACTTTTTCAGGAGGAATGTTAAACTGATGACCTTAAGCTTGCCCTCTGATCCCTGCTGCCACATCGCTTCATGTCAAGATGATAGATAACTGTTGTGTTTCGAAAGAGGCTGGAAAAAAGCCTCATCTCATTACAATGTTACTAAATATTTAGAGTTTCTGGTCTCCTGTCAATTTAAACTTCTGAAGAGACTTCAAAGTTAACACATGGAGGAAGAGCCATGGAATATTGTTTAGAGTGCTTATTGAGAGAAAAAAGCATGTGAAATGGTCGAAAAACTTGCTTTTCCCTGCAGGGTTGGTCTAGTCATACCTCTTTCACCTCCTTTAGCGTGTGTGATGTGGAGCTGGTGCACAACAAAAATATCTGTTGGGGAGAGTATTTCCTTTGGACCCTGTCCCTCTCTCCTCATCCCCAATGTTGAGACTGCTTGAATTGGGTTAATTGGAACTAACCAAACCCAGACGTGACTCTCTGTATTGGTATTGGAGCTCAGCCTCTAGCATAGCCGAGTCCTCTCACGCTCTCTCACCGTCCATATCCACATGCTGGCTCTCTGTGGAGATTTTGGATGGCCAGGAGGATATCAGATCAGTTGCAGGCTGCAGAGGAGTTCACATGCACAAACTCTAAAGAGATCTTCCTCTTACAAACACACTGACGGATCCATTTAAGCTCTATCTGCTTTCTATTTGCTCCTTGTGCTCACAGGGATGAGTATTCTGGTTTGATTTGTCCTCCTGGCTCCTGCCTTCAAAAACACCAAGAAAGGATCACTTGAAGGTTTCCATGTGGTTGCTGTGCGACTTTGGAAGCAAGAGTGAAAATAATGCCCAAATAACAAGGGCTGTAACATTTAAGCGTCCTTCACTTCAATTTGATTAGTCACTTAATGCAATGCCAGCTGTCTCCTGACACCCGAGGAGTCAATCAAGAAGGAGAGAGAAGTGAAACATCAGAGCAGTTTGCCGCTAAATTAGAGCTACTCTCTCAGAGCTGAGATGTCTCACAGAGAATGGTTGCAATGTTGCGATGGGGAGACTGGATCCATCACCTCATCCAGATGTGGATTCTGATTTACAGGGAGGCAAAGGAACATTCCTGTGGAGAAAGGCTGGAGATGGTGAGTCATAGCCTTCTTACCCTGACTCACCCACAGTGCAAAATTGTGCTATAGGCACATTCAAGAGGGTGAAAAACGACTATGGTGAAAGGAGTGATTTTTAAATGTTATGTGCACTACAAATCACACAAGCTAACTTACATAAACTGATTGATAGTACAAAGGCTACACACATAGACATATACAGACTATAGTGCAAGTAGAGGAATGAAATAAACTCTGCTTCCTGCTCAACAGGGCCCTCACTCGAAATAAAGCTCAAACTCCCTATAGTACAATTACATGAGCCAACCATTAGATCAGCCTCCATATCCCCTAATCAGCAGCTGCTTCCTGTGGCAATGCCCAGCTCTCTACACACCAGCTTACTTTGACTGACAGTTCTCCCTCCAGGGTTTTATGCTTGGCTGCAATTAAAGAAGAGAGGCCCCGCTCCAGTCTGTCCCAGTGAACTCTCCAACACACTTACCAGCCTAGCTGGAGTCTGAGGCTGCCCTGGATACTGTGGATGTGGACACACCATTTCTTTGGATCACTTTATCCCCTGCATGAATATAATGACATCATTATTATTTCTCAAAATATGTATTCACTTTCACCCAGAGTAGAAGGCTTAGAAAGACCTGAATGAGCTGTAGATTGGCAAAATCATACCTTCCACTTGGCCGGTCCATGATCCTCCCAAAATCTGTTTTCTTGTAGCTACAAGCTATATGTTTTTCTAAGGACATTTTCAAGAAAGTGCTTTTAAAAAGCTGACAAAGTAGGCTACATAAAGAGAAACTGGTAATATTTTATGAATGTTGACAAAACTTGCAACAACCTTAGTGGAAAAAGTTTGGCAAAAAGATATTAGAAAAGAAGAATATGTGGAAAACATTGCACATACAGGCAGATGCTCTTTTATTGAACAGACACTTTATCCAGCACTAATAAATGACAGAGAAAGTAGCAGAGAAGGTCACCTTCATTTTTTGAAGAAAGCATTTTTTGAAAGAAAGTTTCCAACTTTGCTCAGATGTTCAGAAATTGCTACAGCCTTTCTTGATGGAAAGTACTCAAACAGCTCTGTCTCAGAGCAATGTGATCTCGTTTGGGTAAGTTTTCCAAATTTCCTAAATATTTAATGCATTTTCATTTTAGTGCTTGCACTTTGCACAAAAAATTTATGGAAACATGACTATTTTTGCGAGGTTGGACAAGCTTGTCATGTCATTCAAGAATGTCATTCAATCTAATTAGAAATTGTAGCAAACTATGTGATGTCAAATGATATTTAAAGAACAGCTGTGAAAAATACTATTAAGATAGATCAGATGTTGGTTTTGTTGTACTGTAATCAAGCTAACATTTGTACAGTGGAAAATTTGAACATAGTCAAGCTCAGTAGTGTAGCATTTTAGAGCTGCACTATGTAAGATATTTTTTTAAACTGAAAAAGCAGCCTTACAGAGTAAAGATTAAAAAGAGAAACACACTAAAATATGGTGTAATGAAGATATGCACTGAAAAAAAGAATGCTGTCTTCACTTGAAATGTGTACAATGATTCCATATGAATAAAGTGTATTACATCAACTCAACTCTTGCCAAAACTAAGTAAACAGAACTTATCCTGCCTTCCGTCCGATGATAGATGGGATAGGCTCCAGCACCCCCCGCGACCCTGAGGGAGAAACGGCTTAGAAAGTGTGTGTGTGTGTGTGTTAGGGTTAAACATATTTTGTTCAGTTTCAGCATTTTCTTTTCATTAACATCTTTAGAGAAAATGTCCTTCACCAAAATTTAACTGCGTTCTCTTTGAATACTCTTTAAATGCAATCATTAGATTCATCCATGTAGGGAAGGGGTCCAAAACACAACCAGTGTTACAAAATGTTCTTCTGCACATTGCTTGCAATTACAGATTTCCACCAAAGAGGACTCCAACTCCCCAAAACATACATAGAGTAGCTTTAATGTGGAAACAGTGTTGTGTACGAAATCTAAACTCCAGCCTCAGTCTAAAGTTTTTTTTGTCAGTGTTCTGTAAAGACTGACCAACCATGCAACACTAGCAATGCAAGAGCTCAGTTGTGGGTGGAGCATGGATAGGTCAATTTATTCCACTCCGGAGAGAATCAATAGGGCAATAACAGAGCTCAGTGGACGTTTCCATGAGAAAGAGACAGAATGAGGAATGGGGACTGAGGGGTTTATGCAGCTGTGTTCCCTGGCTCGGGCCAAACTCTCCATGCAGAGAAGAGGAGCATACACATATACTGGGTTCTCATTTTGCCCACATGCAGTGTCTAGGCTCTCTTCTTCATGTCTCTAATTAGAACCACTGCTTCTTCTAACCTGTTGCACTCTCATATGTGTGCTGTATATAAGGAAAGTCCATAAAACTATCAGCACATTTGAGGGCCAGTGCAACAAAAGCATAGAGATCCAGATTCTACATTTCTCTTCACACTCCAGCTCTGCTGCATTTGCAAATCATTAGTGAAGTTATATCTGGACTATGCAGTGATACTAACACAGATCATCTTGCCTGCCAGTGTTTTGGTACTGTTCAGTTCAACCTGGCATCATAGAGGAAGTACAAGACCCTGATTCATTCTCTTATACAGATTTCAAGTGGGTGGAAAATTATAGAAAATGCCTGTTGGTGATGTTGACCATACTTGAGGTCATTGTTTTGGTCTAACTGAGAATTAGGGTCAGAGTAGGTATTTAACCTAAAAAATGTACTTCACGTGCTACAAGCAATTTACTCAACTAAACACTTAGTATAAAACAATGCAAAGGAAAATTTTAATTTAGATGAGCAAAAGCAACATTTTACATCAATTCAAACCTCAAAAACACCTCAAACCTATTTTTTCCCTGTTCCACTGTTTTCACAGCGCACAGTGGAATAACAGCAGGACCATGTAATTACAAATGGTACAATACAGTTTTTGTATTCATAAATATTTTTTCCTTAAAAGCAAAACATTTGCATATTATTTTCTGTATTACAGTACTGTGACATGGGGTTCTCATAAGAAGCTTGGACAACTCAAAGTTCTGGTCCATAACTCATCTTTACTCTGAAAACAGTTTACAGAAACGGGAAACACACAGTTCTCAGGCCAGCTCATGGCTCTTACCGTTAGCTGGCTCTAGCTCTCTCCAGCTCTGCTATAACGACCCGGCAGCCCTGGCAGCTCCTAGCCCTGCCCTTCACAATAAAAGTCCATTCAAAGGAACTGAGTATATCAGTTGCTAGTAAACTAAATAACTTAATATTAGGATGCTCAAACACTTTATGAACAGGCTACTTTTTTCAACTAAACAGAAGACAGACATGCTCTGATATCACAGTATATTGCCTTATATCTGTGGCCTGATAAGCTTCTTATGGGCTCCTGTTGCGTTACTTAAAATCCCTAGGACTTTACATTCATATGCTACTAGTAGCTGTGTTCATGTTAATAATAACAATAATATTTTTTTCTGTGTAAATAACACAGAGGCTTTGATTGTTACAGTGAAATTGAAAAGAGCTGTTTCAAACAAACCTACAGTGCAGATCGTAAATCCAGAGTGGTGGGAATCTTCTTTTATGAGTGGAAGACAGCAGGCTTGTAAAAACTAAGGGGAAGCTACTACATCACTGAGCTTTACAACACAGGCTGCTTAGGTCAATTTCACCTTTGCTGGACATCGTTGGTCTGAAGCTTGATGCTCCTTTCCCTACTTGTGTCATATTTGTTGATGTAGGTTTATTGGGGGGGGGGGGGGGGGGGCAGAGTGTGTTCTTCAATGTTGTTGTTTTTTTTTGTGAGCGGATTGCTCACATCCAGACTTTGCTTTTTAACAGTGTCTTGTGGTATTGTGATTGCTTTTGGTTGTTGACTAAAAATAAATATATATATAAAATATATAGTAGATTTATATATAGTAGATTTATATATAGTAGATTTATTGACTTTGGTTAACATAGAAAAAAGCTTCTACATCTAAAATTGTACCTTCATGTCTAAATAAGGTTGCCAGATGTCTAGTTTTGGACTGCTTTTGAGCTTTGTTACCTGATGCTTGGTTGGTTCTGCCAACTGGACATTAAAATGTTCACTTAAGTCTCAGAAGACATTTGATTTGTTGAAGTACAACCCCCATTTATGGAAAAGTTGGGACATTTTGTGAAATGCAATGCACACAAGAATCTGTGGTTTGTTCATTCTCTTGAACCTTTATTTAATTAGTACAAAAGTACAAAGAAAAGATTTCCAGTGTTTTCACTGATGCCTGCAAAAAAAGTTGAGACAGAGGCATGTTTAACACTACGTCACCTTTCTTTGTAATTACACTTTTGTTTACAGTTTTCCCATTCTTGCTTGATAGAAGCAGCTCACCAGTCCATGGTCATCACACTTCATGATGTGCCATACATTTTCAATAGGATATGCTGGATTGCAGGTAGGCCACTGAAGCACAATGCACTCTGTGTCTACAAAGCTACAATGTTGTAGCACTTACAGAATGAGACCTCGCATTGTCTTGGCTTAATTTACCAAAGACTTCTTGGGAAAAGACCTCGTCCTGATGGCAGCATATGTCTCTTTAAAATCTCAACATATGCTTCCATGTCAAGGGTACCTTCACACGTGTGCAACTCATGCTGTGGGCACTGATGCACCCCCATTCAGGTTACATTTCTTGATACAGCATCAGACTGGGTTAAGTGACAGCAGTTTTCCAAAGTATTCCTGATGCCTTGCAGCCATTTTTTAACACAGTAGCATGATAGTTTCTTATGCAAAGCCGTCTGAGGGCTCAAAGGTCATGCACATGTTTTTTGGCCTTGCCTTACATGGGCTGAGATTTCTCCAGATTCTATTAATCTTTTCATAATATTATGCACAGCAGATGGTGAAAGACCCAAAATCTTTGCATTGCGAAATGTTCTTCTTGAACTGTTTGACAATTTTCTCACAAAGTTTGGCACAAAGTAGTGAGCCATGAGCCGTCTTTGCTTGCAAAGACTTAGTCTTTGGTGTATGCTCCTTTTATAACCAATCATGATACCCTCACCTGTTACCAATTAACTGCTTGTTGTGGAATGTTTTAAAACTTGAGTTTTCTATAAACGTTTCACTTCTGTTTGCTCCTATCCTAATTTTTTTGTGTGTGTTGCAGACATGAAGTTCAACATTTGTTTATATTCAGAAAATATAATCAAGTTGTTCAGCCAAAACATTTAAAGTCATTTCTTTCTACTTTTGTCAGTTAAATAAAGGTTTAACTGACAAGGCCAATTCTTGATTTTATTGCATTTTACACAATGTCCCAAATTTTGCAGAAATGGGGTTTTGGAGATAAACATCAGCTTTAAGTCTATTGCGCTTCTCTCTGTCTCTGTTTAACAGCTACACTGACCTTTGTTGGAGAGATCTGTATGTGTGAAATACACTGAAGAAAAGGAAGCCTGATATTAGAACCTGATATTAGAGTATAAGGAGATCAGTCAGACAGCATATACTTAATGCTAAAAAATAGTATTGAACACATCATATGCAAGGTGGAATGAGCAGTATGCCAACTCAAAAGCTGAAATGAAATCTACACCACTGGTCACACTTCATACATAAGAGCACAGTAGTCTATGTTTGATGTGCTCTGCTTAATTGGATGGCCTCTCTTGTGAAAAACAATGCTGAAGCTTGTATAACCAGAGAGCCGCAGGAGGGAATTTCACATATGATTACTTTGGGAAAACACGCAATGATTTAGATCGACATCCTCATAAACCTCATACTTTCACTGGTCATCCAGATGTTTGAAGTAAAAATGCAGGAAAAAAACATTCCATTGAAAGCCCACTGCAGCTGTATCAAAGCACTTCAAACAACAGCCCAATCAGAGATGACTGGTTTTCAGAGCCAAACGCACACAGCTCTGTTCCAATCAGCATCACAGACGTTTTTATCAGCATCAAGGGCATATTCATAATTACTTCATCTGGCTATCAATTTTTTGGGAACATCTTGTCACCTACAATCAAAAGCCAATCTAATAACTACAAGGAACAACCCTATTACTAACTCTAAAACTATTTCACTAAATCTCTTTGACTAGGCATAATGATCATAAGGTGTTTTTAACTTTCTCAGCACCACCTTTATGTGCAATCACCTTTATGTGCATGTGTGCAAATGTTTTGTGATCATTGAAGCTTCCTCAAAACTAATAAAATATTAGACTCGTTTTATTTGCCATCAAATTTTTATTTGACTTCAATCTTCTTTTGGACACAAGGAGCCAGAACACCTTTTCTTTTTTCTTTTTTTCTTTTTTTTTGGAAAAAAAAAAGGCATTTAAATGTCAAAAGAATGGAAAAGAGCAAATTGTTAATGAAAACCTACACACAGGCACACTTGTTAGTGATAGTCCTGGACAAGCAATGCCTTGACAAGCAGACCCGTAGGCAGGGATATATGGAAAAAAAGAAAAACAAGGTTTCCCATTCCGTACATAAAAATGCATGTTAAGAAACAATAAATAGAATGGTAATCACATAAAATTTAATGGCAAGACTGTGGTAATTCAAATAAATTCCACTCCTATTAGTAAACAAGATTATTACCTCATGAAATGCTGTCACCTTAAACCCACTAGCTATGATAAAGACTCCATATCCATAACATTTCACTTTTAACTATGCTTTCAAAATGTCATGTAGTATTTTTGTAACCTACTGGCACAGATAAATGGAACATACATGACTGCAAGCACATAAAAATTCAGGTCTGTGCTAGAAGAAAAGACTCTTTGTACAATTCAACAGGACAAACAGATGATTCCTCTTACAGTGTTGGTTTTAACTGTGCATTCCCTCTGCAAACCTGAGGAATTCTCAAAAGTCCCACCATCCAGAAGCAGCATAGTCCTCCATTGAAGAGCTTCAATTAGTGGTCTGTTTGGGCCCAAAGGAGTTTATGTTGGACAAGAGTCTATTTGGCCTGTGTTGGATTCATACTGTTTAGCTTCTATGTTAAAGGAGGCAACATGTATATCAGCACTTTCCCACCTGACAGGGAATGTCCCTCTGATCAGCATGCATCGGCCTCATAATGTCTTTTCAAGAAGCCCTACCTCACCATAATCTAATGCCAGGGGGCTCCTTACTTTCATTCTGGCCCTGTAAATGGAACATGCTTTCCATATTCAGCTGTACAGCACTGTTTCAACAGAAGCACTGTTTTGTTTTTATTTTGTTTTGTTTGATTTTATTTTTATGTTGTGGATCATTACTTTGTTCCTTCATGGTAGTCTAGAGATGTTATTGTAATTTTGCTGTGCATTCAATTAATGTTACATTAGGTTTCAGTGTTAAATAATGTCAAAAGTATGGAAAAAAGTATAGTTTTCTGTAAAAGAAGACTGTGTACACAACACTAACTTCAATTATTTCAAGCAAGCAAGCAAGCAAGCAAGCAAAATTTATTTATATAGCGCTTTTTACAACAGGTGTTGTCACAAAGCAGCTTTACAGAACAATCAGTATTTACAGAGAGAAGAGAAAAGAAGAAAGAAAATCCGGGTCCGAGCCCCCATGAGCAAGCCAGCGGCGACGGTGGCAAGGAAAAACTCCCTAAAAGAGGAAGAAACCTTGAGAGGAACCAAGACTCAGAAGGGGAACCCATCCTCCTATGGTCGACACCGGACAGCAAACATTATTAGTATGAAGTATTATAGTAAAGTGGGAAAAGAAAGAGAGAGATCTGAGGGTGAGGACTGCACAGCGCTGTACAGCAAGAAGCTCAGTGGTGGTCAAACCGGTCCACAAGGCTGGTGAGCAGCGGCACCAATCAAGGCAGTAGAGGCAACAGCATCAGGCGCACAGGATGGGCAGCTGATCAGCTCGGCAGAGAAAGGAGAAGAAAAAAACAGAGTTAGTACTGTAAAGAGTGGCTGACCACAGATTACAGTAAAACAGAGCAGTGTAGACTCCAGCAGGTCTAGACCTGACAGGGAAGACTAGTCACCAAATGCTTGACTGTACAAATAAGTTTTTAGCCTAGACTTAAAGATTGGGGCTGTGTCTGATTCCCGAACATTGGCAGGAAGATTATTCCAGAGCTGGGGGGCTTTGTATGAGAAAGCTCTCCCCCCTGATGTAGCTTTATTTATTCTAGGTACCAGTAGTAAGCCAGCACCTTGTGATCTAAGTAGGCGTGATGGTTCATAGTAGGAGAGGAGCTCACTCAGGTACTGAGGGGCGAGCCCATTTAGAGCTTTATAAGTCAGTAATAGAATTTTATAATCAATGCGAAATTTAACTGGTAACCAGTGCAGGGCTGATAAAACTGGACTGATATGGTCAAACTTCCTAGTTCTTGTGAGGACTCTGGCTGCAGCGTTCTGGACTAGCTGAAGCTTGTTAAGGCTTTTGCTGTGACATCCAGACAGCAGGGCATTACAATAATCTAGCCTTGAAGTGATAAATGCATGAACTAGCTTTTCTGCATCCTGTAGAGATAATGAATTTCTTAATTTAGCGATATTGCGGAGATGCAGGAAAGCTGTTCTAGTGATATTAGATATATGTGTGTCGAAAGAGAGATCAGCGTCTATCATGACACCAAGATTTTTAACAGATAGGCTTGATGAAACTGAGAGATTGTTAAGTTTTAGTGTTGAGTTAGACAGTCTGTGTCTGGCTAATTTTGGACCAAGAAGCAGGACCTCTGTTTTATCTGAGTTAAGTAACAGAAAATTATTTGACATCCAATCTTTTATGTCTTTTATACAGTCCTCAATCTTGGCAAGTTTAATTTTATCATCCGGTTTACTTGATATATATAACTGGGTGTCATCTGCATAACAGTGGAAATTTATGCCGTGTTTACTGATAATGGTGCCTAGTGGTAGCATATATATTGTAAATAATATAGGTCCTAAAACAGAACCTTGTGGAACACCATAAATTACTTTTGCACGAACAGATGATTCACCCTTTACATTAACAAACTGATATCGATCGGTGAGGTAGGACCTGAACCAGGAAAGAGCTGTTCCTGTTACCCCTACAAGGTTTTCTAGTCTATCTAGTAGGATAGCGTGGTCTATTGTGTCGAATGCTGCACTAAGGTCAAGGAGGACTAACAACGACACATTTCCTTGGTCAGTGAATAATAGAAGATCATTTATAATTTTTACTAATGCTGTTTCTGTACTATGATGTGGCCTAAAACCAGACTGAAATTTTTCGTGTAGATTATTCCTATGCAAATAAGGGCTTAATTGTTTTGCTACCACTTTTTCCAGGATCTTAGATATGAAGGGGAGATTTGAGATGGGTCTATAATTTGATAGTTCACAGGGATCGAGGTTAGCTTTCTTAATTTCAGTTCAAATCATAATATAATAAAGTGTCTTCTATACATACAAACATAAATATGGTAACAACTGAAAGGTTAGAATCTTCATTTCCAACAGATGTTTGAAATTGATTGTTATAATAAGAATTTGTGTTATTTTGTACACAATAATAATTTATACAATGGAAAATGAACTAGACACTTAATGTTATTTTTGAATGTTTTATTTGAGAATGTGAACTGTGAACTTTTGTATTTTTAATTATGCACTGTTATTATACATATACAATATGTTATCTGCCTCAAGGTTTGATCACCACTTTTTAAACATGAGGCATTCTGCAGTCATATGCAAAAGTTTGGGCGCCCCGATTAAATTACATGTTGTTTTTTAAGTGAAAAGAAGTAAACGCACCCTCTACAAACATACTTCTGCACATTTACTGTTTATTTGCTGAATTTACCATATTGAAAAATAAAATATGTAAAAATAAAATTTGGCCTGTGGAGAAGTTACAGAAGGCACATTTTATATTTAGTTTTATCCTTTTCTACATTGGGTGCTAAGAGGATGTGTTCAAATTTGGCCCGATAAGTTGACACTTTAACATACGACTGTATATGTTCTATTTATTTTAACTTCATTTTTAGTTCTTACCAATTTTATACCTTCATCCACAAACAAATTTATAGTTTTATACTGTTGCAAGGATTGGGCCTCATCCTCCAATATTCCCCTGTTTGTTCTGAAAGGTGTTCTTGAGAAAGATCCTAAGAAAGGTCTTTAAAAGTTCTTAAACCACAGAACGGTTCTCACATTTGTGCTCATTAGTGTGTGAGGCTCAATGATTCCAAATTTTTGAACACTACTGTATGAGTAGGAAACAAAAGAACAAAATGTAAGGAAAACATTTTAAAGCGTATGGGAGCTTAGCAGAGTTAAATAAAAGCCATCACAATAACTGAGGCTGAAACCATGGTGTGGTTGGTGGTTTGCAATAAGATTACATACATTTTGCACATATTTCTGAGAGCTTCTGAGGCCAATATTTGCCAAAAGGTTGTGGGTTCAGTATCACTGATGGCTCTGCTCCTTTGAATGCAGCATTTTGGTCAGAAAGATGTGGTTAGTTGCCAGACATAAAAGCTGGAGATGCATGTGAAGTCTGCTTTTCTGCCCCTAATCCTGTGACTCAGGAGAAGCCTTCAGAGAGAGAAAAAGAATTTCCCCATCCTGAAACCCACCTCCTCTCCCCCAGGCCATAGCCAGGTCTAGACTGTGATTACTTTAACATGCTATATGTCCTAGCTCCCAGCTGAACAGTGGTCCTCTCAGAGCATGAAATCAGAAGGTGCACTATGTCAGTCAACAGGCCACCACCACTCGACACAACTCATCACACTGATTTTTTTTTCGTACTAGCATTCATTTACACTTATGGCCTATTATAATTAGACCTACTGCCTTAACTTTCAAGTTTTGTATCACACTTTCAGTGATTCTGTTATTGGTATGATGGCAAAAAAGTATTGTTTTAAGCATGCCTTGCCTGTCCCAGTCCACTATATCTACTTTAAAATATTTACAGTAAAATATGGCCATTAAGGTCTCTTTAACATTGTTAAATAAACTATAAATTAAAAGTAAATTATTCATTAAAAAATACATTTTAAGCAGAATGTCAATAATGTCCTCAGGTCAATAACATGGATGCTAGGTAACCACATTTTGTGTATTTGCTAATTCTATTCTAAAAAAACTCCTGTTACTCATTTAAAGCATTGTCAGCAAAGAAATCTTGTAAAACCAAAAGTATTTTTGAAAGGTTAAATCCGTGTTTTCTTAGATTTAATGTTGAAAAATACTAAAAAATAAAGCTTAGCTCTTAAGAGGTACATGGGCTAAACAGCGCGCCAATTGTAGCATCCCCCTTAAAACCTGATAAACTGTAGTATTAGATGGTTTCATTTTATCATTCTTTGCTGTTCTTTCCCACTTTCTCATTTCCCATACTATTAAATCAGCTGCACCGTTACATAACCACTTCATAAATCATAAAATCTGCATGTGTGTGTCCATGTGTGTGTTCAGGATACACCCGTTTTTACCGTCATCTGTAAATTATACAAGTTATTTGCATATATATATTTTTTTATCATGCAGTTATTTATAACCTCATAAAAGCTGGTCATGAAGAAGATTTGTGTGTTATCTGAAAGGTAGGATAATACATTTGCAGAGAGTTTGGCCTTGCTTAAGAACCAACTATAAAACTGCATGTCATTTATCAAGTTTTCAAGAGTCTAAAAGAGGCATGGACTGCACACCAGATCACCTAAACGGTAATCCTATATATCCCATAATCCTACTTATTGGGTCTATCTTAGAGCTGTCCTAATTATACAATAAGTATTCATGATTGACAGCCTTCAGTCAGATGCTCCCAGTCTGCTAAGCCACAACACTGAGAGTGTGGAGAAATTAGTCAATCAGGCTCTACATATACAGGTCATATGTACTGTCCCACTGTATTCATGGGTCACTCAAAACATTATCTTTACATTGCTATGTCTTAAAGAAGGTCTTAAAAAAATGCATCCACTCAGATAGACTCAATAAGGATGGCACCCTGCTGACTGTATGACACTGCTGGACCACCCCCGGACCACCCAGATTATTGTCCTACATTAGTTCTAACTAGTTTTTAATCTCCTCAATCAGATTTTAAATGCACACAGCCTTGTATTTCAGGAAATAGTCTACGACAAATAGTACAAACAACTGAGAGAAAAAGAAATGAATAGCTAGGCCTCATATAAAACAAATTTGTTGAAAATATTGTTGCTGATACCATGGAAGATCAAAATGATTTACTAAAGTCATTTTCAAACATAACGAAGGAAAGAAATGAAGGACAAATATGTAGATTGGACTTTAAGTGGATGAAAAGTGGCATTTTGTCTTACACTCTGCCTAACCACAATGGGCCACCCAGAAAACGCTGAGCAAAAAGTGGGTGTCCTGCTATCCTTTTGCCATCTTGACCAAGAATGCTAGTGAGGCTAGTTAAGTGAACACACGGACAGACAACTAGCAAGCTAGCTCAGTTATTCTTGCTTAGTTAGCTTCACTTGGGTGTGAGCTTTCACTCAGTGCATGTTTCTGACTCGAACACAGAGAGAATATATGGGTTTTTAAGCTGTGTGGATGGGACCGTTCAAATCAGCTGAGGCTATTGCTTATGTAAGCACTACCCAGGATTAGGACTGTCCAGTTTACAAAGGAAAAAAAATTCTGGCGAAATACATCAGCCATTTAGTGGACATTGGACAGTTCTTCTCAGGACACACTTGTTGCATGTCTGTTGTGTGCTTACAAGAGAAATAATAACGTACTTAAGAAGAAACCATGGATTTAGGTTCCCTGGGGCCTTAAGGATATTTTCTGGAACAATGTCTAGGAGTCATGCATGCAGCTTGGTAGTCAAAACAGTCCTATTTCAGAAATAGTTGAGTTGGTAGGAAAATTTTTTTTATGTGTGTTATTTTTGGGGTTTGGAGTAGATTATCTGTTCGGCTGGAGAATGACATTTGATGAAAGAGTCAAAGGGCTCTGTTCTATTCCAGGAGCTTTGGTTAAAATCATTGTAACTCTGTTTATTTGTTGTGCTGGATAAGGATTTATGAAGTAATCATGGAAGCTCTTATAAATGCCAGAGCATTTCCACACAGCTGGAGTCAGCCAGACTTTGATGGGACAGATCATTAAAAGAGAGCTCTCCTGAGGAAGCTGAGAGACTACCAAGAACAGACTGCAGAGCAGGCCAAGATTTCCTCCAAAACTTGGCCTTCAGTATTTTCCTCTCACACATTCACATCACAAGTTATCACAGTGGAGTGCTAGGTCACTTTAAGAACACTGCACTGATGGGTTATGGAGGTCATTTTGGCTTGTTTTTCATTTGTTAAAACATAAACTATGATACCCGAATGGCCAGTGAGATAAAGTGGAAGGACAGAGAGGAAAGAGAGGATGGAGAAAGTCCTTTGATGTAGCAGGTCTGTGATTACTTATCCTCATTCCCATAAGGGGAGAGTAAGTGGAAGTGGCCAGGTAATTTTATATGCATTAGTGAGCAAACGATTTAACAAATATATCACAGGTGAAAGGTTTAGTATATTATGCAACTGCTTAAGTAAAATGATTATGTCCCTTTGTTGTCTCTCTTTCCCCTCTTTCCTGCACCTGTGCAAGTAAGATGGGATATTGATGTTTGTTTTCCAGAAAGAAATAAATGTAATACCCTTTTGCCCACCTTGAATATTACTTTACTTCCATTATCTCTCCCTTAGTAATACCACATGGTCAGACATTAATCTGTTCCCAATGAACAGACCTGCCCTTCCTCAAACTCATATTGGTTTGAGGTTGAGTATGATGCAAAGGCAATGACTGAAAACATAGAATGAGAACTCATTGAGCTTGTTTACACCATGTATACACCATCCAGATACACTTTGGTAGGATGTTGATTCATTTTTCACTAAAATGCATCTCCAGTTTGACCATATGAGACTGAGTTTAAGTTTCCCAGATAACAACTACATCAGCACATTTAGTACTGTGCAAAATCACAAACCACACATCAAGTTCATTTCCAGTCAAAATGTCCATTAAGTACAATTCTTAAGTATAATTCTGAGGAAATTAGATATGATACATTACATGAATAAGAGAGGGGAAAGTCAAAGGATAATAACTGCAACAACAGGAGTTTTCAAAGATTATGATCATTATAAAGCTTGCATCTTTAAGGGGGGAGGAGAAAATCAAGCTCCACTCTTGCTTCAGATCTGAAAAAATCCACAGGTGTTTGTATCCATCCTTCCACTGTGAAAGACAACTCAACATAATGAACACACAACAGAACACACAACAAGCCCAAACTTTGGAGATGTGAAGAAAATATCCCTGCAGATTTCTTTGAAAACTTTAAAGCAAGTAATAAAGTCAAATAATGGAGAATTGAACTTTTTAAATTGCATTGTGTTGTCTAGACGTCTCTGTAATGTTCTACTAAACATATGTTTTCTGTTCTTACTTGAAGTTTTAACTGGAAATGAAAAGGGTTGTCTTTGACATTTGTCCAGTACTGCTTGTTGTTTCCGTTTCACTCCTGTTTATTTTTTCCCCTTTATGATACTACACTTCTGTTAAATGTGGTCAAGATCTGTCTCTGGCCACCTCCAAGTGTGGTTTGGGTGATCCAATGATGATCCAATCAGAGTGTCCTGGTTGCATTTACACCTGGATTTTCATGCGATTGAACACAATCTGCACATCTAAATGTGATGTTAACAGCTTCAGCGTGTCTTGAACACACACATTTTATGTCTTTTTTCAATAATGGTACTACTTTTCATGCATATTAAAACAAAGATTTATCTCTCAAGCATTAAGCAATGGGAGAAGCACTAGAGTTGGATTTTAGCTGACAACTTCATTTCAGCATGAATCCACGGGCTGTTTTAGGTGTACTCAGTTGTACACAGAGCTGTAGGGGGCTCTATCAAAGGTTAAAGAGACGTTTAAATACATACCCGAGAGTAAATGGTGTGGAAGAAAATTTTTGTCTTCTTCTTTTCAGTTTGTGGTTTGACACACTCAAGGCACAGAACAAAGACACTCTGTCCGTATCCTAACCCAAGAAAGGGACACTGGCCTTGAGCTCATTTTCATTGGAAACAAAAATAAGTAAATAATTGTTGGGATATTGCAGCCATATGTTAAATAAACTACATGACTGTGCATGTGTAAGCTGTCTGGTATGCCAAACTGAGTTGTGGCTAAGGGTATTACTTAAAGAAGGATCAGATCTATCATGGGAGATGAATGAAGTCAGCGTTTGCTGGCGTCAGCGCCTTTGAGCCCGATTCCACCGAGTTGCTGAAGACATCCAAAGCCATTAATGTTGCTGCTGCCATAAAATTTTCACTGAGTTTTTTCCTTGGTTCCTCCTGAGCCACTGTCTCCCCGCTTGCACACGGGTAGATTTATGGCTGTTTGTTTTGTCCAACATTTTCAGATGAAAACAGCTACATCTCTATCAATCACCACTGCTGCTGTGGAGGAATCCAGACAGGGTTTCTTTTCTTTTGAGTCCTCATTGAGAGCGGGAAAAGGGAAAGAATGTTCCGTATGATATTTGAATAAAGAAAAAAATGAGATGGAGGTGTGGAGATGGGGGGGGGGGTGCTAGAGAGATGGACAGGGCATTAAGAATGATCCTCCATCTGCCTCTGGTTCAGATAAAACCAGATGTTGAGACTCTTCTTGCAGACAGAGAATGGCCAGAGATAGCTGCAGGTGTTTTCCATTTTGGCTCTCCTGAACACGGCACCATCCTGGACCTGACACTGGGATAACATATCACAAACATTACCACACTGCTCATCTGTCTTCACCAAGCATTTGATGGTGCTACAGTTCTAGAGGGCTGGTGGGTGGTGAATGTCACTAATGAGGCTGATAGGGGACGCTGAAAGCAATGATGAGAAGAATTATAAATTACAATGGAACAAGTAGCAAGATGTATGATCTCATTAGCTGGGACCTGCTCGTGCTACTCATCTAATCCTCCTCTCTCACCCCAACCCTATTCCGTCAGTATTGTTTGTGCTTGGACTCCTCGACAGCAGTTCACCCGTGAACCCTCATTGATTTCCGCCAGAACATCCATCCAGCGCTGCAGTAGCAGCGAACATCTGCAGTTGTGCACCACTAATCAACACAGTGGTAGCTTATAAAGCATATGATATGGAAACAGTGGAACAGTTGCTTCCAATGCTATTGTCTTGTGAAATATTAGGACAGGGGAAATTGTTCTGGTTTAAGAAGAGCTCCCTTGCTAGCCTCAAATTAGGCTGTCAGTAACTTTTGGAACTGCCTAGTCTCTATGGAAATTTTGGAGATGATACTACTTGGCTTGGCAGTTCATACAATTAATAATAAGAGCTATAGCCATATATTATTTTGAAAGCCTTCAGAAAGTGCTCTGTTTCTTTTCCTTTTTCAGTGTTGGGACAGTAAGGATGTTAGTAATCTTAATAAAGGGGAGAAGAATAAAGAAACCATACAAGACTAGAATGGATAAGATGTAAGAAGGTAACAATTTCCATGGGCTATTTGTTTCCACTGAACATTATAGCGAACCAATTATAGGCCTGACTTCTTTGGCCTACAAGCCTACAAACCATGATCACACATTTTTGGTTTGATTTGGGACATATCCAGAAGGTTGGTCATGGCAACCATCTCTCTCTCACACACACACACACACACACACACACACACACACAGACACACAAACATATCCAGGCCAGTCTTGAGCCTGAATTTGTAATTACTGCTGTACCATGCCTGGCAGTGCTGCAGTGAGTTGGCACTGCAGTGAAGAAGTAAAAGACTGGCTGGAGACATGCGTTCTCCAAGTGTCATTAATGAATAAAACAGACAACTCAATGTGGGCAGTTCACCACAAATGGGTTAGTGAGTCTCAGTTATTAAGCATACATGGAGTTACATTTGAGTTCAAATGCAAAATGCAGATTTTACCTTTTACAAAATCGCACACAGGACATAAAGTAATATTTCAATGCACAAGCCTGAAGACTATGAAGAAGTACATTAAGGCTATGAAGAAGTACAAAAGTATATGGACCACCCTTGTAATCAGAGTGTTTTGGCCAGTTCCGCTACATCGTAGTATGATATATATATACTACGCTGTAGGATGACAAGCACCTGTCTTCAGTTGCAACACTCACAACTGAGTTCCACTGCCTCTGGTAACAATATCAGCACAAGAACTGTTCATCAGGAGCTTCATGGATTGGGTTTAATTAGATGAGCAGTTCCACACAAGCCTAAGATCACCATGCACAGTGCTGAGTGTTGGTTACTGGATTGATGGTTTGGGCTGGGCTAGGGCAGGGAATCTTAATACCACAGAATACAGTGACATTCGAGACAACTGTGCACTTCCAACTTTGTGACAACGGTTTAGGGAACATCCTGACCAAATTAATACCTTTGGGATAAACTGGAGTGCTGACCATTAGCCAGGCCTTATTGCCCAGCATCAGTGCTCAACCCTTAGTAAGACTCTTGTGGCTGAATGGAAGTGAATCGCTGCAGCCATATTCCAAAGTGTAGTGGAAAGCGTAGATGCTGTTGTAGCAACAAGAATCCATATTTGCTTATTGAACATCTCTTTTCCAAAACCACTGGTATTAGTACAGACTTGATCCCTCTCAATCAGGCTTACACTAATCCCAATGTTTTTAGAAAAGAGATGTTCAACAAGCAAATACGGATGTGATGTTTGGATGTCCACATACTTTTGACAATGTAGTGTTTTCAGGCGTGCTCAAGGAAGCAGTGAATCTGTGGCCATGCAACTTAGTAGCTTTTTTCTTTTAAATTAGATTTTACAGGAGTGTGGTAGTTGGCGAAAACGAGGGTTGCATTTAGCCCTCTGGGGTCTACAGATGCATTCGTATGTTAAACCCATCTATGTTTTCATGTATGTTTCTCTAATACAGTGGAGAAATTAGGTTCAAGCATTTCCTAAATCTGGAGATTTTGCCCTTCCGATTTCAGCTTATCATGAGCAATGAAGATAACGGATCATTTTGATATGAAACATATTAGTATCATGTTACATGCAAGTGCCTTTGACCCCTTAAAATCCCAGGCTTATTACATACTAAGGCTAATTATAACTACAGGGACTGGCTGACCTATTTTTGGGTTATAGAAGTGTGTAATAAAACTTCAAAAGGTAAAAGGAGAATTTAAGAAGATATGAAAAAATGTAAAAAATGCCCTTAAATTGGTTAGATGAATTGGAAAATAAGATGTATTGATGCTATAGTGCTCATTCATGGAGCATATGGGGCATATGGGTCCCTTTAACCGCTGTTGAGAACCACACGCTTTAGTAATCTATATCTACATGTCCAATCTTTTTCGTTCAAAACTGCTTCCTCTTTAGGGCTAAAAACAGGGGTCTGGCCTGTCCAAAAACACACTGGTTATCTGGAAACAATCAGATGGAGGAAGACAATGCACTCTTAAAGCATATCAAACTGTCCTTGCATGGCTCTGGGCAAATGAGAGAAACAGGAAACAGCATTTGAGTCTTGATTTGAGACTATTGCGCTCATATTTCCTGGTGGATAGTCCTTGACCTGCATGGCTTGTGTTTCTCAACAGCGGTAATTCATCACGGGTAACCTTCTGAGAAGCATGTAAAAGGCTAAGCAAGCTTGAAGGTCCTCACCTTCTTCTCTTTTAGCCAATTAGAAAAAAATAAATAGTAAATGCTAATAGATAAGTAACAGGACTGATACAACTCATACACGCTTGTTGAAGACTGGCAGTACTAACCTTGATGTGACTCTGGTGGGTGTACTGTTAAGATTTTCAGAGCATTTGGGCATTCTTTCAAGTGCCTTAGATCTTTCAAGTGCCTTAGTGCCTTAGAACCTGATATCATATATTGCCTTTAACCACTCATTTACCAAGAACTGCCTATATTTATATTTCATTTACCAAGAACTGCCTATATTTTAGAGTAAAGCATAATTTTGCATTTATATAAAGTTTCCACTATTGCTTATTGAAAGCATGAGAGAGCTGCCGAGTTGGCATCTGTAGCAGAAGAGGCACTTCTTGTAGTGTCTAACAGTTCAAGCTGTGTAAGCTAATGGCAGGGTGAGGCTGGGGCACAGACCACATCACCGCACAAAAGGTACTAATCATAACCAAGAGTCAAGGAAAAAGGCAGAATAGATTTTATTAACTGTAATGAAACATTTTTAACCATCCTGCCAGGAGCTGTCTTCATACTAGAGGTATATCATTTTTGTTTCCATCTTCACATCAATGACAGTTTTCTCTTACAAACTGCAAAATGCTTTGAGGGAAATCAGCTCCTTCAAATGAACATCGTTGTCATGAAGAAGAAAGACAGAAGACAAGTGAGATGATAGTAATGACTCTTTCAAGTGGAGCAGTCAGTAGGCTGGAGATGAAGAAGGACCATGCAGGGTCAAAAACAAATCAAGGCCTAGACTCTTGAAAAGTTTCTTAAACAGTTCATGGCCTGTACAGCTCTAAAATAAACTTTAATTGTTATAGAACCTTTACATTATTTGGAGGTTCTATAGACTAAAAATGTTCTTTTAAGGTCCTGGTGGTTTGTGATCCATTTTACTTCAACAGGGCCAGGCTATGATATTCAACAAGGCCAAGTAGCACCTAAAGTCCATCTAAGGACACTGTGCCAGTTTAATGGATATAACTCAGTCACAGGGCTCATCAGAATGAGGCTGCTGTCCAAGGTGTCTGTGACTCTACCAAGGAAACAGGGATGGGTGGCGCTGTAAAAATATGGCCTGTAAGAAAGTATGTGCTGACGCTGTGGTCTAAGCCTACATTCATTTTCCAGTACCATCTGTTAACACAGACCTCCTTTCTTGCTCTTCATCTTTCCTGCCTCTCCCAGGTTGAGGAACATTAGTGCCGGAATAGTGAAAAGTTATGGGTTCAGGCCTTTGAACTGTATTCATTAGTTGATTTCTGCCATGTGTCCACTGTTTTGTTACTATGGTTCTTCTCTCCACTGTATTCAAAACACTTGAAGAAATATTAGTTCGCAACAATGCAATGAAGTTCATCAATCACTTTGAGAAGGTTAATCACATGGGAACTCAGAATTATTATTTTTTTGGGCTTGCAAAATAAAAATATGGATGACAATGAGATATTCTTCCGCTTTGGAAAATATAGGAAATAAATGGACTTAGCAGATGTGAAACTAAAGTGCTCCTAAGATAAGACGGTGTTTATACTTTGCCATTTCAAAAAAGTTAATCAAAAAGAAACTGTTCCATTGACACATGTCCTTTGCATTGTACAGTTTATTACAGGTTTATATACTGAATAAAAAAGCTTTTACACAGTATATTACACATACACTTTTACAAGTACAAGGACAGGGCTTTTAAAACACATTATATGCTCCAGCTATTACATAACATAAGGTCGAAGCACTCTGGACAAGCAAAATTATAGCCATTATTTTAAATGAATAATTAATGTGGGATTTTCAGTAGCCTAAGTAGTCTTCTCATTTTCTTCTCATTCTCAGATGTCAAATGCCAGCCCTTAAACCAAATGTATGCAAGTTAGACAGGAAAATTAGAAAAGTTCAAAAACTGGCAGCAAAATATAATTGATTAGAGGAAATGGCTCTATTGCTCAATTTGCACACTTGTTAACACCATTTTAATGAATACCTTTTGTATTTTTAAAACAAATTTTGCTCTTCTGATGTTACAAAATTATAATCGTTGTACATTATGTTCTTAAATGTGTTTTAGTATTTAAAAAAACACTTGATCTGATACCAGCTGCAATCTATCACAATCTTTATCTCTCTCAGATTGCCCACAGGCTAATGAGATTTCGTTGGCGGTTTATGTAACAGCGTGGAACCCTGAGCATACCATTGAAGTGTGGAAAGTCTTACCACTTTCTGATATCTCTTTTCCATAGCTTTCACTGCCAAGACTAATGCCTTGTATTACCTCATGAGAGAATACACTTCACCAAACAAAGCTATAAACGGACTCCAGGGGGACCAGCAGGATTTTTTGAAAGAGTTCCTGGTTCTGAGCTTTCGGTGAGCCAAGAGAAATAATTCTGCAATTAAGTATCTTTTCAGCATTTAGGGAAATGACCTTGGCAGTCCGTAAGAAGGTAGTCCTTGGGTTTACTTTGGGACTGAACAATATGAACTGATTCAGTCAACATATCACATTATTCCACCTTTCACTCTCACTCTATTAGAAGTGATGCGCCACTGGTTATTCAATCGCTAAAAGAGATTAGGTTTAGAACAAAGTCTATTTTAGAAGAATGTGTCCTTCTGGAATTCATAGCGTGAGCAGGATTTCAGTCTCTTGACACGTCTTTCTGCTCTGCAGGATATCTGCTGTGGCTTTGTGAGCCTGTCCATCATGACTGGGCAAATTGACTGGCACTTGAACCAGGCTGCAACTGCGGCACAGCTTAAGTGAAAACAGTCTGCCATCAAATTAGCCCTAAATGTCATGTCATGGAACCAAGATGCAAAAGCGCAATATGTTGAATTTTATGTGTGGGCATGATTAATGGCCATCATAAAAGCCTGCTTCCAACTGAACCAAGTCCAGTAAAAACTCATAAGAGAGGTTCATACTGCTGGGAATCCCAGAAGCCCGTCAGCAGCCGCTCTTATGCGTCCTGCTCTCTTTTTCTCACTTAGGTCACCCTGCCCTGGCATGTAAAGCCATACTCTTGGCTCTTCCAGGCTCTGCTTCTGCCATGCTGCCAGTGCTGAGAGAAAGGCAAGACAGGTTCAATTGCACTGTTTCCAATGGCTCCAGTGCACACAGAGATTTAACCCCTTAAACTCTAAAAGCTAGTATGTGGGCCCACAGTTCAATCCCTTGCTCTTCTTATGTTTCATAGTAGTTACTAAATGATTTATAGTAATAAATTATTAATTCATATTAGCCTGGAGACTTAGTATTGTTAAATAAACAGTCATGCAGTTAGAAGGGGGGTCTCACAGGGCCAGATGTGATCTAGAAGCACAAATGTCCGGGGACCACCATTAAGACATTTATGGGCTGAATTTGGGTGAGGATGTAGACTAATTAGGGTGGGATCAATCTGAGTGTGTAATTTCTAAGCCAATGCACTACTTCTTGAAGGCAGAGCTCCAAGTCATCATTATAATAGCCAGCTGAAGAAGAGAAAGCTTATTGAACAGGCAATGCTTTATATTGTCTAAATATTTGAAAGTGAACAAGTGATGCAGTGCAGCTTTAAGGCTGAAACTAGACTGCAGATGTGTGTGTGCTCATTTTTCCATCTACAGGTCTACTTCTGACAGTTTGCGCTGAGGCTGGGAAGAGTCAGGAATTTCCTTATTTTCCGTGTGGAAAGGGCGACTCATGAAAGACAATACTCTAGTGGAATACAACTCATTAAGTCTTACTTTTTTAAACGAGTCATGAGGTACTCATTAATAGGACAGGAGTTCATTTCTAACTATATTTGCAGAGTGACCACCATACTATCCCATTTTATGTGAGATGTAAAAACTGGGCAAATACCAAAGAAGATATGCATTAAAAAACAAAAAATTAAAAAACTAAATTTACTGACATTGTTAAGCAAAACAAATACCACAGTCTTCAATTAGCCAGGTTATTTGCATTGCATTTGTCAATTGTTTTGAAAATGAACAGAATCAATTATGAATCAGAGTAAAATCCACATAATCTACTGAAATGAAACCCTTCTCCATAGATACTGAGACCTATGCTGGTTCCATGTTGGTTTGTAACGAAATGTGAGGAAACAGCGTTTAGTCTATGTAATTCTGTACAGGACAGATATGAAATGGCTATTTTCACTCTATAAATACTGCTACTGCCCCCAAATGGAATATGAAGAGCACTGCAATCTTATCTAAGTGCCTCAAGGCAAATACTGTGGAGTTGTGGAGCAAACTAACCTGAAATTAGAAGACATCTGCAGACATTAACTGTGCATTTTTTTGTATTACTTGTGGTCTGTTCAGGACTGAACAATCAGAAGGGAGGGTACAAAATCACTGTGGAGAATTCCTGTAACTTCTCATGAAACTCACTGCCCAGAAAACAACACAGTCTTTCCACAA
The DNA here is from genome assembly GCF_015220715.1 of Pygocentrus nattereri. Taxonomy (NCBI): domain Eukaryota; kingdom Metazoa; phylum Chordata; class Actinopteri; order Characiformes; family Serrasalmidae; genus Pygocentrus; species Pygocentrus nattereri. The sequence goes on from NC_051223.1 coordinate 22,409,382, forward strand.
CCCCAAACTAAACTAAGCTAAACTAAACAGTCTTTCAAGGTAAAATCCCTGTGGGCCAACTACCACTGCCATTCTTTTTACAAATGTTCTCAGTACATGTTTTAACCATTAAAGAGGAACAATCATCCTGCAGCTACTCAGAGAACAACTATGATTTACACACTTAAATTCCCTTTTAGCACTGGCCAATAATAGACACAGAAGTACTTTTAGAAAGCCAAGGTAAAGGTTAAACAATGTGGTCACAGATTTTATTCCTCATTGAAAGGCCTCTTACTGTCCAGATGATGCTTGGAGATCATTGTTATGGAAAACTTAATGTACTGGATTACTGCATATTTTATGCAAATTCTTGCCTTACTTTTTTGTACTTTTCTGCCTTTTTTGGAATCAGCCATGGCTGGAATCTGCCTTTTTTTCACTCCAGACAAACAATGCAATGTGAAATGATTATGTTAATAGCACCTAAACTAAAATGTGGTAACACAATTATGCATGACTCATTGTGTTCAATAGCCAGTTGCCTCTTATTTTTGAGGTAGCACGTTATTTGATTCATGATAAACAAATATTAAAATATTATTTTGTTTGTGAATTTTTTAATTTGGCCAATTTGAGAGAAAATACTGGTATTTGCATTATTACTTAATAATAAAATATATTGCTGCCAGTGAGTTTTTTGTGTCCAGTTTGCTTACAATGTGAGCTTCAGGTATTTAAAAAACTAATAAAAAGCTCATTAAAAACTATATAGAAATTGGAATCAGGATCAGTTAATAGTTCACAGTTCTTCACAACTGAACCATTTTGTCAGAACTCTAGATGCAAAACTGAAGTACAATATACTGCAAATCTTTTGCAAAATGAAACATTTTTCAAAACAGTATTTTTGCATAAAATTATTAGAACAATCAACAGCACTCAATGACCACTGTAGATTTTTAGCCTTGCATATCATCAGTGTTACACAATGCAGTAGAAATATGTCATCAAAAATAGGCTCCTGTGGTAAACTAAACAAATAGATGATAATTGAAAAAAAACACACATCTGGCTTTATCCTATATATTATTGTGATCTGGCCACAGCACCTTACCTACATGGCATGTCATGTTCTTCTCGACCAAACATGTAAGTGTAGCTTGGAGTGGTGGCTCTGGACTGCACATCTGCTTAGAGTAGAGACATGCATATGGTCATACACCTTCTCTCCTCATGCTGAAAAGAACTCTTCTATAGGACTAAGAGTTTAGCATGTGTCACGATTGGCCCCTCCCAATCATCCATGTGCTTTTTGTTTTGGTCTAGTCCATGTCTTTCTTTGTTTTGATTCCTTCCCAGTCCGGCCCCCTTGTTTTTTGACTCCGCCCCTGATTGTTACCACCTGTGTTTTCCACTTGTGTCCTGTTATCCCATGTTAGCCCTCTTGTATTTAAGCCCTGTGTTTTCCTAGTTGTTTGCTGGTCTTATTATTGTTTGTGCTGTTTGAAGAGTATTGTTTGAATTCTGTGTTTGTTTAATTATGTCTGTCCCTTCTGCTCTCTGTGTTGGCTCATTGAACTTTGACTGTCTTGTCCAGGCATGCTCTCAAGGCATGCTGCTCTACCCAGTAACATCTAATGTTAGCCTGATTGTTTAGTTGGACTATCTTTTTAAGATTTTAAAATGATAAGTAATGAATATATATCATGTTGCAGGTTATGAAGTATCTTTATGAAAATGGTTACAATTATAAATAAGAAGATATGGTGTGGTGGGTAGCGCTGTCGCCTCACAGCAAGGAGGGCCTGGGTTCGATTCCCCGGCCGGGCAACCAGGGTCCTCTCTGTGTGGAGTTTGCATGTTCTCCCCGTGTCTGCGTGGGTTTCCTCTGGGTTCCCCGTTTCCTCCCACGGTCCAAAGACATGCAGCCAGGTCGATTGGACATGCTAAATTGCCCCTAGGTGTGAGTGTGTGACTGTCTGTGTCTGTCTGTCTGCCCTGCGATGGACTGGCGACCTGTCCAGGGTGTATCCTGCCTTTCGCCCAAAGACTACTGGGATAGGCTCCAGCACCCCCCGGCGACCCTGACGGAGAAGCGGCTTAGAAAATGGATGGATGGATGGATAGATGTCAGTGTTGTCTGTGTACTGTTGATGGAAGCTAACTAGTGATGTATACTGTTAAGACATTGAATCATGGGTGTACAATTGCTTCGGTATCTTTGTTAGGGGCCCCATAAAGATATTAGTCACCATTTGGTCAACATGGGCCTCCTTGTGCCATGGGCCACAGTGAAAAAACAACCCCACCACCAGCAGTTACACCATAAGGTGGTGTTGTAGAATCAAAAGTAGACCAAAGGGGACACAGTGATGGAGAACTCTCCTGCCATTGTAAGCACTACTGTACGCATAAATATTGTGTAAGGGGATAGCATAGCATAGCAGTAGCATAGCAACTTACATTTCTGAGTAACTAGCAGTAACTAAGGCTGCTTATTTGAAGTCTATTGGAGTTGGAGACTACAAGTTTCCAGGAACTTTCCTTTTTGTCCTGAAGAGGGCAATCATGTCATAGTCAATACTAGAAGCTGAAGGTGAAGGAGAACGTGGTCTTGTCTTGCTGGGTCAGAAGGGATTTACAAGTCACATGAGCCAATCAAAATCAGTGCTAAAAACGTCCTCTAATGTGATTTATGATGACAGAGTGAGTCTCCTTGTCAAGGAGCTATTTCCTGCCTGCCTGCAGGGATTGAGGGCATTCCATGTAGATTGACACAAATTTAACTGTTGAAAAGAAATTGCCTTAAACACATTACTGCAGTGAAGGAATAGTAATCCTATAGCACAAGCAGCCAAACTGCAGGAACACCTAATAAAGACTCACCTGGCAATAGTTTGGCTTACTTTTGCAAACCAGCACAGATGAGATAAAAAAAAAGACTTACTTTTTCTAATTTACTGGCCACTCAGGTGTTCTGTTGTCATTCAACTGTTTCAGATGAAGTAACTTGTCTTGGAGAGGCTGGTGAGAGGCTGCTAATCCAGGATCTCATTAACAATACCTATGATCTAAGAGGATAAATCTACTTTCCCAGAACTAACTGACCCTTCGGGCAAAGAGGTTGGTTTGGCTGGTTGGGAACAGGTCAGCGCATGTGATTGGCTAACCAGAACAGTGTTACATTTCGGATTGGCTACAGGAGATGCAGGTTGTGTGTTTGATGAGATTAGATTAGACATTTCGCCTGGCTCCAGGTAAAAGGTGTGTGCTCATGTCTGAGTTGTAGTCTGAGGTGACAGGGCTTGGCCCAAGAAAAAGTGGGTTTTTGTATGACCAGTCAGAATCCTGGTCCAGGGAGAGTCCTGAAACAGAGCCATTGCACTGGGAAAGAAGGTTCAAGGCCATCTAAGGCTGCACAATCAGACATGCCAACATATCTTTCCCCAGAGCTGTGGCTGTCATTAACAGAGTGAACACCTCACACTTTAAACTTAAACTGAAAACAACAAACCACCCCTACTGTATTACAGTATAACACATCTGTAATATAATGCTGATTGGCAGAACTGTACAAATGTTATTTTTTATTTTCATTTCATTCTGTAAAATTCTGCATATAATACTTATTATATCATATTTCTCCTCAGACAGACTCCTTGTATGTGAAATAAAGTGATTCTGAGCAAGTTTTTTTTTATTCTAGTTACTACAGTGCCAGTAACTCCACCTTTGTGAGCAATCTTATTAGACGCGAGTGAGTGAGTGAGTGTATACGTGATTTTATTTATTTGTTTGTTTGTTTGTTTTATTGCTTGGCATCTAAAAAAATAAAACATACAATGTTAAATGTGCCATAACTTTTGCACAGGCCACCTTTTCTGTTTTATTTTATTATTTTATTACTTTTTCCCACCATGTTAAGTTCAGCAAGTAAACAGTAACTGTGTAGAAATATGAGTGTTTTCTGTAGAGGATGTGTAAACTTAGAAAATAAACCAAATTTAATTTAACTGGGGTGCCAAAATTTTTGCATATGAAATATCTTAAAATCTTGAAAATGCCTTGTTATTGCACTAATGAAATGTCTTATTTCTGTATTGTGTATTTTGTATGTAGGTATCTGACAGTGTTTTAGCTCAAAGGTATTACAGCCTGTAGCTTTCTTGCAGTAGTCATGTCCAATGTCTTACTGGCGACAAATTAAAACAAATAGGAGCAACTGCTAAATACAGTAAATGTAAATAATACTCAACCAAAGCCGTACATAGTACATAGTGTCCTGATAACATTAGTAACAGGAACAGTGGTGCACTGGGACATTGCATAAAGAAAGACCAAAGAGGATTGAGGTGATCTCATTAGAGCCATTGGCACCGATAAACCATTTAAACAAAGTAAATATGGCCTATATGCAAATAAAATGTTGTCAGTAAGTTAAGATAAAATACATTTATTTGTTCATTAATTGAGCATGACTTCATGTGATTTTAGGATTTTTTTTATTATTGCCCAGATCATGTGAGGATTCATATCTGTAGGTACTTGTGGACTCCATGGAAAACCTGCTTTACAGTATCCTTTTCAGAAATTTCAGACAGCGATGTAGTGAGGATCAAGCAGGAGATCCCCTTTCAGTCGCTTCTGCCAAATGTACTGACTGCACTGTATCCTACATTTCATCCACCCTTAACCAGATGAAATGACAGACAGGCACCAAGGGGGGCGCCCTGTGTCTGTGGAGGGAGACCGTTCTCCACCGCCGGTGTTTGTACTGGCTCGTAATGTGTGTCCAGGAGTGTGAAGGGAGACTACCAGCTATATGTGGGTGACCGAAGCTTATACGTGTCTTATACCGGAGGTCAGAAAGACCGGCGAATAACCGTAGTCCATGTGCACGAGATCCTGTCCGAAATACACGGAGTTTTCAAGCGGCAGACGTGGAATAACGTTAGCAAGTGGATTTGTCAATGAAAATATTGCCAAGGGAACTTGTCAAGGACTAAGAAAATATAACACACAAGTCCAGAAGAGGATATTTTGGGGAATCGTAATATGAAAAAGGACCAGGCCGGCACATTAGGTTTTGTCCCTCAAAAAGACATTGTCTACAACAAACTACTTCCTTACGCAGATAAACTAGACAATGAATCTAATGTCATTTTGGCCAGAATCAAAGGGAATTTGGCTCGGGCAGTCCAACTCAGGGAGCTATGGCCCGGAGTTTTGTTCTGGACAAGGAAACTCTCAACGTGAGTATGCCTTTAAAATGATCGGATAAATAACAGCTATTGTGAACCCATCCGCTCTCAAAGTTCAGTATTTCACCGTTAACCGGCTATAACCTGTATGGTCGGGCCTGCTGCTGTCCTAGGAGAAAGACTGCCACTAGCTAGCTAGCAAGCTAACTTTAGCTAGCAAGCCGCTAGCCAGATGAGTTAGCAAGTTCTGCGTCCCTCATCTGCCGCTACTGCTAGCAGCGCCTATCAATTAGCAGAATGGTTTAGAAGTTACTAGTTGGTGTTTACCAGGGTCTGTATAGCTGTAGAACCGTAGAAAGTATCTTGACTGAATTACATCTGTCGCTTTAGCATGGCTACGCTCGTGTAGTTATTTAGCTAGCTGGCTATCTTAAGTAGCTTGAGCTAATCAGAAAGCTGGCTTGAATTGCAACCGGTGGTTAGCTGTGGCTAATTTCAGAAGCTGGCAGTTAGCTGTGTCTTTGTTAATGGCCAGTAGATAGCAGGCCAGAAAAGTAGTCATATGGAAAGGGAAGAAAAAACCAAGAAAAGGACGAAACATGCGTTTTTGTTTAGGTGATTTTGTTATAGCCTGCTGGAAAGGGACTCTGGTGTTGTTGAGTTTCTTTTCAGCTCATGTTCAATAACAAGTCAATCTGTAAAACATGTTCGTGGTCGAATAGCTAACCAGAACTACACTTTGAGTGTTTTTTTTATTCTATTTAAGAGTTATGTATAACTCTTCAAGTTTATTGGAGCACCTTGTGGATTTTTTAATCATTAAAGGTCAGGGTCTTGTCCAGGCTGAAACACACACATTCCTTTTTAAAGTAAGGTCAGCCATGGTGTCCAGATGCCATCACTCGTTTGCATGGACTCCAGAGACAGTGGTATACAGTTGTTTTTTTTAAATGGTTAGGATGTAAACAAATGCATTCAGAGTGGTTTGATGTGAGGTGTACCATCCTAGAGATACCAACTTACAAATGTTCACAGCTGTGGTGATGCTTCAGACAGCTATCTCACAGAAAGTTATCGTGCAACATTCTTATAAAGATGTTCATTGTTGTCTAAAACATAGTAGTTTTAAGATTTTTTTTTGTTGGACTGTAAATGAAATGGCAATATTTGCATTATAGACATCATAAATGTTGGTTACCATCAACACAATTAAAAATAAATATTTTTTTCACTCTGTGCTTAATTCCCGTCATAGCTCTCTGGATGACAGATCACACCTCAACGAAATGGAAAAAAAAGAAAAGCTAAAAATGGATGGAATTTCCCTTGGAAGTTGCACTGTGGAAAATTCTCTGTTCCCACTAATTAGTCTTTTTTCTATATCAATATGCTGTTAGCTTGATGCAGTACTTCACTGTAACCTTCTAAAAGTCTTATATGCAGCACATGACCATGGCATGTAACATCTGTCTAGATAAGATAAGACAGGGTTGCTTCTCAGAATAAACATACTTGATCTACCAACATCATGCTGGCGTACTTGCTTTATTGGAGTCAAAGATGTATGAACTGTGCTCGCTGTTGGAGTTACTGATGTTGTGTGAACTGTGTTCAGTAACTTCTCTCCAAAGTAACATGTCCTCTATTACTCTGGCAGGTACCTTCGTCTCTATGGCAGAAAGTTCAGTAAAGGGGACCATGTGCTCTTCGTTAAGCTCGTATATGAGCTGGTCACCATCCCTAAGCTGGACATCAGCATGATGCAGAGCTTTGCACGACTCCTCATCAACTTACTGAAGTATGCAACCTAAAACTAGTCTACTTAGAACAACATATAATTTTATGTTTGTCAATTTGTTCTTTGTCAATTTAGTGAATTTTTGATGCTAAACCTGTTTTCTCTTTTCCAAATATAGGAAAAAAGAGTTGCTGTCACGAGATGACTTGGAGTTACCTTGGAGACCTTTGTATGAGCTCTATGAGAAGATCCTTTACTCTAAAACTGAGCATCTTGGTCTCAACTGGTTTCCAAAGTAGGTCCCTCACTTTAAGTCTTCTCTTGAGTTTTCTACTTACAGACTGCAAATGCCTCTGCTGTGGTTAGCAGGTGTGAAGTCTAATACCCATGGAGCATCATTTTCTCTTTGAAGAGTTCCTTATTGACATTGCACCTCTTGCCAAATGTTTCTGTTTGGTATGCACACACACAGAAGAGACTGTTTAACTGGGTTATAGAAAAAGGGCTTCTGAATTTTGTGCATGCTTCATGGAAGACGTGCCCTAGTTTTTAGTAAAATTTTTGGAGGCTTGAGTTTTTTTTTTTTTGTTTTTGTTTTTTTTTTTTTTTTTTTTAATTTAGACTTTTTAATATTTATATACTTTTTAATGCCACTTGGCTATTATTGGGAAGGGAACATTAAATGGTAACTGCTATGTAAGATATCAGTTGATGTTGTATTTAGTGTTGGCTTATGCGTCTTTCCTTTTCCCACATTCAGTTATCGAGCAGAAGCCTCCCCTAAACAAAAAATGCTTAATTATATGCGCAAGCGGTAAGCACAGCCAGTGTTTTTTATATGTTGTATTGTACTTTTTAAAGGGCAGCTTCTGGTATTAATTGCATGCATCTGAAATTCAATTGAACCAAATTCAAAATCAACTGTTGTCCCCCAACACAGTTTACATGGCCAGTTATTAAGTAAACAGTAGATACAACTTTGTTATAGTTGCACATGTACAAACTGTTGCACAATCGTACATCTATTGTCATGCACGGTTTGTCAGCCACCCTCTACACTGTTCATCATTGGTCAGTTTCTGATAGAAGGGCTGCTGCTGACCAAGATATTATTTGGGCGATAGGCCATTCTCAGTATGGCAGTGACATCAACATGTCGTTTGGGGACAGTGACATTGCTGAGGTTTATACACATGTCAGTGTCACTGCTAGGTTGAGAGTAGTCTGCCACCGAAACATAACAGCAGTAGCAAAGAGTCCTTCTCTTGAAATGGCATTGATTCTGTTCACTTGTGGCTTTTCTCTGCTCATTTTTTAACATAAATGGCCCTTTGTCACATTGTACTAAAGAACAATCTGAATGATTAGTCATGCTTTCAGGGAAAAAGGCTTGATTACGCTCACTAATCTTTCTGGTGCAGGTGTAATATTGATAATGTAATTTTTTCTAATGCTGATCATACCAACTGGGTAAGATCCTATGTCATCACTTGTTTATCTCCTGGTTTAAAAGGAAAAGGTCACATTAATTTTGCCAGTTTTCCCTTTGGTGTCTGGTATCAGTATGCATTCTATTTTAAACCCACCCAGCCCCCAGCCCACCTCCTCTCACTGGTACTGAGTGTGTGCATTGGTGCATAATAACAGGTAAATGAGGTGTGTTTTGGGAAGGATATCAGCAGCTGCAGCTAATTTTTTTTACTTGATTGCAAGGCCATATTTTAGGATGCTCACTTGATATTAGCAAATCTGTATGCCTCCATCACCTGCACAGTTCTATAAAGACACAGACATTTAGTATATACATTTCTTAATCAGCAACATAGTTATTTGAGGTTAGGAAGTAACAGAAGACTAGATCAGTAAATTCATATCCGTTTTAATTTGAGCATAGCTCTGTGCATTGAAATACAGAAAGTTAAAATTAAATCTAAAAATTGGCACATGCACATGGCTTTCTAGTGTAGTGTGGTCTGGGCCTGGGAAACTTTAATTAGACCTCCACCAAAATCTCTGTATTTAGGTTTCTGCTTTGCACGTGGTCTAATTGCATCCTTTGCTCTTTTAACAGCTGTTTCAATATTGTGCACTCTGTGATGTTGCATTAAACTGCTTTCGTTGATTTTTCTCCTTCTCTCCTTTCCTTCATCTTTCATTTTCTGTAGCTCTGTCGAGAATGTGCTGAAGACATTGGTGAAAAGCTGCAGATTGTGAGTATCCTGTAAATGCTTTATTGCTTGCATAATCATATTGTTGTGCATTATCATTTCAGGTCTATGAATATTTGAACTGTTCACAGAAGAGTTGGCATTGTGATTATCAGATTTCCCATGTACTGTTGAAAGAGTAATGTAATAAGGTCATTGTTGGGTGAGCCTGTGCATGGCTTTCACTCTGAGCTGATTACAGCTCTCTCTTAAGACCCTAGGCAGTTGACCATTTCATTAATATAGCAAGTATTTCCTAGCAACAGTCTGTATTGAAAGAGGTTTTTGTAAAAAGAAGAAGAAGAGAAAAAAAAGCCTTTGGTGACTTTTTGGCATCATGTGGTGATTTCTGTAAAATGGTGTTTGTTTGTTTTTTTTTTTTTTTTTTTTTTTTTTTTTTTTTGGTGTGGGTGTGTGTTTTTAAAAGTAATGCTGTTTTTTGTGTTTTGTGTATGTAGGTATTTCCCTGAGTCTGCTACACAGGAAATGTTGGATGAGTGGCGGCCGTTGCTGTGCCCATTTGATGTCACCATGCAGAAAGCTATCAGCTACTTTGAGCTCTTTCTGCCCACCATTATGCCACCTGAGCAGCACCACAAAGGCTTCAAGTAACAGCACTCTATAGACTACTGTTCTTGTTCTTAGATTGGTGAAAAAGCATTATGTTCATTTAAAGGTCTAATATTTTACATTTAAAATTTGCTTATAAAATAGTGATTGAGCCCATGGGTTTCTCATCCCTGTTTCCTTAAATTATATTAAATATTAATTTATTAAAAAAACAAAACAAAATGTGCATACTGAATCTTTTAAATGTGTCATGAAGTTTTTGTTTACTACGTTTGTATATATTCAAGGCCCAACCAATTTTGTGGCTAATACCAATAGTAGGGTCTAAAACTTCTTATAACTAAGATCATCCAATATTTTTATTTACTTTTTTTTTTAATTTATATCTTAAATTTTAATTTTATACCTTAATACTAATCACAGCTTGACTGGCCAATCCAATTATGAGTTCCCAATTATCATACTTCTTAAACAACATAAAATCACATTTCTCAAATAATGTGTTGTAGCTCTGGGGGTGGTGTCCCCCACAGTGCTTTACATTTTCTGTTCATCATCATATATTCTTACTTTTCATTATCTCTCTTATTAAAAAAAGCTTTTGTTGTGTTATAACATTCCCATTGGAAGTTTAGGTTTGGACTGTAATATCATTAAAACAGTTGAAGAGTGGGAAAAAAAGGTTATATCGTCAAACAAATCCAAATTCCTTTAGCGTCATGCTGATGAAATGATAAGAATTTTCTGCAAGCAAATTGAGCCAACCTGTTTGATCCTGTCTGGCAAAAGTAAAGGGCATTGGTGTGACAGGTTGTGGGACATTGTGAGCAGTGCTTTTTCCTGGCACACATTAGAGCCTATGATACTCATAGAGGAGCATTGTTGCTGGCCAGGTTAATTTCTTCAGTTTATCCACATCTGAATGCACACCTCAAACTTGATAATGCAACATGTAATGTCACCGAATGGTTCCAGAAACATGACAGTTTCTAGCTGCAGTGGTTTGTGCAGTCCCCGAATCTTAACACAGTTGAGGATGAGGTTGAAAGGCAGTTCACAGCGTGGCTGTGCAGCCTATTTACAGCAAATGCACAATGCAGTCATTTTAGCATGGTGTAACATTCCTGCTTAGCTTGTACAATGACCTGTATAATTCATCTGTTCAGGGAATTAATCAATTACTTTAGGCCAAAAGAGGCTGAAGACTCTATTAGACACTACCTAATAAACAGGCGCATAGTATGTACCTTTGTATGTGTGGTGGGGAAAAGCACCTAGAAGAAACACCTGCTCACACACTTGACTCTAAGCTAAACAGATCTGATGAGTATGTGTATAATACTTGTAATTCTTTTGTTTTGTTTTTTAAGATTATGGTTTGATGAACTGATGGGTCTGTGGGTCTCAGTACAAAATCTGCCCAGCTGGGAGGGGGTGAGTATTTGGTATTCTTGTAAACATTTATTAGAGCTTTTGAAATGTTCATATAAAGTATGAAAAGAAGTATGAAAAGCATTGACTAATTTTGCTCTTTGTTGTTTTCTGCTTCAGAACCTTGTGAACCTTTTTGCTCGTTTGGCCAATGACAACATCGGCTATGTCAACTGGGACCTTTACATCCCTAAGGTGTTGAAGTGAATGTCCTTGAATTATTTTTGCAGAAGCACCTTGTGATATTGTCAGTTTACACTAATGCTTTGTGTATGGTGGTCAGATCTTTACCAGGATTCTCCGGAGCTTCAACTTGCCTGTAGGCACAAGCCAGATGGTGGTCCCGAGATACCTGACCAACTCGTATGACATTGGCCATGTTGTCCTCTGGATCTCCTCAATGCTGGTTAGTGATTGGGACTTATATTGTTCTTTACTGAAAAGACTACAGGTCAGCAAAATGAAAGTTTGTCTTTCTCATGTGCATACTGAGTTATTGTGTTACGGGTTAGATCATTTTTACTAATTTCTATTTTTGTATTATCTAAAACTTGCATATTTTTCATGTGTTTTCTTGTATCAGGGAGGTCCTCAGAACCAGGCCCAAATACAGCTCAATGGCCTATTCAGCAGCATTGCCTCCTTCTACCATCCTTCTAATAACGGTCGCTGGCTGGTGAGAGACTTTCAGCTAATACTCAGCTGCAGCTTCCATGAAGAATGATTTCATGGATTGAAAGAGTTGAACATGCTTTTAGAAATGACATTTAGATGGCTTTTAGAATTAGACATTTTTGCAAGCAGTAGTAGTAATACAGTTCAAGGACAATATCATACTAGAATTGCTAAGTCCCACTCAAAAGAACTATATCTAGCACATTTTATAAAGTGGTTGTGTAGCTTGTATAGTTACCTCAGTTCTTTTAAGTCCACCCCAACCCCATATTCATTCCAGAGCTTTCACTGGTGTGTGTTGTCAGCTGAGGTTTATGTTTGCTTTCTGGAAATCGTTCTGCCAGCCGTATACGTGTGTTGAACAGATGGCCCTCTGCAGAGTGCAGTTGCTCACAGCGCATACCATTGTAGCAACACAGATTCTTTATTAACAGAACCGCTCTCTTTTCCTGTAGATGTGACAGAAGTCATGTCTTGCTTTATGTTGTCTTTGGTTTGCATAGTTAGCTAGTTAATTAGTTAGTTAATCTGGCACATTACTGAGAAATTCTTTCAGCTTGATCAGAGATGTTCACTTAATAATACAAAGTTGATACCCGTTGCCACTGGAGAGTTTAATAATGTTTCAACTTTCATCCATCATGCACACCAGTCTGTCATCTTCATTACGGAGTTTTAGTGTGTAATTTAGTTAGCAAAGCCTGCTGTTGTGTGTACTTTTTAAGGCTGTGGTTTGTTGATGGGTGTGCAAGGCTCAATATGCGATGCAAGACCCACTCTTGTCTTTGATAGTGTTTTCTATTACTATGTGCTTCATTTATCTTTGTTCCTCATTTATGTCAGAGCTGACCTTTCCCTTGAATTCACTTGATTTAAACATCCATCTCTCTGTCACTTTTCACCTTAGCACTCTGATCTATCTAAGTTGTAAGTTTGTGGTCTGCGCAGATGAAGCTAATGAAGTTGCTACAGCGCTTGCCAGCCAGCATGGTGCGGCGATTGCATCGTGAACGCTACAAGAAGCCATGTTGGATCACGCCAGTCCCTGCTAGCCATCGCCTGACTGACCAGGACATCACAGACTTTGTGGAGAGTATGAAGCAGCCGGTTCTTTTGGCCGTGTTCAGCAAGACAGGCAGCATGGATGCAGCCCAGGCATTGCAGAACCTGGCTCTGATGAGACCAGAGCTGGTCATTCCCCCTGTGCTGGAAAAGTGAGTTCTTCATGCTGTGCTGCAGATAGAGAATAATTTATAATATGTACTCATAGTGCTGAAGTTTTTAATAAGAAACAAAATTTGCACAATTTTTCCTTGACCTCAAACATAGATGGTTAGCCAAAAACATAACAAAATAAGGGCCTAAAGATGGCTGGTACTTATATTTTTAACTATTCAACATATAACTTGCCCATTTCTGTAGATGTGGGCGAAACCACATAAGCAGGTCTGTCTGAGGTTACTAAGCAATTTATTTGCTATTTCTTGCCAAATTATCATTTTAAATTATGGCAGTTAAAGTTCTGTCTATTGTACTTTTATTACACTCATTTGGTGAAGCTAATGTAATCCTGGACTGTGACTTACGTGTGTGTGTGTGTGTGTGTGTGTGTGTGGTGATTAATGTAGCTCAAATGAAGGCTGTATTAAGTAGTAGGACTTAGGAGTCTAGAAGCTTTCTAAGCTTTTAGAAAGCTTCTAAGCAGGTACTGTTTCCTCATGATGACTCATTAGAACACAATGTGACAAGTGTGTATTCGCTGCCCCCTGCAGGACGTACCCTGCCATGGAAACCCTGACGGAACCTCATCAGCTGACAGCCACTCTCAGCTGTATGATTGGCATGGCTCGCAGCCTGCTCAGTGGTGGGCACCATTATCCTGAAGGCCCTGCCCATGTCCTGCCTCTACTCATGAGGGCACTGCCTGGGGTCGACCCCAATGACTTCAGCAAATGCATGGTATGTTTTGACATTTTTAATATATATATTAAAATATAATATATTTATATATATATTTTTTAATATCGTACACACATACTCTGCACTGCAACTCCACAACACACCTGGTCAAATTACATATTATGTTGATTTTGTGAATTGAAAATAAATTAACATCCTCTACAGATACCTGAGTTTATGATATTAGCAAGAAAATTTTGAGTGCCTGTGCCTGTAGAGGATTTGTTAACTTATTTTCACTTACAAAAATCGACAAAACTTGCTTCTACTGGAGCGCACAAACATTTGCATATGACTACATTTCACAAGTGAACATATCACATGACGCAGCATGTAAGGACTAGATTGGAAGCCTTATTCAGTGGGCACTCTTGATTTTTACAGCATTAAGTGTTTTTAAATGCTCAATCTCTTTCTCCTTGTTTTGCTTTTTTTTTGTTCTTTTTAAGATAACATTCCAATTCATAGCTACATTTACTACACTTGTGCCTTTGGTGGACTGCTCCTCTGCCCTTCATGAGCAGAATGACTTGACAGAGGTGAGTCCCAATAGTTTTGTTATGCTGGGTGCACTGGGTTCAGCCCATTTCTCTGCCTCAAGAAGCAAAAGTTATAATTGAAGTCTTCTTTCTCGTCTAGATGGAGAGAGAGCTGTGTTCAGCCTCGGCTGAGTTTGAGGACTTTGTCTTGCAGTTTATGGACAGGTAAATAAGTGGTTGTGTGTGGGAGTTTACAAGACTGAATTTTTGATCAGTTCTGTGAATTCAAATAAACATGTGAAATATCAGATGATGTCTGAGGATGTGTTTCTGTTCACTGTTTCTTGGATATTTTGTGGCATTAGATGTGCAATGTTTACTGATATATACTTTGTTTGTAGGTGCTTCGCTCTGATTGACAGCAGTACTCTGGAGCAGACACGAGAGGAGACAGAAACTGAAAAGATGACTCACCTGGAGAGCCTAGTAGAACTGGGCCTGTCCTCCACTTTCAGCACCATCCTCACTCAATGCTCCATGGAGATATTTAAGGTTTGCTCCTCACTATTATCCACCACTGTTACACAAATGCACACATAGCCATTATCTCAACATTTAGCTCTGAGTAAAGATTTTTGAGTAATATGTTTTAGTGTGTTTCTTGCTGACTCTGTTAACAGGTGGCACTAGAGAAGGTCTTTAACTTTGCCACCACCAACATCTTTGAGACACGAGTGGCAGGACGAATGGTAGCAGACATGTGCAGAGCAGCCTCTAAGGTATGAGTTTGACACCCTGGTTGCACATAGCTCATGAAGGTGTGATTGTGTATGGTCATGAATCAACACTTTTCCCTATGTTTATTACAGTGTCACCCTGCTGAGTCCCTAAGGCTATTTGTGCCCCACTGCTGTAATGCTATCCTGCACATCACTGCCAGTATGTACATAGGAAGCTCTCTCTGGGAGTGTTTGTTTTATTATATGTGCGTGAGTCCCCATTGATCTCATGGTGAGATTTTGTTTTACAGATGAGGATGTTTTGAATGAGGAGGAGCTGGATAAGGAGCTGTTGTGGAACCTCCAGCTATTGTCAGAGGTAGAAGCCAGACATTTCTGAAAGCAAATTCAGTTTAAATGAGAGAGTGGAGGTAGATACATTCATATCTTTTTTTTTTTTTTTTTTTTTTTTTTTGACAATAAATTTATAGGTAGGTTTAGATTCAGGTGGGTATGAAATTAAAGGAGAAAAATAAAAAATACAGTGCTGTGAAAAACTATAGAAACTTTGTGTTTTTGCACATTTGTCACACTTGGATGTTTCAGATAAACTACTTTTAATATTGGACAAAGATAACCCAAGTAAACACAAAATGCTGTTTTTAAATGATTTCGTTTCATAGAAGGAATAATGCTGTTCAACTTTACTTGGCCCTATGTGAAAAAATAATTGCCTCTTTAGCTACTAAATCAACCAGTTAACTGAATTCAACTGATTATTCGGTTCAGTTTCACCAGCCACATCGAGTCATGACTACTACCAGACCTGTTGAATCTAAACATCACTTAAATAGAATGTGCCTGGCAATGTGAAGCAGGTGAGAAGGCCACACAAGCAGCATATTCTGAAGATCAAATGTAGATATGAAACAAAATCATTAAAATCTCCCAGTCTGGAAAAAAGCGATTGCTAAGGCTCTGACACCCCAGGGAACCAGAGTGAGAGCCATTATCTACAAGTGGAGAAAACTTGGAACAGTAGTGAACCTTCCCAGGAGTGGCCGGCCTACCAAACTTTCACCAAGAGTGCATAGACGACTTGTCCAGGAGGTCACAAGAAACTAGTCGAACATCTGAAGAGCTGCAAGCCTCACTTGCCTCAGTTAAGGTCAATGTACACAATTCCACATTTAAGGAAGACACTGGATAAAAATGGCATCCATGGGAGAGCTGCAGCACACAGCACTGCTGACCTAAAAGAACACAAAGGCTTGTCTCGCATTTGCCAGAAAACATCTGGATGATCCATAAGACTTTCAGGATAATATTCTGTGGTCTGATGAGTCAACGATGGAACTTTTTGGAAGACATGGATCCCATTACCACTGACGCAAAGCTAATGCTGCATTTCACCATAAAACATCATACCAACAGTCAAACACAGTGATTGGAGTGTGCTTGTCTAGGGCTTCTTTGCTTCTTCAGGACCTGGATAACATAGTTGATGGGACCATGAATTCTGCTCTGTGTCTAAAAATCCTGAAGGAGAATGTCTACTCGTCAGTTTTTGACCTAAAACTTAAGCGCTGTTGGGTTATGCAGCAAGACAATGATCGAAAGCACACAAGCAAGTCCACCTCTGAATGGCTTAAAAGAAACAAAGTTAAGGTTTTACAACAATTCTGAGAAGAAGAGTGGGCCAGAATTTCTCCACAGCAATGTAAAGGACTCCTTGCAAGTTATTGGAAATGTTTGATAGCAGTTGTTACTGCCAAGGGTGGACAACCAGTTATTAGGTTTATGGAGCTTATTTATTTTTTTTGCATGGATGATATAGGTTTTGAATAAATCTTCTTTATTGATACCTGCTAGTGGATTGTTTGAATGATTCTGTATCTCGACCACTGGATATTATGTAGACACAGTAAGTGTAGAAGTACATCATAACATGTGCAAAGCCTACTTACACATGCACACTGAGCAAAGATGTTAGTGCATGTATTAATTAAAATGCATTGTGTGTTAAAACTCTTTTCCCTTTGCTCAGGTGACACGTGTGGATGGAGAGAAGCTACTCCCTTACCGCACACAGCTGGTACAGATTCTGCAGCTGACCTTGCGGCTGCGGTGTAAGCAGGGCTACAGTTTGGCCTGCAACTTGCTGCATCACATCCTGCGCTCCACTGCCCTCACTTATCCCACCGACTACTGCAGTGTGCCGGGTGGCTTTAACAGACCGCTGAACCAGTACCTGCCCATTAAGGTATAGCAGATACGCATGTGATTATTAAGTGGTATGCTGCGCTCCACCCTCCAACTAGGAACACTTTGCTCAGTAGATGCTGAAGCAGTGTGATTTCTGTTCTTATAACTGGACTAAAGAGGATACCTGTCTGTCTAGGACTGGGGTCGTCCAGGCGACCTATGGAATCTGCAGGTTCAGTGGCATGTGCCCAGTGCTGAAGAGACAGCCTTTGTGTTCTACATATTGGACCTCCTGCTTCAACCAGAACTGCGGCGTCTGCAGAAATACGCCCAGGGCGAGCAAGACATGAGCAGGTTGGAGTGTAGGGTCAAAGTGATGTCTAGAATTAGATGTCTTTTAAAGGGGAGTTTTCTAGAGAAACTTACTGACTCATATTTCTTGACTCATATACAGTAGTGGTGATAAGAACCAGGGATCAATGTGTTCAATGCAGATATAGCTATTTTATGTACTGCTCAAAGCAACCAGCGAACCAGAGTTTATGTATGTAACTTTGATCATAGGAATAGTGTGGTACATCTGGGAAAGAAAAAGTTTGCTTTGGGGACTACCTGCATGTACTTCAAAACAATGAATGGATAAAAAAAAATATGCATGTTTAAAGCCTTATCTCAAAACTATTGTAAAATGTTGTAGGGAACAGGCAGCATATTCTAATCTATCTTATATAATAACGTTCTGTACCATTAAACTTTTCAGGGGTCTGGTTCTTTTCATCAACACTGTTAACAATTCTGGTTTCTCTAGAACAGAGCATTTCACATCTGACTAGACTTGACATATCGTAAACGTTTGATTATGCTAATTTTTGCAGAACCAGTGCAATTCTTCTTTAAGAAATGTAGTTGTGGTTGTACCTGTATCTTCTTTGTCATGTGCTTTCATGCTGCAGTAACACATTTGGTATCAGTTTAGAGGCTTTACATAGTTGGTGAATGTTGAAATTTCTTGGTTTGTACTGGTTTTATGCAAATAAGAACATGTTAGTTTTTGATCAAAAGTTGGTGATAAACTCATTCATCTGTGAGCAATGTGACCTTAAACTGTACCATATACCTACACAGGGATGATGTTCTACAGAGCCTTTCCATTGTCCAGCACTGCTTGCTTGGGGCTGGCTGCATGTTACCCTCTCTGGACGGACCACCTGTCACTGGCCTGTAAGGACTTGTGACACCACATATACTGTGAAGACATTTTACACAAAATGACACTTATATAGGAAACATGCAGTCTCATGTTTATTGGTTTGTACTAATGTATTTTTGTCCTCACAGAGTTCACAGCATGGTTAGTATGGAGGAGACAAAGCTCTACATTGGAGTTAACTATGGTAAACCATAGTAATACTTTCAAGATCATCATTAGTAGACATCATTAAACCAGAAAGTCTAAGTGCTAATCTAGTCTAATATCTATTAACTCTCTGATAAAGCTGATTATATTCCCACAGATGAGTCCAGAGAGAACTACAGAGAGGCCATCTGTAAAGTCATGAGACAGCTCTTGCGTGAGTGCTCTGATCTGATCTGATTCTACATCTAAATCTCTGTCCACCTTTGTCAACAGTTTCTATCTCGCTCATTTAGTAAATAACATGCTGTTCCTAATTCTATATTTAGATTATATCCTGGAACATTCAGAAGATGACACCAAGTCCCTCTTTGCCATAATCAAGGTGAACATTTGCAGCATTTTGTATCATTAAAGATTGTCATCTTTTGCAGCCAAGTAGGTACAAGCGTTTGTTTACCCTACTGTTTTCCTTTTTCTTTCAGATCATAAATGACCTCATGCATTTTAAAGGCTCTCACAAGCATGAGTTTGACTCACGTTGGAAGAGCTTCACTTTGGTTAAGAAGTCTATGGAAAACAGAGTGAGTTACTGAATGTTTTATTTATCTAGAAATAGACTTTCTGATTCTGGCCTTCTACAGCAAAATATAGATTAAAAATCAAGTACTACATTTTCCTTGTAATTTCATATTTGAAATGTTTTTTGTATTCTAGCTTCATGGAAAGAAACAACACATCCGAGCCCTTCTCATAGACAGAGTACTTCTGCAACATGAGGTATCAACTATTTAAATTTTTTAAGAGTACAGCACTGTATGTTTAATGTAAATAAAAGCACATTAATGCATTTTTCTCCCACTGGTAGATGCGTACACTGCTAGTGGAGGGCTGCGAATACAAAACTGTTCACCAAGATCTGCTTAGAGATCTTCTGCGTCTCTCCACCAGCACTTACAGTCAGGTATGCTTGAATTAAGCACTGAAATGTTCTGCTTACAGTAACTGCCCTGTCCTATAGATGTACAGTTCTCAAATGTATCTCCTTGCATGCCACTAGGTTCGCAGCAAAGCACAGAGTGTTTTATTCACTGCTCTGGGTACATATAACTTCTGCTGCCGAGACATTACCCCTCGAGTGCTGGAGCTGCTGGACCCCACGCGGACCGATGTCACACAGCAACAGTTCAAGGTTCATGGCAATCTGTTTGTTTGTTTTGTTTTGTTTTTTTTGACCTCAGTGACTTTGGGTGGCGTAGATTTTTTTTTTTTTTTTTTTTTTTTTTTTTTTTTTGTATTTATGTAGCTGTGCACTCAAAGGCCCTCACGTGTAATGCTGATCTGGGGTCAGCTTATGCTGAATACAGTTATACAAACTGATGAGAGCTGATCTTGGATCAGTCTTCTTGTTCTGGAATGCTAGTTAAATGTGGGCCACTGTCCGTACTTCACCTTTTCCGATTATGTGTAGAGTTTATACGTTACTGTCCTGAAAATTTGAGCCTGTTGATTTGCATTGGTGCTTATTAAAATGTAGTATTAAATATGACAATAAAAAATGTAATATGAAAATATAATAACCTGTAATACACAAGCAATAATATATAATATGCTTGTGGTGTTCTCCATTTCAGGGTGCTCTGTACTGTCTGCTGGGAAACCATGGAGGGGTCTGTATGGCTAACCTGCATGACTGGGACTGCATTGCTCTGACCTGGCCAGCCATGGTGCGCTCAGGCCTCAGCCCTGCCATGTCCTTGGAGAAGCCCTCCATAGTCAGGCTATTTGACGACCTTGCAGACAAAGTCCATCGTCAGTATGAGACCATTGGCATCGACTTCACTGTGAGAACCACCTCCTTTCCTACTAGAATAAGCAAAAAGCTTTTGCTATTTAGTGAGGAATGTGTATTGTGTACCTCTTCTCTGATGTGTATGTGTGTCATTTGGATGGCTGTGCAGATGATGCAGGGCATGTTGGAACTAGGCCGGGAGATCTCAGAGACAAGGAGTCCTACTCCTTACATGGGCTCCCCTTCAGAACAGGAGATAGAGAACGGACTCGCTCTGCAGCAAGCTAAAAATCTGGAAGCTGTTCAGTGAGTGACCCTTTATCAGCATGCAGCACATTAGTATGTGTGTGTATATATATATATGTGTGTGTGTGTGTGTGTGTGTGTGTGTGTCTATATATGTGTATATATATATATATATATATATATATATATATATATATATATATATATATATATATATATAAATTGTGTGTGTGTTTAAATTTGCATTTTAAAATCTGATAATGTGTAAAAGATTACAGATTTTGTGTTATTACTAAAATAATCCCATTAAATCATAATTTGAGATTTCATGATGTATTAAATGACTTTCTAAATTTTACACCCCTAATAAGTGTACATTTAGTTCTTTGTTTCTCATAGTTGTTTTTTCATGCCTCCTTTGTTTTTTCTGTGCAGGAAATATGAAAAGCTAGTTAACGACCTCTTAGAGTGCCTCGATGACAGGGACCTGTAAGTTCCATATACTTTTTAAAGTTTTGTTTTGTGCATGCATGTAATGACATGTAAATTGGTTCTAAATGTTTCCTTTAAGGCCTTGGAAGTTTGAGCACATTGCCATAGGCTTCTTGTCTCTGCTGCTACGAGATGACCATCCTCTCCCTGCTCCAGCAGTGTGCTTTTTTGTCCAGAGTCTCAATCACGATGCACTCATTGTGCGCAAGGTGACGACCTGATACAGCTATTCTGTAGTATTGATGCCATCATTCCTAGATAGCATTGTTGCACTGCTGCTATGTTTAGACTCTTTCCTTTGTTTTCTTTCTCCTCTAGGTGGCAATATCTGCCGTGGCAGGCATACTCAAGCAGTTGAAGAAACCGCGTGTGAAAGTAGCCATTACGCCCAGTGACATCAGTGAGTAAAAGAGCGTTAAGCTGACATTGGCTTATTGGTAGCTTCAAAAACATTAGAGAGGTAAAATTTTAGATCTGAACATGACAAATGAACATAACTGGAGAAAATTGGGTAAAGAAAAAAAATATATATAAATAATGAGATGATGTTCATTGAATTGTATGTGCAGCTGCATTATTGATTGGATGTGTTTACAATAGTGTGCAGACTGATGTTAAGGTATATGTAGGGTTTTTTTTTTCCTCCAATCAGACTTTAAGGGTACTTTTAAGGTAATATATGCTAGGCTGCTAATCAATGCTGATATTTATTTTTGGTCTACTTTTTGAAAGATGACTTTTTCATATTGTGTTTACTATTGGCTTGGCATGCATAATATAAAAATATTGAAAGTTGATTTTAATCTTGATCATATTAAACCTGGAAATATATGCTACATTATACTCCTGGTGTGCATAATGTGCACATGGTGCAGACCTTACCATTTAAATGTATTACCTGTGAACACAATTCAAGCACACCTTATTTTTGCTGTACTTAAAAATGTATCCCAGTGAGACACCATTGAATGGTATCAGATCAAATTTGGAATTTTGTATTGTTACACTCCTGTTATACTCCAGTTTGACTGACCTCAATTATAATTTGTTCACTTTAAAATTCTGCAGCAAAATAAGCTGTGTGCTCTTCACCATTTGTTTTAATAATAGTGACTCTACAAAAGTGGTGCAAATAGAGCTCAAAAAGAAAAGAATCAGAAGGATCAGTCTTAATCTTTAATGTACTCATTCAATCTATTTGTTACGTTACAAGAAACGTTGCTGCTGTCCTTACAATGGATTGTATATTATTATCTTAATAGAGATCAGAGAAAGAGGTAATAGCCAGTAGCTCTGTTGTCATGATGGTCTTTGAACTCCTTCAGCCAACTATTACAAGGACCATTAAAAACCCTCTGCTGGATCCCTTGCAGTTCATGTACAGAGCTAACAGGTCTGTAGATGATGTAGTCAAAGATATCATTCCGGCAGTCCTGGAACCTGTGCATTCAGCTTTCAATACCAAAGTGTAAGAGCTGCTGAAGGTCAGACTGTTTCAGCTATCTGTGCCAGATCCCATCTGCCGGTGGATTGTCGATTTCCTGTCAAGCAGGAGACAGCAGATGTGGCTTGGAAAACGCATCAGACCTCTGGACCCTCAGTACTGGCGTTCCAAGAGGTTGTGTGCGCCATTCCTTCTCTTCAGTCTCTGTACCAATGACTTTGTTTCCAAGGAACCAGGAATTCTGAAGATTGCCGTGGTGGACCTCATAGCCAACGGTGATGAGTCTTCCTACAGCTAAGAAGTAAAGCAGCCGGTCTCATGGTGCAGCAGCCGCCACTGCTACTGAACACACAAAGCAGTATAGAGATGGTGGTGGACTTAAGGCACATTGAGTTCATCCTCATATAATCCATAAACATTTGGTTTCTCCAACTCACAAGAACAAGCCAAACTCTAGGATCATCAGATGTATTCTGCCAGTCAGGACATCTGCAACAGCAGGGTGATGAAACATATCTTGTCATCTTGGACATCACCTTTCAAGCCACTCCCTTCTAGTAGAAGATTCAGGGCCATCAAGGCCAGTACAACCAGATATGCTAACATTTTTTCCCCCAGAGCTGTAGTGCTCAGTAATCACAGTGGAAACTTCACACTTTAAATTAAAACCAACAAATCATGTTATAGTATAACTCCTCTGTAATGTAATGAATATTTGAATGACTGTACAATTTTTTATTTATTTTTTTTAGTTATATTTCTCCTCAGAACTGCATATGTATAGATTCACAAATCTCTGTAGCTCTTTTTACATTGGCTCTTTATTATTCTTTCTTTTTCTTATTCTCTACATTCCTATGTTCTACTCTGTCTGTGTTTCCATGTTATTTGTCCATTAGTTAAATATTTGTTAAAAATCTATGTACTTGTGTGGTCTATTATGTCACACATGTATGCACTCAGCAAGACAAATTCTTTGTCTGTGTAACATAATAAGTGAAATTAAGCGATTCTGATTCTGAAATGTAGGTGTTGGTACCCTGGCTGTTATTGTAGCATTATGTAAGGTACACTTATGAGGGAGATTTATGTTCTAGGTGGAGTTGTGGAGCGAGAGGACCTGGTAGCAGGAGACAGACCAGGAAACAGCTGGCTTCAGTATCATGCTGACAGTTTGCCACACACCCAGCAAGACTGGGACATTTTCCGCTTTGTGGAGAAGACTCACTGGGGCTACTACTGCTGGCCAAAGTATGTACCCCTCTGCATCCATAATTTACCCTTACTGGAGATGGCAGAGTCTGGGCTTAGCCTTTCCCTTTTTTCTCTTCTCTCAATTCCTCTTTCTGTAGAAAACTGATGTTGTATGCTCCTTATGAGGAGCAGCCCAAAGACCTGATCCCTGAGGAGATGAATGAGGTATGTGCTCAATCTCTGTAGGCATGTAGTGTTTGGAGCTAATATGACGGACACAAAGTTGATTCCAGTTGTATTCATAGGTACTAATGGCATGTTCTTTTCTGATGACAGAGTGAAAAAATCATACACGACCATTTCTCAGACCCCAAGTTCATCAACCAGCTTATTGAGTTCTTGTCACTGGAGGACCGCAAGGGCAAAGACAAGTTCAACCCTCGTCGCTTTTGCCTCTTCAAGGTATTAGCTCACAGACTGAACTGCAATATCTGCCTATTGTTCACATGGGATAATCTTGTCCTGTGTTTGAGTTTTTGCTCCCCATTACATAATTATTTAAATACAATGGCACGCTTGATTGCATAATTGCATTTACATTCAGTTTACATTCTGTATTAACACATTGAGGTCTGCCCCTCAGCCCCATTTTTATCTTTTTTTCAGTGTCAAAAATAGACAAGAACTGTGCAGAAACCATATATATAACAACCTTTCATCATATTCAAATCATAATAAAATTTCTCCTTGTTTGTTTCTCTGCCTACGTTTATATTCACAAATGTGTGATTTGGTTTTAAGCTTACAGTCTGCACTTTCATCAGAATTGTTCACTTATTTCAATGAGCTGCAAGCGAGAAGTGACATTGAAATAAATGTAAGGAAAAGGGACTTTGGCTTATGTGCCATGAGGGACTTGGAAGGGTGAAGTTTTAAGTAAATATGTCATACTAGGTGATAGTGTTGCATTTATTGCCATATGGTGGTGCATTTATCCTGAATCGTTGTTGGAACAGGGCCTGTTCAGAAACTACAGTGATGCTTTCCTGCCTGTGCTTAAACCTCATATGGACCGTTTGGCTGGTGACTCCCACGAGAGTACTCAGCGCTGTGTGGCGGAGATCATCGCTGGCCTGGTGAGAGGCAGCAAACACTGGAGCTTCAAGCAGGTTAGTACCTCTACCTTCATCACAGTCTAGAGCAGAGAACTGAGGGTATCGAGACATTAAAGCAAACTGTTGGTCTACCACACTCTCGCTATTTTTTTCTCTTGCTCAGGTGGAGGCCCTGTGGGCGTTCCTGATTCCTTTGATGCGAACAGCATTATCCAATATCACAGTGGAAACCTACACCGATTGGGGAACATGTGTAGCTACTGCTTGTGTAGGTTTTATCTGATTTTCCCTTTTCTCATCATGGACTCCATATCTTATAAGCACAGCACTGTAGTGTGAAAGTGAAGATAACAGACTCTTATCTGGCCTTACAGGAGAGCAGAGACCCACGGAAGCTGAGCTGGCTGCTGGAGATGCTGATGGAATGTCCTCTTAGTGGAGAAGGGGGCTCATTTGTAGATGCCTGGTAAGAGAGGACTGTCTGTGTTTTACACTGTATTGATTTATTATAATCAGAAGTTTTGTAATTTGTTGTATGCAACTGACAGTGAAATCAGCCAGTCATGTTTTGCAAATAATATAGTACTGTATGTGTAAAAATCATACTTGCATATCTTAAAGATAAACTAATTTTGTTTCTCTCCCCACCCCTTTTGTCTGTCTTTTTCAGTCATCTGTATGTGCTGCAGGGGGGTCTGGCTCAGCAGGAATGGAGGGTTCCAGAGCTGTTGCACAGGCTGCTGATCTACTTGGAGCCCAAACTCACACAAGTGTACAAGAATGTCCGAGAGCGTATCGGCAGGTGAGACGCATGCTGGACTTGTTAGGGAATCACCTGGAATGTGTCATTTCCGTTTCATTCCTGTCATCAGTGTCAATGTATTTGATGAGTCATCTGTTTTTCTTTGAGTGACATAACTTAGAGATAGATAAACAATTAAAGAGACATTGTTTAAATGGTTGAAGAAGCATTTTTAAAGATGTTGCTGCTCTTAAACTGATGGGTCTTTTTTGTTTTATTTTTGTTGGAGTGAATACAGTAAGGAGGAAAATGGTATTACTTTCCATGACCAGGCACGTTGTCTGTGTTTTAAATGGGTTAATTTCCCTTTACTCTGATCTTGTTTAATGCAGTGACCTGGTTTACATTCATTTCTAGGAAAGTAGCTAATTTTCTGATATTTTGTAAGTAAGGAGAAAGATGTGAGACTTTTGAAAAAAATTGGCTAGACTAGGTCTCAATGTTTCTCAGTATTTGGTATTGGATTAATTCTATAGTCTAGTCTTCACGTTTATTCAAGAGTGGAGGGGCCCCGAAGCAACATGAGTTTAAAAAAACTTCAGGATTCTTCCAGGTTCTTATGTTTTACTCCTAATTCTACTGAACATTTTTTTTTTTGTTTTTATTTTCCAATTTCTTTGCAGTGTGCTGACATACATTTTCATGCTTGATGTCACATTGCCGAACACGCTGCCCACAAAGTCTCCTCACATTGCTGAGTTCACGGAGAGGATTGTGTCTTGTCTGAAGCCC
Organism: Pygocentrus nattereri; assembly: GCF_015220715.1. NCBI lineage: Eukaryota > Metazoa > Chordata > Actinopteri > Characiformes > Serrasalmidae > Pygocentrus > Pygocentrus nattereri. The sequence continues at coordinate 22,435,719 of NC_051223.1, forward strand.
CTGCTGGAAGGAGAGGAGGAGATCCAGAACCACGTGGTGGAAGAGAATGGAGTGGGTGAACAGGATGAGAGAACGCAGGCCATCAAACTACTCAAGACTGTGCTGAAGTGGTTGATGGCCAGTGCCGGCCGCTCCTTCACGACACCTGTTGTCCAGCAGCTTCAGCTCCTTCCTCTGCTCTTTAAGGTCAGCATAATGCATGGTTCTTTTTTTTGGCTCCTCTCTTGGTGTCTCTTTCTCTCACACACCCCATCTCTCATCTTGTTAGGTTTTCATTCAGTGTCACTTTTTTGGTCTTTTGTATTCTCAATTCATTTAGATGTGTGAATTATTATTATTATTATTATTATTATCCATCCATCCATCCATCATCTTCCGCTTGTCCGGGGTTCGGGTCGCGGGGGCAGCATCCTAAGCAATGAAGCCCAGACCTCCCTTTCCCCAGCCACTTCCACCAGCTCTCCAAGGGGGATTCCGAGGCGCTCCCAGGCCAGCTGGGCGATATAGTCGCGCCAGCGTGTCCTGGGCCTTCCCCGGGGTCTCCTCCCAGGTGGACTCGCCTGTGACACCTCCCGAGGGAGGCGTCCAGGAGGCATCCTAACCAGATGCCCGAACCACCTCAGCTGGCTCCTCTCAACGTGAAGAAGCAGCGGCTCTACTCCGAGTCCCTCCCGGATGACTGAACTTCTCACCCTATCTCTAAGGGAGAGTCCAGACACCCTGCGGAGGAAACTCATTTCGGCCGCTTGTATTCGCGATCTTATTCTTTCGGTCATTACCCAAAGCTCATGACCATAGGTGAGGGTGGGAACGTAGCTCGACCGGTAAATCGAGAGCCTTGCCTTATGGCTCAGCTCTTTCTTTACCACAACAGACCGGTAAAGAGCCCGCATCACTGCTGACCCAGCACCAATCCGCCTGTCAATCTCCCGCTCCCTTGTACCATCACTCGTGAACAAGACCCCGAGATACTTGAACTCCTCCACTTGAGGCAAGAGCCTATCCCCGACCCAGAGAGGGCTCTCCACCCTTTTCCGCCTGAGAACCATGGTCTCGGATTTAGAGGTACTGATTCTCATCCCAGCCGCTTCACACTCGGCTGCAAACCGATCCAGCGAAAGCTGAAGTTCGCGGCCTGATGTCCCCAATAGGACCGCATCATCTGCAAACAGCAGCGATGTGACCCTGAGGTCACCAAACCGGACACCCTCCATCCCTTGACTGCGCCTAGAAATTCTATCCATAAAAATTATGAATAGAATCGGTGACAAAGGGCAGCCCTGACGGAGTCCAACTCTCACTGGGAACGAGTCTGACTTACTGCCGGCTATGCGAACCAAACTCCAGCTTTGTTTGTACAGGGCCTGAATGGCTCGTAGCAAAGAGCCATGTACCCCGTACTCCCGAAGCACCTCCCACAGAATACCCCGGGGAACACAGTCGAATGCCTTCTCCAGATCCACAAAGCACATGTGGACTGGTTGGGCAAACTCCCATGAAGCCTCCAGAATCCTGGAGAGGGTGAAGAGTTGGTCCAGTGTTCCACGACCAGGGCGGAACCCGCACTGTTCCTCCTGGATCCGAGGTTCGACTATAAGCCGGACTCTCTTCTCCAGTACCCCTGCATAGACCTTGCCAGGGAGGCTGAGGAGTGTGATTCCCCTGTAGTTGGAACACACACTCCGGTCCCCTTTTTTAAAAAGAGGCACCACCACCCCAGTCTGCCAATCCAGTGGCACCGCCCCCGATGTCCACGCAATGTTGAAAAGGCGTGTCAGCCAAGACAGCCCCACAACATCCAGAGCCTTGAGGAACTCAGGGCGGATCTCATCCACCCCTGGAGCCTTGCCACCAAGGAGCTTCTTAACTACCTTAGCGACTTCGGCCAGAGTAATGGACAAGCCTATTTCCGTGTCCCCAGACTCAGCCTCCTCACTGGAGAACGTGTCGGTGGGATTGAGAAGGTCCTCAAAGTATTCCTTCCACCGCCCAATGACGTCTTCAGTCGAAGTCAGCAGCACACCATCTCCACTATATACAGTGCTAGTGGCACACTGCTTTCCCCTTCTGAGTCGCCTGACGGTTTGCCAGAATCTTTTCGGAGCCGACTTAAAGTCAGTTTCCAAGGCCTCACCAAACTCCTCCCATACACGGGTTTTTGCCTTGGCAACAACTGAAGCCGCAGATCGCTTGGCCTGTCGATACCTGCCAGCTGCCTCTGGTGTCCCACAGGCCAACCATGCCCGGTAGGACTCCTTCTTCAGCTTGACGGCATCTCTCACCTGGGGTGTCCACCACCGGGTTCGAGGATTACCGCCCCGACAGGCACCAACTACCTTACGGCCACAGCTACAGTCAGCCGCTTCAGCAATGGAGGAACGGAACATGGCCCATTCTGAGTCAATGTCCCCCACCTCCCCCGATATCTGGTCAAAGTTCTGACGGAGGTGTGAGTTGAAGATCAATCTGACAGGTTCTTCTGCTAGACGTTCCCAGCAAACCCTCACTATGCGTTTGGGCTTGCCTGGTCTGACCGGCATCTTCCCCCACCACCTGATCCAACTCACCACCAGGTGGTGATCAGTTGACAGCTCAGCTCCTCTCTTTACCCGAGTGTCCAAAACACATGGCCGCAAGTCCGATGACACGACTACAAAGTCAATCATTGAACTGCGGCCTAGGGTGTCCTGGTGCCATGTGCACTTATGGACATCCTTGTGTTCAAACATGGTGTTCGTGATGGACAAACTGTGGTTTGCGCAGAAGTCCAAAAACTGAACACCACTCGGGTTCAAATCAGAGAGGCCATTCCTCCCAATCACACCCCTCCAGGTCTCACTGTCATTGCCCACGTGAGCGTTGAAGTCCCCCAGTAGGACAATAGAGTCTCCAGGAGGAGCACTTTCAAGCACCCTTCCCAACGACTCTAAGAAGGCTGGGTGCTCTGAACTGCTGTTCGGTGCATAAGCACAGACAACAGTCAGGACCCGTTCCCCAACCCGAAGGCGTAGGGAAGCCACCCTCTCGTCCACCGGAGAAAACCCCAACATACAGGCACCGAGTCGAGGGGCTATGAGAAAGCCCACACCTGCCCGCCGCCTCTCACCATAGGCAACTCCAGAAAAGAATAAAGTCCAGCCCCTCTCAAGGAGATTGGACCCAGAGCCCAAGCTGTGTGTTGAGGTGAGCCCGACTATATCTAGCCGGTATCTCTCAACCTCGCGCACCAACTCAGGCTCCTTCCCCGCCAGTGAGGTAACGTTCCAAGTTCCAAAAGCCAGTTTCAGCAACCGAGGATCAGAACGCCAAGGCCCACGCCTTCGGACACTGCCCGATCCACAACGCACCGAACCCCTACTACTGCCCCTCCCATTGGTGGTGGGTCGATGGGAGGGGGGACTCATGTAACTCCTTCGGGCTGGGCCCGGCCGGGCACCATGAGTAAATGCCCGGCCACCAGACGCTCGCTGGCGAGCCCCTCCCCCAGGCCTGGCTCCAGGGTGGGGCCCCGGTAACCCTGATCCGGGCAGGGTACACATGTTGTTGTTGTTGTTGTTGTTGTTGGTGTTGGTGTTATTATTATTATTATTATTATTATTATTATTATTATTATGTAAAAAGAGAGCCCATATCACCCCTGTTTTGAAAGAACTGCACTGGCTGCCTGTATATTGTAAGGTGGACTTTGAAGTTCTGCTCATTTTTAAGGCTCTAAATGACCTGGCATTTGCTTACCTCACAGTCTGTTCTCTTCCAACACGTAATCTTAGGTTTTCAGATGCTGGCCTTCTGTAGATACCTTCTGTAAAATACAGAAAAGGTGGAGATGACTCTTTTGTTATTACACTTCTATTAATGTAGACCTCAATTTCATCTTTTATTTAGACCATCAAGCTCGGTGCACAGTTTCAGTTCGTTTCTGTTTGATCCGTCTGCCTTCTATGACTTTAACAGAATGTTCTTCTATTACTGTTAAACTTACTTGCTCTTATTATTGTTAAACTTTATCACCTGTTTTTAAAGCACCTTGAGCTCCCTCTAGTATGAAAAGTGCTCTTTAGGTGATGATGGTGATGACAATGGTGGTGGTTGTTATTTTATTTATTTATTTATTTTGTCCACAGATTGCTCCAGTGGAGAATGACGATAGCTATGATGAGCTGAAGAGAGATGCTAAGACCTGTTTGTCTCTCATGTCCCAGGGACTCCTCTATCCAGAGCAGATCCCTCTGGTACTCAAGGTTCTGAATGAGGTGGGCGTATACTATGCTGAGGGCTGAGCACTTGATGGGGATAAATGAATATATTCCTAGCTGCTTTAATGTTGAGCTTTGAACATGTTCATATGTTGACCTAGTCCTAATCCAAAGTTTTGTCTGTGTGTAGATTGCAGGGAGCAGTTCTTGGCATGCCCGTTTCTCCGTACTGACCTATCTGCAGATAATGGTCTTTTACAACCTGTTTACCATGTTGAGCAATGAGCAGGCAGTCCAAGATGTCCGAGCGCTGGTTATCAGACTCTTGGAAGATGAGCAGCTAGAGGTACATGCCACCCTGTTGTGTGTATTTTTATACTCCAATAGTGTCCTGGGTGTGATTCCAATACAACTAGAATACAATGTAACTTCATTTTCTTAAAAAAAAATTTAGAATATTGAATTATGTTCCACAGTGTAATATGTGAAAAGCAATAAATCATATGACCCCAGTAATATCATCTGTACTTTGCACTTGCCCTCTAACATTAACATTCTTCCTCTCAGGTTAGGGAAATGGCTGCCACTACTCTCAGTGGTTTCCTACAGTGTAACTTCTTGACCATGGACGTCTCAATGCAGACGCATTTCGAGGCTCTTTGCAAAACCAGGCTGCCTAAAAAGAGGAAGAGAGACTTGGGTTCTGTTGTGGATACCATACCCTCAGTTGGTAAGACAATGTTTTTGACATTTTTGTAATTATTTACTTGTTTGCTTACACTTGTGTTCCTGTGTACATGGGTTAGGTAATGCTGACTGTTTATTTTTAGATCTGGTGCGCCGCCACGCGGGAGTGCTAGGTCTCAGTGCTTGCATTCTCTCCAGCCCTTACGATGTCCCGACCTGGATGCCCCAGCTGCTCATGGACCTCAGCGCCCACCTCAATGACACACAACCCATCGAGGTAGGCTAGCTTTCCATTTCTCCCACCTGTCCTGGTTTATTAATCTGTCAGATCTCATTACAGCAAAAGATTAGGCCAAAAGATCAGGGTACAGACACTAAATGGAAAAGCAAATTGGCTCACTCCAGCCAGTGTTTTAACATTGTTGTTCTTGTGTTCCTTCACCAGCATAACATTTTTAAACAGATAAAAAAATTTTTTTTAAATCATTGCAAAGGCTGTATTGTAGGTGTGATAATTAAACAATTGGTTTGGAAAGTTGTTAGATCTAGCAGTTGTGTTTCTATTGATAAGGACATTTTCACACATGCTATAGAATTTCCAGTCCCAAAATAGAGTGAATATCACATAATTATATACCAGAGGTTAGGATGGCTTAGGTACCCTAACAAGTGCCATAATACATTACACTGGTTAAGCCATTTATGCTGTCATAACAACTAGCAAACAAGAGCTATCAAATGCTTGCTTTAACACTGAGGTTTGCATTAAAATGCGTGTTGTAAGCTCAGTTTACCCTGGATTATCTATTTGTTTAGTGACTGCAGGCAGAAAGTGTAGATGCAAGGATATGCCTACAGTCAGCTCTGAACTTGCTGCACAGCATATGTAACATCATAAATTGATTGAATGCAGGAGACATGCTGTTGACCCAGAAACTGAAGGCAAGACATAAGTAATAAACTAGATTTCTGTAAAAGGGCCCATATACTGCATTCATCTTGTTTTTTTATTTTTATGCCCGAAGACCCACTTATAACGCTGGTTTGGTTTTATGTACCAAAAAAATTGTCATTTAAAAATGAATTATCCTTTTACCTCTTAAACACAGGCTTCTTTTGTTACTGTGCCTTTTTAGACTGATGATCCATAATGTATGTAATTACTCAGATTGACAACTCTGTGTTGCACCTCATTAAAAAAAGCAGTCAGAGCTGAAACATTCCTTATAACTTCAGTATGAATAGGTGAGCTGAACTGCAAAACCCTTTTTGTTGCTTAGTTTCCATTTATTGACTATGTGGACTGAGTATCAAAACAGTAAGTTAAAAAATTGACTATTTACTGCATTAAACTCAGTATGTCTGAGTTTGTTTTCCTTCTTAAACTGGTTTGGAGCTCTGCTGAAGATCTCACTGTCTTTGCCTGTATGTTTCAGATGACGGTGAAGAAGACCCTGTCAAATTTCCGCCGGACTCATCACGACAATTGGCTGGAGCATAAGCAGCAGTTCACAGATGACCAGTTAGTGGTGCTCACTGACCTACTTGTGTCACCCTGCTACTATGCCTAGGCAGATAAAATAGGTATTTTTGGAATATTATTTTTGAATCATTTGGCTCTTCAGTACTTCAGTGGTTGTGGACTAAGATGCACACCAAATAGGGAGAGGACACATAATAAGGTGGAGTAACGGCATGGAGAAGCAGTGACGCAATACCGTGAGTTTGGAGAGGGGGCGGGGGGAGACTCTGTACGTACTGTATGTATGTATTTAACCCACATTTTGCATTTCTACTATACTTAATATTTAAGGTTTACCAGTGCAGGGATGAATGGCCTGCAGTCTGTAATAATATTGTACAGATAGGTTTTTTTCTTTTCTTTTCTTTTCCTCCATGCGTGAACATGTGGATGTGCGATGGACAGAGACTGCCTGTGGGTCTGGTCTCCCACTCAAGCCCCTCTCCCAGGCATTTGCTGAATAGAGGTTGCCAAGTCTGATCTCTTATTGGAACATTCAGACACATTCAGATTTTATGTTGTAAGGCAATCAAGTCTATTGACTTTCCTACTTTGATTTAAGCCCCTTCTTGATCAGTAAAGCCAAATGAGACCAGGCAGAGGTCCAGCAGCAATGTTAACTGAAATTTTCCTGGAGGCGGTCTCTGAGACGGGAGTTACAACCCTACAGCGTCAAACATTGGGCCGAGCTCTTGTACGTCCATGGCGTTGGCGTACTGTTTAGAGTTACTGTGGTTTTAATGACCAGTTGCTCCGGACTGTCTGATGAGAATCAGACTAATGGCTGTTACGTACCACTCAGCTCACATGCCATCATAAGTTTTTGTGTACTCTTTGTGTATTTATATATGTATATGTGTATGTATGTACTGTACATATGCATTTATCTATGCATAAACGTATTACATGTCAGTTCTGCTAGAAAGGAACAGTCCTTGAATGACCAGCCAGGTGTGAGTGAAAATGCCTATGTGTATTGGCGAGTTCATGAACAGGTATGAAGTGCATGTGCATGTTGGCGCGTGAGTGTGCATGTTCGTAGTTTGATGAAGTGATGATTGTGTGTCTGTCTTGTTGTTTGGAGTTACTTATGTGTGGCATGTGACTGAGGAGCTTGAAAGCATCCTCCGTCCAGACACACACACGTTTTGTTTTTGTTTTTTGTTTTGTTTTCTTCTTGTTACCACCCTTTTCTCCAAGCCTAACAGACTTAAAGCAGTAGTGTCCTCTGAAGTGCACACTTACACAACCATAAAGAGCTTCAGGTTACATCTTTCTAACTCCAGTTGGGAGTGAACCCTGGATAGTTCTGTTCTGCACTATGGAGTGTCCATAGCAGAACCACTGTGTAGCTTAGTGCCAAAACTGCAGTGATTTTTTTCTCTATTTTTTTAGATGTACTGTTTGCTTGTTTTACCCAAGAGAAAGCCAATAAATGTATTTTGTTTTTAACAAACAGAAAAAGAATTTATTTGTTCTGGAAAATTCTGGCACAGTTTCTGCATTGTCATGCTCTTATCTCTCATTTTTACTTGTAAGCCTGGACTACCAGGTTCAACAGTTGCTTCATCTGCAGAAAAAGAACAAGGTAGGTGTTCAATCCTGGGTGAACTATACACTACTGGTCAAAAGTTTCAAATTGGTGCTTTTAACAATTTATCTGAAATCAAACCTATCTGGTTTCAGATAAATATCTAAATTAATTTTAAAATGCTAGGTCTATGCAGTTTCATGGCTTTCATATAATTAGTACTAATTAGTATTCATATTGGTAAACACTTTAAAAATACACTGGGAATGCAGCTATAATAAATTTAAACTAAGACTCATTTGAAAAGTGGCAATCTAATCTTGAGGTAGATAATGTGACATCTTGTAAAAAGAGAGTATATAATTGAGACTCATCTCAAAGTCCTTAAAATACTGAATATATCCAACTAAAAGGTTGGTATTTATATTTAAATCTGCATTGTACCAGTTACTGTATATAAAATAACACATTAATATAATAGTTTTGAAAGGTAATGCAGATTACTTTCTAGTGAACCTGACCATTACCTACCAAAGAATGCTCATAATTCAGGACTAGGCGGAGTACCACAAGAATACTCTGTAAACTACTACTAATTACTAGTAATTATATGAATACAATGGTGGGTGCAATAATCAGACATTTACCATTTTCTAGATACATTTAATATACTTTAGTTATTCATGTAAAAGTATTTTAAGAATTTGTGACAGCAAGCTGAGGACCTGAACATAAGGACACATGTAGTTCAGCACATTCGCAGCTTTTACAAGTCAAATCAATTTCTACAGAACCATTTCCCCCCCAGTAGGCCCAAAACCACCACGTCTCTCTGATTCAGCTTTTCAAATGACAGGACGGTCTTTATCAGCAATAACATCTTCATAAGAGTAAAATTAGGTAATCATAGCTATGTGCATTAACTGACATTTCAAGTGTTTATTTCCCTTCTTGAATAAAGCAATTTCAATAAATATACTTGCTGTATAACTAGAATACATGTACACACGCTCTTCCTCAGTGTGCAGTATTAAAACATGTATACACAGAACAGCACCCTGTTCAAGACTAAGGTAAAGTTGTTGGACATTGCTCTATAGGTGTATTTTTGAGTGAGACCTGCAGTAAGTAAGTACAACGTTGTGCAAAAGTTTGAGTGTAACAACTTCATCTACCAACTCCCTCTGTAAAACACTAGCCGTGTGCTTTAAGAACATGTGTGGATCAAGTGAGCACCCAGTTGCTCGTACTGTTGAGCAGGTAATCAGGTTGAAAGAGGGTCACTCTGCAGCCTGCACTAAGAGATCCTTGACCATCCTCTCCAATGAGAACAGGTGATCGTCTGAGTCTTCAGGTACCAGCTGTCTAAGAGCCTCAGCCAGCTCAAACAGATACTCCGTGTTCCTCCCACTGGGACCAACTGACTTCATGATCTGCTGGGCGATCATTTCCAGAGGTGCTGGCCCGAGGTAGTCTGGGTTGTCACATGATCCAATGTAGAGCAATGTGTCGTGCATTGGCTCGTGTTCCGCATCTTTAGGATGAAACGTTACCATCCTCACCGCATATCCACCTTTCTCCCTGTAGTCAAGGTACTCCTTCACCTCCTTCTCCCGCCCTGAGGGCAACTTGTACGCAACACCCCAAACACATCCCTGTAAGTTCAAAGACAAGATTTTAACCAATGAACTGTGTTTTTAATATGTGATCACAGCTACACACTTCATTTTTCAATACTAATTCCTCCCCAGCTGGCAGAATTACCTCAGGATCTTCTATTAGTGTCACCACACGTCCAGGCTGCAAATTAAAAATATATAAGAGAGTGGAAGATGAGATTTTGACCGTAAACAACCACTAGTCTGGGATTACAACTTCCAAAGCTACCCCAGTCATGCCCATATCGCACAGGCCGTATCTTCAACAACTAGATACCTACTAAATCAGTTCCTAGTCACCGGGAGGTAGCACAGTGACCATGAGGTTGCACTATTTAACTCTTATGTCCAACAACTGCATTGAAAATTGAAGAGTGTAACTAATCACAAGCCTAACAAGCACAGTTCATCGGTAAAATCTTACACCGATACATACCGATGCCATATCAGAGCAAGTTCTAGACGCAGGTGTTGGACATAAAAGGGTTAACTAGGGTAAACTCATGATGACTGTACTATTCTTCCCGGTGACTAGGAACTGAATTAATATTAGATGAAAACAACTAGGTTATTTATGTTGTTAAGTGTCATGTACCTTGCCGGGAACCCCTCGGTGATCTGTACTTCCCTGCCAGAACCTGCGGCTGAAGCCCTTGATGAAGCCCACACGCTTCACCTCGTACGGAAAGTCCACTTTCCATATCAGAGAGCCGTAACCGAAAACCCACATCTCAGACAAAGCCGCCACTTCACTGCAGCAGACTACAAGGTGAGGAAACTCATAAGAGCACTAAAGCATGCTGCTGGAGCAGGACGGGTAGCAATATCTGGGCAGGAGTAACTGTCACTAAGACGTTGATCTAAGCTGGAGGTAGAGCTCAGCCATCGGCAACCCAAACGCCACCAGAGCCGGTTTATGAGGAGCCTGGCCACTTCCTATTCTCCAATTATATAGCAAAGATAAGGACTGCTAACCAGCAGAGGGCGCCCGCGAGTGAGTCCTCAATGAATGGGAGTAAATGCAGCTCAACAGCTAAAAACGAAAAGTTAAAATAGTTTATAATCACTTACCACAATGTTTTTTAATTTCAGAAAGTAGAAAGATGTATTTCACTAAGGAAGCAAAGAAAACTTACCTGTATATTTCCCCTTTTCTGCAGCAGGAGGCGGGCATTACTGCTAGAGCGCGATGATTGATTGGCGAGCGGAGCAGCTCATTGGCTGTTCCGCTCACTGACGTCATGAACATACATGAGGTGCCGTTTTAAACTCCTATCACTCGAGTTTAAAAGCTCTTAAAAATATAACAGCGGTGTTAAAATGTTTTATGCTGTTGTGTTCAGGAAATGATTGCATTATTTTATATAAAACATATTTAAGCATTTACAAACTATGACTTTGCTCAAATGCTCCATATCGACCCATTCATTTTGGACTCACTCGGGAGCGCCCTCTAGTGTTTGGGACACCCAGAAGACAGTGCAGAGTGTTGATTCTCCTCTCCGCGAGTTTCTCCGACACGACACAAACACAGCGCACAAACACGGGACGGAAATGACGCGCGGAAAAAAATGACCGGTACTTCTTTAACACAGGACGCACAAATTATGTACACACGGCAGGAGTCGCAGATCATTTTCATGATATACGATGTTTGGAGCGGACTTCACCGATACAAGAAGAACCAATTACTTTCACTCGCCAAATTTTGTAATCGTGTGTTTTCTCTATGGTGTTTTGTGGATATTACTGTTTATGTACACACAATGGTCGAGTTTATCATTAGAGCAGTCCATTTATTTTATCTTTGCTATCGTGTTTCTTAGCAGTCGTGGTACAGTGAACCTTACGAAAGAATGATTTTTATTTACCTCTGTAAGGAATTATATGAATCCTGATATGGTTTATCTTCTTATTTTACTCACTGAAGTGGCATCAAGGCATAAATATACTTACTGAAAGGGAACCCGAGGGCTGAGAAAGTTTGATACTACATTTATGTGTGAAGTAATGGGAATTTTTGTCATTTGTAACAGCTCGTTATCTGTTCTTAGATTTTGTATGGGAGCCATCCTGTTAGATCAGGATGGAGAGTTTTATACATATATATAGGAATGATTGCCAAAACTTATTGTACTCTTCTACCACTCGCTCCCCCCTTTTTCACCATTACAATACATTTCATGATTTTCTACAATAACGTCGTTTTTCAGATGGCAATGCTATGCGAATCGCACAATACTTCCCTCTTTGTGAAACCTGAAACAAAGCACAGACAAATACGTGAAGGAAAGCGTATACCTCCCACACTAGGTGGTAATTTTACTCTTACATGTATATGCAGGACACTTCTCTCTCTCTCACTCTCTCTCACACATACATACACACACACACACAGATTATATATAAATATATATATATATATATATAACTATAAAACTATAACTATACTAACTATAAAAACCCTCCACAGCCCTGTAGGTGCACTTTCATACTACCTCTAACAGAACCGACTAGGTGACACCACACAAACTCCACTCCAGGACCCTGATTTTCAGTCCTCTGTACTCTCCTCTCCTCTATATCCCTAAATAAACGCATCATATCTGACAGGAAAACTGCGCTGCTGTTGCTGCTCGCTCTCGCTGACAGACGCCGCTTCGTGTTTTCCTGGCATCACACTATGAATCTCCATGGTAACAGCGACTGATTGGTGAAGCCCCTTCCAGGACGTATGGGTAATGTATTTCTTTACGGGGAAAGAGGCAATAAAAGCGATTTTTCGGAAAACAGACTCGTTCATAGCGCTAATGATAAAATCTTCAAAACCTTCAAAACCTACAAACAACTTTTTTTGCATTAATGTATTTGTATTTTCGAATGGACCTGATCCTATTAGTCTTTCTGAAGAACCTCTTCTGCACATTTTTAAAAATTATTTTTGCAGGCCTATATAGATGCCTGTATGTAAATGTAAATATACATTATTACCTCACATATACATTTTGATACTAAATATATTTATTTTTGCTTCCAAAAAGTTTTTTAATTTATTGGTTGTTATTGCTTAGTTGACTTTGAATATTACACATGTCAGAGATTAATATGGTATCACTGCAATCTTTCTATCATGCATGAATCTTATCCATGCCACCATTCCGGTGTTTACATTTCAATACCTGAACTGGTTATAAACGCCAGTTTGAATTAAATCCTCAATCCAGACATCTGAAAAACAGTAGCAGCAGATGTTGCCCTACTCAAAAGTACACAGACATTTTATATATACAGTATATCAACATAAGTAAATGACAGACATGTTGTGGTGAAAAGTTTAAAAATTTACTCAGCAGACTTAATGGTAGTGTCAAATTACAAATGATAGTGTTCTTGTACATGATCAGTTAACTACAAAAATATATTCTAGACCCCAAAAATGCTGAAAGCATTTCAAGAGACAGTACCAAAATATTTCCTTAGATCAGAAAATACAGTCCACCGTTAACAGGTACAGATTTTCATATACACATATATTAAACATTTGACTACATCATTTTAAAATTACATTCCTAAATTACATTATGCATAAATGGCATTAAAAAAGCTGACATTAAAAAATATTAAAAACCAAGCCCCTTAGAAAGTTGTACCCCCTAAAAATTACAGCATATATGTTACACAGTAGTGAAAAAGTACCTAAAAAATAACTACACACTGTTCTCTTTTTTGCCTGGACGGAGGGAAAAAGGCATTACTACTTCTTTTAGAGTATTTAGTAAAATGTTTGATATACATGTGGTTCATTAGGTTCACTATGTAGTTTCAGCACTTCAGTACAAGTCCTAAGACTACCTAGCCATTTTACCTTAAATCCTTTCAATGAGTGAGGGTATCTTTTCCCTTGTGAGACACATCATTCATGCAGATTTTGAGTTTTTCAAATCACATATACAAAAATCATGCATGTAAAAATTAAATTAACAAACATAAGAAATAAAACAATAAAAAAAATTGCCCCTGCCACCTTGCTCTTGCTCTTCAGTGTTGAGCTGTTTGAGTGGTGTAGCTGCAGCCCCACAGGAGGGCAGGGGACATGCTCAAAGGTGGAGGCTGGTGCTGGGGTTGGTGGTTATGGTCGGTGGAGATACAGTGGTTGGTCTTGGCAGGCACAGGTGGCGGTAACTCTGACCCTCACCCTCTGGTGTAGCAGGCATTCCTCTCTCCAGGGCTTCACATGGTTCAGTAGTGATACTTGCAGTAGTGTTCAGGTCTTCAGCAAGGCTGGAGTGGATGTTTCAGGCACGGATTGCAAGGCTCAATCTATAATCATAAAAAAAAACGACCTCAGACAAATGAAACTTAGAGGTGATCTTAATTTTCACCTTATTCTTGAGAGTGGCGAACCAGAATAAATCAAATTCGCACAATTTTCCACTTACTCCAGAAGTAGTTACTCAGCCAAAACAAGTTTGGGGTCCAAATTTTACTTCATTAGTTTAGAATGGGAGCTATGTTGCTAGCTAACAAACAACAGAACAAATAGCCCATACTGTTTCTACAAAAATAGATCACAAACTTTTCTCAACCCCCTCAAATTGCATACAGGTCTTCATTAAAGTCGCACAGACCTGTTATTGTAGATTAGAGTACAGTATGACTAACTGTGAGCTATGAAAATGAACAAAACTCCACTGCCCTGGGCAGCCATTTCAGACACCACCACCGCTGGTATTCATAAAGCAAAACTGATCTGTGATCAGATTCCTTCGTATTTATGATGGTCAGTGTCACAACTACTGACCCTGTTGTGTAAAACTGCTGGCAGCCACTTTCTTGTTCACACCATGTCATACTGTGGCCAAACCACATCAAAAATACTGCACAACCCTAACGAAGATCTGGGTGTGGTTTAAGTGGGTTGAAAGAAGTTTTGGTGACGTCTTTTTGCAAAAACAATTTGGGCCATATGAGTGACTACTGTGTTCTATTGTTTGTTAGCAATGTTAGCGTCTTAGCTTCAGTTCTGAACTAAAGAACCAAAATCCACATACGTCCTGGCTGAGGCAAGGGGGGAAAACTGAGAAAACGTGATATTTAAAAAAAAAATGAATCCTTTAAATACTAGCAGGGGCTTACCTCCATTACTCAGCACCTTGCCTGGTATTGGCTTAGTCTTCAGGCTGTTTTCCAAAAACATCCTTAATTCACACAAACAAATGGGGCCAATGTTACATAAGATGTTAGCGCAATGCTAATTATGGATGCAAAGACGATGAAGATGAAGTACTCACTGATCTCCTTCTAGTGACTTTTGGATCTCCTGGAGCACATCTGTAACCATGGGAGAAATAAAAAAATTACACAATTTAACACTTGAAATGTTTTAATACCCATCAATCCTTACTGGAAGATTAAATGACATGATAACTTTAAAAGAACTGCAGTTTTGCATATTTAAATTGATCTAATCCCAAACTACATTTTACAGAAACAATAAAAATATGTGTGTGATAGTATTGTTATTGTGCAGACATATGGGTTTGTTATGGATCATGCACAAACAAAATGGTTGCACTGGACAAGTCATGATTTTGCAGACATACGGTTGAGCACAGCGCTCATGCCAATTCTTGCACATCACACATTAAACACACAGCAAGCAACACAGAAACGAACTCAAATTCCCTGAAGCTCTTCTACCCTTCATATTCAATTTTTGCCATCCAATCTCTCAATGGCCATCCTGTTGTGTTCTAACTGCTAAAAGGGCCACTGGTCACTGATGTACTCACTCTCATCGTTCAGCAAAGCATGCTCCATTACTTGTCTAGCAGAGTTTTCTGGAACATACAAGCATTTGGGTCAGTTTAGCAACAGCTTGTCAGTGTTTGAGAGAACACTTAAGCAACAAACAAGCTTTTTTAGTGATCGTCATCTCTTAACTTAAGTAGACAATCTTTCACTAGTTTGACTAAATTTCACTAGTTTGGCGTTAATTAAAGGCAAATTCCACCAATCTTTTACAAATTCTCTACATAATTCAGCTGCTGAGATGTAAAGGTGATTATCATTTTGTATACAGTGGTAATGATAGGGAACCTATGTGTCTGAGTTTTACAGATAAAAGTGAAATAGAGGTCAATCTGAAGAAATAATTTTCGTTTGGGGTAATATTTTTCTTTACAATACTCTGCATATATCATTTCTGCCATGAAATTATTTTTTTTTATCTGTTTTGGGCCAAAACTTTGTTTAAAAATGTTTTTAAAGTCTCCAGCAGCAGGCAGCATATTCATAAACATTTCATGTAATAAATTCCTGTGAAGAAGCTTTTAGAGACATTAAACTCTTCATTTGGCTGGTTCCTATCATCAACACTGAACAGTTCTGACTCACTTTTATATCAAACCACTCTGAATGTTAAAAACTCAGCAATTGAACCATGCAAAAAAATTTGAAAAAATAAAAATAAAACCAATTCACTCCAGCAGTGTCTGAACATGGGCCAAACAAGCAAAACTGCACTCTTTGCCAACAATACATTTTTGCTTATATAATGCGTTAAGGAGAATGACGCATGAACAATTTTAAAAAGTGAATTAAATGGTCAATGAAGCTGACAACATGCAAGTTTTAGTATTTGATGCAATGCTTTCTGGTCCCAATGCTCCCATCACAAATCTCACCATAGTTGTCGCTGTTCCTTCTGAAGTTCCTGTAAAGACAAAGACAGTGAAAGAAAACAAAACGCATGTACTTTCTTTGTAGATTACTGACAACAGGACCCCAAAATTAGTAAGAGCCCTGAGTGGAGCTTACTCTTAGTTACTGACAGCGTGATCCAATATCAGCCATTGTTTAATATGTCTGATGTGAGAGAACTGACAGGTAAACTACCTGTTCTCCATGGACGCTCCATCAGGCTGGTCTCTGTGAACTTGGCTTGAATGGGATGTGGGTCTTGTTTCGGAAGGAGCCTCTACTAGACATCGCGGCTCCACCACCCAGCGTGCAGAAAGAGAGAAACGCTCAAACTCGGAGGGAGAGATCAAATAGAGTCCTGGAATACAAAACATTGAGGTTTGTTTTGCTCTCTGTGAAGTGAATAACTCAAATATGAGGGGGAGTGTACGTCAGTGGACATGCTAAAGACCTACCTTGTCCATGCTTGGTGAAGACGCAGGATGCGATTCCACTGACATCCTCTCTTCGAATGCAGGGGTAGTGCACTTGCAGTTTGATTGATGGCAGGGACACAACATGTAGCTCACCTTGATTAGTCAAAACTACCAAGCTGCTCTCTCCATAGTCTTCCACCCGACTACTCCCAAACCAGGCCACACCTACCCGACGCACCCGGGAACCATCAAGGGCTGTCAGTTTAAGCTTTGCCTTGCTGCTCACTTTAGGCAAATTGAACAACTGTAAACACATACACAAGAGAAATAATAAATAGATTGTACAATAGTTACATTACTGCTGTTTTATTCTTGGAACAGCAAATCTCGATTAAGTGGAAAAAAAAATACTTTATATGCTTTGTGATGCGAGGCAGTTTATTTCACAGAGCAATGAGTCAGAAACTGAAAACACTAAACCACGGTGCAAAACCACTGGCAGGAAAGTGCATTCTATTTCTATGCATTATAAGTGTCACACACAGACATTGTTACAGGGAGGTCTTAAAATTACAGCAGCAGCAATAAGTTGGATCTGTTTATCTACAAGTTTCTTACATACAAATATGTTTGTACACTTTACATGTGCTAAAGAGCTTGGATGACCTTCACTGCAACCATACAGCAAAACATTTTTGAAAATGACAAATCAGTTCAACAGCTAATGCTTTAAAAGGAATGTGTGACAACAGCGACTTTATAGTTATGGGAATCATGTCCTTCTGACCTTTAACTGCTCCTCTGAAATGACGAGCAGCTGGTGAGAACCCTGCATGTCAGGGCTGCGGGCGAGATCATGTGCCACTTCCAGGGGCTCAGGCAATGGTGCTCCCCTCCCATCCAGAACCACCAAGCCCACAACTGGAGCACGATGCATCAGCTGGATCTCTTTCGCTACGAGAGGAAGGAGACAAACGCAGAGAAAGAAAGACGAAACAAGGATTTTGAAACAGGAAGGGTCGAAAGAATTTTCTTGAGTATGTATTAGCATGCAGTTTTTACCTGCATGCGCTGTCACTTTGTTGTCCATTCTCCGTTCAACAGGAGGGAGACGCAGCATGTAGGCAAAGACGGCGCCACCATTGGTCCCTGCCCATAGTGAGGGTGTGCTTTGAGAGCCTGTGGTAGACATCATTGTCATAACATATGGAAAAGACTAATGTATAGCGGAATAATTCAATCCAAGAGGCTTTGTCAGGGACAGAATTTATTCCAGTGCTTCTTCAGAAAAGGAAAAAAGTTATGAATAAACACAAAAAAAGATAAAAATAGAAGCAAAGGGATTTCAATGTCACATAATTGTTTATGATCATTTTACTTACTGTCACTAAGGAATGTGTCAGCAAAATAAAGTGTCCTGACAAGTCCAGTGAAGGAGTCATCAGCAGAGCGAGCTTCAATTTTCCTCTGAACTGGAGCCAGCTCCATGTCATGCAGAGTCTCTGCTTCTAAACGTGCATTTATCTCCTGCAGCTGCAGCCAGAGCAAACAACTCCCCTCACAAACTCATCAACTATGACTGAATGCAGACAATGTACGTATAACAAATAGTAATTATGTTGATGTCAACAGATTGCACTTTGCTAACAAAATTTACACTTTGCTATAAATGTAACTAAAATACTGCTATCCCCACCAATACCTATAATCTTAACTATGGCCAAAGAAATAGAAAACTACCTTTGCTGCATTGTTAGGATTGTGTTTGCGCATGGAGACACGGCTGCGGCGAATTCGGCGGAATGACTGGCGCAGAGACTTCTTAATGGACTTCACTCTTGACAGAGGCCCCTCTAGGGCCACCTGGTCATTTGGGTTGAGAGTGCACCTATAATAGGACACAGCCATTAAGTCACTTCTGAAAACAATACAAAGTAAGGTTTACTGTAAGGACTGTAGAGGCATTACTACATAAAATATTTTTCACTGAGCTGGGCAAGTATTGAATTAATATGCTACCACTTTGAATGTGAAACATCATATGATCAAGCAGAATATTAGCTCTAATTATCTCCAACAGCTAGCTAAATATTAAGACAATAACCAGGGACATAACCTCAGGACAAAACAATTACAAAGAAATATACATTTACACTCACAAATGCCATCATGTTCATTCCACTGATTTGAGGAGGAACTCACCTGACCAGAATATTGTTTTTCTGTTGGTAGTCATAGACACCAAAACCATGGCTTGTCCCGAACGCAACCAACTTCCACTCCGAATGCAGGGCAATTGCTGTGACCACTGCAGGGGGCTGGCACTGCACCAAGGCAAAGGGCTGGAAGCCTGATGGAAATGTGACTGGATCCTCCCGTAGGTCTAGCCGTGCCTGGCCCTTCCAGCGGAAACCTTCTTGCCCCTGCAGCAGGTCCACTACTGTGGCTTCAACAGTCTGCTCAGCTGCCTCGTCATTTATCTCCAGTATTAGGATCTGAAGGACACAGTTTTCACTCACAACAAAAGCTGATGGAAGTACAAGGACATCCATAAATTTGCAATGATTCCAGAGCTGGTCAGTGATTTAAACCAGACTACTGATCCTGGTGGGTCTAAAGAGTTCAGCTTCTACTATCAAAGTAGAATACTGCTAGTTGGCTGTTTTGTGTGTCAATGAAATCAAGTGAAATTTGTCCATCAGATTTACGAAGTGTCTTAAATTTAACTGCAACTAAAGGGAACTGTCAAGTGTTCCATGTTGACTACAAAACAATATCAGAGGAAGTAAATGATGAGTGTGGGTTAACTGTTAGTTTTCAACAAATTAAGTGTCCCTAATCTATACTTTTCCAATGAACTGAACAAGATGTTGCTGCAGCAAGTGTATAATGTATTTCTGCAAATCAATAGTCACAAATCTGTGAGACTGCATGAAAACATACTTGTCCTGCAGTTCCTGCCACAGTTAGGTAACCGCTATATTTACAGAGATGAATCTTCTGGATGCCGAGCCGGGGGTCATCACTGTATGGGTCAAAGCAGCCCACCTAAAAGAAGCACAATCAGACCTTGACGCTGAATCCAGAGATGAATACCCTTTTTATGGTCACAAAGAAGTGCTAGCCTATAAAAGAAGCTCAATATATCGAAAGACCTATTTTACTGATATGTAATTAACAAAGCTGAAAAGACAGCAGACTGATTGTGACCTTGCGGAAAGGTGGCCACTCGCCCTCAGTGCTCTGATTCATGTTGTCATTGGGATCAGCATCTGTGTGGAAAACCATAGCCGTGCTCAGCTTGTACATGGGGTAAAGGCAGACCCCTGAGGCATCCCAGAAACGCACCGTTCCATCTTCATGGCTACAGAAAGGAAGAGAGTATTCCAATATGCTTAGCACATAACAGGTTTGACAGGTGCACCTGTTCTTCATACCAAAGATATTGCAAAATGTCAGGTAAATTCAAAGTAAGCTTCCAGGGCATAGCAATAATTCTCTGAATTCTCTTCCTTGTTCCTCACACTTTCCATGAAAGTGTTTAGTAAATACACTGGTATCAACTGTTGCAACACAATAAAATGGAACCCTAATTGCGCTTATCTGTTAATGAAACCAGTTCTAGGCATGTTTTAATTCACTATAACAACACCCATCAGATTCTAAATGCAGAGAAAATACATTTCAGCTTTTTTTTTTTTTTTAAACTTTAGGCCACTTTTCCAGAGAGTTTGGTACTTTTTCCTGATCGTGTTTTTCAGCCCAGGGACGGTCCAGAGAACTGATCTCTAGTTCTCCTGAAATCAGCGGTCTGTGGTTTGCTTTAGGCAAACTCTGGTCTATCTGATCCCATTGCTGCACAGAGAGTAGCTGGACTGCCTTCTTTTGTCACATTATTCCCCTGTTTACTTTTCAGATAATGATGGGGAAAAAACAAAGTACCACAAGTGCTTACACAGAGCACAGCAAGTACTACATGGTTAAAAAGTCTTCCCAAGAGAGATCAACTCTTTAGTAGATTCCTGCACAAGAATTTGCCACATAATCAATAACCAGCAGCATTCCAAAGACATAACTATAATAAAAGGTATGAACCTGTTGTCAGCTGCCATGCATTTACTGTCAAAAGCAGCAAAGCAATGAATTCATCATCTACAGTTTTGCAAAAACTGTGTGCACAAAGGTGACATATGGAATTGTGCCATCAATCCATGAAATTCTCAAATCTGCGATAATGAGCTTCCCACAAATGAGCCCAGAACTGCTCCTGGGTGCAGACTCAAGTGTTTGGGACAAGTACAGAAATGCCCAGAGTTTAGAGCTCAACCTGGTCCCCAGGTTTGAGTAACACTACAGAAAAATAAAAATCTATGTCTGCACTCAAACATGGAGTAGAAAGGTCATGAATAGGAATTATAGGCCACTTACCCAGTCAACAACAGGTCTCTCTGGGGAGGATCTGGGGCAAGGTTCTGTCCTCCATTTATCGGCCAAGGCTACAAAGACAGCAAATAAAAGATGAGACAGAAATCAGGAGAAGGAAGAGACAATCAAAGAGAAATAATAAAACTGTTTTCATTATAGCAACAAACTTATGGCAATGTATTCCAGTCAACAATAGTTAACATAAGGGAACTAAACCTGCTCTTATGCTTCTCAACATCAATGACCATTACTGTATTATACACTATAGGTAGAAATGTGTTCTAGTAGCTTATACATGCAAGATTCAGTGTCTCAAGTACTAATGGCAAACCTTTCTTGAGTAGTGCAAGTTCTGCAGTTTGCCAGCAGCCTGGATTCTCTCCCACAGTTTTAAAGGGATGGAGGAGACATGGTGAGAGCAGGTGATTGCTGAGCAGTGTAACGGCACCAGGTATGGAGTCTGGATCACTGGCCATCCTTCAGTCTGCAGATCTACTACCACCAGTTCCTCTTCCACCAACACCACCAGAGCATTGGGGTCCCCTGCAGAGCACAGTCACATGCTCAGTCATAACTGACACAGCTAGGAGTCCTAATATGAAGTTTTGAAGGACAACAGCAGGTGGAAGCCATGAGTTCAAGGGCACATCTCATGAAGTATGTTTGATTTCTGTCCAAGTTTCAGCTTCACAAACGCAGCCACTGTTAACTCATTTTGCATCGGTTGTTAACATCTTTCTCTGTTAACCCAGGTTTAGACACTCAAGCTATGACTAATTCCAGTGTTCACGCACATGACATTTACAATGAGCAGCCAATCACATGAAACATGAGGAGGTGTTTAGATGATTTGGCAAACATTTCATATCCCTATAATAGACATTTTCACAATCCACATGACAATATTTGCACGCCCAGACACTATGCACTAGCAGCATCATATTTTTAGGCACAGTAATTTTTATTCATCAACATTTTACATACTTTTCTGCAGTAAATCCAATTAAACCAGAGTAATTATGTGCCTTTTTCATGAAACGTGCAGTTGGTCACTGTCCTATAAGCTACAACGATAACAATATATAACAATAACAAAATTTATCATGATAACAACTAATTATTATTTTGCCCAACAGCTAAGCTGCTTATTTTTCAAAGAAGGAAAAACAACAAATACTATGTAAATATGTATCATAATTACAACAGCAGTCTCTGGTGCTCATGGACTTCTCACTTTCACTGTGATTTGCCTCTAATAGTAGTCACTGATTTTCATAGATGCACTTATCTAAAACTCTGATAAGCATGTGATAGTAATCAGCGACAGCAACAATAACACCAACACTGTTACTAGTCAGTAATTGTGACTGGTTTTTCATAGGTTTCGCTCTCATTTTTTACTCTTATGGGCTTATATAGAGGAGGGTGGGCTCCACATTTGTGTCTTAGTTCCGCTCTAGTTTTCTTCCTCTTGCTATTAGTTTATTTTTTCTTGCCTGTCATCCGTGGTTTGCTATAGCTGCTTTGTGGCAATATTTGTTGTAAAAACAATGTAAATTACCTTCATTTGAAGTAAAGCATTTATAAAAGGTAAAAGACAACACTAAACACTGTCAACAGTGCACCATGCTAGTGCTCAACAGATGTAACATGTTTTCTCTCTGCTGTAAAGGTTTATTTGTCAGAGGATTGACACCACAAACATCACAAAGAAAAAAAAAGTGAATCCAAAGGGGTCCACCTCTGTCAGAAGGCTGTCTATAATTGGTGCAAGCACAGTTTATGATCCTAAATCAAGACAGTGTGTAACATCAGCTGCTATGGTGATGGTATATCCCAAAAAAGTTATTCATCATCGCGAGATAGAAAATCCAGGATTCAATCAAACTAAGTTAAGCTGAATAAGCAAGAAATCCTGCTTTGTGAAACAGGCCTCAGATAAGTATGCATAGATATGTCCCTACCTCTATGGCGTTCTCCATCTCTGATGACAAAGAAGTCTATAATGCGGGAGGTGAAGTCCAGCGCTACATGGGTCTTGCTGTGTATGACCGAGATGCAGTGTCTGTCTCCATAGCTGGCCCTTGGCATACCACCACTGAAGATGAGGAATGGGGGACTGGGGACAATAGGACAAGAAAAACTAACCACATCAAGAATAACAAGATATCAACCTCAATAATCAAGCTACAAAGGAAATAAGCAAATAATAAGCACATACACCATTGACAATGACATACTGTTTGTGGAAAATTATAAAAAATAACATTAAATAATTAAAGAAAAATGATAATGGTGAATGAGGAGATAACTTCAAGGATTTCAAGAGTGAGTGGAAAATATGAGCCTCCCAGTAGTAGTTAAAAATTAACCAGCAATGGTGAGTCACACTGGAACGCTCTGGTTAACGACATCACAAGCAAACACACCTGTGCCAGGTCCACAAGGATCAGAACACACAGACAAACTCAGGCAAACAGACTCACCCTTGTCTTGTTGATATTTGTAGAATTTTGGAAATGGCCTTGCATGGGAAGGAACCTGAAGACAGTAAGCGGCAATTTTGGAAGACTAATACAACAATACATGTTAAAAAGAACACAGCAAAGTAATACAGATAAAATTCCTCAAATACCCAGTGACATGCACATAACAAATACTACCCTTTAGAGCACAGGAAACATATCTGAGGAAACAGTTTGGATACAGTACTTATTCCACTGTCTACTAATATTGAGGGTATTTTACCATATGGTGTCTCCTGTTTCTCTGGTTCAGTCTGCGGATCCTTTCCAGTCACCGTCCAATGGCAATAGCTGCCATCGCTATGGGAACTAAGAATGTTTCCCCCATCCTCCATCCAGCACACACTCTCCAGCTGCTGCAAAGGGAAAAATATAAGCAGTTCTTTTTGAGGACGTTCAAGGATAACCCCCTTCACATATGGGCAGATCTGAGGAGATCAATCAAATATTTTTTTTCTGAAAAAAGCAAAACTGCTTGGCAAACTTCTCAAAAAAGGCAAAGTCTCATTTGGCATTTATTTTACTATAGAGATAGTAATGTGTCATCAGAGCTTTGAAATATTTAGGAAAAAAGCAAGCACTCTTTCTATGTCCTAATGTTAGTATATTTGTTAGCATATTTGCTAACGATAGGGCCAAAGCTTAGACAGCTGCACCGTTCGATATGGCATTTTTACAAAGTTGGAGAAAAGACATTTGTTAACTTTGCAGAAAATGCTCTTGACCCAACTCAAACAACATTTAAAGCAAAGATTTTCAATATAGAGCGTGTCTACATGCCTTTTTTCTATAAACACGCTCTGAACTGTTTTGGATAAAGTGGGAATGTGGTCTTCTCTACACATTGCAGATATAGCCATTACACAGAAACAGCACAAAGGTAGCTTAAAAAAGGAAAACTGCAGCACCTGGAAGTATCTCTAAAACTATTCCACCATATGTCACATTTTTTCCTGAACATTAGTGGACTGGACACCTGTTCAAGACTACTCAATTATGTGACTAGTCCCCTTTAAATGCAAAGAACTGTAGTTTTAAATGGCATAAAGTAGTACCTGTGTGCCTAGGAAGTGCTGAATGGCACACCGACGATCCAGGTCCCAAAGAACCATCAGGCCTCGGCTATAGCCTATCAGCACTTGTCGGGGGTTGAGAGGATTTTCCTGCAGTGCCTCCACACACTCCAGGTTCCTGCGGCCCACATATTCCTCTGGAATTCTGAGAGAAGGACATTGACAGATTTAGTGAACACAGGAGAAAACATATAGAACAAAAGCATATTGTCTATCCTACTCCAGGAATTTAATGGCAAATAAACAGGAATGTAAGCCACAGTTAAAATTTACCTGCGAAAGACCTAGTACCATACCATATGTGTGTGTGTGTGTGCGTGCGCATTTATACATGTATACATACATACATACATACATACATACATACACACACACACAGTTGTATTTGGACAGTGACACAAGTTTTGGTATTTTAGCTGTTTACCAAAACGTATTCAAGATACAGTTGTATAATGAACATGAGCTTAAAGTGCAGACTCTCGGGTTTAATTCGAGGGTATTCACATCCTAATTGGAGGAAGGGTTTAGGAATTATGGCTCTTTAATATGTAGCTGCCTCTTTTTCAAGGGTCCAAAGGCAATTGGACAATTATCTCAAAGGCTATTTCATGGGCTGCATGGGCTACTCCCTCAATCATCGTCATTTAGGCAAGTAAAAGGTCTAAAGTTGATTCCAGGTGTGGCATTTGCATTTGGAAGCCGTTGCTGTGAACCCACAACATGCGGTCAAAGGAGCTCTTAATGGAAGTGAAGCAGACCATCATTAGGCTGAAAAAAAGAAGAAATCCATCAGAGAGATAGCAGAAATGTTAGGAGTGGCCAATCAACAGTTTGGTACATTCTGGGGAAAAAGGAGCGCACTGGTGAGCTCGGGAAGTCAAAAAGGCATGGACGGCCACAGAAGACAACAGTGGTGGATGATCGCAGAATCCTTTCCATGGTGAAGAAAAACCCCTTCACAACACCCACCCAAGCTAAGAAAACTCTCCGGGAAGTAGGTCTATTAGTATCTAAGTCTACCATAAAGAGAAGACTTCATGAGAGCAAATACAGAGGGTTCACCACAAGGTGCAAACCATTAATCAGCCTCAAAAATAGAAAGGCCACATTAGACTTTACCAAAAAACGTCTAAAGAATTCTGGAACTTCTGGAACAGCATTCTTTGGAGAGATGAAACTAAGATCAACCTGTACCAGAATGATGGAAGGAAGATAGTATGGAGAAGGCTTGGAATGACTCACGATCCAAAGCACACCACATCGTCTGTAAAACATGGTGGAGCCAGTGTAACAGCATGGGCATGCATGGCTTCCAATGGCACTGGTTCACTAGTGTTTCCTGATGATGTGACAGAAGACAGAAGCATCCGGATGAATTCTGACATGTACAGGGATACTTTCTGCTCAGATTCAACCAAATGCAGCAAGGTTGATTGGACGTCGCTTCACAGTGCAGATGGACAATGACCCAAAACTTACTGCGAAAGCAACCCAGGAGTATTTTAAGGCAAAGAAGTCGAATATTCTGCAATGGCTGAGTCAATCACCAGATCTCAACCCGTTCAACCATGTATTTCACTTGCTTAAGACAAAACTTAAGGCAGAAAGACCCACAAACAAGCAACAATTGAAGACAGCTCCAGTAAAGGCCTGGCAAAGCATCACAAAGGAGGAAACCCTGCGTTTGGTGATGTCCATGAGTTCCAGACTTTAGGCAGTCATTGCCTGCAAAGGATTCTCATCAAAGTATTACAAATTAACATTTTATTTATGGTAAAGTTCATTTGTCCAATTACTTTTGAGCTCCAAAAGCCAGTTTCATCAACTGAGGATCAGAATGCCAAGGCGCACGCCTTCGGACACTGCCCGATCCACAATGCACCGAACCCCTACTACTGCCCCTCCCATCGGTGGTGGGTCGATGGGAGGAGGGACTCATGTAGCTCCTTCGGGCTGGGCCCGGCCGGGCACCATGAGTGAATGCCCGGCCACCAGACGCTCACTGGCGAGCCCCTCCCCCAGGCCTGGCTCCAGGGTGGGGCCCCGGTAACCCTGATCCGGGCAGGGTACACAAGTCCTGCTTTCTTGTTTTCATAGGGGTGATCACACTTTGTCTGGTCTGTCACCTAGGACCATTTTGCCATGGGAGACCCTACCAGGAGCTTTTGCTCCAGACAACATAGCTCCTAGGATCATTCAAGCACACAAACCTCTCGACCACGTTAAGGTGGTGATCCATGGAGAGGACACCCTAGGCCGCAGTTCAATGATTGACTTTGTAGTCGTGTCATCAGACTTGCGGCCATGTGTATTGGACACTCGGGTAAAGAGAGGAGCTGAGCTGTCAACTGATCACCACCTGGTGGTGAGTTGGATCAGGTGGTGGGGGAAGATGCCGGTCAGACCAGGCAAACCCAAACGTATAGTGAGGGTTTGCTGGGAACGTCTGTCAGAAGAACCTGTCAGATTGATCTTCAACTCACACCTCCGTCAGAACTTTGACCAGATATCGGAGGAGGTGAGGGACATTGACTCAGAATGGGCCATGTTCCGCTCCCCCATTGTTGAAGTGGCTGACTGTAGCTGTGGTCGCAAGGTAGTTGGTGCCTGTCGGGGCGGTAATCCTCGAACCCGGTGGTCGACACCCCAGGTGAGAGATGCCATCAAGCTGAAGAAGGAGTCCTACTGGGCATGGTTGGCCTGCAGGACACCAGAGGCAGCTGGCAGGTATCGACAGGCCAAGCGATCTGCGGCTTCAGTCGTTGCCAAGGCAAAAACCCGGGTGTGGGAAGAGTTCGGTGAGGCCTTGGGAAGTGACTAAGTCAGCTCCGAAAAGATTCTGGCAAACCGTCAGGCGACTCAGAAGGGGAAAGCACTGTATATAGTGGAGATGGTGTGCTGCTGACTTCGACTGAAGACGTCATTGGGCGGTGGAAGGAATACTTTGAGGACCTTCTCAATCCCACCAACACGTTCTCCAGTGAGGAGGCATAGTCTGGGGACACGGGAATAGGCTTGTCCATTACTGAAGCCGAAGTCGCTAAGGTAGTTAAAAAGCTCCTTGGCGGCACGGCTCCAGGGGTGGATGAGATCCGTCCCGAGTTCCTCAAGGCTCTGGATGTTGTGGGGCTGTCTTGGTTGACACGCCTTTTCAACATTGCGTGGACATCCAGGGTGGTGCCACTGGATTGGCAGACTGGGGTGGTGGTGCCTCTTTTTAAAAAGGGGGACCGGAGGGTGTGTTCCAACTACAGGGGAATCACACTCCTCAGCCTCTCTGGTAAGGTCTATGCAGGGGTACTGGAGAAGAGAGTCCGGCTTATAGTCGAACCTCGGATTCAGGAGGAGCAGTGCGGGTTCCGCCCTGGTTCTGGAGGGTTCATGGGAGTTTGCCCAACCAGTCCACATGTGCTTTGTGGATTTGGAGATGGCATTCGACTGTGTTCCCCAGGGTATTCTGTGGGAGGTGCTTCAGGAGTACGGGGTACATGGCTCTTTGCTACGAGTCATTCAGGCCCTGTATAAACAAAGCAGGAGTTTGGTTCGCATGGCCGGCAGTAAGTCAGACTTGGACTCAGGGCTGCCCTTTGTCACCGATTCTATTCATAATTTTTATGGATAGAATTTCCAGGCGCAGTCAGGGGACAGAGAGTGTCCGGTTTGGTGACCTCAGGGTCACATCGCTGCTGTTTGCAGATGATGTGGTCCTATTGGGGACATCAGGCCGTGAACTTCAGCTTTCACTGGATCGGTTTGCAGCCGAGTGTGAAGCGGCCGGGATGAGGATCAGTACCTCCAAATCCGAGGCCATGGTTCTCACGCGGGAAAGGGTGGAGAGCCCTCTCTGGGTCGGGGACGAGCTCTTGCCTCAAGTGGAGGAGTTCAAGTATCTCGGGGTCTTGTTCACGAGTGATGGTACAAGGGAGCGGGAGATTGACAGGCGGATTGGTGCTGGGTCAGCAGTGATGTGGGCTCTTTACCGGTCTGTTGTGGTAAAGAAAGAGCTGAGCCATAAGGCAAGGCTCTCGATTTACTGGTCAATCTACGTTCCCACCCTCACCTATGGTCATGAGCTTTGGGTAATGACAGAAAGAACGAGATCGCGAATACAAGTGGCCGAAATGAGTTTCCTCCGCAGGGTGGCTGGACGCAGGGTGAGAAGTTCGGTCATCCGGGAGGGACTCAAAGTAGAGCCGCTGCTTCTCCACGTCGAGAGGAGCCAGTTGAGGTGATTCGGGCATCTTGTTAGGATGCCTCCTGGACGCCTCCCTTGGGAGGTGTCACAGGCAAGTCCACTGGGGAGGAGACCCCGTGGAAGACCCAGGACACGCTGGCGTGACTATATCGCCCAGCTGGCCTGGGAGCGCCTCGGAATCCCTCCCAGTGAGCTAGTGGAAGTGGCTGGGGAAAGGGAGGTCTGGGCCTCATTGCTCAGGATGCTGCCCCCGCGACCCAAACCCCGGAGAAGCGGAAGATGATGGATGGATGGATGGATGGATGGATGGATGGACTTCTGAGCTCCTGAAATGAGGAGGCTTTGTAGAAAAATGGTTGCAATTCCTAAACGTTTCATACGATATTTTTGTGCAACCCCTTGAATTAAACCTGAAAGTCTACACTTCAATTGCATCTCAGTTGTTTCATTTTAAATCCAATGTGGTGGCATGCAGAGCCCAAATCATGAAGATTGTCCAAATATTTCTGGGCCTTACTGTATATAAATATACAAGCAAGAAAGAAAAAGTATATTTTAGGGATATACAGAGATATATAGAATAAAGATGGCAAAACTAAATGTTTTATTTACTTACTTTTTCATACAATTTAAGATTTTACTTTAGTTTATGAATAAAAAAAAATATATATATTTTGTACATGATTCTACCGTGAAGATATATCCTGCGCATTCATGGCTGCTTTTGTGCAAAAACAATGTAGCACAGCCAGCAATTGAGTTTTTGAGGTTTTTACAAGTGAAAAAAGTTGCAGTATTATATTTTTGTACATTATTTTGCTAAGTATTTCCTGTTTAGCATGTATGTAATGCTAATAAAAATGGGCTGCATGTGTGAATGATACAAAGCCAGACTATTACTAGTATCTCAATAAATTCCCTTTTTCCTAAAAAACCCCACAATGCTTTACACTGATAGAGGAGCAGAAAGCAAAACCTTTTGGCACAAACACTATATAACAGGCAGTGGTTGTGTATACCAAACAAAAGTTAAACATAAATTAAAAGTACAAAAGTGGAAGGTTCCTCTAAAACATAAAGGTTAACCCACCTGCTCTGGACGTCTTCCACACTGATATTATTTTCTTCCAGCTCCCTGAAGCCAGGTACCTCCACTACGAACACATGACCACCTTCAGTGCCCAACAGAAGCAGCTCGCCTGAAGAGTGGGCTAGAACAGCAGTCACCCGCGTCACACTAGGAATGGCACTGCAATAGAAATCACACAGCGTGAATAGGAGTTAACAATCGGGAAGATAAATCTTAATGATTGCTTAGATAATACGACTGACCAAGTTTCAAAAACACTTCGCTTGATGCTTTACATAGCCGGGTACAAATACTAATCATTAATGATCATATAAAACAGGAGTTATCAAAACACTTGGAAAACTGATTAGTCTGCATGACTGACAGAAAAAAAATAAATAATGGGCGATACTGGATTTTTCCCACAACTGTACGTCTTACTGTGTATCATCATAGTGTGCAAGTACGACTAGTGTCTAGATGTGTATGAGTCAGTATATCCGAGTAGGTGCCTCTCTGAGTGGGCATGTGCTTATGTGTTGGCTCACAGCCTCAATGTCTTCTTGGAAACAAATGTAATATCCCCAGCAGAATAAAGCAATACAGACTGTCTGTGTGTGACCAAGTCTGACTCACCCTGGAGGACCAGTGAGTGTAAAGCGTCCTATCTCCAGCAGCTCTGACACACCTTTATGAGCTCGAAGTGTCCACATGTGCAGACTATTGTCATCCAGTAATGTCACCAACTCAACCTACACATATATTAAAGTAAATAAATATAGATATACAATAAAGTGTCAGCTGCAGAAAAATACATACAGCATAGTAAATATTTTACAGTAAATACAGATAGCATAATATAATCATGGAGCAGTACGTCTGTGTGGCTAAACAACATACCTGGTGTGGGAGAAAGTGCACTTGTGTAACTGCAGCATTCTCATCATGCAATCCCATAAATTCAACTCCTGGAGCTCCATAGCTGATAGACAGTTAAATGAAGCAAACTACCATACACACTAATAAATAAGCAGATAGATGTCAAAAATAGCGAATATACAGTACTGTACAAATGTCAGACTATTATTTACATATTTAATTTCCAGTCAACACAACCAAGTACAAGTTATTCATTTTTCAGCATTAGGG
Organism: Pygocentrus nattereri; assembly: GCF_015220715.1. Classification (NCBI taxonomy): domain Eukaryota; kingdom Metazoa; phylum Chordata; class Actinopteri; order Characiformes; family Serrasalmidae; genus Pygocentrus; species Pygocentrus nattereri. Next base: position 22,466,867 of record NC_051223.1, read on the forward strand.
GAAAAAAACATTTAACAGAAAATTACAAAGAAGACAATTACAATTTGTTGTTATGATAAATTTTGTTATTGTTATATACTGTTATCATTACAACTTATAGGACGCTGACCAACTGCACGTTTCATTAAAAAATGCGCATAACTGGTCTGGTTTAATTGGATTTACTGCAGTAAAGTACGTAAAATGTTGATGAATAAAAATTACTGTGCCTAAAAATTTGATAGTGCTAGTGCATAGTGTCTGGGTGTCCAAATATTGTGGATTGTGAAAATGCCTATTATAGGGATATAAAATAATTTCAGTATTAAGTGTGTCCACTCTTTACCTTTACTGTAGTTATCTTCTTTTCGGGAAATTTGCTTTCAGTTTTTCAAAAACTTCCTGCAGGGTTATTTTTCCAAAACTCCAAAGTTTAAGCTTGGAAGTTGGTTGTATTTTCTGCTGCTCATGTCCAAGAAGTCTCAAACACATTCAAATATGTTGAGGCAGACAGTTCACTGATCTGTCAACACTGGCAGCGTCTTTGCTTTGTTTTCTCAGTGACAACTATTTTGAATTGTCTTCTCACAATGGAAGGACAAAAACCTGTATTTTTTTTTCCCGATCTCTACTAAGCAAGGGCATTATCTTATATCTAGTCTCCTTAGGAAAAGCTGCTGAAGGATGAATAACCTGTACTTAGCATTTTAACTGGAATATAACTGTATGAGAATTTAGCAGGCTAAAAACATGCTTGTGGAAGACCATTTTTATGCCAATTTAAAGAAAGTTAAAAAACTGAAAACATACACACATATATATATATATCTGTTTTATATATGTATATTGTTCAAATGACTAAAGCTGGCCACACAGCAGTTTCAAGCATTGATTGCACAATTCCGTGGGAAAGCAGATAGAGTATGCAGATATCCACACCCCTGTGGAGTGGAGTGCTCATGGGTGTGTCAAACGAAATGTCTAGGAAACAAATGTATCATGCGAAAATCAAGTATTAGGGCCCATTAATTCCACCCCTGGTGTCAGAGAAAATGGAATAAATCTGAAGGGATTTACGAAACATTTCAGATTAAGGGTAAAATTGGCTCAGTAAAGCACAAAAATAAATGCTGACACTTTTCTGTTGTAGCATAACACAGAGGATACAGTTTGATGGCTCCAGATCTGGTACCAATGGCAAGAAGCTCCAGGCTAGGGCTGAAGCCCAGAGCACTTGGTTGGTGGGGAAAGCCATGCTCTACAGTCTGGACACAGTAGAAATGGACAAAGCGAGTTGAAAGCTCTATTCATTCAAAATAACAGTAAACATACAAACTCTGGAGAAACAGTAATTAACCTGTTAAGCAAGAAAGCAATGCTGACAAAATACTGACACTGACATCAGTACAGTTTAAAGTAGTATTTGCAGCAACAGAACAAAAGAACTAATTAGCTGTAATGATGTGTGTTAATCACCTTATTGAACTGGTAGAGCTCTTGCTTGAGTTTGTCCCTCTGAGAGTCATGCCCATGTCGCCGGAATCTCTTCATTCTCCCGGGACAACTAAGGGCCCCACGTCGCCCTCTCTTTGTCTCTCAGCTACCTGACAGACCAGAAGAGACAAGAAAAAGGAGAAGGAATGAGCCACATTTTTATCCCGCAGAAATATATCTAGCATTTCATCATTCCCCTCTGAGGTCCTCTAAGAAGGCATGGTTTTATGCACCAAAATCAGTTATGATTCATTTTATTACAATTTTCCACACATTCTTTATCCCTAAAAATAAAATAAAAAAATGTTGGATTTTTACATGATTTTGATTGCCTGCCTTGTACTGTCTCTCATCCAAAAAGCTGACCAGGCTGAAACACTCTTTATAACGCGTCAGCATGAATGGGCAGAGCTAAACTGCTGTAGGTGGAATAGGTGAATCTATGTAAATGCTGCTTTTGTGACATCACAGAAACTCATTCAAGCACAATGTTTTGAGGAAAATTACATTTTCCAAGATATGGACCCTTTAATATAAACAGTACTAGACAATAAAAACGACAAAAACTATATTTGACATCACAAATGTTCCAACAGACCACCTGTTTCCAACTGATACACCTAATACTACCAATGCAAACATGAACAAATTAAGTATGTTATGAAGTCTGAAGTAAAAACAAGAATAAAACAAGCACTGTACAAGAGAAAAAAAACCAATGGTCATAAGAAGGACAGGAATTCCAGAGGAGGGGCTATAGGCTGTTGACTGAAACTCTCCCTCCTCCCATTCTATCTCTGACTCTCGGCCCCCACTCTTTATGGACTGCCCAGTTTCAGACAAGAACAGGGGGCAGGAGGTCTGTAAAGTTTCAACTGAAGCACCTATTGTTCTGCTGCAGAGCTAAGCCCCACCAGTGCCCCCATGCTAAACAGCAGCTGATGAAAACACCTGTTGCACTGAGAAAATGTTTGAAAGGGAATCTGTTTTTGGGAAGACCCATCAGTTTGTCCTTTAACAAGAGCATTCAGGCACAATTCCAAAGAATGTACATGGAGACTACTGCAGTATATCAATATTCTGTTATTATTGTGTAAAATATTCTGCTTCTGTCAAGGAAAAATAAAGAAAAGCCAAACTGATTGCTTATGTCAAGGCCTAACTGTGCTGTCCTTTCATAACATAGCTGAATGTAGTGAGTAAGAAGTGCCAAAGAATGCAGGGAAGAAGAAAAACTTTCCAGCGAAGGCAAGAAGAAAAAAAAAGAAAGAAAGGAAAAAACCTAACAATCACATAATGCGTACTTGAAAGATCAGGAGAAATTCAAACAATAAATGACTAAAATTATGATCGTGCCTGAAAGTCAAAGTTTAACTTTTATTGCATCCTGAATTCCCATCAAATGAGCCAGGTTGTTTAAACCAATCTCTGAAGAAAGAGGTAAATCCTGCAAAAGGGGAGGAAGTATGGCTTTTTTGGCAGGTTTTTTCCTTTCTCTTCCCCCTTCTAGAACCCTTCAAGTGACTCAACTGTTTAAATAAGACATATTTTTCCAGTTATTTGCATTATTAGCTAAACATTTATTCATCATCAGGCATGTGGCTCCATTTTTCCTCCAGCACAGGACTCACATTCTCATTCACCAGCGGGAACAAAGCTAGAGGGGGTAAAGGGCCTGGATAAGGCACCCAGGCAGAAAGGGTCTCTGTGAACCTCAGCTTAGGAGACAATGACCGAGTGGGAGGTCTTCTACTTAAGAATAAGCTTGGTCTCTGAAGCCATTTAGAAAACTCACAGTAGGAGACTTGATGTACGGGGAGTGCAGAAAGAAAAGGAAAAAACTGGGCTACTTCTTATGATGAAGGAACATATGGTAAAAACTCTGTTGTGCTCAAGGTGATTGCTATCACAGAGCAAATGAACCAGCATTCCATGATAGATAGATGGATAGATGGGTAGATGGATAGATACTTTATTGATCCCGAAGGAAATTTAGCATAGTAGTTTGAGAAGTCAACACCATCTCAGCACAGTTAGTATGAGTGGTCAACAACAAATTCAGTACATACATATGCCTTTACAGTAAGACAGTCAAAAAAAAAAAAAAAAAAAAAAACTCAATTTTTAAAAAAGATCAATTCAAATGTACCTTTCTAATTTACTAGGAATGTGTAGATGGGAATTTGCAGGAATTCTGCCACAAAGAGTTATACATTCTTAAGCACAAACTGTTACATATAGTAACTCATTACACACAGTAACTCTCATTACTATTGGTAGATTACTAACTAATATAATTGATGGCGAGAGCTGTCCTACCACAGATGTGTTTAGGCATGAAGGTGGTAATTTAACAAAGGGAGGGCAACATGTAGGAGGGGAAGACTAAGCACAGCTAAATTAGTGGTAGGAGGTCCAAGCAGGGAGGACTAATTAGTCTGTATTTTACTATGACAGTTGATCTCTTTCTGGACAGCTTTTATCTACCAGACACCAAGACATACAGATTCAATACTACTAACTTACAATAACATAGAGCTAGCCATTCACAAAACTAGCTAATAAACTCAGCTCAGTTAGTATACTGACTGGTAGAGTGTCAATACATCTAGAGTACTCTCAAACCCTTTGAAAACACAGAGGAAGAAACAGCTATGTTCATAGCATAGTTGCCTGTAGGCTAGAGTATCAATAAAGGGTTTGTTTATCATGAAGCATGTTCAACCTAGACAGAGTTCTTGACCACGCATCAGCTTCACAAAACTTTGAACAATGCAACTACAGTTAACTTGTTTTTACCACAGCAGTTGTGATGTTCATGACAAACAGTTGATCGGGAACAAGTAGCTTCTTGATACCTATATAGTATGATTTGTTACCAAATTTTCAAAGCCATATTTTCAAATGTAATGCCAGAGGGTTCTTTTTCCCCCTTTTAAATTCCCAGAAGGAGCCACGTCAGTCAGAGGCCTGTCTCTGATTGGTCCAATTCCCAAACTTAACCTGCTCTACAGTAAGCTGGGCATGCAGCATAAGTTGCCATGGTAACATAGCCCTGTAAAAAGTGGAAAGAGACAGTGTTTACATTTAGCTGCCTAAGCAAGAAATCTTGATTTGTGGGATGGGTCTCAGAAAGCCTTCACAATTTCAAGGCCAGAAGAAAAATAATTATGAGTTACTGTGGAATCATTGTTGGACACATGCATGGGCCTGTGATAAAATCAGTGATTCTACTTAGAAATCGATAGTCACAGGGATTCCTGTTGGACAGGTCATGAGAGATGACCTTGCATTGAGCTAAAGACAAACAGTACCCCCATCATCATGTTACACCACCTTGTTTAACTGCCACTATGTAAAATTTGGTTCAGTCCAGGTAATTTGTTGAAGCAGCATGAAAAAAAAAACACACCAAAAACAGACCTAAGGCAAAAGATGCCTTCCACACAGTTTAGCACCTGCTAGAAGAGCACACAAAACGCTTTAACACTGTTAGGGGAAAACACCCTCAAAAAGAAAGACAAAAACAAACTGAAAGAACCAAGTGGGAGACTAAAATTCCTAAACATGTCCATTTCAAAACTGCCAAAAAAGAGAATAAGAATTCTAGTCATATCACCTGTTGCAAGGGCAACAAGCAGCAACATGGAGATCTAAAAGCGAAAGTGGGTGAAACTCAGCCACTCCCAAGTTTACTGCTTTGTATTGAAAAGTAGGTCCATTTAACAACATCACAAATGAATCTGCCTATTCAGTACTGCTGATTATTATGATTAGTAGTAGCTCACCTGCAGTCATCATAATCTTAGGCAGATAATATCCTTTGTGGCATGAGGTGGATGATCCATGCAGATATTAAGACATTAAATAAAAGATAATGTGGTGGGATTTTAGGGCCTATAACTGACTACAAAGGGGCATGTGAGTTCAAAACACAGTTTGGGAAACCCTGAATTAAACTACACTGTTTACTAAATCCCCTACAACTCTGACATCACTGCATTCTTGGCATAGTGCAGCACTGATATAGTAAAAGTGAACTGGGGTGAAGACAAGATCACAACCTGTCCTGACATGAGAAGCACTATGAGTGGACTCCTCCAGTGTAATCTACTTCTTCAAAATCGGTTCAGTCCAAGTCAATTCAATGTTTAACAGCACTGCAGAAATTACAGACAATATTTAGGTGACAGAATAGGTTAAAAAGATCAAAGGCACTTTGTATCTGCAACATGTTCCTTCAGTACTCTCTGTGACCATTCAATCAGTATAGTATTTCTCCATCTACAAAATTATAACTCTGGAATAGCTCTGTATGTTGGGTGCCTCCTAAACTATCAAACATTAACAGCTTCGCAATATGTGTAGTAGGACATAAGACAATGTTTTATTTTGTGAAAAGCCTACACTTCAAAAAATTTACAGCCTAATTACCAGTAGCCACTAAAGACAATCAACTGCGTCTTCGTTACTTGTTAGAATATATACTTGTACAGAAGTTGGTAGTGAAACTTGTTAATTTCCTAGTGACAATGGTAGCAAATGCAGCTTGAGATGATTACCATAATAAAGCTTTTACTACTCTCCCCTAAACTGTATGGGGCTGTGCTGTGCTGGCCATTTACAGCAGAATCAACTCGTAACTTCCTATTCTCACACAAGGAGAAAAAAAAAACTAAAGTCTAAAAACTTCTGATAAGAAACAAGCTCTCCTGTCCCTCAAAGTTTTTCCTCTTGGCAAACATCTCAGGAAAAGACAAGGAAGCAATTTAAGAATTAAAGACAGCAGGTTAGTGCTTTGCAGGTCTGAAGAGTCTAACAGCATTTTGGTTCTTATTGAAACTAACACAATGAGTGACTATGACAGGACATGTGATCGTGGTACTATGATAAATCCACATTTGGCTAACAAAATTTAGACTGCCAAAACAAGCACATGGCTGGAGGATGTGGATGTGTGGAAGTAGGTAACTTCCTCTATTTCTCACAGGACAGCATGAGACACTATTCTTAGTGATGACTCCCTTCACACCCTCTGTCAACTGGTCAGACCCGGTGTTACCCTGGAAGTGCGAAGCCCTCATTTATCTGCTCGTCTTCCTCTCTCTACATTCCCCTCTCAGATAAACAAAACCAAGAGCAGACACTGGGTGTGGCTCACAGGACGTCAGTACACAGGCTCACCCTTTTCCTGTCTTCTCTGAGAAAAAGAATGAATTTAAATGTATCATGCTGAATAAATATCACAATATACTGTACGCTGAGAACTGCTGGCCATGAAGTGGAGCAACTGGTGACAACTAAAAAGAACAAAAACAACCTGCAAAAACAAGCCTGTTTGCACACACCCTAATTAACTGACAGTTAAAGCTTCTGAGCTTTGCTTGGATGTTATGTCCCATACTTTATCTTATGTCTTTCACAAAGCGATTATTCACCCAGACATTATTATAAAACATGTTTACCATAAATTACAGATAAACTGATTCACTGATAAATGCTAATTAAATAAATATACTGACCATAACTTCATCCTCACTGTCCATTGTACATTCTAGTTTCAGTGAAATTACAGCTCTGCGCACACACACAGATCTGACAGGAGTTTTTATTCTTCATTAGACAGGCATGGGCTGTCTGGAAGCTTTTATTTCAGGAGAGGCAACTTAAGCACTATAAAATTATTGTACCAGCTTGTGTATAATCTGTTTATATCATTTAGCATTCATTAGCACATTCGCTCCATTCACACACTGCCTGAAATTTCTTTTCAAATCTTGACAAATATTAAGCTATATGGCTATTTAACAGACAAGTCTACAAGTCCAGCTTCATCTCTAAGTGGGTGTGTTACCAGCCCCCTGTTTACCCAAATGGTCAACGGTAAAAAAAATCTCTAGGTGCAAAGGGCAAACCGCGGGGTCCCTAAAACTGCCTTTAACACTGGCATTAGCTATAATATAAACCTCCCATTGTTTACAACATAGAATTCAGCACAACCGACCTGAAGTCAGCACCAGCTAACCCAGACAAGTTTTAAAATGCATAAATCTTGGGGCTCAACATCCTATACGGCACGATGAATCCTGTCCATAGCTAATGCTCAAACACGCGGGGTAAAAGAGTTTTTAATCTCCTGACCAGGCCCAAGTTACACCCTCCATGATCATCCTTCGCTGGTTTGCATAACGAAGTATACATAAGAAACGAAAGGACATGGCAGCAGAGTAATACGAGCAGCTCTGAGGCGGATGTGCTGTCATCTTTGCTCACTCAGACCTGACAAACCGGTAAAACAGAAACACGGTACCTCACCTACTCCGCCCCCAACCCAGAATCAGCGGGGCAGTGCTCTCAGCTTAAAGTTAGGGGTAGATTTACAATACATTCAGCAAGGACACGCCTCAATAAAACTGTGTCACAACACCGAAATAACGTCGGTACCAACATGTTAGTCCTGTAGTAATTACATTTAATATGCGTAGAAAATAATATACTGATACCGATTCATTAACTGTAGCGCAGCAGCTAGTTAACCTAGCTAACCTAGCTAACGTCAAATCAGCACAAGCCCAATAAAGAAATCTGCTAAGCTAGCTTATAATACTTTCCTGAAGACTGTAACTGTGTGTTTTAAGGGTTAACGTTAGTTTCTTCACTGAGGAAAACGGACAGTAAAGCCAGCTAACAGATATAATGAATCAAAAACTGATGTTACGTAGGTTTTAAGCGTTTTTTTAACGCAAGAGTTAAACAAAGCTAAATCTTTCAGCCAGCTAACTCCGTGAACTTCAAAGCGACTAACCCTAGCGATGATAGGTTAGCTTAATCGGCTACTACCAGTCTGAATGGGCTGCCACACCAGAGAGCCCTGTAAAAGACAGCTTACACGAATACGGACACTCCACTGCGAAAACACTGTTTTGCCAACAACACAAGTGAGCAGTAACAGCCTGGGCTACACACACGGCTACCACAATACAGCACCTGTAGACATCCGGCTAACTCAGCTAACAGTGAGCTAAACCAGGCGACACCGCGGCCCGTCAGAAACTCACCTGATCTGCAGCTACGTTGTTGTCCCAGCGGCGGCGTTCACTGTTTACGGATCTTGGGCCACTCTCCCAATACTTTTCTTCGGGAAAAAACCCAACGAGCAGCACGTTAAAGTTAAGGTAACAGTCATCTAACGTTGTAATGTTTTCTTATTCACCTAACGCTAATTCAGAAACGTACAGGTTCCTACAGCTCTCGGTACTCCGCTGCAGCCTCGCCGTTTCCTGCGGCCCCAGGCCCGCTGCTAGTGGAGACTTTTATTTTTTCACCTCCAGCCAGAGGGGCTACCAGCTCACTGCGGCTCGAGCTCCTCCCCCAACATCCACGCTCGCTCAGCAGCAGCTCCTCCAGCAGAGGGAGCGTCAAGTCCAGTGCACAAAATCAGCGTCAGCGCCAAATCAGCCTGGCGATCCGTCTCATTATCCACAGTTCGTAGTTTCCTACTATCAGAAATCCGAATTGAACAGCTAGTAGTCATTTTACTGGTAAGAAATGAAGTTTGCTGAAATCCAAATGATTACATATTGGAACAAATAACAGATTTGTTACGTGTATAATTATAATTACATGTAAAATTATGACGTTTTACTTTTGCATTTAAGAACTGATTCCTACATGCAATGATTCGATACTCATTAGTAAGAAATCAAAAAAAGTAATAATTAGTTTCAATATATCAGATTTAATTCAATTTGCCTGTAAAAATTACATTACTGTGTGTTAAAATTCAAATAAACTGGAAAGCCATTCATTCTTACTAGTGATAACTAAAATCTTACATTAAAATCATAGTGGTTAAATTTGAATTTTGAAATGGTAAAAATCTCTCTGTTTGCTAATTAATCTGCTAAGATTAATACTATGTTTATTTGAATTTCTGCTATCAAGAAACTGGCTTAAAAGTGTTTGACAGTGCCTTGAGACTGCTGAATAAAACATAAACTCTTAAACATCACTGCATAATTACAGCATTTGCACAAATTGTGTGCATTTCAATAAGAAATGTGAATGAATGAGGACCTTCTGTAAAACACCAGAACATGAGAAAAATATTTTTATTTTTAGTGTGTAAAAGCTCCTTTGCTCCTTTGTGAAACAGATGGAAAAACAACTTTCAACAACTAAAGCTACTTTGATCAGTGCACTATATACAGAATGCTTGGCATTGATTTGGATGAAAATCATTCTTAACAGATGCAGCAGAAATGAGCCTTAAAAATGTCATGCTTAGCTGTTGAAATAGTATTTTAAATCGTGTTAATTTTCCACTGGACTGATGACCCAAGCTCCTTCTGATGGTGTAGTTCTGTAAAAAGTAGGGTGTCCACTGTATCTCTCCTGTAGAAGGAAAAACAAAAGTAGGACCAGTTAAAACAAAGCACAGTGTGAAACTGTAAATACAGTGTAAATTCAAATGTACCTGAATGTGTTTTATGGTTCTGTCTGTGGCATCAGCCTGAAGCAGTGTTACTGTACATCCACCAAACCCTCCGCCCGTCATCCGACTCCCAAATACTCCATCAACTTCCATTGCTGCAGCTACCAGCACATCCAGCTCTGGACAGCTGACCTCGTAAAGGTCTCTGAAGGAAGATAATATTATATGAATTGAGATATTGCTAGCTACACTCTGACAAAATACAATTCTCAGGTTTTTATGTATTTAAAAAAATAATGAATTGAACCATGGTCAAATTTAGAAGTTCCTTATAGTCTATATACTTTCCTAGAAAGTCATAATCAGACAGAATTGGTGTGAGGACAGAGATTTAAGTTAAAGATAAAGTTCTGGGGGCAGGCTTCCAAAATATATTAAAGAAAAGAACCCTATGAGGGAAGAGCACATGCATGGTCTTTTGTTCATTACCATTGTTTACCAGTTAGACTCCACCTGCATGTTATGGTCTTGGTAGCTAAGTAGTACTGTGTACCTGAGAGAATTGTGACTCTCCACCATGAGCTTCCCAAATTCTTGATAAGCTCCTTTCTTGAGTGCCTCAGCTGCCTGTGCCGTGCGCTCGATCTCTTCAATCACATGCTGTGCTCGCTGGTATGTCACACTGTCCAGACGGTCTTTGGCGTCTACAAAACATGAGATATTTTGAAGCACATACGCACTACAGCAAATCACAGACACATGACTTTCTTGAATTCTCTGTTATCCTTACTCTCCAGATCTTGCACAGTGGCATCTCTTAAACTGCTCTTGCCCAAAATTGCTGCTGCATTCTCACACTGTTTTCGTCTACTGGGATATTCACTTCCTGTCAGTGAGTGCCTCACGTTGGAATTTGTGATAAGGATGACTAGATTAGGATCAGTTAGAGGAACAGGAGTGGCCTCCAGAGACCTTAAAGAGACAATAAACAGTGTCATTATTCCACACGCCTCTGGCAGATAGAGAGGTTAACACATATTTCTAATATTGTCTATTATGTACAGTACTAAGGGTACTGCTTTGATTGATAGATGGAATAGTGTCTGTATAGAAGGCACCCTACCTGCAGTCAATTAGCAATGCATGACCCTCTTTTCCCAGCACTGAAACAAACTGGTCCATAATACCACAGGGCACTTTAGCATGGGTATGTTCTGCCTTCTGGCAAGCTACTGCCTTTGCCACTTTATCCCCATCATCTGTTGAAGAAGGTACAAACTGTTATCCTAGCTGACCGTCGAACAGTCATCTGCATTACACTTGGTAGTGGTTAGAGAATCAGTCTTTACATTCTGACCAAAATTCAATCAATCGTTGTAAAGCTAATGAATGCATATGTGATGTCAAAGAGGCTAACAACCTCTCCAGTTTCTGTGAGATTTGCTCATACCTGGACATAACTGCTGAAGGAAAGTGTACATTGCCACTTCAAGTGAAGCTGAGCTGGACAGTCCTCCCCCTAGTGGCACACTGCTGGTTATCACAGCTTTAAATGCAGGCAAGGGCTGTGCTGTGTACAAACCCAATCACATGATCAGTATGAGTCCATTTCAAATGAGTCTGAGCCTCTCCTGGTTTACCATCAAGATTTACATAACCCTTATGACTTTGTGTCATTTAATTTTTAACCTACTAATCACCAAATTCTTATCCAGAAACTTCTGCCAAATGTTGGAAGTCAAACAATGAAAACATCTACATTAAAATCAATGGAATTTCATTCATTACTTTCTGCATGGACATTGCATTGTTTGAAGTCATAGTCTTCTCCTTCTTTCGGCTGCTCCCTTTAGGGGTTGCCACAGCGGATCATCTGCCTCCATCTTGCCCTATCCACTGCCTCCTCTACTTTTACACCAACCATCTCCATGTCCACCTTCACTACATCCATAAACCTTCTCTGACCCTCTTCTCCTTCTGCCCGGCAGCTCCATCTCCAACATTCTTTGACCAATATATCCACTATTCCTCCTCAACACATGTCCAAACCATCTCAACCTGGCCTCTCTGGCTTTATCTCCAAACTGCTCCACCTTCACTGTCCCTCTGATCTGCTCATTTCTAATCTTGTCCATCCTTGTCACTCCCAACGAAAATCTCAGCATCTTCATCTCCGCCACCTCCAGCTCAGCCTCCTGTCTTTTAGAGAGCCACAGTCTCCAAACCATACATCATAGCAGGACGCATTACTGTCTTGTAAACCTTCCCTTTCACTCTTGCTGCTATCCTTCTGTCAGACATCAGCCCTGACACCCGTCTCCACCCACTCCATCCTGCCTGCACCCTCTTCGTCACCTCTTCTCTACACTGTCCATTGCTCTGGATGGTTGACCCAAGATATTTGAAGTTATCCACCTTTACGACCTCTACTCCTTGCATCTTCACCTTTCCACCTGCCTCCCTCTCATTCACACGCATGTATTCCGTCTTGTCTCTACTGACCTTCATTCCTCTCCTCTCCAGTGCAAACCTCCACCTCTCCAGATTCTCTTCCACCTGCTCTCTACTCTCACCACAGATTACAATGTCACCTGCAAACATCATGGTCCATGGAGCCTCCTGCCTGACCTCATCTGTCAACCTTTCCATCACCATTGCAAACAAGAAGGGGCTCAAAGCTGATCCCTGATGTAACCCTACCTTCACCTTGAAACCATTTGTCACTCCAACTGCACACCTCACTACTGTCTCACTATCCTCATATATGTCCTGCACCTTTTCAGCTACACCTGACTTCCTCATACAGTACCACAGTTCCTGTCTTGGCACCCATATCATATGCCTTCTCTAGATCCACAAATTCTCTCTACTTCTCTACCAACACTCTCAATGCAAAAATTGCATCTGTGGTACTCTTTCTGGGCATGAAACCAAACTGCTGCTCACTGATCTGAACCTCTCGTCTTAGCCTTGCTTCAACAACTCTTTCCCATACCTTCATGGTATGGCTAATCAAATTTATACCTCTGTAGTTACTGCAGCTCTGCACATTGCCCTTGTTCTTAACAATGGGGACCAGTACACTGCTTCTCCACTCATCAGGCATCCTCTCACTCTCCAGGATTTTGTTAAACAACCTGGTTAAAAAGTCCACTGCCTTCTCTCCTAAACATCTCCATACCTCCACAGGTATGTCATCTGGACCAACTGCCTTTCCATTCTTCATCCTTTTTAAAGCTGCCCTCACTTCCACCTTACTAATTCTCTGCACTTCCTGATCCACTATCTCTCCCCCCGTTGTCCTCTCCTCTCTGTCGTTTTCCTCATTCATTAGTTCTTCGAAAAGTACTTCTTCCATCTACTCAACACTCTCTGTTCACTCACTAGTACATTTCCATCTCTATCCTTTATCAGCCTAACCTGCTGTACATCCTTTCCAGCTCTATCTATCTGTTTAGCCAAACGATACAAGTCCTTTACTCCTTCTTTACTGTCCAGCCTCTCATACAGCTCATCATAGGCCTGAGCCTTTGCCACCATTCTTTTCGCTATGCGACTAGCCTCACAATACTCCTACCTACTTCCTTCATCTCTCTGGTTATCCCACTTTTTCTTTGCTGCCTTCTTCTTCTGAATACTCTCCTGGACTTCCTCATTCCACCACCAACTTTCCTTGTCTTCTTTCCTCTGACCAGACGAAACACCCAACACATTCTTGCCAGTTTCTCTCACCACCTTAGCTGTAGTTTCCCAGTCCTCAGGTAGCTCCTCACTGCCCCCAAGGGCCTGTTGCAATTTTTCCCTGAACTGCCTGCAACCATCCTCCTCCTTCAGCTTCCACCACCTAATCTTTGGCTCTGTCTTCACTCTCTTCCTCTTCTTTGTTTCTAATCTCATTCTACAGACAACCACCCTATGCTGCCTTGCTACCCTTTCCCCTGGTACCACTTTACAATCTCCAATCTCCTTTAGGTGGCATCTCCTGCTAAGGATAATCCACCTGTGTGCACCTCCCTCCACTCTTGTATGTCACCCTGTGTTCTTCTTGACTTCTTCTTGAAGTCTGCACCAATCACCAATCTCTCTTCTCTAGGGACACCATCTACCATTTCATCTATCTTACTCCAAAATTCCTCTTTCTCCAGACAACCAACCTGTGGTGCATATGAACAGACCACATTCAAAATTACACCATCAACCTCCAACTTCAGGCTCATGATCCTGTTTGACACTCCCTTTACATCCAGAACACTTTTCACAAGCTGTTCCTTTAGGATTATCCCTACTCCATTTCTCTTCCTCTCTACACCATGATAGAACAGTTTGAATCCACCTCCAATGTTCCTGGCCTTGCTTCCTTTCCATCTGGTCTCCTGGACACACAGAATATCTACCTTCCTTCTCTCCATCATGTCTGCAAGCTCTCTACCTTTACCAGTCATTGTCCCTATGTTCAGAGTCCCTACTCTAACCTCCAAACTCCTGCCTTGCCTTCTCTCTCGCTGCCTTCCTCCTCTCCTCTTTGATGGTCTTCGACCTACAGTAGTCCAATTTCCACCGGCACCCTGCTGGTCAACAGCACCGGAGGCGGTCGTTGTTAACCCGGGCCTCGACCGATCCGGTATGGCAATCATATTTGTGATCCGCATGACAGTTTCGGCACAAGTTTTACGCCGGATGCCCTTCCTGACGCAACCCTCACCATTTATCTGGCCTTGGGACCGGCACCAGAAGTACACAAAGTACACCCCCAATGGCTGTTTTCTTTTTTACTTTGAAGTCAGAGTAAATACACAAATCCTCTTCATGGATCTAATCAGAGTTGGAGACAAACTAAGCATACCTCTATAGTGTTGCACCACCCCTTTAACGTAATTGGCCCAGGCTGGCTGCCCTCTTGTCAGAGGTGAACTCTCTGTGGGCAGATCAAAGTCCACTCTTCTTGGCTCATCTGCAGATTCTGTAATGGTTTCAATTGAGCAGCTATGCCCAGATGTGCTGCTGCCCACAATAACTGTCACGAGTGGCAAAAGCCTATAAATCAACACAGCTCAAAATTACATGGGTTATACTAAAATATGATGGAAGAACTGTAATGCAAAAGACTTTAATGTAAAAACAGACCAAATACACCACACACCAGATTTCAATCGAATAAATAAACTGTTTAAAAGCATGTACTTCATGGTAATCTGTTATATAAAGCAACTTTAATAACTTTTTAGTCTTGTGATGTAATGTTCTAGGTCCATGGACTGTGTGCACTTCCCACTTACCATTGGCAGAACCAGTCCTTGGTTGTAATCTGTGTGTTCTCCGATTAAATTCACCCGCCCTGGAGCACAAACAGCCACCTGCGCTTCTCCTCCGTAGCTCTGCTCATACACACGGCGAGCAGCAGCGAGTAGAGCCCCCACATCTGCCACAGACTCATCTCCAGCCATTGGGGCTCTAATGTTTTACAACTCCTCACGACTGTTTCAGGACCGAAACACCAGCAATCTACACAAAATATGTGTATAAAGAGACAACAGAACAACAAAGAACAGGTCACAAAACTACACGGGCTTCACCACCGTGCAGCAGACCACGCCGAGCAGCGGTCAAAAGTCAGATAAATAATAACATGATTTGGTGATCAATACCAAAATGTGTAGATCAGTCTTCAAGCACTTCCTCTGTTGTAGTGCTCTGATTGGTCTATAGGGGTCATGTGATCTGAGCTGCCGCGTGAACAGCCGAGCGAGTCAAAGCCAGCCGACTACAGAGAGCAGGAGACGACATCCTTGATGAAAGTGACGTCATTTGTGGTTGCATTCGTGTTTGATCTTCTATGTTATGATTATTAAACGTTCTGGCACTACAAGTCTTCACTGTGTAGAAGATAAGACACAACCCATTCTTGCGTTCCACTTCCCCACCTCGGGCCTGCATTGTATAGTTTTGTGTTTACCCTAATCTAACGCACTTGAGTCACATCATTCATTTACAACCCCCTCCGTGAATTCTTGAACTGAATCAGACGTTTCAGAGCCAAAAAAAAGCTGTTAGTGAAGCATTAATTTGGATCACATGTTGTTTTGTCTCATACAGATCATATGCCATGCTCAAATTATTAACACATCTGATTTAACTCAGTTGATGATCTACAACATTAGGGTCAGGGTCAGATTTTGTTAGAAAGTGAATGTTAAGTTTTAGGTTTTGTGCTGAAGTCGGGGTTACGGTTAGGTTTTGTGTTGAAGTCGGGGTTACGGTTAGGTTTTGTGCTGAAGTCGGGGTTACGGTTAGGTTTTGTGTTGAAGTCGGGATTACGGTTAGGTTTTGTGTTGAAGTCGGGGTTACGGTTAGGTTTTGTGTTGAAGTTGGGGTTACGGGTAGGTTTTGTGTTGAAGTCGGGGTTACGGGTAGGTTTTGTGTTGAAGTCGGGATTACGGTTAGGTTTTGTGTTGAAGTCGGGGTTACGGCTAGGTTTTGTGTTGAAGTCGGGATTACGGTTAGGTTTTTGTGTTGAAGTTAGGGTTATGGGTAGGTTTTGTGTTGAAGTCAGGGTTACGGGTAGGTTTTGTGTTGAAGTCAGGGTTACGGTTAGGTTTTGTGCTGAAGTCGGGGTTACGGTTAGGTTTTGTGTTGAAGTCGGGATTACGGTTAGGTTTTGTGTTGAAGTCGGGGTTACGGTTAGGTTTTGTGTTGAAGTTAGGGTTACGGTTAGGTTTTGTGCTGAAGTCGGGGTTACGGTTAGGTTTTGTGTTGAAGTCGGGATTACGGTTAGGTTTTGTGTTGAAGTCGGGGTTACGGTTAGGTTTTGTGTTGAAGTCGGGGTTACGGTTAGGTTTTGTGTTGAAGTTAGGGTTACGGGTAGGTTTTGTGTTGAAGTCGGGGTTACGGTTAGGTTTTGTGTTGAAGTCGGGATTACGGTTAGGTTTTGTGTTGAAGTCGGGATTACGGTTAGGTTTTGTGTTGAAGTCGGGGTTACGGCTAGGTTTTGTGCTGAAGTCGGGGTTACGGTTAGGTTTTGTGTTGAAGTCGGGGTTACGGTTAGGTTTTGTGTTGAAGTCGGGGTTACGGGTAGGTTTTGTGTTGAAGTCAGGGTTACGGTTAGGTTTTGTGCTGAAGTCGGGGTTACGGTTAGGTTTTGTGCTGAAGTCGGGGTTACGGTTAGGTTTTGTGCTGAAGTCGGGGTTACGGTTAGGTTTTGTGCTGAAGTCGGGGTTACGGTTAGGTTTTGTGTTGAAGTCGGGATTACGGTTAGGTTTTGTGTTGAAGTCGGGGTTACGGTTAGGTTTTGTGTTGAAGTTAGGGTTACGGTTAGGTTTTGTGTTGAAGTTAGGGTTACGGGTAGGTTTTGTGTTGAAGTTAGGGTTATGGGTAGGTTTTGTGTTGAAGTCGGGGTTACAGTTGGGTTTTGTGTTGAAGTTAGGGTTACGGTTATATTTTGTGTTGAAGTCGGGGTTACGGTTAGGTTTTGTGTTGAAGTTAGGGTTAGGTGTTTTGTTCTGTGTAGTTTTGTGGCTGTTGTTTTTTTTCCTCTAAAACGTCTGATTCAAATGATCAGATTACAAGATCTGTAGGAAAGGACATTGATTTTATAAACGGTCAATTAACAGATTCAGGAAAAAGAAAAAGAAACACACAATGCACCAACTGGCAGCCTAAATCTTTCCTAGATAAATCTATTGGGATGTATCTAATGGAACTTTATTTTCTTTTGAGAATAAAGACATCTTAAAATGTTTTTATCAAAAAGTACAAACTGCATAAAAATTACCCTTATTTATACATAAAGTTTCATTGAAAAGCCCCACAAAGCCATCTTTTTTCCAATATTTTGTTCAGATAATTAGATATTCTTTAGTGCAGTTAACAATAAACAGAAAGCATTTTGAAATGCTTATTCATAAAAGTGGATATTATTTAATGCCAGGATCTCTAGAAAATAGACCTGGTTTCTGTTAAGTAAGTACTTACATCATAACAGACTTCATACTGTTAAAAAGTTTAACAAACATATGTGCTTGAATATTTCAACACAAATAAATGAGCAATAATCTTTTTATCTAATCTAATCAGTTCATCTATAACCATCCTCAATTATTGTTTACTAATTCAGTAGTAGAAATGTGATGACCATCACTATCTTGAACATTAAAGGTCTGCTAATAGCACATAATACAGTAACAGGCAAAATACACCAAAACTCACAATCTGAGGTAGACCAAAATGTTTGTTAACCAACACTTTCATTGACAGTTTCACAATAAATAATCTCTTCAACATTTGCGTTCACAGTTTAACCTTGTTACTGCTGTTTCTTGCCCTCTCCATTCTCTTCACTCTTTCCAACTGATGTCCCCTTTACACTTCTTGGAGATTTAGGAGCTTTGGCAGGCTTCAGGTGTTTCTCTGCCTTCACTTTGGTTTCAGCCTCCTCTGTTTGCTCTGGATTCTCAGTCTTTTCTACTTTGACCTTACGCAGTTTTTGCTTGCCCTTCACTGGAGAAGAGAAAGTAAGTGTAGTCTTGTTGAACTCCAGTGGAAAGATGCCCACATCCCCATCAAAGCGATTCTTGGCCACTTGCAGGGATCTGCGGCCAGGACAAGTCACTAACTTCTTTTCCTGAAGGATGAGCACATTATCAGCCTCCTGACTAGCCTGTTGTGAATAGAGACAGAGCGGAACATCAGTTATTACAGGTTTTCTCAACTGCTACAACACATTTAACAAAACTGGGACCAACTTAATCTTTAGCACTTTCTCAGCAAAGAAGAAGTGTCATTTTGCAACTGTGTTAACACATTCTCTTTGCTTCCATTGCTTTTCCACACACTTTTTAAAAGAATTAATTGGATAACCATGCAAAAGATAATGAAAAAATCTAGTGACTGCTTACAGGAAATACTATGTCATATCTACCTTCAGCACCCATGTGAAAGACAAAGTTAACACAACAAACAGTTATCAGTTGCTGACAGTAAGCAAAGATTATCACGTTCAGGAATAGGTAACGGGTAGGACTGTCATATAAAGCTGAATTACACAGTAATAGACTTATCCAGTGATTAGAAAAACAGAAACCAGAAATGCTGTAATTATACATTTCTGCAATTTACTGCACACCTACCTTACCAATAAATAAATAAATACATAAATATTTGGAAACATTTGTTGATGCTTTTTTCAGTATATGTATGTATGCAAAGACCTTCTGTTTGTTCATTCTACTGACAAACAGTAAGTCCTGGGGATTGGCATCATATTTTGGCACCATGTTGCCTTTTCAAGGGCACAGAAAAAAGAAAAGAAAATTGTATGTTTCTGAATATTATATATGAATATGAGTAAAATATTTTTGTTTGGTTGTGTGCAGTACATTGAACTTAACTGCATTTCAGGCAAAATTCCCCAGAAGACAAGAATCGATTCCACTAATATTCTTAAACTTTGGCACATTCTAAACAGGTTTACATGGATATACAGCACTAATGAAGGCTAAATAGGTTCAAATTACACGTTTTTTTTTCTGGGTGGGGGTTTGGTTGTTTAGTGACTGACTGAGGGACTTTATTCAACTCACTGGAAGTTTGCTTTTGTGGAGCGTCTGTTTTCTGGGGTTTTGACCACATTGTGAAAATAATGAAATGAAAGTGTGTTATTTAGCCAGCAACTTAGTTTCTATTTAGTGCCATGTGTTGACTGTTTTGAGAATATAAGTGTTCAAGTGCAAGTGAGAAAAAGTAAAATTATGCCTACCATTCTACACATCCACAAGCAAAAAAAAAACACTTATTTTAATAGTAAGCAATAAAAGCCAATGTACCAACCTTAGCTGTGCCAAAGATTGATGCTGTCTGTAGTTCTTTGTCATCTTCCTCCTTCCTAGGGTGGATGATCAGGGTCACATGACAACTATTGTTTGTTGCAAACTTCCTGAAAGCTCCAATTATGTGATCTTGTACAGCAAACCTTGGATGGGAAACACAATACATTACCTAACCACAGTTAAAACATTTCTACCATCGACTGAGATTGACATACTGCTTATCAATTAATTGGAATTAGAATTTAGCATTTACAACCATTTGTCACTGTGTTTGCACATGGTGAAATTAGACCTCTGCATTTAACCCATTCGTGCAGTGAAAAACCCACATATATGCACACTAGTGAACACACACACTAGGGGGCAGTGAGCACACCTGACCGGTGGGCAGCCCTATCCAAGTCACCCGGGGTGCAATTGATGGCTAGGTGCCATGCTCAAGGGCACTTCAGTCATGGACTGTCAGCCAAGGGGATCGAACCAGCAACCCTCCGGTCACAGGGCTGGTTCCCTAACCTCCAGCCCATGACTGCCCCCAATATAGTACGTTAGTATATATGTATGTATATAATATGTTAGTATTTTGAGTAATAGTATGATACATTTTAACAACTGGAAGACATTCTAACAAGGGCTTACAATAATACAAGAGTTAAAATGGTTAGGAATGTTTGCCTTGCTTGTAGATTTAAAAGGTTCTACATTTTTACGTCTGATTGCAATGTCTTTGAAGGCAAATAGGCCTATGGCTGACTTTCATAACTCCTTTTTTATAGCTCAAAGCGCACGCTATGAGTTAAAGGAGCACAGAATAGCATGTTCCCAGCATTATCTGTTAACCAATGTTACAATGTAAATAACATTATTTGCTCTTAAATGGGCCTAAAGTGATATTGTACACAGGTAACTAACTATAGGTATAATAGGTAACTTGCTTTTTAGCACAATGGCTCATGCAAAATTATACTACAACACTTCAGCACAGGTGTAGCAGCAGCCTGAGTGCACTTACATGCCTCACTTTATTTACATCATTAAAATTGAAATATTGAATTGGCCATAATGTATAAAGCACATTGTTTGACTGCTAATTGCATGTTTGAAACAAAAATCTGCTAGCTGAGAGCATGCATCCATACTCACTTGTCTACAGACAGGTTCTCCTGACCCATCATGAACTGCAGGTTGTCTATGATCACATGACTGATGTCATAGAGGTAAACAGCATGCTGCATAGTGTCCAACACTGTCCTACAGAGAAAAGCAGTGTATGTTGAAATTGAGTCCAAAGTTATTTAACAGGTCTCAACTAATTATTTTTGACATCAGTAAAGAGAACAGCTTTTCCTGCAATGCTGTTGTGACTCAGGCAGCAAACTGAGAACCAGTCCAGTTTTTAATGCTATGAAACAAGATCTTGATTCTGACTTATTAAAAATATTGACATTAAAATGCTGACTTACTTAACATTCTGCTGACCATGGAAGGTCATAAAGTAGAGTGGAAGCTCTTCAAACTTATCAGCCCAGGAGTCATACTGCTCCAGGTTCTCTTCCAGTCTCTGCATAGCAAACTGGGTCAGCATGATTTTGGCCAAACGCACATTCTTGATCTCAAAGCTCCCCCATAGTGTGTTAACACCCTGCATACACAGATCAAGGGCATACTCGCTAATGAAGGTGGTTTTTCCACTGCCAGTAGGACCTGGAAATATAATAAAAATAGCATGTCAATTAGTAATTTTAAAAATACATGTATGTTATTGGGAATAAAATTAACGTGTTTGGAATTGGCCATACCTGTGAAAACAGTTAGCTCTCCATTCCGATGACCTTTTAGGAGTCGATTAAGTTCAGGAAACCGGGCCCATTTTATTCCAGCCACATGCTCTATGTTGGCCAGTTCCCCGTACACATCCTCCCTGAGCTGCTTAAAGGAAACTATGGACTTGTGGGCAGCAGGGATGGAGGCCTTAACAATACGTGCAAGATTTCTACCATGGACTAGTGCCTCACTAGGGCATGGCTGGAATTCTCCAGGCCGCACAAGAGAACAACGCTTCAGTCCCAGTTTCCTTGAAAAGATTTTTGAAGCCTCCCAAGAGCGCATATCCCCTCCAAGCCAAAGTGTGACCTTCTTGAACTGCTCTAGATATGGAAGGAGGACTGGGGGCAAGCAGCTGACTCCTCTGGGCAAGGCCAAAGTGGGCAGACCAGTGGCTTGACTGACTGCCATGCTGTCAATTTCACTTCCTGTGAGCACTACCTCTGTATCCTTTCGCCCCACTAAAGGAAGTCCAAAGAGATTGTGGTAGTTGGATGACTTTGGAACAGTAGCTTCTGTATAGACCACCTGGCCATCTTCCTTGCTAGCAGCAGACAGCAGTTTTATGCCATGGAGGCTTGAGTCTCTCCCACTAAACCAAGGGAACACCAGGCTTTTGGTGGGTTTAAAGAATCTCACCCCAAACTTCTTCAGGGTGGTGTTGGTGAGCTTATTCATCTGGAACATGGTTTTGATAAGCTGCGCCTCCTCTTCAAGGAGATCCAATAAAGAAACAGAGCTGCTCCAAATTCTATGCACCTCTTTCAGTTCCCTCTCCCTCTCATCCTGGTCCTCCAGGGTCTCTGAGTAGCTCAGGAGAATGTCAGGGCTGATCCACGTCTGTCCCTCTTTCTGCATCACCTCCAGGCAGTCCTGCAAGTCTTCCCAGCTGCCTTCTACCAGAGTCTCTTTACAGAGGAACTGTCCGGTGGTTTTGTCAATGAACATAGAATAGCTTTCTTTCACGCCACCTTCAGGAACATCTGATTTTGGCTTCCCAAAAATACTGGGAGCATGTAGGCAGCTATAGCCATCGTGGAAGGGAACACCTTTAGACCGCAGATACTGCTTGATGTCAGTCACTGTGAGTGGATGAGCAGGGACGTCTATTGAAGCCTTTGCGTCTTTTTTCAACGTTCTGCACAAAGGAAACAACACTGTAGGCTTCAGTCCTCCATAAAAGTGACACCAAGCAGGTATTCCTGCTGGATACTGCAGCACTGAGCGTCGATGCACCAGAAGGCAGGAGAAATATCTCTTGGTAGGAGGCTGCCAGATTTTGGGACCACTGGGGCCACAGCCAGCTCCTTTTAGGAGACTTGCTGCTACCCTCAAGAAACGTCCCGTCCACATTTACTCCTCCTTCACGAAAACAGGTCTCCAACATGAATAACACAAGACGCTCTTTTCCACTGGAATCCAAGAGTGGGAGGGCAAACAATACAAACGTTTCTTACTGTTTACACACTACTAACAGCACTAGCTTAAAGAAAAGGGAGTTCAAGCATGACCACTGCTGACTAACAGCGAACAGACGAACACGTGTCCGTCTAAAAATAACCCAGAAGAAGAAAAGTAACGGATAACGGATATATAGGGAAAACAAGTACTTAAACGAAACGACAGACCTGCCCAGTATTTGCGTCACAACGGGTTAAACACTGCAATGCCAGGAGCGCAAAACACCACAGTGACCCATCTCTGTCTCCCGCCAAGGATATACTACAACTCCCAGAAACCTTTGCGCTCGCGTTTCAAAACAAGTCGAAGTGAAACATAAAGCTAGGCAATTAGCCTTTTGAATCAAAAATTAAAATACGAGTTTAAATTAAAATGTAGTTATTGTATTCGTAACCTTCCGTGCCCAATAAGGAGTTATATGTAATGTGTATTTTTATATACGTACATTGTATATTTTATAGATAATAACACCTTTCTGAGAACGACAGTCGACTCTTGTCTACTTTCTACCCGGATGATAATTGCTCTCGTACCACTGAAAGGTTCCTGCGCATGTGCTGGTTGATGCTTGTCCTTTAGACCAAGCTGCTGTCCCAGTGGGCTCTCTGTCTGCAACACGGGAGACCTTTCTAGTCGTGTTTTGACCTCTTCGCATGGTTTCTAATCCGGTAGCCCCCAGGAGGCTGAGATGACGGCTCGCGGCACTCCTAGTCGTTTTTTGCAGAGTGTTCTTCAGAACGGAGCGGGGCGGTATGTGTGCCAGCTGAAGCGCGTCTCTCTCATGTTCTCCAAGAAAGGCCAGAGTTCTTTAGGGGTCAGGTATGTGCTCAGAGCGGTATTCATCCTGTATTACCAAAACTTTGGCTGTTTAATAAGAGCAGCTCCTCTGTCGCCCTCAATTTTTGTAGCCCTGGTGGCCAATTTATTGTCTACTAACTGTTCATAATATTTCCTGGAAGGGAATTCATTGAGGATGGGGTAGTTGACTTTGCAAAGAAGAACCCAGGAATTGTTGTCTACGTCTCTCCTCAGTCTTGCAGAATTCCCAAAATAGTCGCCGAATATCGTAAGTATAATTTAATTGTGCTCTTAAACCTTGACTTGGTGTATTACTTGTAACCCAATTACCTCTATATTCTAATTTGAAAAAGTAATGTTAGTCTTGTAAAATACTGGAAGACTTAATGTAACTGTTAGTTATATTTCTCCCATACAGTCAATGGTAACGTGAGGGAAGAGCTGGTCACCAACAAAACATCACAGCAGATTACCGAACTGATTATGAAACTGTCCAACCAGTCAGGTCTGGACATCATCCGCATCCGAAAGCCCTTCCACACAGACAGCCCTAGCATCCAGGGTCAGTGGCATCCCTTTACCAACCGGCCACCAAGCAGAGATCCGATTGGACCACAGGCAAAATGAGGACTTTGTCATTGTAGTTCTATTTATACTGTGTTGGCTGTTTAGCCAGCTTGTGTAAAGGAATGTATTCCTTTTGGTTACAAACATTTTTTTCACAGGACTCTGTTAGTGTTTTAAATATATAATGAGGAACCTGGTTAATGCATTTTGGAGAATGTTTTGCTTGAATACAGTGAGAGAAATGAAAACAGAGATTTGGCCCGACTAATCTGTGTTCTAGTTCTGTGTTATAACCCACTCCTAACCCACTTTCTCTGTCACCCTCATTGTGTTCTTGTTGATCTTGAAATGCAAGTTTGGAACACTGGAACGTTTATTGTATGGAACACATTTTTGAAATTAGGTTGTCAAGTGAGCTAAACTTTAACTATCTGCAGAAAATAATGGCTGTAATAGACACTGTTTATTGTAGAAATTAGTTTATTGGATATATGGAAACAAAAACCTTGGATACTCAGTTTCAGTGTAAATTTCAGTATTTAAATTCAATATTCAGTTAGTTTCAGTATTCAGTGTTAATATTGCATGTTCAGTGCTATTATTGGCAAAGGTATGATTTACACATCTTTACAAAGAAAGCAGACATTATCAATGAATAATATTTTATAATGCCAGAAATCTGTACCTATACTGAGTTTATCTTGGTTAACTGTTCTGTCACTTCTCAGAATTATCTCTAAGTGATTGATATCTGGATAGATAGTAGTTTGACACAGATAAAAACAAAGATTTCTGTACAAACCTTGCTGCAGGATGACTATTGCCAACAGTTACCCTGCAGTAATTGTCAGTACATGGTGTTGTAAAACAGCTTCTGAAGCCTTGCTAACATGTCTCAGTCAAAGCAGTGGTTGCAACTGAATGTATTTTTAGAAGACTGCAGACTGCAGGGGTCACTAATTGTGAAAGATTGTAGAGAGTCTCATTAATTTCAGTTCAGCACTGTTGGTGATCTGTATTAATAGATATAACACTTATTACAGCCAGATGATAATCGTGTGCTCCAGTCACATCATCTGTCCCCTGTGAGCACTTGCTTGACCTATTCTCTGGATTAAAGAAAGCTCTAAATAAAGAACAGTTTCTAGGTGACAGCTACATATGGGGCATACAAATAGGCCTGAATGACATCTAAAGAAGCTTGGCTGACTACACATGTGTGTATGTATGTCACAAAATGAGCTAAAGATTTATTTCTGATTATTTCTGACAGAAAGCCCAAGAGCTTTGTACATTTAAAGCATGAATTAGCAAATGCTGAAATTATATTTATTTATATATATATATATATATATATATATATATATATATATATATATATATATATACACACACACACACACACACACACAACATATTTACCAAGTTGGAAAGACAGCTAAAGCAAGGCGTATTGGTCATATTTTTAACATAACAGATGTCGCTGTTCAGCATTTTGAGGCCAACATTTGCTCAGACCTGCATCTACTGTTAACAATTTGAGCATACGCTTCTGCATAATAATGGCATTACACTTTAGCACTGAATACAGATACTGACAATCTCTTTCTTGCAGAACGCTTTTACTTCTTCTTAGGTCAACTTGCATGCAGAGCATGCTTCTGTATTCAAGTCTTAAAAGATATTCGTGTGAGAGGACTGCCAGGGCCTCAGCTGGCATTTCTTGAACTATTTTGATTGACTGCTTTGAGGTATGTTTTGAATAATTGTCCTGTTGTAAAAGCCAGCTTCTTTTCAGCTCCAGTTTCTTGACTTACTGTGTCACATTTGCATCCAGAATTTTCTGACATTTAGTGGAGTCCGATCATCCCTCTATTTCCTGTGCCGCTAACTGCCACACAACCCCAAAGCAAGCTAGATCCACCCCCATGCAGGGAGTTTGGATGCCCAAAGTTGGCAAGATGTTCTTTTCATCAGATGCTGCTCCTTTTTTCTCCAAACATACAATGGCAATGGTTTGGACCCCTACAGGTCCACACAGATCAGGCATTATGTGACCACTCACTGTCCGCTCTATTAAGACACGTATACCTTGTTAGACCACTTTGTAGATGTAAAGACAGGCAGTAGCTCATCTGTTGCTACAATTTGTGTTAATCATCCTCTAGTGCTCCATCAGCAGTCGCAGGATGCTGTAAGCTGGATATTGTTGGTTGGTGGACTATTCTCAGTCCAGCAGTGACACTGAGGTGTTTAAAAACTCCAGCACCAGTGCTGTGTCTGATCTACTTGTATGAGCACAACATACACAACATGCCACCACTACGTCAGTTTCAAGAGTTATCTGCCACCCAAATAACTCCTGCACTGTGGGGGTGCTGACCATTGAAGAACTAAAGAGGACTAAAGCATGCAGAGGAACAATTACACTTTGGAATGAGGTGGCCAGTCAGAGTACTTCATCATCGCAGCAAAATTCCACATTAAACGAATTCCAAAATTAGTTTAATGCAGAAACAAGTAAACACAAACCAACTGCGTGACCAGATTTGCAATATATAGTAGCATGAATAGACTAATAAAATTAAATGGATCGTGTAAGTTCTTCTGCAAGATCACAAGTCTATCATGATCATTAAATGAAATCTTAGTGTATGTCATTAGAAAGGACAGAAATCATAATTGATTTGTTTTATCATAGTAATATATTCACCTCAGTTTTATAATAACGAAAGTTATGACAAGCAATTGCATATACAGCAGAAGATTAAATGAGACAATGGCAATAAAATGCATGAGTGCAGAATAAAGCAAGTAGAAGGGGTTTGTGCAAAAGGGAATACAAGAATGATGAAATACAAGCAGTAATGTCATGTCAACAGCTCACAGGCAAGAGCAAGTAAGTCATATGTTCTGTTTCATTCTCTCTACAATACTGCAAGAAGACTCCATGTGAAGCCCTGCTGTTAGTGTCACCTACACAGTGATAAATACATCAGCCAAGTGGTGAGAGCCTCAAGGGGAAGGTGCGCTAAAGCTGATTCAACATTTACTGCAGGCCAGTGTTACAGCTCAACACAAGCAGTGCAAAGCAAGGACCATATTGTACTGTACATTACTGTCTACAGTACATCACTTTCAGAAAGACTGCAGCCTTCCAGTCCAGCAGTCTGCAGCACTGAAGTCTGCCAGCAACCTTTATATAGTGTGTGATCTGTATTGGGATGATGAAATCAAAATGGCTTTTTTGGGTACATTCAAACACTTTAGGATAGATATGAATACAGATATTTCAGGTATTATTACAGAATGTTTCCTGTCATTTGTAGGTACTAGCACTTAGAGCTGTATATGGGTGCCCTTGGTCAAATTGTATGATTTTGAGTTGATTTTCTGAGTGAAAATAAGTCACATCCTCTAGAGGGAACATAATTCTGTATATTTTGTTTACTGTTTATTTGCTGAATTTAACATATTGGAAAGAAACAAAACATGAAATGTAGCTTGTGCAAAATTTAGGGCACATTTTCTATTTTTTCCCCAATATGTAGAAATAAAATAGAAATTGTACACTAAAATTAGCAGAAAAATCGCATATTTTAATTTATTGTCTGTAGAGGATGTCCAATGTTTCCATTTAGAAAATCAAAAAATGTCATTTGAATGGGAGTGTTTTTCCCCCCATATGGCTGTATATGAGACTAGAGCACTGGTCAACTTTACTTAAAGAGACTTCATGTTATCTGTTTTTGTGCATTTTGTTACTTATCACTGGTAAAATAACAATAAAGACATCACATTCTGATAAATCTGGCAAATATATATAAATTCTTTTATAGTGATGGCAATTTTGTGTGGCATGTGGCACATGGAGCACTTTAACAGTGTTGCAATATCCACTGTAAAGTGCTTGAATGTATCCCTGGTCTTTCTGGGCAGTTTACAATATTGGCATTGTCATAATAACAATCTCATTTTTCACAGTGTTTCTTCACTTGCATAAATTAAATGTTTACCTTTATGCCCTGTGGACATGTTTCCACAAAGTCATCAAAAAAGGCTCACATATGCTTTTTCTGGAAAAAAACGTTCTCCACTATATTATACTTTATTGAGTTTGCTGTAGTGCTTTGTTATTCAAATTTACTCTTTCTTGTCTTAGAATATTCTTACAGCATGTCCAAAGACACTATGTGAATTATGATTTATTGTTACTTTTGCAAATAATTCACAAACCTCCACTGAGAGACCAATAATTCTCCTCAGTTATTTCATTGGCAATCTATGTACAGTACTATGCAAATATCAGAGGCCAGCTTTCATTCATTTAATTTCAAGTCAAAGCAGCCATTAGATCATTCATTCTTTCACTGTGAGAAGACAACTCAACAAAATGAGTCTGAAAAATTCTATAGCTGAACAGAAGCTGTTAGAAAAAAAGCTGAAAAAAGAAAAGTTGGAAATCAAACAAAGAAAGTAGCTGGTGGAGTCCAGACCTCAACATCACTGAATGTGTTTGGATATTCTAAGAAGCTGAAAATGCAACCAACATCTAAGACTGTACATTGTAGGTGTGAAAAAGAAGCTGTAATAAAGACAAAGGATGGACACAGTAAATACTGAAAATGTAATGTTATATTTAGCAGTTGAGGCATTTGTGTAATGTAAGATATGTCCACATATGTTTTATACTTTTTCCTGATACTGAAAACTTAATAGCTTGTACTCTATGGCTGTTTTGACTGGAAATTAAATTAACAAAACGGTGATGTGACTTTTGCACAGTATTATTGGTCAATGCAGTAGTAGAACAGTGGCAAAGTAGAACTGTAAGTCTTAATCAGTGTTTTGTACATATCGTGCTATGTGACAGAAAGTTTCTCAATTTACTAATGTGACTATTTCTATGAATATCACATTGATTAGCTATGCAATTACATTGCAATCAATACATGAATGCAGAACACTGTAGATATAAATAGGAACTTCTGGATCTAACACTGTGGACTTTTAAGTCATTTCCATTGTGTGGTTTCAGTTCCATTGTTCAGTTTGTAAGTTTATGCTCTGGGAACCTGTATCAGCCTGTTTCCCAGCAGTTCCTACAGAATGCGATCTCCATCTAGGGTTAGTCCTCAACCATTCTCAATATGTTTTTCACACACTAATCAGTGTCCACAGGGTCCACATTAAAAAACAAACCCAAATCATCATACACAACAGCTTCAGTTTAGATATACTGGAGGTGTACATGAGGATAGAGTGCAAAAACAGCACAAAACATACACCATTGTGGGCATATTATTTGAATAAAACACAGCTTCTTAACAGTTGTAACATTACGCTTCCCACCATAAGGCGTCGCTACATGTACCAGAGGGAAATGGGGCTACACGGAGCTCTCGTCTGGCTGGAGATCAAGCTGTGTGTGTTTCCTCTTCTCTAAGATTCTGTTAAGCTCTTCTGTGAAGGAGTGGTAAAGTGGTGAGGTCATCTCTGAGTCTGCCTGCCTCAGGAGAACGTAGCTGTTCCCATTCATCTTCCTTAAGACGCTGGGTAACGTGGCTGAGAGGCCGTTTGTGTAGTCTGTAGATGGCAGGGGTGGTGGCATGGGCAGTGGAGGTGCTGGAGGTGGCTCCTTGCTAGGGCTAGCTTGGCCTTCTCCTGGAACTATCTGCAGGAACGCTCCGTCTGTTGATGCTGCTCTACCACGCCCATCAGCTCTTCCATTGCAGTGACTAGAGATGGTCTTCAGCTCCAAGTGGGAGCTCCACTTTCTCTCTGTTGCTGCAGTGACCGCCAGCCCTTCCTGAGAATACTTCCTACCAGCAGGGGCACTATGTGCACAGAAGCTAACATACAGCAGCACCACAGTTAGCACAAGACAGAGTCCTCCCAACACAGCCACCAAAGAAATGTACATGGCCTCCATGTGGCGATTGGTTTGAAACTCAGGCCCAGAGGGCAGGGCAGCAGGTGGGGAGTGCAGGGGCTGCTCAGTGGGGCCACTAGTGGGTGTGACAGGTACTGCACTAGTAGTGGTGAAGAAACTCTCCGGTAGTGCGGTTGGGTCTGTTGGTAGATGAGGTGAAGCTGGAGGTGCAGGTTGCACCCTCACCATGTAGCTGCAAATAGGAACCCAAACGGCATTCTCCACAGCATAACAGCGGTAGTGACCACTCTGCCTGCTCTGAGCTCCAATTATGAGCAGTCCATCTATGCCAGTCCGGTAGCCTCTGTCAGTTCCATAACCCTGCAACTGCTCACCGTTCAGTGTCCAGCGTGGAACTGCCAAGTTGGAGTGAAGCTCGCACTGCAAGAGTACATCGTCTCCCGTCATCACTGAACGAGTGCGATGGGACACTAAACCTGTCAGATAAAACAGAAATATTGTAAGATAAGGCCAAACAACTTCAATAAGACAACACTACAAAAATTGTACTTATACACATTATGTTTCAGCAATCTTTCAGCTATCTAAAGATATCTTTAAAATGTACACTCTTAAAAAGGGATGCAGGAAGTAGTAGTGGCACTGGGTCACTAGTGTTCACTAATGATGTGACAGAAGACAGAAGCATCCGGATGAATTCTGACGTGTATGGGGATACTTTCTGCTCAGATTCAACCAAATGCAGCAAGGCTGATTGGACGTCGCTTCACAGTGCAGATGGACAATGACCCAAAACTTGCTGTGAAAGCAACCCAAGAGTTTTTTAAGGCAAAGAAGTGGAATATTCTGCAATGGCAATGAGTCAATCACCAGATCTCAACCAGTCGACCATGTATTTCACTTGCTTAAGACAAAACTTAAGGCAGAAAGACCCACAAACAAGCAACAACTGAAGACACCTCCAGTAAAGGCCTGGCAAAGCATCACAAAGGAGGAAACCCAGCGTTTGGTGATGTCCATGAGTTCCAGACTTCAGGCAGTCATTGCCTGCAAAGGATTCTCAACAAAGTATTACAAATTAACATTTTATTTATGGTAAAGTTAATTTGTCCAATTACTTTTGAGCTCCTGAAACAAGGAGGCTTTGTAGAAAAATGGTTGCAATTGCTAAACGTTTCATACGATATTTTTGTGCAACCCCTTGAATTAAACCTGAAAGTCTACACTTCAATTGCATCTCAGCTGTTTCTTTTCAAATCCAATGTGGTGGCATGCAGAGCCCAAATCATGAAGATTGTGTCACTGTCCAAATATTTCTGGGCCTAACTGTAGAGTGATATGATGTGAAATGAAGCATTGCAGAGAAGGCTTAAATTTCAGGCTTAATACAGGCTTAAATTTCTCTACAAATTTCTCTAATACAGGCTTACATTTCTCTACAGTGGTGCTATAATGCCAACCAGGAGCCATGATGTCTAAAATGCAAATATAGCAAATATATATTTATTTACTATACAAAACAATCAATCTACATGTGTCATCTGGGTATATATATATATATATATATATATATATATATATATATATATATATATATATATATATATATATATATATATATATTGCTGATAATGTAAAATAGCAGAAAATCTGAAGAACTCTGAGGGACTCTTTAGGGACTATTTTGCATCACAACATGCATGTACCTCTCCAGCATGAATGGATGAATGGTAAAAAGGCCAAAGCCTCCTCTCAAAATTATCAGAAAACAATGTCTCAGGCTCTTACTGGCTCCTATCGCCACCGAGTTGAACAATTCTGAATTGGTAAGTTTCTCTAGAATAGAGCATTGCACATCAAACCACTCCAAATGATTTTATTTAAATCTTCCCTTTAATGTCACACAGCTGCATCTCTGCTGATACACACCATCAGCTGTGATGTCATCGCACCCTCTGTTACCCATCTGAATGTCCTGAGTTAGGTTAGACCTGGAAAAGCAAACAGACAGCAGTTATTCTCTTTTGTCAGACTCTTTGTGTATCCATACACAGGCTACAGTACATCTGGCGGTAGTAGAATAAGTGCATGGCTTTGTCTAAATACAGCTGTATGACAGCAGTGATTTATATGCATGTTCAAGCTTATAGTAGTAAATAAAGTATTAGCCCTCACTTATCAGCATAGGATGATATTTCAGCACACTGTCTTCCGTCCCAACCACACAATGGGTCTCGAGCAAACACGCAATCATAGCATGAGGTGTACCGCACACAGGCAGACAGAGCTACCTGCACCACTCCGGACGCAGCACTCACATATACACTCTTCTGTTTGACAAAACAAGGAAAAATCCACGAGACATCACTACTGTGTTAACGCTGTGAGAGCACGTAGACTGTCAGAATGTAACTGTTCTTATGTGATAATCATGTGTGCAGTGTAAATATATTTTACCTGTTTATGTGAAATAACCATGTTGTTTATGGGTTGTGACTCCTTAAAAAGCTGGAGCTCCTCAATGATGTGCACTCGATCTCCAATCTCTACAGCCCTGTGCAGCCAGCCCTCATCTGTGCTTATATAAGTGCAGACACACACATGCACACAGTTGATGGCTGTTCTACTGTAAAGCAATATTATACAGTTTACTTTGAGTCTAATATCTACTGGACAAAAGTTTAGAATCACTTATCATATTAAGTATTATAATAATTTATAAAGTGAAGACTGAAATCTTCTAAACTAGACACTAATGTAAACCGATGTTTTATTCACAATTTAAAGTATTTAGGAAACAATAAGAACTTTGTAAAAATAGCTAATTTTATTCAATATTATCTGTAATATCTGTAGTTATCTATTTATAGTAATGTTGTATTACAAAATGACTATGAATAGCTACTTGATTAGTGATATTTGGTCACTGGTTTTAAATATGATTAAATTCTCAATGTTATATACATTGATCTATTATGCAACGTTTGGGGGCCCTTGGTCAAATTATGTGTTGTTAATACATCCTCTACAGAGAACATGGTTCTGCACATTTTAACTCACAATTACTCTTTATATGCTGAATTTAAGCAAAAAAAAAAACATTAAACTGTGCAAGCATTATAAAATATTTCATATTAAATTTTTTAAAAAAGAAATTGTGCACTAACACTTTGTTGAAAAAAAAACATTTTTAAGTGTTCTCTGTAGAGGAAGTGTTAACTCATTTTTATTTACACATACAGTTTGAATACAGCTGTAGCTTTCTCAGTTATTAAAGAACCATTTACAGCTCAAAATTCATTTTTACAGCTTCACTCAAAATTTTGAAACCTATAGAATATTAGCATCATATTACAGTCATTTAAACATGCATCTGCAATAAAATTGCTTTCATATTACTGACAACAGTGATTACAAACTTTTAAATGGTATATACAGTTGTATGCAAAGGTTTAAGCACCCTTGGCCAAATGACATATTTTGTTGGTCTTTGAAGCAAAGTGTTTTAAAAATAACATTATTAAACTGTTTAAAAAATAACAATTTTAGCAAATGCACTATTGCTTTATGCTTAATTAACTACAAATGGCAACATCTGGACACCCTACTATGTCAGTACTTAGTAAATTTTATCAGCTGACCATTCTTAACCTGCCTAACAAGTCCCAACAAGTCAATCAAAACCTAATGACTTAATTAAGTTTTG
Source organism: Pygocentrus nattereri (assembly GCF_015220715.1). Classification (NCBI taxonomy): domain Eukaryota; kingdom Metazoa; phylum Chordata; class Actinopteri; order Characiformes; family Serrasalmidae; genus Pygocentrus; species Pygocentrus nattereri. The sequence continues at coordinate 22,500,844 of NC_051223.1, forward strand.
AGACTTTACAACTGGAAAAGTGTACAAACTGATGCACACAATTAAAATGTTTTCTTCAATTTGTAAGTGAATTCAATATAAAATAATTGTGTACTAATATTTGCAGAAAATTATGAGATCTTTTCACTTGTAATTTGCCAGGGGTTCTTGCAAGCAACTGTCTATACATGGTCACTGCCATACAATCTCAATGACAAATGCATCAATAGTAATGTTCCAAAATAATAAGATGTTATGCATTATTAAAGTTAAGAACATTTTTCCTTCTCCTTTAAAGTGTCCCTTTCGGAACTGGGAAGTTTTGTTCCAGCAGTGGTCAGTATATATTAACCGTGATCCATACTGCATAAGATTGGATCAGGAGTGAAAGGAGCTAAATCACCTGTTCCAATGAAGAACATAGTATAGCTTTTCCCATCCAAGGCAGTGACTTTATGAACTGCTATTCTGGTGTAGTCCACTCTCTTTTTGAACAGTAGGGGTCGCCCTCCTATTGGCTGGATTTCTCTGGCCATCAAAGGGTGTCGCCGGACAAACATCAGTATGTTGTCTGGAAGGTCACGGGACGTATTTATGAGCTGAGCACGGTGCTGATCAGTTATGCACTTGAGAGAAGAGAGTGAAAGAAAGAGAAAGAGAGATATTGTTATGCGAAAACATGATATAGGAAAAATCTAAACTGGTATATTACCCAGACTTCAAATGATCTTCACAGGATGAACTGTTGAAGTGGTTGAAGCGTTATAGGCCATAAACACACAGCACACTCACTGAGCCAGGCCGAAGGTCTGGAACCTTCCCAGTGTATTCCCTCCATTTAGACTCTTGGAGTTCCATGTAGGGCCCATCAAACACAGCCTGTACATCTTTGAGAGAGTACTGGCAGACTGCAGATGCTTTAACATTTTTCCTGAAACACAGCGAGAGACAGATAGAGAGAGAGAGAGAGAGAGAGAGAGAGAGAGAGAGAGAGAGAGAGAGAGAGAGAGAGAGAGAGGTGGCACACAGGCAAGCACAGCTTATTAATCATTCTACACTGAATAAACACTTTCAGGTTGTTATCTTGAGGGTAACTGCCACTATCATCAAATTTCAAATGTAGCTGATTCACTGTCAAGTAACTTGTTATAAAAGGTGTTTGTGTATGAAAGGTGTAGGGTGGACCTCAGCCAGACATATAAAAAGTGGCAATCCGTTCTCTGCCCTGAGCTGAAGAAGTATGATATTATTTCAAGAACAAAGTTAGAATAAATGTTTATAGAGATCATATCTCAGAAAAACTTAAGAAAAGTTTGATGTAGTATACATATTGTTAAAATTCAACATGTGTATACAATCCATACAGTCCAAATATAGGAATTAAGCTGCAAAAACAGCCTATTTTGGATCCAGTTTTTCATGAAAACCAGCTCCATTGCCATACATCCACTTATTCAGCCTACCGCAGTTTAACCCTGCCCATTCACACTTTATTATAGTTATAAGGAGTGTTTCAGCCTGGACTGCTTTTTTTGAATGAGGACCAATACAGAGAAGCCAATCAGAACAGAGATCTTTTACATATATCAGTTTTAAAGGCACAGTAAGAAAAACAGGCTGCTTAATTCTAAGACTTAAAGAAAGGTTGGAAAATTGAAATGGAAAAGTGAATTACAGCTGTTTTTGATACACAAAACAATACCTCAGAGAAAAAAAATATGCAAAAAGGTGGGATACAGGACTTTAAATGACATAATTAGTTAATGTATTCCATCCAGCACTGAATAATTATGCCATTCTTATATGTGTTATATAAAAACTATATGTAAACTGTTAACAGAGGTAAATAGTAAATTGTTTTTAAACCATTTAAAGTTGTTTTCTCACTTATTGAGCCACTGGACATCCATTTTGGTGAACAACTTCTCATCACATCTTCACTGTTAGCCTAGGCAGGATTTTATGGATTTCATAACACCTAATGTAAAAATAAAAGAAAAAATAATAATAGCTGGATGTTTGGTTCTATAATAAACTTGTTGTGGAGTGAAAGCAGGGATTCAGCCTTTATACCATTTGAAGAACAATTTAGCGCTATATACACTCCTCTTTCTTCTTTTTAACACACACCTACACATCTGCTAACTCCAGTCTTGGCCTTCTGCCCTCCATTTCACTGTCTGCGTCTGTGCGTAGGGAGGTGAGCTGCTGGGAGTAGCTAATGTAAGTCTGTCTCTAAGTCATTTTCCTTAAAGCCTATTCAGTCGTAAAAACCCCCGACTGGGAATCTAAAAGTCGGTCACATGTTGGCAGATTAATGTTGCATCTGTTCACATCATTTAAATGAGATAATACTGTATACTGGAGCGGAGAATATTTATATGCTCTCTGGAATCCCTACAAAAATCATTTCACGACTTTACAGGACTTATGTGTAAATAGTTGCTATTAGAATTAAATACACAAACTCTCCTACACTCAAATCCAGTAAACATGATAAACTTAGCTAAAGAAAGTTCATCAACAGCAGTCATAAATATCTGCATATCTACTATTTTGTGTCTTGTGTGAAAATGCAATGTGTTAAGAACTGCAGAATTGTAAAGTACAAAGTGTACCTATATAGTAAGTGGAACTGGTAAAATGGACAATGAGCATAGAAACAAGGAGGTGCTCATAATGTCATAATGTTATGCCTGATTGGTATATAACTCCAATGAAGTTGGGACGTTGTGTAAAACTTGAATAAAAACAGAATATGATGATTTGCAAATCCTTTTCAACCTATATTCAATTGAATACACTACAAAGACAAGATATTTAAAAAGATAAACTTTATTGTTTTTTGCAAATATTCACTCATTTTGAATTTGATGCCTGCAACACATTCCAAAGAAGTTGGGACAGGGGCATGTTTACCACTGTGTTACATCACCTTTCCTTTTAACAACACTCAATAAGCGTTTGGGAACTGAGGACACTAACTGTTGAAGCTTTGTAGGTGGAATTCTTTCCCATTCTTGCTTGATGTACAACTTCAGTTGCTCAACAGTCCGGGGTCTCTGTTGTCGTATTTTGCGCTTCATAATGCACAACACGTTTTCAATGGGAGACAGGTCTGGACTGCAGGCAGGCCAGTCTTGTACCCACACTCTTTTACTACGAAGCCATGCTGTTGTAACACGTGCAGAATGTGGCTTGGCATTGTCTTGCTGAAATAAGCAGGGACGTCCCTGAAAAAGACGTTGCTTGGATGGCAGCATATGTTGCTCCAAAACCTGTATGTACCTTTCAGCATTAATGGTACCTTCACAGATGTGCAAGTTACCCATGCCATGGGCACTAACACACCCCTATACCATCAGAGATGCTGGCTTTTGAACTTTGCACTAGTAACAATCCGGACAGTCCTTTTCTTCTTTGGCCCAGAGGACACGACGTCCATGATTTCCAAAAACAATTTGAAATGTGGACTCTTCAGACCACAGGACATTTTTCCACTTTGCGTCAGTCCATCTCAGATGAGCTCAGGCCCAGAGAAGCCGGCGCTGTTTCTGGGTGTTGTTGATATATGGCTTTCACTTTGCATGGCAGAGTTTTAACTTGCACTTGTAGATGGAGCAACGAACTGTGTTCACTGACGATGGTTTTCTGAAGTGTTCCTGAGCCCATGTGGGAATATCCGTTACAGAATGATGTCGGTTTTTAATGCAGTGCCGTCTGAGGGATCGAAGGTCACGGGCATTAAATGTTGGTTTTCTGCCTTGCCGCTTACTTGCAGAGATTTCTCCAGATTCTCTGAATCTTTTGATGATATTATGGACTGTAAATGATGAAATCCCTAAATTCCTTGCAATTGCACGTTGAGAAACATTGTTCTTAAACTGTTGGACTATTTGCTCATGCAGTTGTTCACAAAGTGATGAATCTCGCCCCATGCTTGCTTGTGAATGATATACACTATCATGACACTCACCTATTTCCAATTAAGTTTTTTGAGCATTTCTCACCTTTCCCAGTCTTTTGTTGCCCCTGTCCCAACTTCTTAGGAACATGTTCCAGGCATCAAATTCAAAATGAGTGAATATTTGCAAAAAACAATAAAGTTTATCCGTTTGAACATTAAATATCTTGTCTTTGTAGTGTATTCAATTGAATATAGGTTAAAAAGGATTTGCAAATCATCGTATTCTGTTTTTATTTATGTTTTACACAATGTCCCAACTTCACTGGAATTGGGATTCACTGTATATATACATTCCATACATTTCAAAGATCATTATATATATATATTTTTATATATATATATATATATATATATATATTTATATATATATATATGTGTGTGTGTGTGTGTGTGTGTGTGTGTGTTTCATGATATCATATAAAAGCTATTAAAAATATGCTGTTTTTGGAGCTTAGTTTCCTTAAATGGACTGTGTGGACTGATGAGTAATGGGTGCATTTTAAAGATATTTTACATACCACATCAAACAAAAAAAAGCCTTTTCAATTATCTGAGCAATTATTATTTAATTTACTGATTAATGATCAAATGTATTATTTTATAGATCTAGTATTTTCTCACCATTCAAGACCAAAGACACCCCAGAGGGTGCTGTCGTGCACACTCGGCCCTTCCAGCACATACACACCACGCAGGACATTGAACTGCAGCTCATACTCAGGAATAGAGCACTTGAGCCTGGCTTTTAAAAAGGACGTCCACTTCCTCTGGAGAGTCCTCTGACCTCCGATGTCACCCTAAAGACAGAATAATTAGAGTGAAAATAATTACACTTTAGACAATAAATCAGTGTTTTAACTCAACCCATTTGGTTGCCTCAAATTTTGAGTTCACTCAATATCACATAATGAGTTACCACAATATAAAACAGATTACTGTGGAGTTTTAGGGGTTCAATGAACTCAAAATGTAAGACAACCAGGTAACTTTTTTTTTGAAGCTGCACTATGTATGTTTTTGTTGAAATTAAAAGACATAGCATTACTGATTTGGGAGAAAAAAAGTGCTAAAATATGTTGTGCACACGCTGCCTTGAGTCGCCCTGTAAAGCCTGAGACAGTAATTTAAAAAAAGACATTTCTATTATGCTGGAGTCTTTCAGACCACAGCATATATCTTTACCTATTTAAATGCCTTTAACTGTCACATGAACAGGCTCAGAAAGAACTTTTAGCTCGATGTTTAGGCCTCTAATGCAAAATCATCATCATACTGATGAAGATATGATGACAGCAGTAAATAATTCATCCACATCTTCAGAAGACACATCCTTCGCCTTCAAGTTTTGACTGAGTTCTCTTTGAATACTCTTTCAACACACTCAGATTCATCAACTCAGTACAGGGGTCTAAAGCACAACTGACGTTACAAAATGTTCTTCCACACAATTGCAAATTCCACCAGAGAGGTCTCCAAATAATTTAGCTTTAAGGTCAGTTAAAAATATTTTTTACAGTGTATGAGTTAAATTAATTAAGATGTGTAAGGATCTAACACTAAAAAATCTTTTATTCAAGACAAAAAAAGAAAGAGAAAGGTGAACAGAGCAGAGAGAGACAGAGAGAGATAGAGGGAAAGGACAGAGGGTGGGAGAGAGACAGAGAAAACCTGGACTAGCCGGAGATTATATTGCTTGGGCCTGTGACAAACATCCTCTGAAAGCGGGGGTGAGAGTAAATGCGTAGGTTCACACTGTGCCTGTGCAAGTAAATTCACTCTAATTACATCTCAGTGTACCAAGCTTAGCAGCTGCAGTGACTGCAGAGTTCCTTAGTATCTCTCTCCTTTTCCTCCACTATCCCTCTCTCAATCCTGTTTACACTAGAACATTTGCAGAAAGACTTTAGCTTCATTCCAGAATTCTTCTGGGACTACAAACTGGTGCTGATGAGGGAATGACTGAATATATTGTCGCTGTCCAATGAAAAACCATGTATCTCCATTTTTTGTTGATTTTTAGTTTACTGCATCATTTCAACACACCAGTTGTTCTTTACATTGTGTAAACATTTCATGATGAATGGACCAATAGAAATGTTCTAAAATCACTTCGAACTAAATCTCTTTACATTGACTTACATTGAAAGGTAAGAGTGTTTTTGCCTTCTCCTGTGAAGTGAGTATTTTGGAGATGCTTGTTTTTTCATTGGACAGCGACAATATGAGGTTTCAGAAATAAACTGTCTAAACTATTCGTGAAGAAATAGAATAGGAGATATAAAATGTGCCTTTTGCATAGGCCAAATTTTAAGGTCCCCTTCCAATATGTTAAATGCAGCAAATAAACAATGATTGTGCACTAAAATGTGCGTAAGTGAGTTTTCTGTAGAGGATGTGTACTTACTTTCACTTACACCCAGACTTTTGCATATAGGTATAAGACTGTACCTGGGCAGAAATACATTAAAGTTGATGTAAAACATGTTGATAAGCTTACTAATAAAAGCGTGAGCCAGAGTTAAACTGGCTTTTCTTTAGAAATGCTTTGCATTTGAAAGTAGAAGTGCTCCAGGTGAATTTAATGTGAGTCATTAATTATGATTACATAATATAGATGATACTGCTGTGCTCATTTCTGCTGTACTGCATACTGCCTACCACAGTGTGCTTGCATTTCCTACTGGAGATTCCTTCAAGAGTCATCTCTGTGGGCTGCATTAGAAAGCGGGTTGGCTATATTCCTTGAGCAGTCATGAGGGTGTACCATCTGGGCTGCTTTCATAGGACTGAGACTGCTCTGAGCTTGCTTGAGCTGTCCAATGCTACATAATTCTTCTACCCCCACAGTTTTGAGAAGAAGGACCACAGCAAAAGCTGTGCTGTCCATTCAAATTTCAGCAAACATTGTCATACACATGGTCATTCACATTATCAAGTGCTATACTTTCAGCAGTTTGTGATCATCCAAACTTTCTGCAGATCTCTGTACTCCGACCATTTTTACTGATGGTCCTATCAGGGTTTGAACTGCACTTGAGTTCGTCAATTTCTCATCAAGTAGGGCTCTATACCCTATACCCTGGTTAGTTAGTGTAGTGGGTAACACCTCTGCCTTCTACGCTGTAGACAGGGGTTCAATCCCCCACCTGGGCAAGCGCCCTACACTATACCAATAAGGGTCCTTGGGCAAGACTCCTAACACCACCTTAGCCTACCTGTGTAAAATGATCAAATTGTAAGTCGCTCTGGATAAGAGCGTCAACCAAATGCCAAAAATGTAATTGTAAAACAGGTGTTGGCAATCCAAATGTTATTAAGAGCCATTTAGTCCTTTCAACAAAAATCAAGCCACCCTGGGAGCTACAAGATTCTATGTTTGTTTTACCATCTTGGCTCTAAATATGTCTCAGTATGTGCTGATGTCCTAGTATAGCCTAAAAAATATATTATAAACGAAAATACACTTATTTTGCTGTGCGTTTAGCTTTAGCTCAGCTATAGCTGCTTTTCTCATTTCTCCAACAGGAAACATTTGCTCAAAAGTAGAATAGATTCTTGTAGAATATTTTCTTGTAAAATGTCTCTCAATGTCTGACTTTTTACAAGGCTGAAGTCAGCTTCTCATTCACCAACTTCTTGTTCTTCTCCCATTCTCCAATTCCACTTAAAATGGTGCCTGATGTGCCAGAATATAACAGTTGCACCATTTAAGGTGGAAAGAGAACAAGAAGCTGGCAAATGAGCTGACGTCAGCTTCACGACTTTTTAATGTTTGACAGATTAAACGTATAAGGAAACCTGATTGTTTACAGATGCAAATAAGTCCATTCCTCTTCAAATTGTCTATGTTCATTTTAAATCTTTCTCTTTGCCTTTTCGTTCGCTACTAACTAGACAAGGTTGGTTTCTGCATTACTATGTGACCAGTAGTCTGCACACCAACATTCAGGATTAAAGGTTGGTAAATTAGCAGTGTTAGGCTGCATTAGCTCTAACATTTAAGGCCATTTATTGTTAAAACTGTGTCAGCAAAGCTTTATTTTACTGCAAAGGAAGGTTATTTTACTGCAGACTGTACTCTTACACTTCTCAACTTCATTGAGCAGACAACAGTGTCCCTCCTTTCTTAAGTGATCTGTCAGTTAACATTTCTGGTAACACTTTTTGGATAGCCTACTGTAGATTCTTTGCAGATGCTTGTCAGGCATTAAACTATATATCAAATAAATTCACTTTAATTGTCCATTATCCTAACCCTATCACTAATCTTTACCTTAATCTCGCCAAAAAACCTATATCTGACCTTAACACTGATCTTAAACCTAGCCCGGGTCCCAAACCTAACCTTAATGATAACACTGTTGAGAATCAGTTTCACTTGTTTGTTAATAGCTTGAATCTCTGTAGATAATCTTATGCAGATAGGGGTTATCTGCATAAAGTACACCCACAAAGTCTTCTTTAGCTCATACAGTAGGGGTGCAACTGCTGGTGGTTGTTTCAAATCAAATGCATTAAAGCATTAGTGTTATAAATAAGAAACCTATGGAACATAGCTGCAGTTTCTCTTTACCGGCCCTTAAAAATCATGACATTGTCTCAGCAGAATACTTGGTATGGAACTGAGAAGCTGTGCTCTGAGAGTGCAGCTACATCCACAGAGTGATCACAGAGGCTAGAGTCTGCATGAACAGCTACAACTCTATCTCTCCTATTTAGCCTACTAGCTCTCTCTCTCTCTCTCTCTCTCTCTATATATATATATATATATATATATATATATATATATGTGTGTGTTAAAAAAGAGAAAATTCTACTTTTTTTCTACTAAGAATGTGTAAATATATATTATATGTATGTGTTGCTGGAGTTTTTAAAAACCTCAGTGTCACTGCTGAACTGCTGGAGAAAGTCCACCAACCAAAAATATCCAGCCAACAGTGTTCTATAAGCAGCATCCTTTGACCACTTATGAAGGACTAGAGGATGACCAACACAAACTGTGCAGCAGCAGATGAGCTATCATCTCTGACTTTACATCTACAAGGTGGACTGACAAGTTAGTAGAGTCTAATAGAGTGGACAGTGTTTAAAAACTCTAGCAGCACAGCTGTGTCTGATCCATTCATACAAGCACAACACACACTAACACAACACCACCATATCAGTGTTACTGCAATGCTGAGAATGACCCACCACCCAAATAGTACCTGCTCTGTGAGGGTCCATGGGGGTCCTGACCACTAAAGAACAGGGTAAAGGGGGGTAACAAAGTATGCAGAGAAACAGATGGACTACAGTCTGTAATTGTAGAACTAAAAAGTGTACCTATATAGTAAGTGAAACTGGTAAAATGGACAATGAGCATAGAAACAAGGAGGTGCTCATAATGTCATAATGTTATGCCTGATTGGTATATAACTCCAATGAAGTTGGGACGTTGTGTAAAACATAAATAAAAACAGAATACGATGATTTGCAAATCCTGGCCAGTCTAGTACCCGCACTCTTTCAGTACGAGGCCACGATGTTGTAACACATGCAGAATGTGGCTTGGCATTGTCTTGCTGAAATAAGCAGGGACGTCCATGAAAAAGACATTGCTTGGATGGCAGCATATGTTGCTCCAAATCCTGTATGTACCTTTCAGCATTAATGGTGCCTTCACAGATGTGCAAGTTACCCATGCCATGGGCACTAACACACCCCCCATACCATCAGAGATGCTGGCTTTTGCACTTTGTGCTGATAACAATCTGGACAGTCCTTTTCCTCTTTGGCCCGGAGGACACGACGTCCATGATTTCCAAAAACAATTTGAAATGTGGACTCTTCAGACCACAGGACACTTTTCCACTTTGCGTCAGTCCATCTCAGATGAGCTCGGGCCTAGAGAAGCCGGCGGCGTTTCTGGGTGTTGTTGATATGTGGCTTTCGCTTTGCATGGCAGAGTTTTAACTTGCACTTGTAGATGGAGCGACGAACTGTGTTCACTGACGATGGTTTTCTGAAGTGTTCCTGAGCCCATGTGGGAATATCCGTTACAGAATGATGTCGGTTTTTAATGCAGTGCCGTCTGAGGGATCGAAGGTCACGGGCATTAAATGTTGGTTTTCTGCCTTGCCGCTTACTTGCAGAGATTTCTCCAGATTCTCTGAATCTTTTGATGATATTATGGACAGTAGATGACGAAATCCCTAAATTCCTTGCAATTGCATGTTGAGAAACATTGTTCTTAAACTGTTGGACTATTTGCTCATGCAGTTGTTCACAAAGTGGTGAACCTCACCCCCTCCTTGCTTGTGAACGACTGAGCCTTTCAGGGATGCTCCTTTATACCCAATCATGACACTCACCTGTTTCCAATTAACCTGATCACCTGTGGAATGTTCCAAACAGGTGTTTTTTGAGCATTCCTCAACTTTCCCAGTCTTTTGTTGCCCCTGTCCCAACTTCTTTGGAACGTGTTGCAGGCATCAAATTCAAAATGAGTGAATATTTGCAAAAAACAATAAAGTTTATCCGTTTGAACATTAAATATCTTGTCTTTGTAGTGTATTCAATTGAATATAGGTTGAAAAGGATTTGCAAATCATCATATTCTGTTTTTATTTATGTTTTACACAATGTCCCAACTTCATTGGAATTGGGGTTGTATGTTTATAGTTCTGCATTTACTCTGTATAGCAAGACCTTGTTCAATATGAAGTAAATATTTTGTCTTATGAAAAAAATACTTCATGCTGCTGGAAAGTAAGAAGTAAAACAACAGCAATTAGAAACAGCACTAGTGATCCATCATCTTGATAACCTGCAGTTCTGTGCCCAGTGGGGAGCTCTTCCAGTCCCTTACAGAGTCTGTTCATAATCAATAATATTGAAGGTATATTCAAGTATGAAAAATGAAGAATTACAGAGAATAATAAACGTTTTAACTACCAAAAAGTCCTCTCTTTGTCTTACAACCACACCTGCCTCTTCTGTGAGGCAAATTACAAGCTAATAGTTTCCATTTTTCTTGGTTTGGAACAACTTTCATATAAAGCCATTACTGAAGGTAAAACAGTGCAGTAATGTTTAAAATGTCTATTTCTTCTGGATTTACATACTCCTACAGAATTAGAAATAAAGGTACTGTGTAGGTACATTTTTTGTTCAAGATACAAACAATGCAAATTTCCTTCAAAGGTACAACAGTGGTCTAACTGTGTAAATACGTTTTTTTCCAAGGTGAATAGTACATATTTATAACTTTTCATAATCTAATGTTTTAAAACAGAACGATAAAATAATAAAAAGCCTGGAGATGAGACGGGGTGTGTGGAGTCAATACAACCTAGAAAATTTGATTTGAATGGATTATGGCACAACTATGTTCCCTGATTAAAGGTAGTGAGCTGTACCCTTGAGGGTACCACAACAGTGACAAGAGGGGCACTGCCCCAGTGCCATTTTTTACCTTTATTTCTGAGAGTGTAGGGATGGGAAATAGTATGATATTTTCTTGTTACTTTGATAAATTACACCACAATATGCTTTTCTGTGTGTATCATTGACATTGTTACTGAGAGAACATTATATATTTTAAATACAATGAGAGCATATTTAGTCCTGTTTAATTTTTTACAGATTTAGTACAGATCAGTGTGTGAAAATCTTTGTACTGAAAGTTTTGATAATATTTGTTAAATGTTGTACTGCTGGGCATGTCTGTAGAAATGTCTTGAAGTATCATGATATTATATTTTTGCCATATCTCCTACCTCTACTTTGCCGGCTCATATTTTTATATATTTCTCCCATCAAACAAGCTTTTGTCCACAATTTACTTATAATCCACAGAGAATGGCTTGCAGCACGAAGCTTAAAAGTAAGTCTCCTGGTGGGTTAAGCACCCTCAATTAAATATTAAGTTTGAGAGAGCAGTTTGAGAGGGCAGTGTAATGGCTCTCTAGAAGCTGTGTCCTAAATGAGCTAGCAACAGCCTGCTCGCAAAACAGATCCCATCTGACTCCAGCAGCAGCCTGAGGAAACGCTTTGATGGCTAATCACAGTGTCACTTCACATTCCCTCAACAGAAGACCCAGACTGTCATGTGCTGCGTATGATATCAAATAGAAACAATACATGGAATCATCATGGAGGAAACATCCAGTCACAGGCATTTCTCTTGTTATGTGGTTATGGTTGAATGACTTGTATTAAAACAAATTGAAATTACCAAAAAGCTACCAAAAGGACTGAATGTAATGGAAAACAACAGAGTCAGGATGAATGTATGAAATGACACATTAGTTGTTGTGTAAAACTGAGTGCATTACTTCTTTTGGAAAACTTTCAGGTCACCTTCTGTAAATGTAAATTTCATGTTTCTGGGAATCTAGCTAGAAAAGTCTGGTGCATATGTGTATGTGCGTGTGTGTGTGTGTGTGTGTGTGTGTGTGTGCATGCTGTGTTGCCATAGTGTGGCCTACTTTGTACAAGAGCTCCTCTGCACTCTTCACTTGCCAAGCCAGCCAATGAGGGACCTGACCTGCTTCCCCAACATGTGAAGTCTAAGTAGCAGAGTGTAGATGTGGAATTATGGAGATTAATAAAACACAGCCAGCGCAGAGGAGGTTGCTGATATAGGGGATTTGATAGAACAAATTCTGGGCATAGTGGAGCGGTGGGTGAAGGAGGTGTGCTAAACGACATGAGATTAGAGAAGGGGGTGTAATGTGTGTGCTAAGAGACTGGGGGGTGGGGTCTACCCTGCCTGGCAACAGTAGCACACTGCAGAGCCCCCAGGAAGAGAGGCTGAGATGAGAGCAGTCACACATTGTGGAGCATCAACTCAACTGGATATGCAAATGTATAAGATAACTGAGCACATTCTGGCAATTTTGCATACTAAAAAAGCCCTGAAGGCTCACTGAAATCACGGTGAGCTGGTTCACTTTTGTAGTTACAGAGGAATTATCAGTGTCTCCATAATTCAATTATTGACATGTTAATGAAATCTTTTAGAGTGATTTGATGACTACTTCTCTTACTTAGAGAAATTTCTTTATTTACACTAGTGTTAATAAGAACCAGGGGTTGTAATGTCTACAACTCTGTTGTTTTGCCATCTGATAACTTTGAAATAGTCATAAATTTGAAAAGAAAATTGGAGGGGGGCTATTTTGCCTTACAACTCCCTGCACGTATCACTCTACCACAAGTGTTTTAAAAAAATCTTTATCTCAAAATTATTGTAAAGAAAAGTCTCAACATCAGGCAAAGTATCAGTAACTATTTCAAGTAATCACTCAATGTGATACAGCTTTTAAATACTTTGGACATCTGGCTCCTTCCAACATCATTGTGAACAATTGTGTCTCTGTAAGTTTGTCTAGAACAGAGTATTTCATAATCATAATCAAAACCTAAACGACTTTACACCTCAACCATCTAATTATGCAGAAAGTAAAAAAAAATCAATGGAACTCTAACTAAACTCAAGCCCAGCCTTAGCATTACTGTTATGGTTTACCTTACAGACCCTGGCCACTCTGGCCACTCTGGTCTGACTGGAGTAGGGGCTCTGCTCTGGGTTTCTCTCCGTGAAGAAGAAATAAAGTTTGTCATCGTCCCCAGTGGAGCTGTTGATGCTCTCTCTCAATAACGCTGAGCCAACAAAGTCCGCCTCTGCAGAAAACACAAAGGACTTAGCTGCCACGCACAAAATAACAGATGAATTATGTTTTAAAGACATTACTGCATTGGTGGGACACGACCACAGTAACTGTGTACAGTGCTTTTTAACAGTATGTTATTTTCTGTGGAAAAACTGCCCACACCGTGGGAAGAGGACCTTAAAGGAAAAATCCAGCATTTAACTTAATCTCTGTAAGCTGCATGCATATTGTATACTCGATTACCATGGGCAATAAAAATGAGGCATTCCCTGCATTTAGAAAAGAACAGAAAACCCACTAACCCAAGACATACCTATAATAGGACCCAATAGACATTTGCTACTATTTGCTTGTAATTGTATGATACAAAAAAGAGTAGGCTGTAAAACGATGAAGTATTCACAGTAAAAAATGAAAAGTGAGCTTAAAATTATGATAATTTATTTCACAGCTTTTCCTGAGCTTTACCTGAAAATTCTCTCAATCCACATTTTTTCATTTTTCACATTTTTTCTCACATTTTATTTCCTCCTCTTGGAATCCCAGTTATGGATAGCTGTGGCATCACTGGGGTTTGAGTTCACAGTCTCCTGATGGTGGGGTGAATTCTTAGTCAAATGCACCACTTGGGAGCCCCTGAAACTGCTACATTATAGGAAGGAACATTTCAACCGTTGTTCAAAAAATGCTATATTGAAGCAAAATCAGGGGCTCCAAGTATTCTTCATGGTATGATTTCCACAAGATGTTGGAAACATACCTTTGAGATTTTGGTTTACACTGACATAACTGCATCATGCAATTCCTGCAGATTTTTCAGGTGCGCTTTTATTTTATGCTGTGAATCTTCCATTCTTCTACATCCCAAAGGGGTTCTATTGAATACAGATGACTTTTGCTTTGTGATATGGTGCATTATCATGCTTGAAGTAGCCATTAGAAGATGGTAAACTGTGTCAGCAACAATACCCAAAAAGGCTGTGGCATTCAAGCAATGATTGATTGGTATTAATGGGCCACCTCCACCAGCTATAAGTGTTATCACAATGCAGGTTAGGTCCATGGATTCATACTGTTGGCACCAAATTCTGACCCTAGCATTTGTGCGCCTCAACAGAAATTCTTTGGACAAGGTTATGTTTTTCCAGTCTTTTCCAGTTTTTTTCAGCCTCCAAATGTCCAGTTCTGGTGAGTATGTGACCACTGCAGCCTCAGCTTTCTGTTCTTGGCTGATAGAAGTAGAACCCGAGTAGGCCGTCTGCTGTTGTAGCCAATCCACGTCAATGGGTAATACTGTTGCTCTTCTGTCACTGTGAACCTGTCTGGTCATTCTCTGTTGACCTCTCTCATCACCAAGACGTGTCTGTCTTTAATTTTTAAATAATAAAAAAAATACTGTCTCATATTTTCTGGACATGTGGTGAGCAATTAGATCTTATTGTTGTGAAGAAAACGTGTCCCACAGTCTGAAAATCAATTTCACATATGTACAATTGTTCAAAGCTGAGTTTTCCTGTCGTACACTTTCTAGCATTTCTGTCTAAAAAAATGTGAATAAGGGGAACATCTGACTGAACTAAGAAGTTTGAGTTGGGTAAGTAGTGTTGTTGAGTTAACTCAAAAAAGCTCTGTAACAGGTTGAGAATTTTAAAGTGAGCTGACATGAGTGATATTCAAACTTTCCCTGATTAAACAGCTCTTAGTATATTGATTAAAGGTAGAAAATGCCATTAAACAAAATGCCCACCATATAGTGGAGTAATGCATTTACCCAAAAGCCATTTTGTTGGAGCCTCTTCTGTCCGCAGGTTGGGGAAAGGGAAGTTACGGCGAATGTCAGGGGTGCTGCGGAACTCATACTGAGAGGCAGAGTACATCTCACCATCTGAGAATAAGAACAAAACACCTCAATGTATTCATTTGACAGTCCTCCACACATTTCACACATGCATTGTCTCTTTAGATTATGCATCAGAGAAACAAAAATGTGAGGCTGTTTATGTAAGATTTAGACTGTGGGAAAGAATGCTTTGATTTTCACATTAGCAATTCAAATAATTTCCTTTAGTCAAAACTTTAGTTAAAGTGGGTGATTGTAGATTGATTGCTCTGCCCTGTTGCATGTCATTGTAACTCTTTATTGATTGGTTGAGCCTCCGCTGGGAAAAAAAGTGAGAAACACTAAATGAAAAGAGTGGGCTGTAGTTAACAGCGTTTGGATAAAATAAAAAAGTATTAAGGACTCGTGTCCTTGAGTTTCATTCACCCACACACACTCCACCCACACTCTCATGGATACATTGCACTTCCATTGATGTTCTGGCGTTCTGTATTCCAGCCTTAGTTTGTTCTTACCTACAATGAGACCAGTGTAACCCTTTGCTGGGTCATAGGGACACTTCTCTTTGCCCTCCTCAAAGCGCACAAAGCTAAAGCGCTCCACATCCTGCCAAACAGAATATAGCACAAATCAGAGATCTGTTGTTATAAATGTGCTGAATTCGATCAAAGATGACTTCACACTAAGTTTGTCTTAACTCAGCACACTATAATGAGCTTAAAGTCTCACTATGTATGCGCAGCGAGGTCGGAAGGCATGAGTCCCGCAGGTATAGAGATGAGTCTCGTTATATCGATCGAGGAATCGGACGTAATTGTAGCATTCTGTCTGTGGCAGAACAACAGAGAAATGATTACTTCACTGATAAAGGATCTTAAAGAAATAACAAAGCCATAGCCAAGAAGATTTACATTATATGGCCGAAAGTATGTAGACAGCTGACCATCATACCTATAAGAGCTTGTTGCACATCTCATTCCAAAACCCATGGCCATTAAAATGGAGTTGGCCCCACCTTTGCAGCTATAACAGCCTGTACTGTTTTGAGAAGCTTTTCTTCAGTTTAGAGTGTGTCTGTTTGTTTCCCATTCAGTCGAAAGAGCATTTTTGAGGTCATGCATTGATGTTGGATGAGGTGTGGTTCATGATCGACATTCATCTCTAAGGTGTTCAAGGTGTTCAGGGTCAGGGCCCTGTGTATGCCACTGGACTTCCTCCGCACCAAACTGACCAAACTATGTCTTTGTGGACCTTGGTTTGTGCACAGGGACACAGACAGTCATGCTGGAACAAGAAAGAGCCTTCCCCAAAGTTGTAAAAGCTGGAAGCTATAATTGTCTAAAATGCTGTAGCATTCATATCATCCTTCACTAAGCGGCTAAACCCAGCATGCATTCTGGTAGGTAAAATTCTCCTGGCATCTGCCAAACCAAGATGCAAAACTGCCAAATAGTGAAGCATGATTCATTACTACAGAGAACAAGTTTCCACTGCTCCAGAGTCCAGTGACAGTGTGCTTCACACCACTTAAGCCAATGCTTGACATTGCACATAGTGATCTTAGGTTTGTATGTAGCTGCTCAGCCATGAAAACCCATTCTCATGAAGCTCCCAACATCAAGACTCAGCAGCCCCACTCTTTTAGTTTACATGGTCTATCACTTAGTGGATGAGCTGATGTTTCTCCTAGATGCCTTCATTTGACAATAATAACACTTACAGTTGACCAGGAAAGAACAATTCATAAACTGAGTAGTGGAAAGGTGGTATCTCATAGCAGTGCCATGTTTACAGTCATTTCATTGCTGCAGAACTCTTCATGTCTATGGAGACTGCTTGGCTATGCGATTGATTTAATACTCCTGTTAACAAAGGGTGCAGCTAAACATTTGAACGATAATTAATAATTAGGATGAGTGTCCACATACTTTTGGCCACATAGTGTAACAGAGACAGAACTAAGATTGTGTAAATATTTCATGACAGAAGTGGAGGCATTTTAACCACTAACAAAGTGTGCTTGAATTTACATAACCAAAATGTATAGTATTTGCACATGTAATGCAAGTGTTTGCACAAGAATAAAATTATATCAATCAAATTCTTGCCAGTAGCTGCAAACATAATGATAGCAATTGTGTTGAGGCAACATATTTTCTGAGGCAACATATTTTGGTGCACGACCACGTGACACAACTGAATCATGAACCACATTCCTTCTCCTATAAAGTTACCATTCTGGAGATACAAGGATTTGTTACAATTGTGACAAATCAGACCTCAGACAAAGGATCTCTGTCAAAATCTCAATGTACTAGGTTAAGGGAGCAAGCTTTTATGTGACTGGAATAATGTGTACATAAAACTTTAGGCCTTGAGCCACAGTCAAGGCCTATTCTGACATCACTAAAAGGAAAAAAGCCTTGTCAAGCATAGTCAAACCTTGGACCAAGCTTTGACTATGTTTATGGAAGTATTCAAAAACATAAAAAGTCTATGCCCTAAATTTTTATTGTATTTTATTTCGTTTTATGTACCCAAAGCTCATCATTCTTCAGTTTTTACACAACCCCTCTTCAACCCTTAAACAGCCTGTTTTTGTTACTGTGTAAATGAGCTCTGTTCTGACATTCTCATTCTAAAAGTTGTCTAGGCTGAAACACTCCTTAGTAATTCTCCACAAATGGGCGGAACTAAACTGATAAAGGCTGACCTCACAAACAGAACAAAACATTTTGTATGGACTGGGGGAGTGTTTACATACTACATCAGCCTCTTTTACTTAGAGTAATACATATAAGGCCTGAAAGGCCCTTTTTTCGTCTAGTATTAAGCTAAATCTAGGCCTGAAAAACTGGCACAATATGTTTGGATTTGCTGAAAATTCCATAGTTCAGAGATGAGAATTTAACATAAGCCCTAACATTTGTGGAGTGATTATTCTAAAATCACTTGTCACATGATTTTACAACAACAGTCAACAAGTAGAAAGAAGTGGATGAGTAGCGAGCACTAAAGACCCAAAGTGTGTTGCCTCAGGTACAGCTGATATTTAAAAAGATCCTAATTGAGGAGAATCTCCAGAGTAAGACATTCAATCCAGGGCAGCTTCACATGAGGACAAGGTTATACCTGATTATCTCTTCCTTTGCTTAAGCACTGTCTCTTCTGATCTGCAGATGCAGCCCAATCAATCTGTTATAAAGACAGAAACAACAAGTATAAAAACAAACCAATTGAAAAGAGTTTAAAATAACAGAGTGGCTGCTGATGGTACTTGCAGAAGAGTTGTTGCGTATAGTGGAGATGTTAGCTGAGTTCAGAGCATACAGGGCCTCTCTGGCTGCCACATACAGCAGTCCAGCTCCATCTTCCAGCAACAGAGAGCTGTAGTTTACAGCCAAACCCCGGAAACGGTTACATCCAAGAAGCCCTGCAAACAGCCAGAGACCCAGTTAGAAAACAAGGACACACATGGCCAAATGGTGTCACCAACACAACGGCATACTTGCGTCAAATTTATCTATAGTCAGAACTCAAGGGAGAGTTTCTCAGAGATGAATGAAAAGACTGCAGTCTGTGCCACAGCTGATCAAACAATGAAATCAATGAATCAATGAAAGAGGATAAAATGGATTCTCCAAAGGCTAAAGAAGCTGGGCAGTGCTCCAAAAGCATAACCAGAAGAAGGAAAACGAGAGATAATGCAGAGGGAGGAGGAGAAGGCTAATCTGCATTAAGCTGACTCATGCTCATCTTTAAATCTTTTTGCCTCTTTCTCCCTTTATCTCTCCATCCCACACTCATTACTGCCAGTGGCACTGAGCCACAGCTGAAACAGAAGACACAACAGTAACATAAACACAGCACTGAGATGAAAAACTTCAACTGCATACTGTTAAAATGCATTCAGTTAAAATGGGCTCATTATTGGTCACTAAATCTGTAGGACTCACAGTGAAACCACAAGTAGTGAAGTCATATAAATCTTTTTAAATTTAGAGCTGTCATGATTTCCAAAAAAATTGGTTAAAATGGACTTACTCAGTGAAGCAGCAATGATTAGTGGGCTGTCTGCATGATGATAATGCATACTTTAAATCCTTCTTACAGAAAGAAATAGAGTCTAATGGGCCCATCCATGCTTTTATTATTCTCACCATGATGTGTTCAGGTTTATCAGTTCAGCCTACAGGCAAGAATGCTTTCCGTTGGGGAATATCAGTGAGTGACTCTTGTCTGTTATCAGTTGTTTGCTCAGCATTGTGTGAAACAATGCACTTAAAATCACAGAGTTGTTTGAATTGAAACTAATACATTGCACAAGGATGAGTATTCGCAGCAAAGTACAGGGATGATGGAGTTTATTCAGTTTTCAATAAACATTACATTACATTGCTGTATGTTTGGGTCATAAATATATTGGTATCAATATCAGCGTGGTATCAGCTCAGACAAGATGTGACCCGGAACAACATTTATTAAAGCCTTCTTGCACTTGCAAAGGAAGTGGAGAGGAGACCCAAACATGCAAATAAGGGTAAATGAGGGTCGCTGTTAAGTCCCGTTGTGCCACAATATAATAGAAAGAAACTAGTTAACTGAACTCAACCTACTCAAGTAAACATGACTGTGCATAATAAAAAACACTCAGAAGACTTTGGTGATTACCAGACTTTAATTACAGCATAAAGTTACCTGAACAAAAACTGCACAACTTTATTGATTAAAGCAATGTTATTTAGGGTAATTAAATGAGATGTTCCTTAAGTTGACCTAACCAAATCAGATGTAAGCCGAACTTGGAAAACTATTTAAAACAATTAGGTTGTTTGCAGATCACTGGTGTAGATATTAAATTTTTAATTAAAAAGTAACTTTTACTATGAAATTAACTATCAAACTAACTATGAAGTTATGTAAACCTATTTTTTTGGAGGCAATAAGT
Organism: Pygocentrus nattereri; assembly: GCF_015220715.1. Lineage (NCBI taxonomy): Eukaryota > Metazoa > Chordata > Actinopteri > Characiformes > Serrasalmidae > Pygocentrus > Pygocentrus nattereri. Next base: position 22,521,240 of record NC_051223.1, read on the forward strand.
GACTGATTTTCATATATAGAGTTAACTGATTTAAGGTTAGTGTGTGTGTGTGTGTGTGTGTGTGTGTGTGTGTGCGTGTGTATTTTCTATATATTAATGAACAGATAGCAAGCATATATTGTTCCGCTGACTTGATAAAGTCAGCATTCTGCTGTATGCCACCACTGGTCCACCCAGATTATTATCCTGCATACAAGGTCTAGCTAGTTTTATCGCTTTAAACAGATTTTAAATACGATTTTAAATACACACAGCATTTTATTTTTAATCTAAGACAAATATTACAAACCACTGAGTGAAGAAAAAAATAATGACTAGGTCTATTACCCAATTAACCTGTGAAATAATCAGAAGACACTTTGATTACTAATATAATCAATAGTGACAGCCCTACTTATGCATTCATAGTACTAATTAGCATGTACATTGTTAAACAGCATAATAAACAGATGGACAATGCATGTTTAAAAGAGTAGGACAGATAACACATGAAATGTGTGAAGATTTGGACCTTACAGCATATTTCTGTACTCTTCATAAATCCTTTACCAGTCTCAGTTCTTTAAACACTCTTTTACTATATCTAGGAATGAAAGCAGCTTGCTGTGTCTCTAGAGGTACTTTCTATAAAATATTCATATAGCATGGGTCACTTCAGACAGTCTGTTTCCTTAAATTAAGAATGCACACTGAATTCGAGCTGACTGCAACACACACACACACACACACACACACACTTACACTTGTTCGTGCACTGCATGTACAAATAACACTCCAAACTGCGCACGTTGAGATTTCCTCCCCCACATTGTGAGAGGGGTGACCATTCTGATGAGAGCTGGCATTACTAGGCCACATATCAAACATGGTGCCCCTCAAAATGCCCTACGACTGCCCCTTTCTTTCCATCTCCATCAACACCCCTCCCCCACACACAGACCCCCTACTTCAACCAAAAACCAAAAGCCCTCAACCTTCTCCACAGGCACATCATGCACCCTGCATTAAAACCCATAATAAAAAGGTGGCTTTATGCAGTTTTACTTTGCGTGATCTGCTGCAATGGTTGTATGATCGTTAGCATAAAGTGGAAAAAATAATAATTTACTTGATCAATGTGAAAAACAGATAAAGCTTTTTTTCGTTTCCCTAGGTATTTTAGGGAAATGAGAAAAGCTTCATATCACTCACTGCTAATCAGAGGTGTTACGATGTGTAAACAAACCCATTTAATCCCACCAGTCACGACTGCGACTGAAATGCTGTTTTGAGTTTGAAAAGCTCTAAAAGAGCTTTTAATGTGTTTTCTACTGAATGATAAATTATACATTAAAGTATAAGTTGGTTTCATATGTTATGTTTCAATGTTAACACTGTTATGTGGATGGTGCACCTCGTCACATGATCAGAGCCATTTGCTTCAAGCATGCACCTCAGAAACATGATGGAAGGAAATAAACACAACATACAGCTTCAGCTATCATATATGGTGCATTACATTTTTAAAGGTTCTATTATTGATAGCAAGATTGCATTGTCACAATCATGGTCCATAGAAAAGTGGCTCACCTTTGTTGCTCATAATCCTCTTTATCAGCTCTTTTCTTTCATACAACTTGACACTGAGGTTTTGGACATGCTACAACATGATGACCCAAGAGACTGCATGAATCATTTGCACCATTATAAAATCAGCTGCTTCAGTTTACATGCTTCACTGTTTAACTATTCATTTATTTTTCATTTTGAATGATTTTATTGTTCATTAAATGGTTTAATATTCTTTTTTAATTCAGGGACTGTAAGATACACTGTGAATGAAATACAGTTAGACTTTATGCTTTATTGATATTTGGCATATCAGACATCCTGACATGAATTGGAATGGTTTCTACTAATGGATAAGCAGATAGATATTTTATCATTATTGTGATAAACTATTTCACAATATGCTTTTCTGAGTACCTAAATAACACTAACTGACAACAGGTTTCATTACAAAGTGAGCATAACTAGACTGTTTCATTGAATTTAGTGCAGTGCATTTTTAAAATTTTCATATAAAATTATTGTAGTTTATTATTAGTAGTAGTATTTTTATATGTGGCACTTCAGGTCCTACATGTCTGATACAACTTATTAAATCTCATAAAAACTAAATACTGTGATGCATATCATGTATCATGATATAATATTTTTGTCATGTCATCCACCCAGGTTTTAACAATTCCTTAAAAGTCAACTACAAAAATAACATGAAAAATCTGTACCCAACTGAAACTTTGTGCTTTTAATTCAATTGTCTTGTATGACAAATTACTTGTTTGTGTCAATTACGCCAATTCCCACCTACGGACAGCTAGGTCTCCCCAACCACATAAAGCTACTAAGCTGTAGGGTTGAGTGCTAGTGCATGCACCCCTCAAGATAAACGAAGCTCTGCTACATCTTCTCAAACTGCTGATAATGCAATGTCATTGCACAGCTCAACATGCTTGGAGGAGAACACTAACTGCCAATTCTGTTACATCAGCTAACTGACACCTGTGTTCACTAGCACTGTGCTGAGTGATGGAGGGAGAGGGAGGGCCATCCTACCCACCCATGGAGTGAGACTGAACACTTGAAATAAAATAATAAAAGTATGAAATAACTTAAAAAAAACTCTGGGCATATAAGGAGATGTGGTGGTATATCTGTGACGTATAAACCTAAAAGAGTCATTTGATCCCCACTGTGATCCCTATTTAGCTCCCAGCATGCACTCTGCTCATCCTCTTCACATGCTGTTAGCCAATCAGGCTGTGCTATGTCAAATCTAAGAGAATCTCTGCTATGGACCAAGAAAGGTCAGAACAGACCTGAGGGGTGAGTGGGTGTGTGTAAAGAGAAGGGACACAAGTCATGCTGTTGGGCACACACACCCACACACACACATACAACCCTGCTCCCCACAGCAGCATGATCCAAGGAGACTCTTCAAAGGTCTAAAAAAGATTAAAGACCTACGGCCAAATGACGGCAACCAGCATTTTTTTTTCGCATAATATAACACGATATGAATACAAATGAGAGGGCCTCTGACATAACACTGCGCAGAGATGATTACACTGGGGGTTGATGCAGGGAGCAATTGTCCCAGGGCAGTCGCGTGGAGTGTCCTTGGACCCACATGACGGAACAGTATTACAACACATACAGGCCCAAACTGTACTCTCCTCAAACACGCAGCTGAATTTACGGTAACAAGGAAGGACTAGACTGCAGAAATATTTAACCATTTTGAAACTGGCAAATAGAGCAAAGCCAGTTATTGAAATCCTTACCTCCATTCATGAACTTTCATACAGTACTGTGGAAAGTCAAAGAAACATAAGTAAAAAAAACAGGAATGTACAAAACAGGAAAAAAAAAAAATCCACAGGTGTTTCTGTCCATCCTTTGGACTCTCGCTCACACACCTATCAGTGTTCACAGTCTCCCGAATTCTAATATGATTCACCTGTGTGTTTACGTCATGTGATAGGTTTAGTTTTGTATTTAAGCCCTGGCTTAGTTCAGGTATATTGTGAAGTATTGCATCCATGAGATCATACCGAGCGTTTGTTTTGACTGCCTTGTTTCTTTGTTTGACCGTGGCTTGGATTACCCATTTCTCGCTTCTTTGTCTTTGCCCCTCTGTACTGTCGCCTGTGTTGCTGGATCAGTGTGTCAACTTTTGGACTCCTTTTTGACGACGTTTTTGTATTAAAACCCTCTTTTAAGGACCTGCATGTGTCTGTGTTCTGCGGCCATGTCACAGTGGGATTACTTCAGTCATAAGAACAAATAAAACAAACATTGTTCCATATATTTATATACATTATATATTGATATATTTAATATTTTTAGAATAAACCCATGTTTATACCCATATTAAATCCATGTTTTCTGCTTCTGTTCCTGTTGCTGAAAAATGAAGTAATTGTTTTTAATGGTTGCTTTGACTAAAAAACTATAAATAAAGGTGGTGTCTTTGAATTTGTTAGTGACAAAGATTTCATGTCAAGTACATGAATTAGCATGTGGCTTCTTATATTTTGTTCTTGTTCTTTGCTTTGTTTCTTAATCATAGCGCATTAGCACAAACAGAGTAATTCTGTTAGAAGTACAAATTCTAAACTTTCAATTGATGCCACATTTATGTTTGAAAGTAGAAGAAGAAATATTCAGCTATGATATGAATTTGAGCTTTGTAAGAACAATCTTGTTTTGTATTTAAAAAATACTTTTTGACAGATTTTTTTCTGGTTGATGTTGAAATGAAACAAACAGAAATAGTGCAGGCTTGAAGATGTTGATGACATAAAATGAATGTACATGACACTCATTATGTAACTAAATATGTTATCATCATGTCATTACATTTAAATCCTTATGTAATGAAAATTAAATCTAAAATAGAAAAGCAAAACAACATGAATAAATCTAGACATCAAGGGTTTAAAAGAGTAATGTGCAGGACCTTTACACATAAATGGCTATTACTGACCTTCATTGCAAATGGACACAGTAACCAGGCCATCATTTGTAAACACACAAAGGTTAGCTTGCATTATAAGTAACACTAGCACCTTCTGGAAGCAAAATACAGCTCCATCAACTCTGCAGACCACCCACACCAGAGATATACTGAACACCACACTGTGCTAAAAATGCACAGACAGAGTCAACACATCTATCAAGACCTCCAGTCATATTTTGGCTGTGTGCGCCTCTGTGTGTGAGTGTGCAAGCGTGTGTACTAGTTACTGCTGAATGTTGACTCAAGCATTCACGTTTCACCATGACCCTTGCTCTGACAGGGCGGAATGGAAAATGTGCTCAAAAGGATTATAAGCCTTTGTGACCACATATGAGTGTATGCATCTCCAGTTCACACATTCACATGTGACTGAAAGATGTATCCAATAGTCAATGGTTGAACTATAAAAAAACATAGGTTTATGGTGGGTCCAAACAATGGGGTGGGGCAGGGGTGCTCCCAAATAACTACAGCCTCTTGGTGTTTAAATCTCAAGGACTGTACAAAAATCAGAAACCACCTCCAATGTACTTAAATTACAGTCCAAATAACCATTAACCCCTAAAATGGCCAGGGCTCACCAGCAGACAGAAAGTGTTATAACACACTTCTATAGCCTAAACAGAGCTCAGCTAGTTTGCAAAAAGATCTCAAAGGATGTGTGGTTGTCAAGAAACCCTTACTAAGAAAAAGAAATAGACAAAACAAAGAAACATTTTATAAATTAAAGAAGCTCCTGGTTTTCTCAGACTAATGTTGTGACCACCCAGAATCCAGACTTCAACATTACTGAATGTGTTTGGGATTACTTGGATCGTGAAAAGGAGACAATACAACCAACTTCTAGGCCTGAAGTTTGGAGGTATGGAAAATTTGAAAGCAAGTCTCCTGAAAAGAATGGAAGCTGTAATAAAGTTAAACAGTGGATACGCTAAATCCTGAAAAAATGAAATTATGTTTAGTTTTTGAAGCTTTTGTGTAATGTTCTGTGAAAAATATGTTCTCTGTTTCATTTTCTAAAAAATGAATAACTTGTACTAAATGGTGATTTTGACTGAAAATTAAATAAATGAAGGGTGGTCTCTGACCTTTTCTTACAGCACTGCAATTAAAATATGTTTTAAATTATTTTAGGTGATATTATAACTTTAATCCAAATGTGATGGAAAATGGGATGGCAGTTTTCTATGGTTTTACGCTAACAATCAAATCGAGCCCTACTAGTAGTGCTTCCCTTTCCATCTACAACTATTTTCCTCTCTACAATCTAACCCTCAGTGTACAGTATTTTTATGTGTAGCGATGTCTATATGAGTGAGGGTGCTGAGCACGTGCCTCCCCTGTGGTGCGACCGTGCATGTGTGTGTGTGTCATTGCTGATTCACTTCTTCCTCTTGGTTCAAACCGAGTCAGGCTGGCAGATGAGGCAGTCGTGCGTACTGGGGGAAACTAAAGACTAGAAACACGGGCGAGCACTGGCAGAAGATATGAGGAACATTATACAATGGCATTCACACTTCACCAATAGCAAAAATCTCTGGGTTATGTTAACTAACACACAACAAGCAAAAACCAAGCAAGCTTTTACTGATGTGCATCCATTAAACTCCACTTAGTTCATTTTCAGAAGAAAGCAAGTACTGTCAGGGTCCTATTCATCCTATTCACTATTTTGTTGCTACTTTGCGTGGGTGCACCAGTCAGAATTCAAGCTCAGAGGCTGTCATTGTGATGCACTATACCAACACACCAATTCATACTAAACATTCTCTTGTATACTAAAAGGTTTAACATTTGATTTTTCTGTTTTTTAAACTACAATCTTGGCTGATCAAGTACCAGAAGACTCATTTATGGCAAAAACAGAACTCTATAAAACCACCACTGGAAGGAATCATAATAACCAATCAACTACATATCTAAATCTGAACCATCATCTCCCCAGCAACACAGCCCCCTGAATCAAAATGGGCAATTTGTGAAAAAGAAAAAAGCCATGAAGGGGCATAACTAATTTTTGCTGCTATTTTAGTCCTATAGACAAAATACCCTCAGATCCTACCATCATCACACTCTATGTGTGCCTCTACCTCTGGGCCTTAATTCTTGCTATTCCCAGAGGACACATGTGACATGGAAACAAGCACCGAAAACAATGGAGAGGGTGAACACATGAAATATTCAGATGAGACAGCCATCGGCAAGAATTATGAGACATTCACAAATACTGCACATAATATTAAGTCACTGGCTTCTGATGAAGCAAGCAGTATAGGCTCAGAAGACACACAATTTACACACAAAATGAGGGAGCCAAAAAGAGTTCTTTGAAGAACTGTCATAGAAGAACTACTTTTCAACAGATGGTTCTAAAGAATTTTTCAATCAATTACTTTTTTGTAAATAGGATTTGTGAGTGTAAAGAATTAGTGTTTAAAGAAGAACCTCCACATACTGTAGCATACAATGATTTTCCTAGAACAGTACCAAGCCAAGAACCATTTGGGAATCTTTATTTTCTAATGCTGCATTTACATGTCAGCAGTAAACTGACAATGGCAAACAGCCATCATTGTTTTAAACTGAGCTGCAGTGAAAATGTTTACCACAGCTAGCAGCCATGATCCTCTCTCCACAAATGAAACATTCTGTAAAGAGTTCAATATTCAATAAGGAAAATATTCTTAACTTTAATTCATTCTACATTTTTTTCTGAGGTCCACTTTTCATAATTCAACTTTACATGATCAACCTTTTCATCCCTTTGAATTAAACAGACTGTTTTTGTTACTTTGCCTTTAAGACTGATATATATCATTGTTAGAACAAAATACCATATCCAAAATGGTAACTTTATACGAGAAACAAGAAACATTCTTAAGCTTACATGGCAGTTAAAACAGACACACATTATCTAAGTTGCTAATCTTCCTGGATCACGGGGGGAGCAGGAGCCTATCCTGCCTAGAAGGCAGGAAACAGTTCTCAGAAGAAATTACACTTTGACAAATATTGTAACAGGTTCATCACAGTAAACTTCACAGTAGTTTAGATTCAATATTACTCACTTCTTTTGCTGCTACTACTTCTACTACAAAGCATGTCCAGCACTAAACAGTAATAACGCTTTCACTAGATGATCAGCACTGTCAAAAAGAGGATTCGTCTCTTATGACCTCACATTCACTTTACCCTGCTTGTTACACCAGACGAGTTACGCGTAAACATCAATATTTCATTGCAACATTACTTCAGGTCTGGTAGGCACTACAACAGTGAAAGCAGGCCATGTGGAGATATCACCAAACCCAGAGACCTGAAGAACTGACTCTCTCTCTCTCTCTCTCTCTCTCTCTCTCTCTTTACCACCTCTGGAGAATATCGAAGTGCAAATGTAGGTCAAGGACAGCCAAAGCAAGAAGAAAAACAAGATGATCTGAAAACACAGATGCTCTCATTAAAATAATTTAAAATCATTAGCATCTCTGTCTATATACTGCTCTCTGACATAACAAGCACTACAGTAATAATGCAAATAACATTTGGCAATAAATGTTAAGCAATTATTGCCTCTAAAGTGATGCTCTAGCAGACAAAAGATGTTGTTCTGACACTGTCAGAATGTTTCATTATCTATTTAGAGTTTACAGCTTAATTATGTACTGGACCACATGGCATGCATATGGCCCTAGGTGTTAAGCTCATTGCATAATGATTTGATTAAAATACAGCAAGTTCAGCCTCTTTGGAGTAATTCTGCATGACACGCAGCTTCATGCAGTGAATATCGCCTTAGAATAAATACTGTATGTTCTAATTTCTCTGCTCACATTCATCTTCATTGCTGTAGGTGAAGGGCATGCCCACACTGAACAAGAAGCAGCTGTACATTCAACTGATTCACTCAAATCTTTGGTTTTGCTCCAAACTAAGAGCATTACTCACAAGTAAGCATTAATTACACTGTAGCAACATTTGTTTGAGCCAAATCAGAGGCATTTGTTCACTCAATCTAACCACAAATGTTCTTCTTAAGCTAAACACTAGGCCAAAGCACACAAATCAACAAAACAGTACACAAATGTTTTTAAAACCAAAAATGGCACTAAGTATGATGATGGTATGGAAGATTAATATATGACAAAAATGGTCATCTTTTCCACAGCAGGCAACATTCAGCTTAGCACTTCTTTCAAAAGTCATGAACAGCATAATTTGCAAAAGCTGCACAAACAAGATCAGCCAATATTTGATCCTAACATGTAATCAGCATATTTTTTTCTTTTGGATGATCCAAGTTATGATTTTATGGTGTTAATAATAGGAGACAGCCAAGTATATATGCATTGATTTTAAATGTTGCATGTGTAAGTTTACCTGTGTAAGGCCTAAATAGGCAAATGCACAGATAAATCCCATAGGGGCTTGAACCGTTGTCCCTTTGCCTTCAAACTGTACAAGTGAATAATAATTGTATTGTATATGATCGCTGTTAAAGTCATGTTTCAGTGAAATTTAGCGTTGCCTTGGGAAAAGTTAATGGGTCGTCTCGGGTTCCACAAGCTTCATCGCTATTGAAGGTGTCCTACATGAATTGTTACACTTTATGGTGAAAATCTGCCATCAGGGTAGCAGGTAAGCAAACAGGCAAGTGTATAGCTATATACACTGTTCAAAAAAATAAAGGGAACACTCAAATAACACATCCTAGATCTGAATGAATGAAATATTCTCATTGAATACTTTGTTCTGTACAAAGTTGAATGTGCTGACAACAAAATCAAATTTATTAACCAATGGAGGCCTGGATTTGGAATCACACAAAAAAGTGGAAAAGCACACTACAGGCTGATCCAAATTTGATGTAATGTCCTTAAAACAAGTCAAAATGAGGCTCAGTATTATGTGTGACCTTCACGTGCCTGTAAGACCTTCCTACAACGCCTGGGCATGCTCCTGATGAAGTGGCGGATGGTCTCCTGAGGGATCTCCTCCCAGACCTGGACTAAAGCATCCGCCAACTCCTGGACAGTCTGTGGTGCAACATGGCGTTGGTGGATGGAGTGAGACATGATGTCCCTGATGTGGGATGTGATGTCCCAGTCAATCGGATTCAGGTCTGGGGAACCAGGTCTGGGGCTGTGACCACAACCCCCATCTGTGGACGTTGGGCCCTCATACCATCCTCATGGAGTCAGTTTCTAACCGTTTATGCAGACACATGCACATTTGTGGCCTGCTGGAGGTCATTTTGCAGGGCTCTGGCAGTGCTCTTCCTGTTTCTCCTTGCACAAAGGCGGAGGTAGCGGTCCTGCTGCTGGGTTGTTGCCCTCCTACGGCCTCCTCCACGTCTCCTGGTAGCGCCTCCAGCCTCTGGACACTACACTGACAGACACAGCAAACCTTCTTGCCACAGCTCGCATTGATGTGCCATCCTGGATGAGCTGCACTACCTGAGCCACTTGTGTGGGTTGTAGAGTCCGTCTCATGCTACCACGAGTGTGAAAGCACCACCAACATTCAAAAGTGACCAAAACATCAGCCAGAAAGCAGAAAGGTACTGAGAAGTGGTCTGTGGTCCCCACCTGCAGAACCACTCCTTTATTGAGTGTGTCTTGCTAATTGCCAATAATTTCCACCTGTTGTCAGTTTCATTTGCACAACAGCATTTAAAATCATTGTCAATCAGTGTTGCTTCCTAAGTGGACAGTTTGATTTCACAGAAGTTTGATTTACTTGGAGTTATATTGTGTTGTTTAAGTGTTCCCTTTATTTTCTTGAGCAGTGTATTTAAGTAGGCTATGCGATGCCAAGATGAGCTAACCAGTTAAATGAGCCAGCTATAATTGTTTATCATGCCAAGTAGTTATTTTTTATAGCTGAATACATGCCCTGACGGAGTCCAACTCTCACTGGGAACGAGTCTGACTTACTGCCGGCTATGCGAACCAAACTCCAGCTTTGTTTGTACAGGGCCTGAATGGCTCGTAGCAAAGAGCCATGTACCCCGTACTCCCGAAGCACCTCCCACAGAATACCCCGGGGAACACAGTCGAATGCCTTCTCCAGATCCACAAAGCACATGTGGACTGGTTGGGCAAACTCCCATGAACCCTCCAGAATCCTGGAGAGGGTGAAGAGTTGGTCCAGTGTTCCACGACCAGGGCGGAACCCGCACTGTTCCTCCTGGATCCGAGGTTCGACTATAAGCCGGACTCTCTTCTCCAGTACCCCTGCATAGACCTTGCCAGGGAGGCTGAGGAGTGTGATTCCCCTGTAGTTGGAACACACCCTCCGGTCCCCTTTTTTAAAAAGAGGCACCACCACCCCAGTCTGCCAAGCCAGTGGCACCGCCCCCGATGTCCACGCAATGTTGAAAAGACGTGTCAGCCAAGACAGCCCCACAACATCCAGAGCCTTGAGGAACTCAGGGCGGATCTCATCCACCCCTGGAGCCTTGCCACCAAGGAGCTTCTTAACTACCTTGTCACCGATTCTATTCATAATTTTTATGGATAGAATTTCTAGGCGCAGTCAAGGGATGGAGGGTGTCCGGTTTGGTGACCTCAGGGTCACATCACTGCTGTTTGCAGATGATGTGGTCCTATTGGGGACATCAGGCCGCGAACTTCAGCTTTCGCTGGATCGGTTTGCAGCCGAGTGTGAAGCGGCTGGGATGAGAATCAGTACCTCTAAATCCGAGACCATGGTTCTCAGGCGGAAAAGGGTGGAGAGCCCTCTCTGCGTCGGGGATATGCTCTTGCCTCAAGTGGAGGAGTTCAAGTATCTCGGGGTCTTGTTCACGAGTGATGGTACAAGGGAGCGGGAGATTGACAGGCGGATTGGTGCTGGGTCAGCAGTGATGTGGGCTCTTTACCGGTCTGTTGTGGTAAAGAAAGAGCTGAGCCATAAGGCAAGGCTCTCGATTTACCGGTCTATCTACGTTCCCACCCTCACCTATGGTCATGAGCTTTGGGTAATGACCGAAAGAATAAGATCGCGAATACAAGCGGCCGAAATGAGTTTCCTCCGCAGGGTGTCTGGACTCTCCCTTAGAGATAGGGTGAGAAGTTCAGTCATCCGGGAAGGACTCGGAGTAGAGCCGCTGCTTCTTCACGTCGAGAGGAGCCAGCTGAGGTGGTTCGGGCATCTGGTTAGGATGCCTCCTGGACGCCTCCCTCGGGAGGTGTCACAGGCGAGTCCACCTGGGAGGAGACCCCGGGGAAGACCCAGGACACGCTGGCGCGACTATATCGCCCAGCTGGCCTGGGAGCGCCTCGGAATCCCCCTTGGAGAGCTGGTGGAAGTGGCTGGGGAAAGGGAGGTCTGGGCTTCATTGCTTAGGATGCTGCCCCCGCGACCCGAACCCCGGACAAGCGGAAGATAATGGATGGATGGATGGATGGATGAATACATGCATGTGTTGTAGGCTAAATTAGGTCAGCCTAGCTTAAGTCTAATTACATTCCCTTATACAGTGCAGTCTGGCTAACTATCTTATCATTAGACTATATATACATATATTCATATTCAGTGCCCATCACATTAAATTGATAACCCTGGTTATCATGAGCTAAATGAGCTATAAAAAATATTCTTAATTAATTATCCTTTTGATCTTTCATTCAAAATACTCGCAACAATCTAACCTTTATTTAAGGTGTAATGATTCAAAGAAAAAACTTCCCTAAAGAAATTTCCCTAAATCTATATGTTTTATATATCCTAAAATTCTTAGGAGTAAAATCCAACAGAAGTATATTCCTGTTCATATTTTATGTTTTTAAGTTTAACTGACAGATTAGGAACACTTAAATGGTCAGCCATGACTTCTTGTTTCACTGAGGAATATATATGAGATGAAACACTAACCCTATTCCCCTAGTCATTCATCATTACGATATAGACCAGAGAAAAAAGCAATAGCATGTTACAAACGGTTGTTGAGCTGCACAAATTAGGAAATGGCTTCAAGAAAATTGCTAAACAGTTTGAAATGACCATTTTCAATATCAGAGTAAAAATTACGAAAGAAGAACTGCAAATGTTAAGATCTGTTGCAAAGAGGACGTGTGTCTATACTGACCCCACACTCAGTGAGGAGGATGGTTCAAATCTCAAGTGGACAACGAAGGATGACAGAGGTAGAACTGCAGATATTAGTTAGGTCTTGGAGTCTGAACATCTCCCAAACCACAATAAAACACCAACTATATAACCACAAGTTGTTGAAGGGAAATTGCCAGAAAGAGGACCAACATGCTTATGCTCGTATAGCTTGCTTGGGACCACACGCTATGGTCAGATGTCAGAAAAAAATAGATGTTTTTGGCATCAAACACCAGGTGGCATGGACACAAAGATAACCATGCACCTTATCCCCGATATCAAGTATTGTGGTGGAGCTGTGATACTGTGGGTCTGTTCTTCCAAAGTCTCTGGACAATTTATTCAGATGCATAATCACATCATCAACTCCATCAAGTACCAGCAGAAATAAAATCAAAATTCATCAGCCAGGAAACTGGGCCATTGTTTGAATATTCCAGCAAGACAATGATCCAAAGCATGTTTCAAAATGATCACAAAAGTGGTTCAGCGACCACAGAATTAAGGTTTTGTCACGGCCCAAACCCCACAGAAAAACCGCGGGATGAGCTGAGGAGGAGAATCCACAGTTTGGACCTCAAAATCTGGAGAGGTTCTGTATGGAGGAATGGTCTCACTGACTCCTATAATGAGCTATTATCTTTGCAATGGAAGGCTGCACAAAATATTAAATGAAGGGGGGCTAGTAATTGTGGCACACAAAGATATTAAAAAAATATTTATTTATGGAAAATTTTAGTTTTTTTTTGTTCAATCTCTGTTCTTCAGATAAAAGATAAAAGAATGTTTCTGTATTTTCCTCATGAATTAATCAAAGTACATCAACACCTGTAACTGGTGCACCCCCATTCTGAGCTGTACAAGTTTCCTCCTGCAGGAGCTGCAGTAAGCTAATTGCTTCACTGCTTCATAGCATGTGCTGTATGAACTGCATGAACTAGGCCAGGGCTAGAGAGAGGCCACTAATAATACCCAGAGTGCTCAGGCTGTCTTCTGCACTCCACTCAGAACTGTGCCACTCGTTTAAAGTGAGCATGAGACTTGAAATATTTTGTACACAAACCATAAGAGCTACTAAAACCAGACGCTCTGTTGTGATATTTTGATTGTAGTGTGGGTGTTGGTAGCGTGGGTGAATAAACTTCAAGGACCTGAACAAGTTTTTTGTTAATAGTTTTTTCTTGTTGGAACACAGTTACAGCCTTGCCACGCACATTCTGTTCTCCCTTTCTCCCTTACTCTCTCTATCTCTCTATCTCAGAAAATGCTAGTACAAAGTTACACTGAGATATAATGGGACAAAGTAATTAACCAAAATATCTCTTTACCCAATTTTTCTCCCTAATTTAGTCATCATGTATTCCATGAATTCCATATGGGAAGGTGAGGTGACAATGTGCTTCCTCTGAGATACATGACGTACCAGTGCACCAGTGCCACTACAACAGCATAACTCAACAGACCAATTAACAGCAATTGCTAATTTTGCTAACACTTGCTTGATTTGGCTAGTATTGTGCTGAATGATGGTGAAGAGGGAAGACCATCCACCCAACTAGAGTGAGGCCAATTTTGCTATCTTGGTCTCCTGGCTACAGATGGCTATGGCAGGGATTGAATGCTCCTGACGATAGACTCAAAGCTTAACAGTTGCTTCGATATGGAGTCATACACTGGAAGGTTTTAAGTAAAACAAATTATACATACGATATGGATTATGTAAGAAAACAAATTATTTCCTTCTTTCTCTCTTTTTACCTGTTCTTGTTGCTCCATTCATCATGTTTTTTTTTTCACAAAATGTGAAGAAAAACTGCTGAATTAAAAAAAAGTAAAAAAAAAAATTAAGATACCTTTTTAATAGCGACAATATAAAAAAGGATTAGAACATGCGTTATAGAGCACAAACCATGAGCATTACAGACATCATCAGTATAAGATACAGTCAGTATATAATTTTCATAATTCAGTTACTCTGTATTTGAGTTCCATTACAAAACATGATAAATGCCAAATTCTCACTCTGAGTTTTTGTTAGTGGGATTGAATGCTGAATAGAGCCAAACTAATGTTGTCCATTATATGTTTAGCTTTATTGTTTTCAACACATTAATTGAGTGAAACTATCAAATATATATATATAGTTGTATGGATCTTACCGTTGACGAGTACAGTGGTCCTTGGAGTGACATCCAGCTCTAGTACAGGTCCAAATGGAAACGCCCACAGTGCAGATGCCAGGCAGCAGAAAACTGTCAGCACAGACAGTCCAGGACACATGATGACCACCATGATGGTAATACAGATGAGGCTGGAACCCTTCCAGATCCTCCTGACAGCACTTTGTCTCAATTGTCCAGTCTATGTATGTTGTGTACTCTACTCTGTACTGTACTCTGCACACAACCCACGTTTTCTATCCAGCAATGCAATTACAGGGTGCTAGCTCATCCTCCTGCTGTCAAAAGTTGAACTCTGCATGGAAAAACAAGAGGCTAGTTACTTTTCTCCCAGCAGATATACTTACAGATGAGTTGACAAGCAAATAAATCACACTTGCATGCAGATTGCTATCACTGGCTGTCCAAAATGTAACTTCCTGACAAACAACAGTCTCAAAAGGAATTAGTTAGTGATGGTCACATGCTGATGCCAAGCTACATAAATACCATCATTCCCTGTCAGAAACATTAGCAATTACATAATATGAACAAAACTCTGAAAATAAGATAAATTAGAAATTATCTCAAAAGCTTACGAGCTTGGTTTATTCTTGTCAAAAATGGCATTTTCTGACATTAATAGGTCTAAGCCTAGAGAAGAGGATCTCAGTTCTACATAGTACCAACAATTAAACATAATATCAAAATTTTCAGTATTCAGTATTTTACTTGGTCTTTATTAAAGCCTCCATTCTTATCACGGGTTTTCAGATTTTCACCTGCTGGGATATTTTTCCTCTAAAAGTTCAGTCTTAGAAGTTGGTTGTATTTGGATGGCCAGTCTAGTTGGTTGATTAGTACTTTATTGTACTTTGTATTGCAGGAATAGAAGACTTTCACTTTGGGATTAATAAAGATTTTAGAGTCTTATTTTCTCTGTATCTTTTAATCACCTTAACTTTAATCATTTTCCCTTGACTTTTCCCTTCCTTTGGGTAAGTGGATTATCCTGTATCTAATCTCAAAAATATCTCCAGAAAACCTGCATTTAATGGCACTTTTTGAATGTATATTACAATAAATGAGTGCAGTCTTTGACTTTTGCCTAGTCCTGTAAACATTTTAAGCTTTTAATTCATGACTTGAACTCTGTAATCTAACTAAATATCTTTTGAATGGCAGTTTATATAATATATATCTTCTTCTTCCCTTTAGGGGTCGCCACAGCGGATCATCTGCCTCCATCTTGCCCTATCCACTGCCTCCTCTACTTTTATACCAACCATCTCCATGTCCACCTTCACTACATCCATAAACCTTCTCTGAGGTCTACCTCTTCTCCTTCTACCCGGCAGCTCCATCTCCAACATTCTTTGACCAATATATCCACTATTCTTCCTCAACACATAGTGATATATGGCTTTTTGTTATACTAACTCTAGACTTAACTATCCCCTAATTGATAGTCCCCTAACTGATAGAAATAAATGAATTTATTAATGACATGTTTATCAAAATTTGATTTGTTTTTATTCACTTCACCTTCTGCACTTTCAAATTCAAGACTAAACTGAAATGCTTATTTTTCTGCTGTTGGTTCGTGCCTTTCATCCATAAGCTCTGCAAATGTACACATCAGTGCTAACATGTCTTCCTCTGCATTTTGTGTCCTGATCCTGGTGTCAAGGACAAACGAAACGTCACCTTTACAAAATCAAAGGAACACCACATGGAAAGGTAAACACATCTGCTACATGGGGGGATAAAAAAAATGGCTGTGACGTGGAACTGCAAGCACAAACAGAAATGTACTGTATAACAATGGAAGGCCTCTTTAATGAGCCTGAGAATTCCCCCCATCAGTGATGGTTTGGAGTCATTATTCTCTGATGAAACAGAGCTATAAAAGCCCTTGTCCATCTAAATGAATTTACCAGTCTATGTCAGTTATATTCAAACTCATTCTGAATGTTCATATATTTATTAGCTTCCAATAAATTCTATTGAATTTGAATTTTAAAACAGAGGTGGACCAAATCTGTAATATAAATCTATAATAACATCTATATTGAACATTTCTATGAAATAATTAGCTTTTAGGCTTTACAGAGAACACTTAGTATTAGGCATGTGATATATTGACTTGTTTCACAAAGAGAGCTTTTCACTCACATTACTCTACTACTTTCTTCATTAATGGTTCATATGCTGACAAATAGGTACTTCTAATAAGGCCATCTCCCAGGCATACTATAAAAATGCTTCATATCTCATTTCCACAGATGGCTCAGAAATCCAATTCAGTCACAATTCACAAGTGTGTGCTTTCATGCCTTGTTAATTCTCCATCTGACAGTAGTTGGTCTTGCTGGAGTGTACTAAAATACTGAAAGAGGTTCTTTAAAAAGGAGCATATCAGGCCAATAGTAATAATTACTAAAATTGTCCCAGAAATAATCATACCATGAGCTTTTAAAGAGAAAACAACAAATCACTTCTTAACTACTCCATTTATTCTGTATTATTTACCTAGCATCATATTCTAGTAACGCACATAACTAATGGCAAACTTAGTCAATACTGTGCCTAAGACTGAATAGTATTGTACAAAAATCAAAGACCATCCTTCATTTAAAAAAACTTTTAATTACAAGTAGAAAACACCTCCAAAGTTCAGTCTTAGAAGTTGGTTGCAACTTTTTCTTCTCACAATCCAAATAACACAAACACATTCAGTAATATTGAGGTCTGGATGTTGAGGTATACCAGAAGCTTTGTTTCACTTATTTATATAATTATCTTTTTTTTCTGTTTCATTTGTTCAGTAACAGTTTCTTGGCAGCTACACTTGCTTTCAGACTCATAGTGTTGAGGTCTTACATGGTTGTTAATAGTCCCACTTCCTCTTTAACTCTATGTTTTGAATCACAGTTTTGACTTGCATTAAAGTTTACTAAAGGGTTGTCTCTGACATTTACACAGCACTGTGAACATACTAGTCCTTGATTTCATGACTTGATTGAATTCTGTCATCTAAATGATATCTTAAAAAATAATGTGCTGAACTACAATGCGCCAAAGCCTTTTTTGAAGTCAAGTCATAAAAGAGCTGCTTTTGGTTCCCTAAAAAACTTTGGTTCAAATGTGTGAGTGTGAAAAAATGTATATATAAGGCTTTACTATTGGTATAGGTTCTGGACCAAGTGAAGGATTGATTTTTTTTTGTTATGTGGAGGTTCTGTCATTTTAAGGTTCTTTACACTCCAAACATCTCATTTACAAAAACAGTTTTTTAAACAAAGCTATCTGATAAAGGGCCCATGTCCTGTAGATTCTTTGTTTTTAATGTTTTTTCTAGATGTTTGTGTGGTTTTATGTATTCAAAACTGTCATAGTTTGACTTTACATGACCTATCCACTGACTTTCTTTTATCCCTTGGAATTAAACAGATGATTTTGTTATTGTGCCTTTAGGACAAAAACACAAATAAATACAGCAGAGCTGATTGGCTCTCCAGTAATGCACCCCATTCAAACGCAGCCTGGCCTGAAACACTTCTTATAACTTCAGCGTGAGTGGGCGGAGCTAAACTGCACTAGGCTGAACAGGCAAACAGTGACAACATAAAAACAATGAATTCAAAACTTCAGCAATGTTTATATGCTATATAAAACTCTATTTTAAAAGGTGAAGTAAATCCAGTTAACAGTAGATGCAGGTTTAAGAAACAATGGTGAGCTTTCAACAAATGTTTAAGTCCAAATAGAATTATTATCTTAGGCTGTGCTTAGTCTGTCCCTATCATGAGAACATGAAACAGAGGCTGACTTGAAAAATCCTGCTCAATACATCCAGATCTCAAGCTGAAATGCTGAGGAAAGAGTGGGAGCACTCATGTCAAATACAATGTAAACCCTTGATGTTCCAGGATATAATCTCATGTTTCACTTGTTTGTCATGGACTAAATGTGTACCGACACTTTTAATGTGAGCTGGGTTTTTCTACAAGAAACGCAGTGGTGCAGAACATCTCCCACACAGTTCAAACCAACCAAGAGGGCCAAATCTACTGGCACCCAGAACACAAGAAACTCAGATTTTTCTAAAACTGTTCAGACTCCAGTAGAATCATGAAACAGCCTCATAAGATTTAAATTTGCTGACCTAATAATCATCCTTGCAGAACTAAAATCATTCTTCTGTTAGCCTCTGACAGGCCTGACTGAGACTGCCTTTTTTATGCTAATGCAGGAGCAGCTCAACCTACGCAAACGATTCTCTTAACCAGTTAAAGAAAACCTGGTTACAGCATCAGCACAAGCATTAACAGCAAAGCTGGCTTCATGGCATCGGCATCAACCCCAGCAATAAAGCAAGCAAAAAATCTGCAGAGCAAAGTTATAAAACTCTTCCTTATTTCACTAACTATACATATAAATAATACAAAAAGTGTTCCATTGGCTGCAAAAAATGCTCAAATGTTTACAAAATGCCTTAAAAAGCTGTTTTATAGCTTTGGATACTATAGAACGAAATGTATAGAGAGTCTTAGGATGCTACTGTTATTTTCCTTATAGTAATAACATCAGAATGTTTGTAGAGCATAAAGAGAAAAAATGGGTTACAACATTATGAGTAGTAATAACATATTAACTAGTAAGATGCCAGATTCAGTGATTGAATTTGACTTTGTAGATTGAGAATATATACAATAAGGTAGGCTACAGCTAAGCTCATCCTCACACATTCAGAAGCCTAGTGATGAGATTAAGATAATGTTTCTGTCATGACTTTATCTGTATGATTAATTCATTGCTTGTCTAAATTAAGTAAATCACGTGAATGAGGAATTACAGTGAACTGGGAGCAAAGTATTGTGATTTTACTCTGTGCCTTCATAGCTTTACACAAGACACCTGGAGAGAACTTCACTTTTTCATTATAACTCACCATAGAAACTGACTGACTGAAATGCTCTGACTATTTTTCTGCGCAACAAAACACCTTGTGGCATCCTCACATTCAGAGTTTTACTCTTTGCTTGTGTATTCTTAAAAACAGAGACAAAAACCAGAAGAGCCTCTGCAGCCCAGTCCAGAGAGCCAACTGTATATTTACAGAATATGGAAATACATTTAAAACATGAAGCACTCCCTGAAATGAGTGGTTTTCACTGCTGATTATGCGATTATGGCTTTTTCACTCTATGTATGACTTACAGCAGTGGTAGAGTTAATAAGCCATAATTGCATATGACCTGAATAAAACGTAACTGGCATTCCTGAAGCCAATCTGACTAATTCTTAACCCACTAATGATACAGAAAGCAACTTTCTAAAAAAAATAAAAAAAAAACACAGGTCTTTCTGCTTGTAAATTCCACAGAGATCAGGCATGAGTCCACACCACTGCGGCATTTTTAAAGGGCACTTCTGCCAGCACTTTATCAGTCACCTTCACCTGCGTGTTTTTAGAGCTCAGCAACATTATCGAGCAGCGTTAACAGCTCGACGCGAAAAAAAAGACTAAACCAAACATCTGTGAACACATCGTCTGCAGAAAGAAACTACACACGACTGAAAAGATCTATAGTTACTGTACCTGAGAGGCTGCATCCACACGGCAGACACGGACAGTGCAGCGCGTGTCAGGGTTAGTCTTTGTTTAGAGTGAAGAAGCCGCGCTAGTGTCTCCGAATCCCACAGACACAGCCCACGATGTAACGCACATGCGGTTCACTGTCCCAGGTGAGGACACGCCTCTTTATGAATATTCATGAGGTCCGCTTATAGCCCACGCCTTCCAACAGAGCTCATTCTCACACACATTAGAGACGTCACCGCGCTAAACAGCGGCTTCTGCACCTCACAGGGTTTTCAGAAACAGCAGTGGACATGCGAAAGTTACAGCAGCTTAACTGACTGTTTCCATTATTACTGAGTGAGTACAGGTTTATGTGTTTAGACAAAATTACAGCAACTGTCTGTGTTTGCAGTATTTCACATAAAGTGAACTTGTTGTGGCTCTAATTAATCCTGTATTGGTTGTTTGTGTGTTAGCTTATGTGTGTTAGCCTGATTTCACTCACTCAGCAGCCTTGAGTCGTGCGCCACCTACAGGTTCAATCTTCATATGTCTGTATACGCTCTCTCTCTCTCTCTCTCTCTCTCTCTCTCTCTCTCTCTCTCTCTCTCTCTCTCTCTCTCTCTTTCTCTCGCTCCCTCTCTCTCTTTCTCTCGCTCCCTCTCTCTCTTTCTCTCGCTCCCTCTCTCTTTCTCTCGCTCTCTCTCTTTCTCTCGCTGTCTCTCTTTCTCTCGCTCTCTCTCTCTCTCGCTGTCTCTTTCTCTCTCTCTCTCTCTCTCTCTCTCTCTCTCTCTCTCTCTCTCTCTCTCTCTCTCTTTCTCTTCCATGTTCCTCCTTATTTACTTGTATTTATGGGACATGTAGACTACACATATAAGTATATAAGTATGGTTTTTGCCTTTTTGGAGAACAAATACCAGCACAGAGCACAGCATGAAGAGTTGAGTTCCCATTTCCACTGACAACCTCCAGGTGCCGGTAAAATGACCGTTCACTTCACTCTACAGCTGACGTGCTCTGGTCTCTACAAAGCCTTTAAGACGAGATAACAAGTTTTCTTATTTGCTCTTGTACATAATACGTTGCTTTTCAGTATATTTACTGAAACAACTTGTGTTGTCCATAGTTCCGCCTTCAAAGGTTTAGCTAAAAATGTAAAAACAAGTGATAACATTTTTTTCAGTTCTTTCTTTCTTTCTTAATGAAAATAACAATGCGTGGTTGCAATTTACTAATCCTGAAAAAAAAAACAGTATGGATGAATCTCTTGCTGGTCTAAGGTGGTTTATACTGCTCTAGTGCTGGTCTGGTGCTGTTTAGCAGGTCTCCATGCATGGTCATGTTGATTGAGCAGCATCCAAAACACAACATATGTGTACACAGTATGTGCTGTTTTTCTGTGAGGGAAGGCATGGGAACAGGACTCTAATGCGTGGGTACAATTTAATAATGCTTCTGTAGGCTGACCTTAAAATCTTTTAAGAAGCCTTCTGAAAACTGAAAGTTTTAGTATTAGTAATTTAGTATTTAGTAAAAACTGCAGTTTTAGTATTTCACATAATGTGTGCTCATAGCTAAAGGCTCATTAGTCCTGTGTTAGTTGTTGATGGGTTCATTTATGATTATTGGGAACAGAATTCTAATGCGTGGGCACAATTTAGTAATTGTAGGAATGAGATAGTTAAGTCATGGTCGTAACTTAGGCGTGTAAATGACAATCATCATGTTCCCACACTTTGCTTGGCCACACAGTAGGAACCTGTTTCTAGAAATGGTGTCACTGGCTCTAAACAGGGACTTCTGTATGATGACTGTATGCTGTTTTTAGAAGCCACATGAACGTAGATGTCAAAACTAGCAAATTGTTTCCATTAAAACTGAATCAGTGCAGATTTTTGTGTTTAGGCGAAATCACAGTAACAGTCTCAAAAGAAGAGCTGTAGTTTTAGTATTTCACATAGCATGTGCTCATGGCTAAAGGCTCATTAGTCCTGTATTAGTTGTCGATGGATTAGTTTATGTACACTAGCCTGATTTCACACAGTCAGCAACTTTGAGTCGGGCACCACTTTTAGGTTCAATATTAATCTGTACCACATATTAGAATCCTGTTCATCTGCCTGACTGTTATTTATTTTGTTTGTTTGTATGTTTGTTTTTCTCTGTCTCTATCTCTCTCTCTCTCTCTCTCTCTCTCTCTCTCATAAAGCTATTAGAGAAGCAGACTGCAGCCTCTCTATGTTCCTCTATTTCAGAGAATGAATGTGTTTTATTGCTGCATGTTTTATTAGTATCACATATGAATTTTAGTAGCCTTTGGCCTTTGGTCTCCTTTTGTTCACAAAACTGTAATATAATAGATGTATTAGTAAACAGTTTGTTTATTTATTCAGATATGATGAACACTGAAGTTCTGTACTCTAGTAAATGGTTGATGTGTCTCTCTCTCTCTCTGTCTTCCACGTTCTACCTTATTTACTTGTATTTGGATATATAGACCACACATAGAAGTATGGTCTTTTGCCTTTTTGGAGAAAACATTTTTTTGTGCTTTCTGTACTCTAACATCCCTGTACAACATAAGATGACTGTTAAATACTTAATACGTTGAATCAGGTGTGTTAGATGACAGAAAATCCTCAAACGTGCAGTATTGGGTACTCAGGACTGGGATCCTAAAGTAAGAAGTCTAGTGACAGAGGAGACCTTGAAATGTTTTATCATTAACACTGACGTACGTGCAGCCAGCTAGTAAGGAAGGAAGCAACTGGAAGGAAGTGATTTAGTTCCTTTTTTGGATACAGCAGGCCTACAGTCACAGGTAGGTAAAGTAACCTAAACATATACTCTGGGAAAAATTTGCTTACTTCAAATTAGTAATGGCTCAATTAGGAGTAAAAATATGTTTCCAGAAAACACAGCGAACAGAAGCACAAAAGTACCATCTTGAAAAAACTGCTTATGAGGAAACCCACAGATCTGAATCTCAATTTCTGGATAATTAGATCATTAAGATACGAACAAAGTCATTCAGGTTTGATGTGAAATGGTTTGTTCAAGATACGCCTGCCAGTTAGAATTGTTGACATTGGTGGTGACAGGAACCAGACATCAGAAGAGTTTAATGCCTCTAATGCCTTATGAATTTGCTGCCAGATATGTTGTTTTATGATAGTTTCATGAAAACCTTTTGTTCTAAAACATATTTTTTTTTTCTGATTTAATACTAATTTTCCGTTGTCGGTATTATACATAAAAACTCAGAAGATGTGGAGGTTCACTGCTTGTTTTATTTTTATAGTAAATAAAATGTTAATGTTTGCATCGTAGATATCGTGACCCCTGTTTCCCATCACCACCACTGTAATAAAGAAGTATGAGTTGATTTCAGGTGTATCCTGACTTCCACCCAGTGACTGCTGGGATAGGGACCAGCTACACCTGTGACCCAGAAGGATAAGCGGCTTACGGAATGTGTGTGTTTGTGTGTGTGTGTGTGTGTGTGTACAGAATTCCCCCTTTAGTACTTAACTATCAGAACTGTAGCAGAACTTCAGAGTGCATCCAACATCTATCAGCAGAGGGAGTGAGGTTTACATTACTATTTGTATTTGCTATTCTTTTTTTTTGTTGTTGTTGTTTAAAGTAAGATGTTGAAGAGCCATGAGGAGCAGCAAAGCTGTACAGATGCTGTCTCCAATGTGACAGAACAAAATAACACAAAAAAAGTTACAGTAAAGTTAATGACTAAAATGGAACATTAAACATTAACATTAACAGTAGCATTGTGTAAAAAACGTTAGCTTCATCACACATTTACTCAAATTAGGAGTAAAAGTATTATAATTGAAAATATCAGGAAGGTCCAAATCCATTGTTTTATAGTTGAGTGAGTATAATCACTATCCATCTCTAAATGCACTAATATAAAATAGCCAAAATAAATAACTAGGCAGTTAATTTTAATAGAATTACGGAATTAGTAGGACACAACAGCCTACAAGCAGCAGAAGAGTTTGGACTGTAGGAGGAGGAATGAGGGAGAGAGGGAGGAGGTGGTAGTAGTGTAGCTCTGATGACGCCACTCATTTCATCGCCCACACATGACTGGGACTGCTCGACTGGGGTTTTCCAGCGCTGGGCTCTAACAGACAGACTGCACTAAAATCGACACTTTCGGGTTATGGGTGTTTATTGTGTCATATTGGCGAGTACAGAATAGCCGTTGTGTCCGCATGGTGAGTATTTCTTGTTGACGAGAGCTTAAACAAGACAGACGCGATAAGCTCATGCTGTCAAGTGTTAAATGTTTGCCAGCCGGGTGACTTATGACTGAACACGTCGCCTCTTTCTGGCACGAACGCGGATCCTCAACAGGAAAGCTAATGTTAGCCAACAAGTTTGCTGTGGTTCACCCTTAATGTATTCGCTACAACGAGTACGTTAGCCTAAATATAAAATGGAAAATGTAGCTTTTCTCTTGGGTTGGGAGTAGTCCGGTAGCTAGTATTGGTTTGCAAGCTAGCTCTTAGCTAACCTAGCTTAGTAGCGTTAACTAGCGCTATTTCTGATGTCTTGCTCGGATCATCTGGCGATGCAGCTGATTGCAGCCTAGTAACTCAGTGGAAAGCTATAGTTAGCTGGTTAGCCATGAGCAGACAGATGAATTAAAACAGGTAACGGAGTTTTTTTTACCTAACTTGGTTGGCATTGTAACGTTAATGCTTTATTAGCAGCCTGCGTTACCTAATTGTTGGCTAGCTAGCCAACGCGCTAGCTACTAACACTAGTTAAAGTAGTTGATCTTAAAATCAAGCAGTTAACTGTGTATGCTCCTTGATATAAGTATAGCCATTGAGGACTTGGCTGTAGACCTGTCACCTCTTGTTTGCCTTTACAGTAGACTGAATTTCTATAATAGAGGAGAATGAGTTTGTGTGGGTAACTTAATATTGGCGTGATAGCTGATAACATTTATCTATGCAGAAACATGGCCGTTGGTCCGAAAACCTTATTCTATGCTTCATGCTGCATTAGAGAAGGGACACAGGTGAGCAACCTGTCACTGTATTACACTGCTGCCAAGTAGCTCACTCGCTTGTATTGCTGTGCCTGATCTCTGCTTGGATCAGGGATTTCTACGTTTATAGCCGCTAGGGAGCAGCCACCTGTTCTGCCAGATGAGATGGAAATCACTATGTGGACAATGATCCAGCAAAGGGTAGCCAGTGGTTTTGCTTCACTGCAAGGATCAGATGGGAATCAGACCGGGAGTAACACGTTCACAAACACAATGCGTGCTTCTTATGATGTTAGGGGGTAGCTTGTGAAGTTAGTGTGTGAGTCAGGTGTCCTGCCAGAAGCCAGATGCTATTCATGCATTTTATCTATCACGATGCCAATAGTTAGATTTTGTGCTTCAGACTGTAGGATGAGTGTTTGTGGTGTTCCAGCAACTGGAATACAGGAGACCCTCTTGTGCATTGCATTCTTTAAGCTGCATAACTGCTCAGTGTTTGATAGACATGCAAACTGTGTACTTTATTCCAGTAAAAGGATTTCTTTTGTGCAAAGTAAGCTTATGTTTATTGGATGGGAATATACATAATGTGTTTGTATTTGAATAGTACAATATGTAGTAAATATATAAAATGTATATACTTCAAAGTATACTTAATTTCTGCACATTTAAAAGAAAATGCAAATAGCTGTGAAGTAGAAATGAAGTAGGATGTCCAGCAGTAAAAGAGTGCTATTATTCTAAGCTAAAGCCCTTGATTATACTGCATTACTCTTATGTCTAAAATACATCACCACCCTGCTTTTGTTATTATCAGAATTCCTTTTTAGGATGGTGACCAGACCCTGCTTGGCTTGTGGAGTGAATCAAGCTCTGCTGGTGGAGGAAAAGCAGAGAGAAAGTGAAAGAACGTGAAAAGGATGGGAAAGAGAGTGTGGAGCTGTTGCCTGGGTGTCTCCACAGCGGTGCTGTATGGCTCCCTGTCGCTTTTTGTCTCCATACTGCATAACGTCTTCCTACTTTATTATGTGGATACGTTTGTGTCTGTGTACAAGATCGACAAAGTTTCATTCTGGGTGGGCGAGGTGAGTTTGTCTGTTGTAGACAGTTATCTGTGTAGACATATACCCAACAGACCATCCAGCATCCACACAGTGCTGTTTTTATATCATTATTGGGAATAGTATTTGGTTATTATTATTTTTTTATTTGTATGTGAATGACACTCAGAGCAATTGACTGTGTTAGTTTGCAGTTGACATGAAGTTCTTGTTGTTTGTTCACACAGACTGTGTTTCTAATATGGAATAGCCTGAATGACCCCTTATTTGGCTGGCTAAGTGACCGTACCTTCCTCAGCTCTCATCAGTAAGAATTCTGCTACGCAATTATTATTCTTTCTCAATATTTATAGATTAGTTCTAAATATTTGAATTTATTCCAAACCTGATTTAGAATGATAAAGAAATGCATCTCTTTTTTTTGTGTTTCCCCAAAAAGGAAAATTGCATAATGCATGTTCTCCCTCTGTTTGATTCCTAAGGTCTGGATCTCAGATCTCCTCGCCTGAGGTGGTGCTAAAGCGACTGCAGTCTCTCTCCAGGAATGGGCCACTTTTTGCTCTTTCCTTCTTGGCCTTCTGGGTAGCTTGGGCCCACCCTGGTCTGCAGTTCCTCATCTGCCTGTGCCTTTACGATGGTTTTCTCACACTGGTGGACCTGAACCATAATGCCCTGTTGGCTGACCTGGCTGTGTCTGCAAATGACCGCACACGCCTCAACTTCCACACCTCCTTGTTCAGCGCACTAGGTTCACTGTCCGTTTTCCTCTCGTACTCTTTCTGGGACAAGGAAGACTTCATGTCCTTTAGGCTGTTTTGTGTAGTGCTGGCTGCCCTGTCAATGATTGGCTTTGCCGTGATATCACGGCTGCTGCGCTGCAGGTTCCAAAATGAGGTCCGATCACACAAGAATGAAGAGGAATTGCTCAAAGAGTATGCTTACTTTTTAAACTTTGCATATTTGTTTAACAAAATTGATGACTCGGTAGCTTGGATAGTAGCAATTTAATGCTGAATAAAAAATGTTAATATTACTACAAATCCTTTTGTATGATTGCTAGTATTTTCATGCATTATAGTAGTTTCATGCAGCTTGGTCAGCAGAACTGTACACAATACGCGATTTGGCTGCAGATCAGAAAAAATACAGAATTGAAGTGTTTTTTATAGGTCTGAATACTGCAAGTGATTGTAACTCACACTTATGGATTTGTTATAGACTTTTTTCTGGCTAACCGTGTTTGCAGAAATTCATATAAAAATGTGAAAACTATGGAATCTGTTATGAAGAAAATAGTTTCTGGAACTTTGTATTTTCTGTATCTGTTTGCTAAGGACAACCAAGTTTGTTACAGCAACAGCAGTAACGCACATTTGCCACTTTACTTACTTGTACTATTGCTGTAAGTTTGTAATTTGCTTTTGTTTGGTGTAATGAGAGAGGAGCTTCTGTGTACCTGAATTGTAAGCAATTCGCAGAGAAACAGAAAGGCTCTCAATCAGTCTTTCAGGCAGATAGATGAGAAAACATTTCTCCAGTTACAAAGTTGTCTCGGTCCCTTGTGAGCTTCTCACCATGAGAGCAATTGAAATAGCTTTTTCAGTTGCATCCTGTTATTCTGACTATTTGGCTCTGTCTTTGTTTAAATCCCTATTCCCATTTGCTCTCTCATTTTCTATTTTTATTTCTGTTCTGTATCATTTGTATCTTAGACTATCTGTTGGCCATGCACCTCATGCCTCCACCGAGAAGCCTGTCACTCTTCGAGAGTATCTGAAGCAGCTCTCATGCCACAGAAACTTCCTTTGGTTTGTTTCAATGAACCTTGTACAGGTAAATATTTTTACTAATCATTGGAAGTTCATAGCTAAATGTTTTTTTTTTTTTTTTTTAAATGTGATCACTCTCACAGAACAGTTGGATATTATTCTACCATCCTTTCTGCAGGTATTTCACTGCCACTTCAACAGTAACTTCTTCCCTCTGTTCCTGGAGCACCTCCTTTCAGACCGGATCTCTGCGTCTACTGGCTCTTTTCTGTTGGGTAAGAGCATTTGGCCATTGTTGAGCATTTGCCAAATTAAGGCAGACTTCATAAGACATGAGCAAATAAGAATATTACTTCTGACACTAACTTTGTCTGTGTAGCCGTTGTTAATTAAAAGTTAGTTTTACTGTCTAGTAGTGATAGCAATAGAGTATAATTTAAAAAACAACAAAAAAACATACTAGCTGTCTTACTATTGCTTTTATAAATTATGTTGCACAGTAAGTACTGTATCTTGTGTTTTTTTTTTGTTTGTTTGTTTGTTATGTATTTGTATCTCAACGACCTTAGTTAGGGGTCCCTCTCAAAATAGTTCCACCATATTTTGAACAGACAGTCTATGCCACATATGTTAAGCTCCGGTCCTTGTGTGCCAAGGCACTGCAGACCTTAACATGCTGTCTCATTAAACACACCTGATTCAGCTCATCTGCTAGTTAGAAAGACCTTCATGAACTAAATTCAGAGTGTTAGGTGAAGGTAAATGTTAGTCTCTGCAGCACTTTGGCCCAGAAAGTCCCCAGTTTGAATGGCTGAAATGATTTAAGATTTTAATAATTAAAATTAATTTCACATCTTCTGTTCAACATAATGTCTTGGACATTAAATACTGTTTTTTTTTTCTTCTTTTTTTTCCACCTATTAATTACAGGTATCTCCTACATAGCACCCCATCTCAATAACCTTTATTTTCTGACACTCTGCCGAAGAGTGGGCGTCTACGAAGTTATCCGTTGGCTTTTTATCTTGAAGCTGGGCCTTAGTATTGCAATGCTGCTGGCAGGAGCAGACCAGGTGTATCTGCTCTGCCTGTTTATTGCCAGGTAAGAACTGAATATCACTCTCACACAAACAGTCATATTTTGTCTTTAATCACATAGTTTATGAAGATGTTTAAACACCTATTGGTAACTAGCAAAGATACTTTCTCTAGATAAACAAAGCATTTTTTGTAAGTCGCTTTGGATAAGAGCTTCTGCTAAATGCTGTAAATGTAAATGAATACCCCTGATCTAATTACATGCTTTGTTTATTTTCTAAGTGAAAATAAGTTAACACATCCTCTTCATAGAAGAAACATTCAATTACATTTACTCCGGATTTTGGTGCATGATTGAGTTTAACATATTGGGGGGTGAAATCTAAATGTGCCATAACTTTTGCATGGGTCACACAGGACTTTTGTAAGTTCTAAAATCTTTACTAATCATTTATATATACTAATCATTTATATATGAACCTATCTTTACAGTAATCGAGTGTTTACTGAGGGGACCTGTAAGCTGTTGAATTTGGTAATCACAGACCTGGTTGATGAGGACTTTGTAATGAACCGACGACAGCATGCGGCCTCTGCACTACTGTTTGGGATGGTTGCTTTGGTAACAAAACCCGGTCAGACCTTTGCCCCCCTCATTGGCACCTGGCTGCTCTGTGTTTACACAGGTGTGTGTGTGTATATTTATGATCAATATGCAGCATTCAGTCTTTGCAATGAAAGTCTGAATTTTTTTACATTCTTTTTTTCTGCCAAATGTTTATCTGGCCCTATTTGTAGTATTTTATTGCCGCATATCAGCCATATTATTGTGTAATATTGTTCCTCTAAAATCCCTTCTAAAGCTTATTAATTATGCCATGGGTTTCTTTATTCATGGGTGAATTTTAATTGAAATGCACCACTCACTTCATTTCATTTTATGTAGCTGTTATTTGAAATGAGTGGTGCATCTCAATTAAAGTGTGTTTTTATTTCTTATTGTATTTAATTTGAGTAGCATAAAATGATTAGAACTAAAGGTGAGAGAAAGATTAATCTTTATGGTTCTTCCTCATTTTCTTTCTCTCTAGGCTATGACATCTTTCAGCGGGATCCTGTTAAGGACTCTGTTGCAGCTGTAGCCGTCTCAGGTGCTGAAAGCCCTGTGCCACTGCGCCAAGGCTGCTTTTACTTACTGGTGTTTGTGCCCATCACCTGTGCCCTGCTGCAGCTGCTGTTCTGGTCACGCTTCACCCTCCATAGCCGCAGATTACAGAGCATCAAAGCCTTGAGACAGGATGCCCAGCATGGTCACCTTATAGACGTGAAGGCCATCTGATACTGCCCACCCCATTCCTCACTGCCTCACACTGACTCAGGATGGAGACTGATGGCTGATGTCGCTTCTCGGTGTACAAGAACTCTGTGATAGAGAGATCTTAATGAAAACTGCCTTATTTTCTTATGAGAAGAAACTTCCTGCATGTGTATATTTATAAACTATATGACCTAGGGACCAAATATTAACTGTTGGAACAATCATGTGGTGTGGGACCATATTGTAGAGTAGCATCTCTCCTCCTTTGACTGCACTTTGTCTGTACAGTACAGTTGAATTGAACAGAGCATTACCTACCAAGCCTACATTTTTTTTTTTGACCTGATGTAATATCTGCATGGGCCTCTGTGGAAGAGTCAGAGTAATTTGTTGCAACAGTCATTTTATTGCCAGTGAATTTAGTGGTACTGTAATTTTAGGAAATGTTTACGCTCACTTTTTCTTGCTTACTTTGTCTTCAAATTGGGAAAAAAAGTATTTTTTTTTATACTGAGTATTTTATACATTTTAGTACAGCATGATAACTGTGAACTTGGCCAGTCTGTCAAATAATTATATTCTGGGGTAGTTACTGCAGTTACACAAATGAAATCTCTCAAGATGGAAGTATTTTTGTGTAAGGAAGACTTCATTTGCAAATATTTTCAAAGAAGTTCCATTTTTAAGGCATTAGCTCATTTGTACAGCTTCTGTGTCATCACAGCCACGAAAGCAAAACATTTTCCAGTACTGAATGTTTCATTGTCAGAGACTGATGTTTACCTTTTTGGTACCCCCAGTTCTTCTTACTGTTTCTGCAATTTAAATTCCAGGAGACAATTTTTGTGACTCAGGAAATTTGATATGTGCAAAATAAAGCCCATTTAATACTAGTGATTCAACGCTCCTGGTCTGTACTTTATATCAAAATATGTTTTGTAGAAAATGATGAAATGGTGTGAATTCATTGCGTACTTTATTTGATTGTGTGTCATTTCTGTATAGGTTGCAATAAGCAAAATGCAGATATTTATGTAATTTAGTTTCACAAAACAGAATTTTAAATCAAACAAGTTTTTTATAGAAAAAAAAACTTGAGCAGCTGTACATGGGTACCATGTGAGTCATATAAGATTGTGTCACAGGCCCGGGCACCTTATAACAACTATAACTCTAATTTTACCTGCCTGGTGTGAAAAGGTGATGACTTTTATGTTATATGTGTTATGAGACATTACATTAAATCCAACATCTCCCAAGTTAATACACTAAGGGGGGGTTAGTGAGTGAGTACATTTTACTGAGCAGCTGTAAAAAAAAAAAACTGTTCTCGAATCCAATAACTACATTTTGTATGTTTATTAGCTCAGCTCAGACTGCAGCCACTGTCTTTTCCCCAGTCCACTTTACCAGTGGAAGCTCTCTTAATGAGTGTATCTGAAGGTGGTTCAAAATAAGTCTTTCCAGCCAGTTTCCCAGAACTGCACCTGAGCTACAAAATACTGAGTAGATGAGTAGATGCCCAGCAGCTGTAATCCCTGTCCAGTGTAAACGTAAATGCTGTAACTGTGTTCCAGCTTCTTTAGATTTCCAAATAAATCTCACTTTTTAAGCAGATGGAAGGGTACAAACATCTGACATCTCAAATCTCAAACAGTAAGCATGGGCCAAAAAAAAAAAACAACAGTGCTGCCTAATTACCTTTAGATCCCATTTTGAGTAATGACAATAACTAATCGTCTTAAAGGGGCAACAACATACAGTCAGCGATGTTTGTGGCAGGGCCTGTAAATGGCATATGTGTCCTTGGAATTTCTTGCTGTTTGAGCTTGAAACACTCAGTCCGTACCAGACTCTCTGTCACTGAGCCCAAAAGTATGAATGATATCTCTAGCATTTTCTAAGCTATTCTAAAAATGCTTTCACTTTTCATCCAGTTGACTTATCTAACTTGCAGCACTGCTGTTGTCCTCTATTGCATGATGACACCGCAGATCCATAGATCCTCATTCACTGCGTGTCATAATATGCTTGAACAAAAGTAACCATATAATATATGACACCCATTCATCCAACTTTTCTTCTCCAGTCAAAGGTATTAATAATACGTTTGCCCCTCTTTTACTTCGGTACTTTAATTTTCGTAACGTTACAGAGTAAAAACGAATAACGAGCGTATCAGCTCATCACCCAATGATAACAAAGCGCGGTTAAATTTGAAGATTCACCAGTGAAAAAACAGCGGCTCCGGCAAGAAAAGCGCTACAGGGATGTCCAATTTAGTGGAGAAGGACAGAGGAGACCTAAACCGGCTCACACGAGGAACAGGCTGCGTCCAAACGCTCGCCTGTATTCATTTTCACATGAACTGAAGAAAACTGCGTTATTATCAGCCGCCAAACATTGAAACCTGCTAAGATCCGCTTTCACAACTCGACTCCAGCCTGAGGGGGCGTTAGCCGAGCTAGCTGATCCGAGCTAAACAGGTCCCGTGTTTTGTCTGTCAGCTGCTTAACAGGTGCCGCCCACAGCCTACGGTTTACCGTTTAACATACAGCCTAGTTTAGCTGCTGGAGATAAACGGTCGAGAACGGCTAAGAAAGATATCTAGTCTAATACAGGCTAATTGACTGGCCTGATCTGATCCCCTCCCCGTGCTGCCTCTCTCTCTCTCTCTCTCTCTCTCTCTCTCTCTCTCTCTCAGTTCAGTTCAGAATAGCTTTATTAGCTATTTTAGTTATTTTATGATCGTGGGTTACAGTATTGCTAAAGCATCACAACAGTAGACGTGAAAACTGTGAATCTGAAAACAGAAGAAGATAAAGAAGAACCTACACAAATAATTATATTCATTATTATAATCACAATATTACAGTGTTATTATCACACAAATAAGTTGTGTAATATTGGGGGGTATGGATGGTGGGGGTATGTGAGATGGGGGTCAGTAGGGTGGGGGTATGGGGGGGTTGTTACCCACTGTCTCTCAGGTGGTGGCATGTTGTTATGTGTTTGGCAGCAAGGGGGGCTGAGTGCCCCTCTCCAAGAATTATTTATAATTTCTCAGATTTTGTACATTTTTCAAAATTTGGGTTTAATTTCGTTGTGTAAATTTCTCTTGTCTGTTTTTATTTTTCACAGTGAAGAAGAACGTGCATCTCTGTCTCAACCTCACCTGTCAAACAGTGACCACACCGCCTCTCCTCTCTGGGCAGCCAGGACATAATAATCTTTATTTGTATAGCACCTTTCATACATACATGCAACTCAAAGTGCTTTACAGAATAAATAAAAAGAAAACAAAGATAAGCAAAACACATTAAAAGAAATAAAGATAGAAGGAGACAAAATAAAATAATGAAATAAAATGAAAAAGATAGAACAGACAAAGGTTTCTTAACTAAAAGCAGATCTAAACAGGAAGGTTTTAAGATTATTCTTGAAGCTGTACAGGGATGTAATGCCTCTTAGCTCCTCAGGAAGAGAGTTCCAAAGCTTTGGGCCATAGTGGCTAAAAGCACCCTCGCCAATCTTTAACCGGATTTTAGGAATCACCAGTAGATTACTGTTTGAAGACCTGAGAGACCTGACAGGAACATATCTCACCATCATTTCACTGAGGTAAAGAGGAGCAAGACCATGAAGACATTTAAAAACCATCATCAGAACCTTAAAATCTATTCTAAAACTAACAGGTAACCAGTGCAGTGAGTGGAGTGCAGGTGTAATATGATCTCTCTTTCTTCTGCGGGTCAAGACCCTTGCAGCAGCATTCTGAACTCGCTGTAGGTGAGAAATAGAGCTCTTTGGGAGAGCAGAGAAAACAGCGTTGCAATAATCTAGCCTTGATGTGATAAATGCATGGACAAGTTTTTCACTATCAGCAGGAGAGAGCATATATCGGACCTTAGCGATGTTTCTAAGGTGAAAATAAGCTGTCTTGCATGTAGTCTTAATGTGTGATTTAAAGCTGAGCTCATTATCAAAAGTGATGCCCAAGTTCTTAACACATTGTTTGGCCTTCAGATTCATTTGATTTAAATAAGTCTGAACATCATTCTTTTGTGAATCACTGCCAATAACAAGAACCTCTGTCTTCTCTTTATTTAATTGCAGAAAATTGTCGGACATCCATGTCTGTATATCACCTATGCACTCAAACAGTGAGCTAATTGATTTTAGGGCTTTAGGTTCTAGAGAAATGTAAAGTTGAGTGTCATCTGCATATTGATGATAACTAATACCATGTTTGTTAATGATATGCGGTAATGGAAGCATATATAGGTTGAACAGTAAAGGCCCAAGAATTGATCCTTGGGGGACGCCACAAGTTATTTTTTTGACGTGTGGAGGAAGAGGTACCTAATGCAACATAGTAATCGCGCCCAGTTAGATACGATCTAAACCAGTCTAAGACTAAGCCACTAAGGCCTACCCAGCTCTGTAGTCGATCAATAAGTATTTCATGATCAACAGTGTCAAAAGCAGCGCTTACATCTAGGAGAAAAAGGACTGAGATTTTGCCTGCATCTTTATTCAATCTAAGGTCATTTACTACCCTAACTAGTGCTGTTTCAGTGCTGTGGAGAGCTCTGAAACCGGACTGAAAAGTGTCATTTATTTGGTTTACTTTAACATAATCATTCAACTGGTTTGACACAACTTTTTCAATGATTTTGCTAAGAAAAGGAAGTTTAGATATAGGTCGATAATTATTGAGAAATGTGGGATCAAGAGTTCTGTTCTTGGTTCAGCGTTCAGTTCTTGGGTCTGTCGTGCCTTAAACTGCAGCGTTTCTCTGAGACTTGTCTTCAGGAGCATCCAGAAATTTAGAGATCCTTTTGAATGTTTATTAACAGAGGAAATCAGCCTAATTCTGCAGTGCATACATTGATTGGTGTTTTTCTTTGGACTTTCAGGATCATTCTGCAGAATTCTGCATGCAGGGCTTCTGTTGGATGCCTGTCCCATCTAGTGTAGTTGTGCTCTCTCTCTCTCAATCTTTTTCTCTTGCTCTCTCCTGCTCTCTCTCTCTCTTTCACCCCCCCCCCTTTCTGTCTCTCGCCCTTGAACTTGATTAACTTAATTAATTTAATTAAACAGTAAGAACCTCTGCACAGTCTGTCAGGGACTCTAAAATACTTTATTGGAACTAGATAAACTAGGAAGTCTTATACACTCACTAGCCACTTTATTAGGTACACTTTATTTTACTAACCCTTGCTAGTAAAATGTTGGACCCCCTTTTGTCTTCAGAAATGCCTTAATTTTTCATGGCATACTTTCAACAAGGTGTTGGAAACATTCCTGAGAGATTTTGGTTGGTTATTTGAGTCACTGTTGCCTTTCTATCATCTCGAACCAGTCTGCCCGTTCTCCTCTGACCTCTCACATTAAGAATACATTTTCGTCCACGCAACTGACGCTCACTGGATATTTCCTCTTTTTCGGACCATTCTCTGTAAACCCTAGAGATGGTTGTGAGTGAAAATTCCAGTAGATCAGCAGTTTCTGAAGTCCCCATTCTAATGCTCGGTTTGCACTTCAGCAAGTTGTCTTGACCACCTCTGCATGCCTAAATGCATTGAGTTGCGGCCATGTGATTGGTTGATGAGCTATTTGTGTTAACAAGCAATTGAACCTAATAAAGTGGCCGGTGAGTGTATAATCATTTAACCACGAAATGCATACAGTTTAATGTAACCCTTGTTCTTTACACAGTTCACAGACAGGTGTGTAGTTGTGGAGCAGACTGTACTCAGTTTCACCTCTCAGAACTTTAGCTTTAGTGTTTTTCTGTACAGGCTGTTTCCAATGATGTAGCCGAGTCAGCTCAGAAATATGTTCCGGTTGTGACAGAGGAAATACGAAAAATTAACTAAGTAACTCAGTACTTGAGTTGTTTTTAATGAACTACTTATTTACACCTACTTGAGGAATTTTATTTATTAATACTTTTACTTGTACTTGAGTAAATTATCACTATATTAACAGGACTCTTTACACCCCTGCCTCTAAATGTTCTTAGCATTACGCTTGTGTGGCTTCTCCAGACCGTCGGCAAGCTGCACACGCAATGGATGCACCTGAAAGTAAGCTGAACTATGCAATTAGATAGAGTGTCTGGACACTTTTGGGCAAACAGAGTATCTCGGATTGTGCTCAATCTGTGAATTAACTAGTGCGCAGCTAGAAAAGGCTTCCTCATAGCTTTCTCTTAAGC
Source organism: Pygocentrus nattereri (assembly GCF_015220715.1). Lineage (NCBI taxonomy): Eukaryota > Metazoa > Chordata > Actinopteri > Characiformes > Serrasalmidae > Pygocentrus > Pygocentrus nattereri. The sequence continues at coordinate 22,558,088 of NC_051223.1, forward strand.
CGCAACTGCTAAGCCATGCGGTTGCCCTTTTAAATAGAACCCCGCCTCTTCCTCTGTAAGCCCCTCCCCTTTCTGAGAGGAGTCACGTGACTGGCGGAGTAGCTGTTGTAAGGAGGAGGGAGAGAGAGCTCGGTGTGTTCAAACTCAATCCTGTGCCTGCATTCCTCCTCTCATCAAAGCCTGCCTGAAAAAGAGGAGGAGGAGGAGGAGGGAATCATAAATTATAACATGGTCAGATAGAAGCGGTGTCGAAGAGCGATCCATGGACGGACAATCTCAGAAGTTCAGCGCGACAGATCGGAGGACATGAAGAAAACGCTCTCTCTCACAGCCCCCCTTTGATGGCCTGTGGGCAGAAAAACGAGAAGAAGCTTCGTTTGGCCGCGGACGTTTTCTTTTTTCTCTTTTAAAGAGGAACGCAAGATGGCAGATGACAGGAGCGAATAACAAGGACAGGACGGCGCCGTTCCCTTTAAAATGTGAAGGATTTCCCACATATTTAGGATGCGTTTCGGAATTGGACGCATCGCGGTGCAGTTAGTGCCCTGACTTCACATCTGTTTTAGTTTTTTTTCGCTGGATATAAATAAAAGTATACACACGGTGTCGTCTCCTCACAGTAGGAGTGTGATATCAAAGTAGGTTATAGCACTAGCTGGTTAGCTCGGTATGCCAGATCAGTCCGTTTGGTCTAGCATAACATTAGCTTACAGTTTGCTTTGGTGAAGCTTTTGTGGGCCGAATATAAAGAAAAGTGAAGAGACCTGCTGGTTAGTCCTGTTTTGTTTTTTATTCTTTATCAGATGCTGATAACGAATTAAATCCGTGTGGGGGTTTATTTCATTTCTTTGTTGTAACGATGGGAAACGTAACTCGTGTGTTCGCGATCCTCGCACGAGCTCTAACGTTCTTCAGCGAGGCAGTGAATAGTTTAGCATAAGCTAGCCTGCTGCTCGACCTGCTTCCTTGCGTTGGTATTTTCAGTAAAATGAAAGTAACTCGAGGCACAGATTTCACTGGTAACAGCGACACTGTCACCGTCTCAGTAATGGGAGCGACGAAGGGCAGCTCTGTCTGATATTCGCGAGTTGTGTCAGACTGTGTTTTTATGGATTAGCCTCCTGTTTGTGAACGGAAACCAGATCATTCGGATAAGCGGATTCTTTCGGTAAACGATCAGCAGTTAACGCGGTCGGAGTTAAATCGCAGTGTTAACATTACTCGGAAAAAGAGACGTGTCTTCTCCGAGGAGGGGACGAGCTGACAGACAGGGCACGTTCAGGTTCAGGTTCAGACTGGTCTGGTTCTCAGATTAGTTTTCTAGCCGTCGTGTACAACTTTGGTAGCAGCCATACTGTTGGATAGCATGAGCAAACAGAGACTGGTTATGCGTTGTAAACATTAAGAAGGACCTATTATTATAAGCCCATTTGGCAGTAAGAGGCTGCTCTGACGCCCGTGGCACACAGGGATTGATAAGTATTGGGTGATATGTGTCCTCAAGTCTGCTGTACAGCCGCTGCAGCCCGGTCTTCCTCCAGCATAGCAAACTTTACAGCCTGCGTGAGGCTGTGAGAGCAGCAGGCCGTGTGTGTGTGTGAGGGGGAGAGAGACTTCCCGTTGTACTTCTCATTCAGTGGGCGAGGGAGGAGCTGGATTTCACTGATCTCACTGCATGGGTTCAGAGGAATCGTGGGTTCTCGTCTGAGCACTTCACAAAAGTCCCTAGCCTATAGTTTCACATGAGCACTTGAACGGAGCTGTAGAGGGCTTGGGGGAAGGAAACTCGCAAAGCAAGAAGCCGAAATGGCAGACAACTGGAAGAACTGTCTGGAGGAAGAGCTCATATGTCCCATTTGTCTGCATGTGTTCTCCGAGCCTGTACAGCTGCCGTGCAAACACAACTTCTGCCGCGTGTGTATAAACGAGGCCTGGGCTAAGGATGGGGGGATGGTCCGGTGCCCGGAGTGCAACCACGCTTACAGCCAGAAACCCAGCCTGGAGAAGAACCACAAGCTGTCTAACATAGTGGAGAAGTTCAACGCGCTGAACGTGGAGAAGGCCCCGGCGGTGCTGCAGTGCGTGCTGTGCCGCCGCGGTCCTGCCCTGCCTGCCCAGAAGGTGTGCCTCAGGTGCAAGGCGCCCTGCTGCCAGTCTCACGTCCAGACCCACCTCCAGCAGCCCTCCTCCAACGGTGGCCACCTGCTGGTGGACGCCGGGGACGTGCGGGCCTGGAGCTGCCCGCAGCACGACGACTACAGGCTGTACCACTGCGACACCGAGCAGGTGGCCGTGTGCCAGTACTGCTGTTTCTCCAGGTGCGCGGCCAGACACGGGCATGCGTTCTGCGACGTGGAGGTGCGCCGCAGTGAAATCAGGGTAAGGGAGCACACGGACATTCAAGATTCAGGTCTTTTTTCCGTGATCAGTATGCAGGGTCAGGTGTAAGACCCGCTGTTTTTAGTTATAAATCTGCAAGCTGAGCATTTCATAATTTTCCTTACAGTATTATTTCCGTGTAAACGGAATGCTGATACTTAAAGGGCCCATGTTCTACATTTGACTTGTATTTTCCTTGAGGTCCTTTAATGGCGTCTATTTGCTTTAATGTACCATATATAATCGTAATTCATCTTGCATCATGCTCTTCCAAACTTGCTTCTTAGACCATTGTGCCTCGATTAAAATCAGTCCTCCTTATAACTTAACTGTGAATGGATGGGACTAAACTGCTAGATGCAATGATGAGGCAATGACGTCACAAAAAACAACAAATTTAAAGTGGGCTGTGTTTGGAGCATATTTTTTTATATGTGAGCTTTCCAAAACCTTAGTTTTATATACTACCGGAATCTGTTTAGCAAAGGTTCTTAGATTTGGACTACATTAAGCTTCGGTTGTAAAATAATAATAAATAGTTGGGGATAGGGGGTTGGGCACCATGGGGCATCACATCACATGATGTCTGGTATAACTTGTACTGTTGTTATGTAGTAATATAGGACTTATTTGTTTTTGGCCCCAGAGGATAAACCTTGTTTTTATATTATTATATTTCACGCTTAAAATGACTTTTGAAACTCGACTAGCCTCTTTACTGTTTCTTTATGCTAATATACAAGGAATGCACTAGAAAGAGTTAGCTGAAAATGTTCACTGCTACCTGAATTCCCATACATCCTGAATCCACACAGTACTTTTCATTTTAGGTTCATTAGGTTTAGTCATTTATAAACGAGTTTATCTTTTATGTACTACTGCCTTTGTAAAGCTTTACTTCTTGACTCATCTGTCTGGAGAAAGAGTTTTATGAATGTTTCCAACTCTCCCTTCCCTTTCTCCCTTTTTATTTCCATCTGAGTGGTAAACAATTGGGCAGAGCTGTGAACAATACAGAAGCTCTCCTCTGGGCTTATCTCTCCAGCACAGGTGCATCCTTGCATGGCATTTAGGGGAGGGCGCGGGGGTTGCAACTGAAGATTTAAATGAGAAGCCTTATTTTTTGTGGCACGGATGAAGGGAAAGGCCCGAATTGGATTTTGGTTGCCTTTAACAATTCCAGTATTTCTTTAGGTCTGGTTGCAATATAATGACCAGAGTTTTAATATTTTGCTGTAATCAGCTACAGCTTAAAAATAAATTTTTGGTGTACATGGGCATCAAAGGGGCAGTTAATGAATACACCGTTGTGAAAAAGGATAATAGAAATTCATCTGTGCATTTGAAAACCTGGCTTTCCTAACTTTGTATGAGAGTACCTAAAAGACCGGCTTGCAATTGTGAATGTGCTTCAAAGCATATTTTCAGTTTTAGATGCACAGCAATTATAACACTTCCAGGTAATTTAAAGTTATACCATTAGTTATTCTTTTATAATCTACAGCTCTGCTAAAATTGATCACTCATATAAGAACATCTTTGTATTCATTCCTGTTTATTTTGGGTGATTTGCTTTAGAGAACAATGGAAAGGCTGGTAAGTGCATTTGGTGCTGAGGATGAATGACAGGATCATCAGCTGTACCTGATGGCATAGAAAAAACGTCTCTGTTCACACTGACCTTGGTGGGAGATATGTTGCCCTCAGATAACAATGGTTGTGAGCACCCTGCCCCCACTTCCCCCCTGAGAGGAGAACATCCCCGTATGGCAATACCACCACTGCCATGCGGTATTAGGTTCCGCCCTCTAGGCTTCTGCCAGCAGCTCAAGCTCATCAGTCACTACAATTAGGTCATAGACTTGGATCCTGGCTCCAAAGACTTTCTGTCTCTCGTTCCTGCGTTCTTTGTTTTTGATTGCTAGAACATAAATACTGTGATCTGGATCATGATTGTAGGGAAGTATTCATACCTTGTGGATGTTTGCAAATTCTAAACTACCAAGAAAAAAAATCTTTTTGAGTGGTACACGTTTAGATAGAGATGGATATTAACGTTAGGTCATTGTTGTAGTTTATCTTCTGGTGGGTGGGTGGGTGTATGTATGCATGTATGTATGTATGTATGTATGTATGTATGTATATTATAATTATATGTGTATATATTATGCGTGCGCTTTATATTGTAATCTAAGTTCTTTTTTTATATATATAGTCTGTTTGACATTGAATGTTGTCCAATGTATCTTTTACTTAGGAATAAATTGGCTTATATAGGAGAAGTATATGACAGTTCAGTAGGGATGGACTGATTTGGGAACTGTTGGCCAATGACAAAATCCGGTATTTATCATGTGCATATTTGCCGATGCTGGTTCATAAACATTTATAAAATATAAAAATTAGGACTGGGCTGCAATTACATGGAAATGTAACATTTATGTGTAGAATATCACAAATGGAGTAAAATGAAGGAAATTCAGAATATTAAGTTTAGCACAGTGGCCCAAAGTTACTGGAACAGTCTCCTCCTCCAGTGTACAATAAGTACGTAATCAAACATTGGGTCAAATCTGAACATCTGTGCAGTGCCTGCTCATAATGATATGATTCTGAGGTCATTTGGCAACCCTGCTTTTACATTATAAAGTGAGATATTTCTAACATAGTTTCAGTTTGTGCTGTAACATTTCAGAAACTAGATGACTACTTGGTGATGAAGTTTAACATAAGATTTCAAAGATTGTATATGAGTTAACTGGGCTCCCCATTGAAACTGTTTGGGGTATGTAAAACAAACTTTTCCATGAGTAAATAATATTGATGTCCATTTAGATGCTGTGTATGAGTGATATACTGTGTGTTTAGTACAGCTTTTCAATCCATTTTGGCTTCATTCCAACACTGGTTGTTTATTCATTATGCCATTAAGTACACTGTCATTATGGATCCATTTGTTGTGGGAAAACAGTGTATAAAAAAAGGAATAGTTCAGCTACGCAAATCATTGTTGGTGATTGATGTAGTTCATTTTGTGCTGAGGACAGAGTCAGCTGTTATCAGTATTGGTCACATTGCATGATTGAAGACCATCACTCCACAACCCATCACTCTGTGCTGACAGTTTGTCCCATGGTAGTTGTCCTCTTATTCTCATGGTTTTCTCAGATGTGTAAAGGCACTTTACTGTTTTTTCTTAAAGCAAGCCAGCAGTGAGCTATTCCAAATCCCAAATGATCTGCACAATAACTTTGTACTGTTCATGTAAAAAAAAAAAAAGTCTTGATTGGATAATGCATATAAATATACACAGTAATCCCAGTGCCTCTATTAATTGATTATATGGTGCCCTAAAGACTGATGATTAAGTATTAGAGGGCCCATATCATGGAAAAACAAATTTTCAGTCTCATTTTTGAAATAAAGGAGTTTGACGTAATGCTTTTGAATGAGGCACAATACAGGGCAACTAATCAGAGTAGAACATTTACATATAACAGTCTTAACATATAATTACATATAATAAGTCTTTAACCTTTAGAATAAAACAGAGTGTTACTGTGTCTTAGAGAGGTAGGAAAATGGTCATGTAGAAATTAATGGATGTTTTTTAGTGCTTAAAACCACCACATTGTTGCTATTGAGCCTAAAGTACAACAGAATATGGGATATGGGCCCTAAAAAGATCATTAAAGTTTGACAAGATGCACAGGGCACATCTGACACAGGTAGTGTCCTTCTTCTTGTTTCAGCAGGAGGTCAGTGAGAATGCGTGCAGCGGTGTTTGTGCTATTTGGGTATCTGCATGGTCATGTGACAAAGTTGGATGTGTTCTCCTAAGTGCATGTTGAGGCATTGCCTTAGAAGTTGGCTAAAATGAAATATGGGGTAAAACGAGGTATAAAAAGGATTCATGATGTCCCTAAATTAAATATCAACCTTTGTCAAAAGCTTTAAAGCTTTAGTTGCATGGTGTGGTTGAGGTTTGTACTGGAAGCATTTTTTTTATCTGCCAGCCAACTTGCATTCATTACAGAGCTTTGCTCCAGTATGCACACAGTGAGGGTCACAGCGATTTGTCTCTCTGACACGGAGGCCGACAAAGACAAAATAGGGAACGATAGTGTGAAATGAAAGTGTTTCTTCTCCTTCTTTCCCATCCTCAGTGCTTTCAGTAGTTCTTTCTCTTTATCCCCTCGCCTCCCTCATAGTCTCCTCCTGAATACACAGAAATAAAAAAACAGCTTTGTTGCCATGACAGCCTTCTCCTTTGTGACTGCCTCTTGCATCAAGCATTCGGTTAATTAAAACTAATTTGTTTTTTTCCAGTTACCACTGAACTTCTGTCAAGCAGTGCAAGCCATTTGTTGACTGTATTTCTTCTTTGTTTAGGACTGAATATGAACAGGAAAATAATTGAAATTCCTCTTCAGTCTATCATGCGCTGAGGGGGTTTTGGAAAACTGTATTCATTGAACAGAGTGAAGAAGTAGTTAGCAAAATGAGTTCTGTTTAACAAGAACAAACACAGTTTCATATTAGAAGCTGTTTTATCTCCTTTAACAACTCTGTATATTAGTTTGAATTTTGACAGAATGATTATGAATATTTAAATTTGTTGTCTAATAGAACAGTTTTTTTTAATGTTGTTTCCCTGTTATAGATAGGAAATTCTTTTGTTTAAAGTAGTTATCACAGTTGAAACAGATTGTGTCTTAACTGTACAGTAAAGCAAGATGGTCAGCATCTTTGCTTATGGAGTTTCATGAGATGTTTTTGTAGTTGATTGATTAATTTCAGATTGGTTGACTTTCACTTTTGCATCTCTTTATTTCTGCTTCTACAGCAAACGTTGATGGAGCAGCAAGACCGGATTGAGGATCGAGTTCAGGACATAGAAGAACAGCTCTACAAACTAGAGTCAGACAAGTGTCTTGTAGAGGTATGCTTCCATACTTTCTCAGTGCACTTGTACAAATGTTTAACTTTCAGAATAATACACTGTGTAACAGCTGTTTTGTTTATGAAGTAATCCCTACTCATAATTCTGATAATCCGCTTTGCTCATAATCATGTTACTTATGAACATGATATATTTGCTCACCAACAGTCACATGATGTTGGCCATATGGTATAAGTTTATGATAAAGATTTGTTTCTGGTAAAATATAGAATAAAAATGTTGGTTTTAAGTTACAGTAAACTCTTCTTTGAGCATGACACTCAAGATATTTTAAATAAGATATGGTGTCAGTTGCTGTACTGTTTGTCTCTGGCTCCTCAGGACAAAGTGCAGCGTCTGAAAGAAGAGGTGCAACTGCAGTATCAGAAAATGCAGCAGCTCTTGGAAGAGGACCTGGGGAAGACCCTGGAGGTGCTGGACCAGGCCCACTCCAAATTCTGTCAGGAAAACTCCTCGCAGGCTTTGCAGCTCAACCAGAAAAGGCAGGAGGCCAAGAAACTACTCAGCTCCATACAGATGGTCTTCGATAAGGCAGAGGATATCAAATTCATGAGGGTGACACCATTTATTCTGTTTTTGGGCTGTGGCATATTTTGAAAAACACTTTACATCTGTGTACTCTAATCAATGAACTTCTCAAAAATCCATGAATTGTAGTTTCCATAAAAGCTCATTGATTTGCTCTTAGTTAAGGGAACTACTTACTCATTTGTTTTTTGTTTTCTTTGCATGATTATTCCTGCTAAAGAGTGAAACGGTGTGTGTCTGTGGGTGGGTGGGGATATATATATAAATAAATATTCTGTACAATTAGATTGATAGTTGTTTTTTGCATCCTGACACTTAAGAGATGCTATTGTGCTTCTTCCTGGAAAAAGGCTACATTACAAAAGGGAAGCACTTGGTATTGCTGTGGCTTTAATGGCATCACTTGGTTATTCATGACTAACAGTTCGTAGACTTCCTTTAGAAATGCCAATGGATTCCGTGACTTACACAAAGAAACAATGATGTCACTAGACTTCAAATGCTCTTATTATAGCTATTGAACCACTTAGATTTCTGTTACAAAAGATTATGTTTCAAGCACTTAAAACATTGTTTCCTTTTTTCCTTTTAGAATACAAAATCTGTGAAAATACTAATGGACAGGTGAGTCTATAATGCATCCTAGACCATATGCAATGTGTAATCAGGCCTAGAAGTTAGATGTTAATACATTGTTTTGCTGCAGGTCTCAGTCATGTGTTGGCAGTGCCCTACAGCCTTACAAAGTGGGCAGCCTCAATTCTAAGCTGTTTCTCTCAGAAGTCTCAAAGAGAGAGAAGAACCTCTGCAAAATGCTTGAAGGTAGGTATGAAATAATAATCCCTGCATCCCTGTTTCATGTGTGAATTATTTAAAACCTGCTTCTTCTTGTTCTTCTTTAATACAATCTCTTTTTCTCCTATCTTTGTGTCAGCTCCTTTTAGTGCCCCAGCAAACTTTTTCCAGACAATTCCAGCGTATCTGTGTACGGAGAAACGCAGACACTCCATGGCTTTCCCTGATGGTGGAGGGAGCAGCAGGGCCAGCTCTAGCTTCATCGAGTCCGCCTCCTCTTCAGGCCTTGCTGCTAAGCAACCATGCCTGGGTCTGGCTCCGGGCACTGCCCCGGGCGAGGGTCAGTCCTCACAGCAGGCTCTGGGGGCTTGCACCTCATCCCAGCATGTGGGAAGCAGCAGCGCTGCCACCGGATCTCAGTCCATACACCATTCCAGCTCTGTGTTTCCTCACTCTCATTATCCCAACAGCAGCAGCTCTCAGCTGCCCCAGTACGGAGGACGGAAGATTCTAATGTGTACGGTAGATAACTGTTACTGCTCAGGGGTGCCTTCAGTATCTAACCACAGGGGGCATCCGCCTTACCCTCGATCGGGCTCCTTTCCTTGGCCAGTAAGCTCACAGGAATACTCCCACCCACCTCTCCCATCTACTCCCGCTATGTCCCAACCCCTCCACTGGATCGATGCCTCACAGTCGCACAGGCACCCTGACTTCTACGGCCTCTATGGTCAGTCTTCTACCAAACATTACGTCACTAGTTAACCCCTGCTCTAGTGACTGCTTTCAGTCACAAGATGGGTTCTGTGTTGTTTTCTTTTTTTCTCTCGATTGGGGAATGTCTTAAAGTGAGTGAGTGAGAAATTTTTGTATATATATCGGATCAATCATTTAATGTTACTTAGGTAAAACTATCATTCTTAAAGCAGTGAAAAAGAAATAATGTTACAAATTGAAGCATAACTTTGCACATTATCTAGGAGCTAATGATGTTCCATCCACTTACATTACTATTTACCACAACAGAAACATGCTGAACATTTGCAGAACTGACAGAGACAAAGAACAAAATGGTCATTGGTTACTCATCAGGGTCATTGCACTTTCTTACTTAATTCCAAATCATCTTTTTTTTTAAAAAAGTGTTTTGTTGTAGCAGTCAGCTCTTAATGAAAATTCTGTCAAGAAAAATACCATTCTTACTATACAAATAATAATAGCCCGTTATTTTATTTGACTACTTCACATGCATAGGCTGTTCATTCACTGGGAGGATCCTTGTTAAAACAGCATATTATTCATCATATGTATTTCTGCTTCCATTGGCAGAAGTTGGACTGCCCTCTGTTTCATTTTCCTCCCATGAGAGAAAGCTCTACTTATTTGTTATGGGTGAAAAACAGCAATTTGGGTAAATTGTGTTAGTAAATAGGTTATTTTGTAGTTTTTGATGAACAATGAAAGGAAATTTTAATGATGCAATATTATTTTCCTTACTCGCTTTGTTCATTTGTGTGTACTTCCTTATTGAGAGTTGACTCTCAGTGGAATGCCCTCCTTGGTGCAGCTGTGAATTCCAGGCCTTGACCAGCTGTCCAGCATGGTTCCACCCTGACAGCTCTGCCTCATACCCTGCTAAACCACACAAAGTGCTTCTTTAACCCTTTAGGTGAAACCTGGAATGTACTTGGTTTCACATTTTAGTGTTATCCATATCATTATTTGTTATTTTAGACCAAATTGTTGTTTTAAACTTAATATTTTGGATCTTGTGGTTAGAATGCAAAGTGCATTCTAAAGGTGGAACTCCTCCTGTTACATTCCTCACTGTTTATGGCACCAAACAAGCAAGTATCTGGCTTCTTGTTTGTTATTGATTGCATGTGAGAACGAGTTTCTGAGCACTTGTAGAAAAATAATGAAACTGCAAGACATAGAAAACAAAACAGGGAATGAAGTTTTAAATGAACATCTTCAGTAACGGCAAGCACTGACTAAGAGATGACTCTAGAAGTGAGAAACTGATTATAAGATGCATTTTTGTAAATATTTTGTGAAACTAAAACAGAAGACTTGTAATTTGGAAAGCGCTTTGTTCCAAATAAATGATTTCAAACACTGAATGAATGAAAACTTGTTTGATTCTCTAACCTGCAGTGTTGTCTTTATTATAGTTATTTATTTTAACTTTGTCAAAACTCAGTACAGTGCATGAATCATCACTGTAACTCAGTTCAGGGAATGAGTGTCTTGGTTGTGATGCAGCTTAACGGATGACTGGGGTGCTGGTTCAAGACTCTATATGAGGGCGACAGTTTTAAAGAACAAGCGGAAGTAAGACCAGCATATAAACGAGAAGTCAAATGACCTCCATCTGAGCTAATCAGTTTATAAAGAAAAATCTGAGGTTAACCACCATTATGCTCTGATTTCCATCTCTCAGTTGACAGTGATCCACTCCCTCAAGATATGTTATGAAGGAGAGATAATATTTGGATATCTACATTTATTTTAGGAGCCAGAGCGTAAAGGACCGTTCTTAGAATGATATGTTTTTTTGCTTTTGTAGCACTAGCAAATGTCGAGTTGAATCTGAGGTGTGATGTAGTGCAGGGCTTTGCAGATAGTGCTGCATTGCAGGCAGAATCATTCATCAGAACTGTTACAGCATGAAAAATTGCAAAAGGTGTGTGTAATCTTCATCTGTTACGCCAGCGCAAGAATAATGTAGTTGGTATGCGGCCACAATACGTGAGTGTGATAAAAACAGTGTATTGAACTGAATATTTGTTTGTCAAAGATATTTGCAAGTAAATTGGAAAGACTGTTTGTGTCTGGCTGTGTAATTAGGCTCTGTGTATGCCATTGATTCTTCACATAATGTTTGCAAGACCTGTGATTTCCAGAGGAAACAAAAACCAAAAAGCAGCCAGGGTGTTTTGGAAACATCACATGGCAAGAGATTTGCTGAAATTTACTGATAGAAGCGGATAGGGGAAGAGCAGACGAGAGCAGGAAATCTACTTCCTATGAAGAGTAACATTGGTAAAAATGGAAAAAACACTTGTTTTTTGATCATCTTAAGTTACTGGCATCAGTGATGGGGAATACCTAGTTCAACTGATCAGCTAATTACCAGGTTGGGTTGGCGTTGCTAAAGCAGGGAAATCAGCAAACTGTGCTGTACTCCACTGTACACTAAGTATTGTAATACTGCACTAAGTATTCATAATACTGAATAGGTAAGCAATACGTATGAAGGAACATGAGACCATTCCTCCATACACCATATCTCCAGATTCTTCTTTGTTCTTGTGATCAGTGAATTGTTCAGTGTGGTAGGGAGCTTTGCTTTTGGTCATTTGACTTACTGGTACACCCAACATGGCCTAGTCTTAACCTCATGAGAGAAGCAGCCAGAATCCCTGACACCATGTATACTAAGAAGATTCCAAGGCATTTTAGAATTAAAACAGCCACTTAATAGATCCATCTCTTTTCCTCACATTGGACATTAGGTACTTTCTATGTCGATGATTACATCAAATCTGCTTTGGTGCGTTTTACTCAAAAAGCTAAATTTCTCTGTCATTTAGCCATAAATCAGCTTCCAATCAAAGTGCTGATAATGTTTATGAACTCCAAGCTCTTACGTTTGTAGTTGGACAACATCAGAGGTTTTCTTCTCGCAGACCTTCCAGTTAAGAGTGTTTGGCCTGCTCACTGAAAAAGAGATGACCACTTAACAGTTCCTAAATACTCAGCATGCGTAAAGGTGAAATATGAATAGGAATCAATGAAGGGCTTAGTTCAAAACACATTATAGTCCACTTTTATGAGTTTTCTTTCATCTTAATCTGGGTCATTATACAGAAACGTTCACTTCTCCATCGATCCATAGGTGTCCCTGGTGTTCCTGTCCTCATTTATTTGGCATTTGTTTTCTTTGTGTCCTTTAATTTATATATTCCTTAGTCATGTATAGATTATTGTAGTTAAATATTGCAGAAGTATGTGTTTTTCTTAAAAATATGGCACTCATCCTTCTCACACGACTGTGGGGGTGAGCACTTCTGCGGTGCTTGGAGTTCTTGATAATTGATTTAAATACCAATATTGCTAAATCGATGGCTCAAGATGGTATAATTGTTAAAATAACATTGTTTTATTTTAAAATCTAAATACATTGTAACCCTAACATGTTTTTTAAGTGTAATATATCTATAAACGCTAGGGACACAGAAAGGGACGTTTCTGTAGAATGACCCATCTGTTATCAAAAAATGTTACAAACAGACATACGGGAATTTAAGGGGTGCCAGTAGTTTAAGCTGATGGATGGATGGATGGATGGATGGATGGATGGATATGCACATGTAGAGAGATAGATGGACAGACATAGTATAACTGTTTTGTTTGTTTGGGGTGAGGCAGAAGGACTATGAAAGTTCCTAATAACAGTAAATATTTATAATGCTTTAGACAGGTTTAAATCGGCTTTATTATAATGATAATTGCTTGTTTAAGGTTTTTGTTTTCAGTAGTTTGTCTTGAGCTTTAGCTCAAAGTATCCAAAGCTTGTATTGGCAGGCCTGCAAGGAAACATGTGTCTACTAGATACACTGAAAAACTCCTCTTTAAATCTATTTCGATGAGCTAAAGTAATTCAAGTGGCTTGGCCACTGCTTGGCTAATTTAGCTGGATTCTATGTTTGTGTTGGCAGGTCATGTGCTTTTTTTATGCCACTGGTTGTACTTATGAGAAGGAAGCAACCCACCAAGAGTTTTAAAAATCCCCATAATGGGTTGGAATGTCTCCCACAAGGCTCAAAATGTGTTTGCTCATTGATCTATTTTGACAGTACCCCAGCACAGAGTGAAGCTCTTTTCAGTGCATAGGGCTGACTTGTGTAGATGCTGGCCTCCACTGTGCTGCTGTTTGGTGAAGCTCCCCACAGCTCCATCTCATTGTAGCCCTTTTCTAACTCATGAAAATGTGGGGGAGGGAGCCTCTGGCGTGCCTGCCTCTTTCAAACAGCTTTGGTCATGTTTCAGGAGATACTGTCTCTGCTGCCACTAAATCTATCTCCCCAGTTCTTGCTGTGGGCCTCTTGATTTCTGTGTATATGTATTGTGTGATTGTATGAGTGTGTGTGTGTGTGTGTGTGTGTGTGTGTGGGAGGGGGCGGGGGTGCATGTGTGAAAGAGAAAGATTCTATGACCTAAGGCCATTTTTCCTTCATATGAATGAATATATGGATGTGTCAATGAGGCAGTTTTCTATGGGGGGGAATCGTTAGAAGATGGCCCTTGAAATAATCAAACCCGTCATGCCACAGCGCCTGCCCACATACGCCAAGAAAGCACAGAATGGGGCCTGGAAGAATGGAGGGGGAGTCGGTGGTCACAGTGAGACAGGCTGAAAACAGCCACTCTGATGTTTTACAGATGTGACACTGGACCTGATGAAAGCAAATTTGCCAGACGTCATCTCTTCTGATTTTCCAAGACAGATGCCTGAGTACTTGAATCTAATTACTTAATGCATGATCTCAGAGATGCAGAAAGAACAGATTTTGCTTTGTAAGGAAGAAAGAATGCGCAGAGATAATACTGAAATGTCTCTGGCATCAGCAGTTAAGTATGAGTGAGACAAAATGAGATTAAAATCTTTGCTTTGTTTCACAATGTCATGTAGAAATGCTGTAATTGTGTTTGTCTTTCAATATTGCCAATTAAAATTTAATATTGAACTTACTAAATAAGCAATGTGGGACTATAAATTATCAATGTATCTATTAGGCACAAAACAATACAGTGTTTTATATTGTACTGAACTGAATTGCAACGTATTGCATTATACTGGTGACTAGCTTGTGGTTAACATTACCTTGTGGCTATAACATTAGACTGGAGCACTTATAAAGCAATGGGATTTTAATAAAGGCTGGGATTTTCAAATATTTTAATATGATGTTGAATGCTTTAATAAACAAAAAATGGAAACATTAACATATTAAAATATGAAATAAAAATATGTGGAATTTAGCCAAATTGGTTGAAAGACAAGAGTTGAAAACACATTTCAGACTTTTAACTGACTGAGACTTTAAAAGAAAATACTTTGAGTGAGCTCAGGCCTTAATAATGTTTGTTATTTAAAATGATTAAATATTCAATTTTATACTAAGTGAACAGTTATAACACTACCCAAACTTTACCAAATAATCATCAGTAATGATTGTTTTGCTTACACACACACACACACACACACACACACACACACACACACACACACACACACACACACACACACACACACACACACACACATTGTCTAAGCTGCTTCTCCTTCTGGATCACAGGGAGTGCTAAAGCCTATCCTAGCGGTCATCAGGCGGAGAGCATTAAACAGTTGTACACCAATTTTTTTTTATGTTTTTCATTAAAACACAAAAAAGTGTGCAAAAACTGTAAACACTATTTTCACAAGTTTATTTAGGGGACAGGGTTTGGCACAGTCACTTCCCAATAGAAAGTATAAATGATGGTTTTGTGTATATTAAGCTTATTACTCTCTCAATTAATGCTATTGCTTTAAATAGAGCATAACATAACCACTGAAAGCATATTGAACATTTCATCTTGAAGTCCTCAAAGCAGAATTTATTTATTCAATTATTGAGGTGCATAAGTCCTCATGTGCTTTATTTGACTTTACTGAATAAAGGAAATTTAAATACATTTTCAAATGTAAAACTTATTTTCAAATGTGGCCCTTTATGTGTTCTATTGCTAAAGATTTTTGAGATTATGTTTGGAAAATAATTAGATATTTACTGGCCTGTATAGTGTTACAGGTATTTACAGTGCTTCTACTTTTACTAACATTATTTGATTGTACTGAGTGTTGAGTTTTATAGTATGCAGGGTATTTTAAGGTCACTTCAATCTATAAATTCAAGGCTTTATTTGCTTAATTCAGCTGTGATATATAAAGGTTTGGCATCACCCTGACTTTACATTTAATAGGCCTTTGTCCTTTGTTTGTGACTGTAGGTAATTCTTGGCCTGTAACTCTGAAATTTACAACTTACAAAGTAAAAGTTTTGTGACGAATCACAGTTCTATGTATAATATGTATACACCATGTTATCATCTACTCCTTTCTAATAATCCTGCTTTAATCAATCAGGCTGCTCTTTGCTTCGTGGCATAATTGTTTCTTTTCTGTCATGTGATATTGGCTGGCTGGAGAGTGAGGAGTAGATTGGTGCTGATGATGATGATGATCCTCTTCTCTCCCCTGTGTGTGTCAGTGGAGATGCTGGGAACCCTGTGACCCAGATCATCCCTCCACAGCCGCTGCTGTAATTCAACACCACACCCGCCCACCAGCCTCTGAGGGCCCACTGAGCTGTCACACACACCTGCCAACAGCTCTGGGTGTTGCCTCTGTGTTCTCTCTCCTTCTTTTTCAGTGTTTAGAAATCTCTCTCTCTTCATTTCCCTCACTGCCTGTGTCTTGTTTATCCATTTTACAAGGAACAAATTCTCTGTTTAAAAGCAGTTCAGACCTGGAATATCATTATTGGCCATATCTACCCACAGACTAGACTTCAACAAGATGTAATGTGTGAACTAATGACAGAACATACAGGAATGGATTGTATTGATAGATTTGTAATGGCTGGAATCGATTACACTTTGCTGAATGTGTGTGTTTATGTTCTTGTTTTCAGCACTCAGTGCTATATCATTATGATGACAAGATCACATGACCCTTTTGTACAGGAAACATGCTATTTTCATCACAAAACCAACCTTTTCCCAAAAAACTAGAGAGCCTAAATATTGTCTTGTGGATACTGAAGTTAAATTTTTAGTTAGCTTTAGGTTTAGGTGTAGTGTTACTTGGCTACAGCAATACAGAAATCAGTAAAAGTCCTCATGAATATAGCAACAAGATGTGTGTGTGTATATTTAGAAGACATATACATCATGTACTCATGTACATAGACTGCTGACAAATGCTTTTTGAATCCCTGGTTTATCAAAAATGAAAGCAAAACAACTTGCAAAATATTGTTCAATATCTTCAATAAATGAAAATCACATTGCATATTCATGCTGAAGTTATAAGGAGTGTGACATGCCAGATTACTCTTTGAATGTAACTCCAAAAGAGTAACTTTTTTGGGGGGAAGGCAAAAACAATGTTGACTATTGAATAAATTAACTAAGGTTTAGTTGATGCAAAGAGGTTTTATTCCAAGTGATTTTAGAGCATTTCTATTTGCCCTTAATGTAATGGACAGGTGCCTTGCAGAAAAGAAGTCAACAAAAAGATATATATTTTTGTTTTGGCTGTTTTTTGCATAGCAATGGTATATATCAGTCTTACAGGCACAGTAACAAGCTAAGGCTGTTTAAATATTTATTTATTAAAAGATAAAGAGATGGTCATGTAAAATTAATTATGACTGTTACTGGCACATAAAATCACACACTTTATCTGTGGATCTCAGGAAAAAATAATACAAGAAAATTCATGAAACAGGCCCTTTAATGTATGATACAGGCACTTTTTTATTGATTTATAAACTGTTCATCCAAATAATATGTGGTTAAGAGAAAAACATAGCATAAACTGATGGTTGACTTTGTGTGGAGAAGGTCCAGAGAAGAATTCTAGCCAGACTGCACTGCAAGAGTACTGTAAAGCTCAGAGGTGGATAGTTCAAATTCTGGGGCTGTATTTCTACGCTGTCACTAAGCAGAGTTCACTGATGAGATCAGAATTGCACAAAAGCATCTTAGATGCAAGTCTGCAGAAGCTTGCAAAGAAAACTGCTCAAATATTAACAGTCTAAAACACATCAGGCACCTTTTGAAGGAATACTTTGCCAAAAAGAAAACAGCTTTGAAGGTCTTTGAATGGTCTGTTTAAAATAAATGCAGTTACTTTAGTTTTTAAGTGGGGCACAAATGCCCAAATACTTTTTTAGTAGTATATATTTTAAATTGTGGACCTGTTAAAGGATTTTATGTATGTGAGAGTGATGTTTTTTTTTGTACTAGTACTTTGATGCTAGTTGCTGTGTGTGGTAAGATCAAAGAGGTTCCATGCGTGTGAGAGAAAGCCCTGAAGTGGGATATTAACTCTCCAGTTTTCATGTGTATCACATATTCAGCACCTCACCCTGAGTGTGATGTAAGTTAATGTGAACCCTGAGCATATTACCTCATTAGTAGTGAAATCTTATTGCTCCAGCGCTTTGTCTTTAATGCCTGTGTTTAACTCTGATAAAGGTGGAGACATGGGGAATGTATGGATTGGGCGAGCCGGAGGAAGCGTAGAGCTGCAAAAACCTCAGGGTGGTTCTGCTCACACAGCAGCTGGAGAGCAGCTGGCCAATTCCCAGCAGAGAGATACTGTAAATAAGACAAAGAATTTTTCTGGGCCCTCTGATAAGCGTCATACCCACAATCCCACATGGTGAATTGCCATGGACATGACCTTGTCCAGTTTCACTCCTCCCTCTGTTTAAAAGCGTTCACTCACTGAGGGATCCCTGACACATTCTCCATGAAATCTCTCTTTTAGACAATGTCCATGCTTGTTACATTACGAGAGCTCGTTGAGGTTGTCCTGGTGGTTCCTCATGCCTGTGGGAGAGTTTGCTGGCTGGCTATGTGGTGCAGAAGGCAGCACTCACAGCTCCGTGTGGGTGTTGGGCCCTTTGTGTCTGGCTGAGGTGCATAATTATGTCTCCTTCACTGCACCCCTCTGACAGCCAGCATCTTAATGGCACTCAATAACAGAGGTGTGAGTGCCTAAACTGATGATTAAGCCAGGATGTGTGTGCATTAACGCCATGCAATTTGTCTTTGTCCTCAGTTGCACACACAAGGAAAACCATTTCAGCACAATCATTTAATAAATCAAAGATGGGGATTTGTGATATAATGCCTATATCACATAATGTACATATTAGTGCTACTGTTAGCAAAAGGATAGAGCCTGTCATTCACTCTTAACGAAAACATGTGGTCAGCCTTCTGCACAGGCACATATTTCTTGTGGTACTCCAAGCAAGGTTCAATAAAAGAACATTGGTTGAATAAAGAATGTTATACTATTAGGTGAATCAGTCACAGATTTGCCCATTAATCAGAATAACTTTTCACTGGGGGAGATGCCTTTGTCCATCTCTCTAATAAATGTAATATATATTATAATATAACATTGTTTTGTGAAAGTTACATATTCCAGCAGAATAGAAACTATGATGAAAATAACAAACAAAACAAAACAGCTGAGCAGCACATCAACCTAGAGATAAACAACAAAACCAGCATGACCCAATCACAAACAGCCTGTTAAAAATATGAGTGTAGCAGTCACCAAAAAACAACTAAATATATGAAATCTAAATAATGCAATGGAAGTCTAGTGATATGACATGCCAATACATACCTTTAGCAATGTACAGTGTGTTCCAAATGACCACATGACCACATTCTTGACCACATCAAGAACCTTGGATTATTTTCATTTATTACCAGAAATAAACAACAGAAAGTTTTTAAATGTAGAAAGAGAAGTTAGGACAAGTAAACTAAAAAAGAAATATTTTGGATTCTGAAATATTTCAAGGTTACTTTTCAAATTAGAGCAAATTAGTGACATTGACCATGCTTGTACTATGTTGAACATGTTTATTTCTTCCACTGAAACACATGTCCAGATGACTGCCAGATGCATTTGATGTACTCTTCAAAGGCTTTTGTGCAAACATGCGGAGTTCATGCCAGCTGGAGCCATGCTGTCATTAAAGCAAAAGTGCAATATACCAGTTAATAAAAAATACTGAAAATTCAAAGATTCAATCTTTCACTCATATTATCTTAATGCTATAATTTGCAATCACATTGTAATAATTTATAAAGGAATGTAAAATAATAGCATTTTACTGTAAACTGATAAAAAACAAACAATATAAATTATTATTGATATGAAAAATAAAGTATGATTACAGCTGTATGCAAAATTTTTAACAACCCCAGTCTAATTAGATGTTTTGTTGGTTTTCTAAGTGAAAATAAGTTAACACATCCTGTACAGAGAACTTAAATTTGGCACTTTTCTGCAAATTTTAGTGCACAGTTTCTACTTACTTGCCAAGTTTACTGTAAAAAATTCAAACAAAAAGTATAAAATGTCTGGCCTGTGATGAACTAGTGACCTGTCCAGGGTGTTTCCTGCCTTTTGCCCAATGAGTACTGGGATAGGTTCCAGCTCCCCCTGCAACCCAGGAGGATAAATGGGTTAAATGATGAGTGGGTGAGTAAGTATAAAATGTGCCATAATTTTGTTTTTCCAAATCACCTTGTTTTTCCAAAATGTTAATAAACAGTAATTGTGCAAAGTAAAAAAAGTGTAGAATTGTCTTCTCTCTGGAGAATGTGTAAACTTATTTTTAGTTTGACCAGGCCTCCGGGACTCATGCACAGGACAACAAGCTGGACTGGAGCTGTAACACTCTTGCAGTGTACAAGAGGCCAAAGCCATCCTTACTTCCTGAGGAGGCTGAGGTCTTTTGGTGTGTGCACTAAGCTCCTAAGGACATTCTACCAGTCTGTTGTAGTGAGTGCTCTATTCTATGCTGTTGTCTGGTGGGGCAGCAGCATTAACAAAAGTGCTCTGAACAAAATTATCAAACTTATTAGGAAGGCTGGCTCTGTTGTAGAAGTCAAGCTGGACTCCTTGGAGGTTGTGGCAGAACAGAGGACGCTCAATGAGCTGTTAGCCATCTTGGACAACACCTCACACCCTCTGCATGCTACACTGGATAAATGGAGAAGCACATTCAGTGGCCGTCTGGTACAGCTGCGCTGTGTTAAAGAGCACTGTGTGAGATCTTTCTTACCCACTGCTATAAGGCTCTACAATGAGTCTCCTTACTGCAGAGATGGTTCTGATCTCCTGCTGTCTGAACTGTGCTGAACCACATCACTGTATCCCCTCTTTGTTTAATACACACTGTGCAATATATCACAACAATTACTATAATGACAATTTCACTATGCACTTTACACTACAATACTGATGCAACTCAGTTAGTTTATGTCTATAATATGTGCTTTTAGTTTACCTCATACCACTCAGTGCCTGCTGTCTGTAAATATAACAAATCTGTCTCATATATCATGTTAATATGTAAATGTATATTGTGGATTTTTACATTTTTAGTAGCATTACTTTTAAGCATTAATATTTTTAGTAGCATACTTTTAAGCATTAATATTCGTAGTAGCATACTTTTAAGCATTACTATCAGAAGGCATTAACTCGCGCTTGGCGTTAAAGAGTTATGACATTCGCATGGCAGGGCAGGCGATGAACAGACAGTATGTGACAAACATGCAGGGATGTACGCAAGAACAGGAAACCGGCCAAGGCCAAAAACTGAAGTAGGTCTGCGCTTAACCATTGGATCATGAGGTTTTCGTTAGAACATGAGGTTTTCGCAACCATATATGGTAAACAATATGTCCATTGCACCCACTAAACAGGAACATGTACACATTTAGGTTCAGCTTATACGCACATACATATTCAGCTTCAGGGTATAAAAGGAGTCAGAACACATTGGGAGGTCAGAGCTTACTTGGGAGATACATGATGCATGTTCTCTGTTTGTAACCTCTCCAGAATTCTGTAATAAAACTGTTTCACTTCAGTCTGATCTACTTGTCTCATTTTTTTGCATCAACAAACACGCAGGACTGGTTTCGTCCACAATATACTTTTATTTTATTTCTCTTGTACTTTAACTTATGTCTAGATTTATTTCTATTTTACTGCATGGTATAGGTAAGTTTATGTGTAATTATATGTCTTGCTACTGTAACACTGCAATTACCCTTCAGTATCGCTCGACCTATCCATCTATCTATCTAGGACTGTATAAACCAACTTTGTGTATACTCATACTCAAACTTTGTGTGCACTCTAAATCAGTATTTTTCTGGACTGCTGGTTGGCTAATGTCCACTGAATTTGATCCATTGTTCAGAATACCTCTCCACCACAGGGTGTTGTGACAGGAGCCCAGGCAGTGCAGAAGAGACCACGGTAACAGCTTCTAGCTGTTGTAAATATGACCCTCCAGCCAGTTTCACTGAAATGTATCAAGCAAAGTGATCTGTTTCATACATTTCTATTGTAACGATCTGTTATTGGCTGATGCTGGCCTCTAGACACTCATGAGATCAGGAGGCTCATGCGTGGCACGTGGCCTTTATAAAAGGGACTTAAATACTGTTTATGTTGATGTTTGTCAGTTAAATGTATGTGGTATGTGTTTCTTGTGTTGTTCTGTGTCATGGAGTGGATTAGTCAGTTTGGGTTGGTGGTTGCCGTGAGGGTAAAGTGTATGGCTAGTAGTGACCTCCCCTGTGAGTCCGTGCCGTGGTGTTAAATAAAGAAGTCCCTTGTGGCTTCCTCTGTGCTGACACTACAATATATTTCATAGCTGTTACAGTGTCCATTACAGATGGGTGCTGACCGGCTTTTGAAAGATATTTGGAAATGATGCAACAGAAGAAATAGACTAACAGTGCAATCTAGAAAAACACAAAATTACAACAGCTATTAATCTCTACCAACTGTGACAACTGATGGCACTAATGCAATGGTCACAGCAACATTAAATCAATTCAGGTCACTTTTTCTTGCTTGAGTGGTGGGAAGGAAATTTGCTGTTTCAATGCCTTACCTTTTGGGCTTTGCCACCCCTTATGCTATACAATAGAAAAGAAGAAAAAATTGAAAATTCCAGTGCTAAGTACTTGGAGCCCTAACAATGCCATTTTTTATGTGCTGATAAAAACATTACCATGTGCCGTCAAGTTTCCATGGTTATACAGATCAATGTGTCCCCTATGGATATTGAACTGATACACTTATGTATATTATATTGTATTATCCCCGTGACTGCAGGAGGATAAGTGGCTTAGATAATGTGTGTGTATTGTATTATTACAAGCCTAGAGGGTTTTTAACAGTCTCATCCACTTTTCAAAAAGTAGAGATCTTGGCTTACTGAATCTATGAGATGCTTTCATTCTCAGAACAAACTGTATTATTGCAAGCAGATAGAAATTAGTTTAAATAATGGGGTCTCTATTTTTGTAGAAATTATATGATGCTGGTGCCACTTCACTGCCCAGTCAGTGGGTTCTAAATGAAATTAAGAAAAGTGGGCCCTGGAAAATCTAAGATAAATTATTGAGATAAATTAGTAAGCAATATTAGGGGCCTAGATAAAAGGGGGAATGTTCTTAATGATGTTCAGAGAAAGAAGCTTTGAACAGTTTATTCTTTATAAACGTCATTATAAAGATATTACAAATGTTTGGTCGTCTTTTTATGTTTACAATTTTAGTATTGTCTGCATACTGTAATGGGTCTTCTGTAGGTGCACAATCCTTGGAAAATTATTTTGTGTCAACAAAGT
Organism: Pygocentrus nattereri; assembly: GCF_015220715.1. Lineage (NCBI taxonomy): Eukaryota > Metazoa > Chordata > Actinopteri > Characiformes > Serrasalmidae > Pygocentrus > Pygocentrus nattereri. The sequence continues at coordinate 22,581,278 of NC_051223.1, forward strand.
GATGTATATTGTTATTACTGCGCTATATTTTGAGTGTTTATTATTTAAGATGTGCTGGCAACAGCAAGAATAGACTGTGTTCTGGTAAAACAGCTTTCTTCAGAGATTTCTTTAGCCATTCCTGTGATAGATGTTTCATATTTTGATTCCCAAATAAAAGTGATTCAATTTATATTTGAATGAATGATCCTCCTTTAAAAGAAAAATGCTAGCCTAACTTGATTAAGCACCATCAGCATGAAATATATTTTTTCTGAATTCAAGGTTAATGGCTGATTGATGGTTTTAGAATGACTTTTACAGGCAATTTCAATAAGTCCAAGATTCATTCACATGCAGAAGGATCAGATTTTGATTTAAACTATTGATATCCAATGAAATGTCTAATATGACAAGCAATATTTTTGTGGTTGAAAATGAATGGGTCTTTTTTCCCCATATAACCCCATTTGATCCTGTAGATCCAGCATAATACTTGCTATGCATTCCCACAGCCTTTTGCTTTTTGCACCCAGTGGTAATCCATCCACCCACAACTTTGATACGCATCAAAAATCTCAGGCTGTGTCCATCAAAAACCCCCTTGCTTCAAGACCAGCCATTTACATCACAGACAGAATTACAAAAGGGCCTTTTCTTCAATGAACAAAATTCAAAAAAGGGCAGTTCTATCAGGCTTTTCATTGTGACTTGTCTACGGAGCAGATGGAAGGAAAAGCCCGCAGATAAGAATGCTGGATGAGAGCTGGCTCGCTGGCGAGGATGCAGCGAGATGTAGGGAGGCCAGTCTAATTGCCTGTCTCGGAGAGACGGATACTCAGAGGATTTATTCAGGCTTAATAAAGCCTGCACGTCTCACCGAGAGAGTGCATGTGTCAGCTTGAGAGTGTCACTCAAAGGAGCAGAGTGTGTGGAATCAGTGCAATTGGAAGGGTGTGTTCACATTCAAGCAAGCAGGCCATTAACTATTCAGTAAGTGCAGGCACAGTTCAAATATCTCTCAGGGCCCCATTAAAGTAATATACTCAAAATTATGAGGAAACAGAGGGAGGATGACAGGAAGAAACAGTACTACAAATACTTGTCTTCATCTGTTCTTTCCGTTCAAATAGCATGAACAAGAAACAAAACATGATTCTGTTCTTAAAGGGACAAAGTCTATTTTGTACTGTTAGCAAACATATTTAACACACACAGAAGCATTTTATTAACTAGCCCAATTATGTCCAACAACTAAATTTTAAAAAGACACAAAGTAAAATCCCACAGAACTTGTTTTGACTGGTCTAAACTGATAAAATGTTCTGTAGTTATACTGTCAGAACATCTAACAGTACCCATTATATTTATTACAGTACTGTTCAGAGACCCCCCTTCATTCATTTAATTTCCAGCCATTCAGTACAAGTTCATTTTCAGGAGAGATTTCTGAAGAGATTAGGTATGAGACAATACACATGCACAAGCAAGAAGAAAGTCCCTGTAGAATGGAAATGGAGTGAAAAACAGTACAGAATCAAAGCTGGAGTTTTTAAACACCGTGTACACTCACTATCCGTGTCTCTATTAGACACTCCTACCTTGTAAAGTCAGAGATGATAGCTCATCTGCTGCTGCACTGTTTGTGTTGGTCATGCTCTAGGCCTTCATCAGTGGTCACAGGACACGAATAAAAAAAATTTAATTCATAGCATATTTGTTGAGGCTTTTGTGTAAAACAAATAACTTACTAAAAGGCTATTTTGACTCTTGAAATGAAGGGTGGTCTCTGAATTTTGCATAGTACTGTGTATTGTCAGTAGTCTAAAATACTGAATTTAACATGACCACTTAAGTGATATTAGCCATGATTATGTTTAGAAATTGTCTTTAGGTTTATGCTCAGGAGAGCAGGACCACATTTAAAACAAGCAGACATGGACATTAATGTTAAGATTTAAGCTTAATCTTGAATTTGAAAAAAATGAAACCAGATTCTTTAGGGCCAGGGCAATCACTATGTATGTATGTATGTATGTATGTATGTATGTGATTAGAGCAGAATATCAGAACCAGTGTATTTATTTCCCAGTGTCTGCTGTCATGCATACCACATATTGTATACTAGCAAATGAACTTGCAGGTAAAAACAGTTTGTTGACAGTGGCGCCATCTGCAGTGACACTACCGTGACAGAATAACCAAATATCATACATTTAATTTTCAAATAGGGAGAATAATAATCATAAGATTTTGAAATACGTTAGTTAAGTAGACACAGATATAGGATGAAGGTGAGGTGGGCTGCAGTGCATAGAAAACCACCTGAGTTCTGTCAACACCATCTGTTTCATTGCTTAATGGGGGATGGTAGCAGGGAGAGGCAAATATATGACCTCTGGGAGAACAATGGAGAACAAGGAGAGGCGGGACAAACGTTAAAGTTTAAAATAAAAAAAAAACTTTAAAAAAAGAAAAAACATCACCTTTTCCAATATTTACTTCGCGTAGCTTCAGTTAAACACAGCAACAGATTCAAAGAAAAAAGGAACATGTTTAATCTCAAATTGCCAACTTTCTAATAAAGCGGTTACACTAACTGCTTTATATATAGTTTGCGATACACCTTCCACAGTGTTTGCAGAAAATATTTTGCTGGCCTCCATTTTTTTTAATAAACATTTCACCTGTTTACATATTCCTTTTCCTATTGAGCTTGGACACAATAACCTTCTCTGGCAACCTATGAAACACAAAGCAATATTAAAGCATCCTACACTCTGTTACAAAAATATACTCAGAAAAAACCAATATAGTCAAAAATATTACATTAAAAGATGGAGCAACAAGATCTTCATGTCATAGAAACATCAGTCACAAACATAACCTAGTGTGAAGCAAGGCTTGTGGTTCTGTAAAAAGATGGAACATGTAGATTATCATTTCAAAAGTACATATATATATGTCACAGTATCAGATTTCACTAAATATATATTTGGACATTCAGTGCAAAACCATCCTAGAATATATGAAGGCAGAATTTATTTATTCAACAACGTACCAAAGATCATGCTGCTTCAAAAAAGCCTCAACATGAATCTAACAGTGATGTATGTTTTAAACAAACACGCTGACAAATCTGTGGTTCATAAAATGTTATGTTGGAATGACAGATCAATGTTTAAGAAAGAATAATTCTGGGGTTTGGGAATATAAAAATAGGCTTGAGGTCCTTGTGCAAATTTCATTTTAGCACAGTGGGCCTCAAGGGACAGGCAAATATGAAACATACATTTAGTTTCTGTGAGGTGCCTTAATTTCCAATAATGTGTTTCAAAGCTATGTGGATGCATTGTTTGTACATTCAGAGGTGGACTGGTTTCCCAGAAGGGACTGCTGAAGGAATAGGCTGCTCTACTTCCTCTTGGCATTCACACTCTTACAGACCCAGTTCATTCCATCCTAAAACATAAAAGAATCAGAATGTTTTAATGATATACAAGCTTGCATTCAAAACCTCAAACTACATCCATGCAAGATTTGTTTTCCATTTGTCAGAAAAGCAAAGGTTTCAGCATCTTCCCCTGCTCAGACATATTTCATAATCACCTGCACACCCTCTCCAGTGAGAGCTGAACAGGACTGGATCTGCCACACTCTGTCCCGAATTGTGTGCAGATTCAGTCCCTCAGCGATTTCAGATGCAGGAGCTGCAGTAAGCAGGTCCTGCTTGTTTGCAAAGATGAGAACCGGGACCCCACTGAGCTTCTCCTCATCTAATAACTCAGCCAGCTCCTGTGAAGATAACACAGTATAAATGGCATGATATATGTTTTCACATTTTTTAATAATGGTTAAGGTTTGTATCCAAGCACACAGCACTACCTGTCCTGTTTCCTCAAATCTCTTGCGATCTGCACTGTCGATAACGTAAATCTGAAAGAGATTTCCCAATATCTTGACTAATTGATCTTTCATAAAAAAAAAAAACTTCCAACTACATTTACCAGTAAATTAAAAAATGCATGCACTTTAAATGTCATAACACTCACTAGAAGATCCGTATTTTCAAAGTAGTTTCTCCAGTAGGGCCTAATCTTGCGCTGTCCACCGATGTCCCACACATTCAGTTTGAAACCCTGAGACTGCACACTCTTGATGTTGAACCCCTACAATAAGGCCACGACACATGTAGCATATATAATGCATCCTAATGTAGTGATTAAATCATTTTTGGTGAAACACTGGGTGAAAAAAGGAGTGATGGCTGAATACTGAATGCACTGTCCTAAATGCATTGCATTCCATCGAAATAAATAAAACTCAAAGTATGAAGAATCAATTTAGACTACATTTACAGTACATCTTGGTGAGGCACATGGGAAAATTTTTATTTTACCCATTTCATACTGTTCCTTGTTGTTCCTGGCCGGCAATTTTCTTATCAATGTAGGTAATTATTCTGTAATTTATTTCATTGAAAATGATCATTTAAACGATTCTAAGCTTTTTTTTTTTCCTGTTTTCACTGCTCCTACAATTGGGCAGGAGACTAGTACAACACTGATGCAACACTCACAACATGCCTACTACTGTGATTGTTAGTTTAATCATATCTCCTATGATTAAATCCCAAGTAACACTGAGATTAATAACTGATCATTACATTGATTTATCAGTCTACTCAGGCTTTATTTCAAAATTCAGTTTTCATAAAGAAGCCGTTAACTAAGGTCCTCTTAACAATGTATTTAAAAGGCATGCTTGTGACATGCCATAGTTAATAAACAAGCAGATTGTGTTTCTTTAAAGATTATTTAAAGTTTGCATTTTTTTAGTGGATAAGTTGTTAAAACAAAAAGTCCTAGAAATGTAAAAGTAACTGCATGCTATTCTTTGCTATTGCTTTTTCAAATGTAACTTGGACTAAATACAGATACTGATCTATTGTATTCTGAATGTGTAACTTATTCCCAATACTTGTATTCTGTTACATCCCAGCCCTGGATGTCATATAATAAGTGGGGGGCAGTCATGGCTGGATGTTAGGGAACCGGCCCTGTGACTGGAAGGTCGCCGGTTCGATCCCTAGCGCTGACAGTACGTGACTGAAGTGTCCTTGAGCAAGGCACCTAACTGCTCCCCTGGGTGCTGCGGATAGGGCTGCCCACCGCTCTGGGCAACTAGTGCTTTTGTGTGTGTGTGTGTGTGTGTGTGTGTGTGTGTGTGTGTGTGTGTGCTCACTAGTGTGTATGTGGTGTTTAACTTCACGGATGGGTTAAATGTGGAGATGAAATTTCCCCATTGAGGGACTAATAAGAATATAAAAAAAAACATTATTTTCTTAAATAATAATAAAAAAACCCACAAAGCAGCAAATCGTGTTCATTCAGTCTCACTAAACAGATTAATTATATCACGATGATCAGAGAGGACCTGAACCATCTGAGTACAGTGTAGCTGACCTGTGTTGGAGTAATGTGACTGATATCTTCAGATGCCAGCTGTTTGAGCAGGGTGGTTTTACCACCGTTGTCCAGTCCAAGAAGCAAAATGCGAACCTCCTGGTCCGGAGTACTTTTCAGTTTTCGCAAAATCGACAGCAAACCCTGAAATAAGACAGAGCAGAGTTCAACAAAAACAAGCTGACACCTACCACATAAACAAGCTTAAGTTATCACGCTGAGCCCCATCCATCAGTTTTATAGTGTGAAGAGGCACAGACAAGGCATTTTTCCTTTCTGTGGTTCGCCCTTACATTTTTGGCGACTGAAAACCGCTAATGCTCCGAGAAACGGTGCACTCAACACCTCTAGCGGCCAACATTACTGATACCTACCGTTAGCTATTAGCTAACTAAGTGGTTAGCAAGCTAATCTCATCCGTGATTTACAACTGCTGCTGATGCTTATTCATATCTCAGCAGATATCACCGTTACTACAAATATGCAGGTTTTACACGGTCAGTATCATCGGACTCAGCTGTTGTTGTAAAATGCAGCTGCTCCGCACGACACCTACACACCGTTAAAATATATGAAATAAAAGAAAGCGTGACTATCAGGGATTTAACTCACCATCTTGTGCTTGTGTCTTCTCCAGGGTTTCTAAGGAAGGAGGGATGATGATGATGACGTCGACACGGGAAGAAGGGCGATTGCGTCACTATAAACAGTGAGTTAGTGTAAATCTGCGATTAAGAAAGAAGCAAAATATGTCGTCATAGCTAACCATACCGAGTTAAATGCAGTAATTGTGAGCATTGTTAATATGAAGGTATTGTGTTTGTTTTTACGTGGCTCAAAAAGTCAAAAACACCGCAACGGCAGCGTTGCGTTCTCCTGTACTGGGTCTCCTGCAGTGGTGTTTTTTACTAAAACACTGCACATCAACTTCCAGGTACACCAGTGTCTCAAACTCAGCAGGCAACTTTATGGATGTGCGCAGTTTTTATCATATCCAGTCTGCCATGCATTATTCAGAAGCCGCTCGGTGAAGGATCCGCCCCTGGCCCTGATTGAATGGCGAGCTGCCACGTGGTCACCAACCCCTTCCTCACATCATCATCGGGTGCCGGCTGGGAACACGTTTTAGTCCTACAGACATAAAACCAGCGGAGCTGAAGTGCTATAACGAGTCCTGACTTACTGTAAGTGCTTTGTGTTGTTGCAGTCTCCACTTTGTGATCGGTTATGGATGAGTTTAATACCTGCAGCACGTTTCCGGGTTGTGGTGTCTCTGTGCTAATGTAGTTCAGTTGGTAGTGTTTGTAAGTTCTAATTCAGCTTTAACCACAAGCCTGAACTTGGCTTTCTATTCCGGTTTCCCGGTCCACCTTAAAAGGTGACAGACTGTACCTGCGGCACCATTCAAACGTCAGGTGCCAGATTGTAACTGCTGCAACTCGTGCAGCATTTAAGGTGGAACGGGAAATTCAAATAAGAAGCAAACTTCAGCTTCGTGGTTTAACTCCTTTATACGTTCTGCTGAGTTATGCTTATATGTGTGATGATAAAAATCATTATGCATTTCAGAACTGTTAGCTGATCAGTTCAGAGGAGTTTTCAGTTGTTTGATTCAAACTCCTTTTTTGAGTGCAGAAGTCAGATTGCTGACTTGTTGCGTTCAACTGAATTTGCTGAATTCTTACTGCACATGGTAAAAAATGCAAAAACTTAGTTTTACCTTCTTGTCCTTGCTGGTCGATTACTTAACGTTATTTATCCGCCAAACGACCAGCAGTCACCTCTTGCCTTTAAACTCAGTAAACTCAGAATACTCGGTGGACTCAGTAAACCTAATAAACTCAGTAGACTCAGTAGATTCAGTAGACTCAGAATACTCGGTGGACTCAGTAAACCTAATAAACTCAGTAGACTCAGTAGATTCAGTAGACTCAGAATACTCGGTGGACTCAGTAAACCTAATAAACTCAGTAGACTCAGTAGATTCAGTAGACTCAGAATAGTCGGTGGACTCAGTAAACCTAATAAACTCAGTAGATTCAGTAGACTCAGAATACTCGGTGGACTCAGTAAACCTAATAAACTCAGTAGACTCAGTAGATTCAGTAAACTCAGAATGCTCGGTGGACTCAGTAAACCTAATAAACTCAGTAGACTCAGTAGATTCAGTAAACTCAGAATAGTCGGTGCACTCAGTAGATTCAGTAAACTCAGTAGACTCAATAAACTCAGTAGACTCATGGAAACGGTGTTGGTTGTTGTGATAAATAACATCAAATTGCATCACAATATGCTTCTTTATGCACTTCATTGACACTGACGAACTACATGTTTCAATTTGAGAGGATAATGCACTTTATTTAATAGAATTTTATGCAGAACAGATTATGAAATAAATTATTTAATTTTTAAATTAGTTTTTAAATGCCACACGGATAGTTCAATGTTTGCATCACTTCTAACTCATCAAACCTCAGAAAGGCTAATGCTGTGTCCTAACCACATACTACCATATCAAATAGTATGTCAAAAATAAAACAAGTCTATTCATTGCTATGGTATGTGTAGTATATTAGTATGTTCTTTTGGATGCAGCTTAAATCTTCCATCAGCCACCACTGTAAAGTGGTCAAAATTCCCTCACATCGGCAGCATTTTTGTGCATAAGGACTAGACTAATCGGTATTAGCAACTCTTTAACTCTAAAGTTGTTTATGCATGATTTTATTAGACTGGTAAGGCCAATAGAATGGAAAACTTCAATAATGTCAGTAGCATCTTGACGTGTGAGAAAACTGAGATTATCTTTCACGTTTTAGAGGATTGCCTCTGCTCAATGCTCAATGCTCAATATCCAGATGCTAAGAAATATTTATATTCAGTTACTGACAACATGGATTCCATTGTAAAAATGTTTAGTAACATGCTTATTATCATCTGAATGCTAAAGATCTTTTGAAAAGTAGCATTTGAGGTCAGATTTTCAGGTGCAGTGTATATACTGTTGTGAAGTCTTGTGAAAAGCTGAGAGACAAGATTCAAACGGGATGGATTATATAAACTGAATGGGCTAAGCACACTTAACAGGTCTGTGACTAGATCAAACTATCAGTTGGTCAGCATTCTGTCAGTGCACTTTGTACCTCCTGCACTCTTCAAAACTAGTTCTCCTTGTTTGTGTTTAATTCACTAGCCTTTGACCCTTAGTGCTTGGCTGTCTTTCAGCACTGCTCATGCCAGTTCTCCAGCGATAAACTGTAACTTAAGACACCAAATAAACATTAAACTTCAAAACAAAATCTAAAGTAGGCCATTATGAAGAGACAGGGGAAAGTACAACATGGTGTACTACTTAAATATACACCTAGCTATCTGCTCTTTATGTGAATGAATGTTTCAGTGCACAGTGCTAATTCGCTAGTTCATGTATTTGTTTTTTTTAACAGTATATTTTATAGGATTTATAGAATATGTAGTTAAAGGACCAAATCTGCACGAACAAGTCCTGGCGGGTTCCCTAATGCCGGTTTTATTGAACACTCTGTTTTCAACCATAATGTCTATCTGTAGTAATTTACATGTACTTAGCAATAAGAAAAGAAAAGCTGTTGAGTGAAGCATCTGCCTTGTGCTATACAAACCCCATTTCAAGAAGTTGGGACAGTAGGTAAAATATAATTAAAAACAGAAAGCATTCATTTATAAATCTGCTTTGATCTATATTGGAACTAAAACAGTACAAGACAAGGCTTGCCCCTTTGCCAAAAAACAAAGTGTTTTTCAGGCACAGTCATGCTCATTTGAACATTAAATTATCAAGGAATAATTTACGCATTTTATAACAGCATCAGAGAGTGCGATTGCCTAGTTTACCAGCAGTCTCCCTTTGAAAACTTATTAGGCTTAAAATGCAACAACAAAATAAGATTGCGCAGCAGACTTGTTTAACAGAAGAATGGCAAAAAACATCTGCTTTCAGTTTGTGTTTTTAGTCCCAAAATGTACTAAACATGCTCCTGTCCCAAATTCTTTTGAAATCTTTTATCTTTTTTTTTTTATATAATTTATATTTTTTTATGATGAATGGACCTATAGGAATATTCCAAAATCACTTAGAATAAAACCTCTCAATATTAACTTGCATTTAAAATTAAGAATGCTTTCGTCTTCTCCTGTAAAGTGTAAACTTACTATTTTGGATATACCTTTTTTTTGAACAGCAGTGATATATTTACAAAAAAGCAATGAATTTCATAATTTCATACCATTTTCTAATTTAAATCAGGTCGAACAGAATTTACTAATCACAGCTTATTGTTTTCAATAGTGTTTCACATACTGGCCAGTCTTTTTTGGAAACTTACAAAGTACAGGGGAGCTCATCTTTTCTGTGATAAATGATCATATGCTAGAGATGTGGCTGATGGTGGTTATGTTGAAAAATGCTGTATTTAGTGTGCAGCTATCTAGAGATACCAAAAAAAAAAGATCCATGCATTTACCACAACTTGCATAAATATTCTCCCAATAACTAACATTCATAGGTTACCCTAAAGTGCAAAGATACATTTGTGTTCTCTGCGATCATCTGTTTTTCTGTGCTGTATTGACTTAGAGCCGTGGGACAGGAGAGTACACAATGGCGGCTTTGAGTGGCTTCGATATTGATGCCCTACGCTGGGATCAGTCCACGTTCATGGGACGTCTCAAACATTTCTTCAACATTACAGACTGTCGCACTGTTCTCCTTTCTGACTCCAAACTAGATGAAGCAAAAGCTTTAGTGGAGAGCTGCAGGTAAGCAGCAAAAAAGCCAAAGGCAATGTTGTCTGTGAACTGGACAAGTGTGAAATGCAGTGGCATATTGGCAGTACATACAATCTGTGAGGCAGTCCAGAGAATTGTTTAAATGTTTTTTCTTGTGATTGAGTGTTTTGTCCAATAACTATAGATTAAATACAAATAAACAAAATGTTAGGAGAGCTTTAGAAATGGCTAACGCACTCACACACACCTAAAATCAAAATATATTGCTTATTTGTTCATTTGCATTTTTTTAATGTTAGTGTTTAAACAGTTCAAAGACATAAATGCTTATGGTCCAGATACAAAGCTTTACATATAATTTTCTCCTTATCCTAAGTTCTTTTGCATAGTGTGAGGCTTCTGTTTTGAACTTTTATACATTCCTTCCCTTAGTCTTTCACATTGTTTATTTTTCTCTACATACAGCCTTGAAATGTGCTGAATTCCTAACAACTATCTGATAGTAAACAATTCTAAAGTAATGACATTTATTTGAATTGGTCATTACTAAAATCAAGCTGTTTTTGTTTATTCTGATAAATGATCCACTTCAGTCTAATTATTCACAGACTGCTGCAGTTCATTTCAGTGGGTACCAGATTTCTCTTTCTCTCCTTTGCTGTCTCTCATTAAATCTCTTTCTCCCTTTACTTCTGCCCCTGTCTCTGTGTTTGCCTCTCTGCAGAGCTGGGTCTGTCCCTCCAGGTACCACTGTGGAACAGCTGCACTACGCCAAGAAGCTCTATGACTCAGCATTTCACCCAGACACTGGCGACAGGATGAACCTGATTGGCAGAATGTCTTTCCAAGTGCCTGGGGGCATGGCCCTCACAGGCTTCATGCTGCAGTTCTACAGGTCCCCAGCCACCCATGAGCAGAGCTGAAAATATTTACAGTTCTCTACAAATTTGAGTTGCTGAGTATAGAAAATAAGATATAACTTCAGTATCACATTTTTAGACCAAAGGCCATTGTACTGCCCTTATAATGCACCTGTTAAGCTTTAACAAGCCAGTCGGTTGTAATTTACTGGCTACTCATTACATTATTAAACAGAAACCAGGGTAAACATTTAAACATGGTCATTTTATTGTTATGCCTTATCAAGCAAATAATTGATAATTTGTCAAGCCAATAACCATCAAATCACTGCCCCATTAGGGGCATAGGGGCAGTCATGGGCTGGAGGTTAGGGATTCAGCCTCTTGACCGGAAGGTCGCCAGTTCGATCCCCAGTTCTTCACCCTCTCCAGGATTCTGGAGGGCTCATGGGAGTTTACCCAACCAGTCCACATGTGCTTTGTGGATCTGGAGAAGACATTCGACAGAGTTCCCCGGGGTGTTCTGTGGGAGATGCTTCGGGAGTACGGCTCTTTGCTACAAGCCATTCAGGCCCTGTACAAACAAAGCAGGAGCTTGGTTAGCATGGCCAGCAGTAAATCAGACTAGTTCCCAGTGAGAGTTGGACTCCGTCAGGGCACCGATTCTATTCATAATTTTTATGGATAGAATTTCTAGGCGCAGTCAGGGGACGGAGGGTATCCGGTTTAGTGACCTCAAGGTCACATTGCTGCTGTTTGCAGATGATGTGGTCCTATTGGGGACATCAGGCCGTGAACGTCAGCTTTCGCTGGATCGGTTTGCAGCCGAGTGTGAAGTGGCTGGGATGAGAATCAGTACCTCTGAATCCGAGACCATGGTTCTCAGGCAGAAAAGGGTGGAGAGCCCTCTCTGGGTCTGGGATAAGCTCTTGCCTCAAGTGGAGGAGTTTAAGTATCTTGGGGTCTTGTTCACGAGTGATGGTACAAGGGAGCGGGAGATTGACAGGCGGATTGGTGCTGGGTCAGCAGTGATGCGGGCTCTTTACCGGTCTGTTGTGGTAAAGAAAGAGCTGAGCGACAAGGCAAAGCTCTCGATTTACCGGTCAATCTACGATCCTACCTTCACCTATGGTCATGAGCTTTGGGTAATGACTGAAAGAATAAGATCGCAAATACAAGCGGCCGAAATGAGTTTCCTCCGCAGGGTGTCTGGATTCTCTCCCTTAGAGATAGGGTGAGAAGTTTGGTCACCTGGGAGGGACTCGGAGTAGAGCCGCTGCTTCTTCATGTCAAGAGGAGCCAGTTGAGGTGGTTCGGGCATCTGGTTAGGATGCCTCCTGGACACCTCCCTCGTGAGGTGTCACAGGCAAGTCCACCAGGGAGGAGACCCCGGGGAAGACCCAGGACATGCTGGCGTGACTATATTGCCCAGTTGGCCTGGGAGTGCCTCGGAGCTAGTGGAAGTGGCTGGGGAAAGGGAGGTCTGGGCCTCATTGCTTAAGATGCTGCCCCCTCGACCCGAACCCCGGAGAAGCGGAAGATGATGGATGGATGGATCGATGGATGGATGGATGGATGGATGGATGGACTTCTAAATAATATTAGCCTTTCCATCTGTCCTAGTCCACTTATGCATTTCAACTTTTGGAAGCAAATGGCAGCTAATTACTAGTGGCAGCTAATTACTAGGCTAATTACCAAGTACTCACTTGATAAGCCTTAAACAGAGGATTTAGAAGGGCTCAGGACTATGGCTAATTCTACTGCAATAACAAACAGCTAGTTAATCATCAGTGCATTACAAGGACATTACACTGTCTACTTGTACTGAAGTGTTACCAAAAATTATACGTCCACAGTCACTTTTAAAAATGTTTGCAGATCAGTGCAATGCCCGCAGTTTTAGTAGCTTTTCCTTTTGTTTGCTGCCTAAATGTTAGATGTTTTGCCCTTGTGCAGTTTTCTGTGTTGTTGCTTTTGTTAATAACTGTTGTCTCTGAAACGCTTTGCTTTGTGTGTGTTCCTCCAGGACGATTCCTGCTGTGGTGTTTTGGCAGTGGGTTAATCAGTCTTTCAACGCTTTGGTCAACTACACCAACCGCAATGCTGCCTCTCCAATCACACCCAAGTAAAACCCTAAGATTTTTACATGTTTTTGTTTTCGTTAGTGTTTGGTAATTGTTTTGTCCGTAATTGTCAAAAGAACAGCTTTTATAATGAGCTCAGTCTGGCTATGTACTGTTTATTATCTCAGAAGTAGTAGCAGTGCAGGGGAGTCTTTCTAAACAGTTTTCTCATGTGTCTTCTGCCTCCTCCAGACAGATTGTGGTGGCTTATACAACAGCGACAAGCACTGCATTGGCCACTGCTGTGGGTTTGAACCTCTACACCAAGGTACTCTTAGTCTGTATATGCATAAGGAAAGAATAATTAATATTTATCTCTTGCCACTGGAGACTGTTGATTACACAGTCATTTTATCAACAAATTAGAAAGGCAGCTGAACCATCTTAATGCATAATAATTAATGTCTGAATGCTGATAATTGCTGTGTCTTCAGAAAGCTCCACCTCTGGTTGGTCGCTGGGTGCCTTTTGCAGCTGTGGCTGCAGCTAACTGTGTAAACATCCCCATGATGAGGCAACAGTGAGTCCTGTAGTCTTTAATGATGTTCTTTTATTCTGGGCTCTTCTAATTGTGCTATGCCGGGCCAGTGCAGCATTTCCATATTAATATTTCTTCTGTCATATGCAGGGAAATCTTGAATGGCATCGCAGTCACGGATGAAAATGGCAATAAGCTTGGCCACTCTAGAGTGAGTAACATTGAGCAATAATGCCAGTACTACTCTATGCCCAAAAATATGAGAAAGGAGAAAGTCTGAGGGAGAAACGGAGCATCTGGGCATTTGTACCGGCAACCATTTTGATGGTCATTAACCCTTTTGGATGCATTTTAGTTATAACACTAATTCAGATCTCTACATTTCAGCTCTCTTCCTCAGAGCTGTTCAGTCAAACCTGTAATGACCAAGTTCCTTGTTTTCTTTTCTTCTATAATTCCTAACAAACCTGCCTGAAGTTATCAAGCAGTGCATCTCTAGGTTAAGTAATACAGACCGCGGTGCCTTGTGAAAGTGCTGCCTTTGGTACATCATCAAGCTTTTCTGGATACAAAAATGTATTGTTACTGTTGTGTGGAAACGGTTTATCTCTATTTTTGTCTTTTTTGCTTCATGTTTAGTGAAATGTCAATTCACCTTGTGGCGGAGTGTCCTTGGGGTTTAGAGTAAACACCACTACAGCAGCACTAAGCACTGATAAGATAACTTTTTTCTGTATCTGATCAAGCTTTTCTAAAGTGTTCAGATATTCAGCCACTGTTCATTCTTTCTCTGTACCACAGAAAGCAGCAGTCAAGGGCATCACGCAGGTGGTCATTTCTCGAATTGCCATGTCCGCTCCAGGCATGAGTAAGTACTAGAAGACTGCAGTTAGAGTAGTGGGCTGGTAGTTTGTGAATACCAAGTGATACCTCTCATACTAAACACCCCCATGCTTCAACATGATGTATAACTGACATGACTAACACAAATGGCCTTTAAATCTCCTGAAAATTTCCTGAAAACACTTGTGACAGTGAGGATAGTAGAAAACAAGCATTTGGTACATGTGGCAATCACTTCCTTCTCTCCTGTAAAAAAAACATCTAATCCTTCTCCTGTTTCTCTTTTTCTAGTCATCCTCCCTATTATAATGCAGAGACTAGAAAAATACAGATTCATGCAGGTAGGTATGGCAGAGTGCACCTTCACTGAACTGTCCGAAATTAACCAGAAGAATTCATTCTTAAATATTTTCACAGTTTTTGCATAATTTAGTCTTTGAGATTGAGGTGTGACATGGTGCATTGAAGAGAAACCTACACACTTACGTTTCTTTACAGTAGTGGTGATAGGAACCAGGGGTTATGATTTCAACTAAGCAAATATAGACATTTTATTTACTATTAAAACCTACCAGTGAATCTACATGTCTTCAAATATTTTATATGTAATGTTGATAATGATGAAATAGCAGTAAATCTCAGTTGTCCAGGAATTTTGAAACATTGGTGGATTTTCCCTTTACTTTCTAACTTTCCTTATTGTTGTTTGCCTTATATTCTGTATAATACAATAAGTATGTTTTTGTTTATTTATTTATTTGTTTATTTTTCAGAAAATTACATTTCTGCATGCACCGTTGCAAATGATGATGGTTGGAGTGTTGTAAGTGGTGCTTATTTCTTTTAGTTGCATTGATAATTATTTTCAGCTGTTTCTATACCTCACTTTTAGTCATCAGTACTAAAGTTATTGCAGACATCAAACATTACTCATCGCCTCTCTTCTCTGTATTTCAGCCTGATCGTCATGGTGCCTGCATCCTGTTCACTGTTTCCACAGAGATGGTAAATATCAGAATTAAAGCCCACCAGGGCATAAGCTCAGATGTTTAGCTTGATGAAAAAGCAACCACTACTGCATGGATAATAGTATCCATCAGCTAACCATTAATTGCAAAGAGTTGGACATATTTCTGATCCCTTTCTTTCTGTTTCCCAGCTCTCTGGCTGTGGCCAAGCTGGAGCCAGAGCTCAGAGAGTCCATCAGCTCTCAGTATGGTGATACTGTCAAATATGTCTACTTCAACAAGGGCTTGTGATGCTCATACCTGATTCTCCTAGGATTGAGGGAGCTGGACCATAGGGAGTGGCCCATTTTGCCCAGATGCAGACATATAGGACACCTTAATTTTTTTTTTTTCATGTTACTCACTTAAAAGTGTTTAACTTTGAAAAAAAGTCTTGAAATAAGATGCTTGATCTGAAATTGGGTCTTTAACCTTCCAAAGACCTCTAGCCTGTCTATGTTTGTATTTATTCAATTCCCAGCACTCATTTACCAAATAGAGCAGGTAAAAAGCAGAAGAATAGTGATAACCTGACTCAGGTGAGATGCGAGCTGGAGTTGAATAAAATGTGAACTGTGAGTTGTACAGGAATGGGCTGAATATGAGTTGGAATTTGCCAATTGGTTTACATAATTGATTACACTGAAAATGGTTTATAACACTTTGTTTTTATAAGTGTTTACAGATGCTGATTTTTTTACTTGATTTTTTAAAAAAATGATTAGAAAACAATTGAACTTTATTGAAGAACTCTGCTAAAATTTGTCATTAAGCCTTTCCGGGTGCCTATAGTCAGCATTAGCTAATCATGAGTAGACTTTGTGATTTGGGCCTGTTTTTAATTGTGTATTGGGAGAGTTGGTGTGTATTGTCAATGTTGAGCATACTGATCTCTCAGGAACTTTTAATTAAGAGGTTTTTAAGCTTTACACCTCAATTTAGTACTTGAAGCGCAGTTTAAAGGGCCTGCATCATGAAATATTGAATTTTTATTTTTTTTATTTTTTAAATAAGTTTCATGTTTTAAATAAGTTTCATGTAAAAGATTCAAAATGTACAAAATGTTCAATCCACCAGGCCATATATGGAAAGTAAGTTGCAAAAACAGCTCATTTGGAATTTGCTTGTTTTTATGATGTCACAAAGACATATCATAATTACATTCACAGAAGTTTAGTCCCACCCATTCATGGCTAAAGCTATAGGTGTTTCCTTCTGAATAAGGTACAGACGATCAGATCGCAGGTCCATGTACATTTACATCAGTCTTAAAGCACAAAAAAAAAAAAAGCCAGTTTAGTTCTGGTCATAGGTCAAATTCTGTGGATAGGTCAAATTAATTATGGTTGTTTTTGGCACATAAACTCACACAAACTTCAGAAGTGGTCTTCATAAAAAAATTTAAAAAAATACAAGAACATTTAGGATAAGGGCCATTTTTTGTTAAGGAGGTTGATGAGATGTTACTATGTATGTATAGCCAAATATATGAATGGGATGATATTGTTACGGATTGTTGATGACCTTTATTCAAATGTTACTGTTCCTCCTTCACAATGTGCCTCATACACAAAATACCCTTGAAATAGAACGTTTTGTCCTCGTTTTTCTGACCTATTCTGCAACATCCACGTACACATACAGACACATCTTAAGTACAATGCATATTTGCTCATTTTCACACATGACATAAATACAGCCACACTGCTGTATCTTTATGCACTCTGTTGTAAGACTGTTTACTGAGCTGTTAAAAATCAGTTGAGAAACTTTTAGTGTTTGGCACAACTGCAATGTTAAGTCTCACCACAAGAGGGTAGTGTCTGATCTACAATGCTGAAATGAGTAATGGGGTCGTCAGGGGGGGAATGTGATGTTTGTGTTGTCAGTAAAAGGAAGCTGCAGCCCTAATGTGCAGTTCTGGCCTGTTTACTACCTGTTATAAATCCTACATGCAGGGATCAGCAAAGCTGGCGTCATTAAAGCTGTGCTTCAGAAAGTTCTTCCATATGTTTGGATAAAAGATAGACTGTAGAATCTAACAGACAGACAGACAAACAGAATGTTCTTTAAGTTTTACTTTATTTGATAATGCTGTATATTTGCCCATCAAGTGAACATCCACATAGGAATTACACAAAGCATCAAAGACATGCATAGTCTGGTTTTCATCATACTGCTGCACTCTCATGTGGTTAGCACACTAGAGTTCTCACATTTCTGTACTTTCAGCAAATCTTCAAGAAAAGGCAAAAAGACTGGTAAAAATAACACACCATATAAATCAAAGGTAATGACACAGTAAAAATGTAGAAACATGGCAACAACAAACATTTAAATTATGCCATTTATATTCCATTACATTTAATACAAAGCAGTTAAGTAGGTATAGCATTATGCATATTAAACATTGTCAACTTTACCCTTGCAGACTTATGCGCTTGTTTATGGCAAGTTTTAAAAAGGTAAGATGATTACGGATAAAGGTTTTAATTTAAAGCACGTCTCCTAATACTGTAAGCTGTTGAGACAGCTCAATAAGCATTTTCTTAAACTCTGCGTCAGCCTCAAAGTTAGCTGGTTAGGCCAAAATAGAAAAAGCATCAATCTGAGTGTAACTCACATCAGTGCTGCTTTCTGTGTGACCAACATCACTGTTTGGATTTTATACAGTTTTAAAAGTACCTTTAAAACAAACTGCCCCACACACAAAAACAGCTTTAGTTACAATGCAGGAATGTTGAAATCCACCTTCATCAACTGTCCCCAACCCACCAAAATGACATATTGTTGTCCTCCATTCCACAGTGGTCCCCTCTCTGTCCTGCTCCCTCCCTCTCTCTCATTCTGTCTGCATCGTGGCACTATGGTTCACCCTGACAAAATGCCTAGCAACTACTACCCTCACACCTTACTCTCCGTCTGTCACATGACTTGGCAGTGCCCAATCAGAGGACAGTTGCAACAACATAATTCACCATGCCTTCCTCCCACACTGCCAATAAACAGAGTTTATTGACCTCAGAGGGAAGAAACTGGTCTGTTTTCTCTCTCTCAATGCAGAAGAATCTGTGGATGCTATAGAACTGTACCTTTGCATATTAATCCTACCAGCCTGGTAAATGTAGGGTAAAACTGGGGTCTTCCCATTACCATGGCAACTAAAGTCTTATGGCCTTCCTCCTGGAGTCCCATGAAATGCATTCTTATGGCACATCAACTAACAATATGCGGAGAAGGTGACAGCACACTACAACACAATTCCTGTCAAGCATTTGAAAATTACATTTCAGTATCACTACCTTAAGCCTTATAGAAACAATGTCACATCTGCAAAAGTAAGCATAAAGGCATTCAATGACGTTCCTGTGAGAGAAGGGAGAAGAGAAGAGTTACAAATCCTGATAAGAGGATTCAATCCTCCTGTAGCGATTCCCACAAAAGTGCAAAGTTCAATCAGGATGGAGACTGATTTCAGAGAAATGACGTTTTAAAAGGCAGATATCTAACATTAAAAAACAGCACAGACAAATGCATACGTGTAGTTAAGGGACAGAAAGGGTTAAAGGAGTATAGAGGCAGGGACAGAACTGGTTAGAAACACTTCACAAAGAAATGAGGACACAAGGCAAGCAGAGTCCTTTTCCATTACACAATGCCATATACCAAATTAGGAAGGAACTAGAAGTTTCCTGCCAAGAAGTGTTTAAATGTTTTTAAGATATTGCCTTATCGTTCCTTCAGCTTTCTACCAGGGGCTTAAAGGTCCCTCAGATTTTTGTGGTTAAAAGGATAAGAGTATCCACCTCTGTGGAGGAAAAAAAAGACAACTTGTCCCCATGTACTAGAGTTACACATTCTAGAATTTGGTCAGCAGCAAAACTGTAAGCTTTGTCCCACACAAATCTATGTGGAGTGACACTGACTTTGGTCTCTAATTTTCCTTTTTCTAAAACCCTATGCATCTGCCTGTTTTAATGCTCTTCATTTGGTCTCAGTTCATCTTTGAACTATCTGGGAAGTCCTGCCTCACCATTTGTCTGACTGGACCAATTGGCATTGCTTTGGGAAACTACACTAAGCGAGAGTAATATTTTAGCTGTCTCTTTATTTGGGGTTTGGACTAAGACTCAACAAATTAAAGATGTGAAATGAGCTGAGAGTCTGCAAAAGTCTGCAACTTTGCAAGACTGAGAGGCCATTTCAATCATTTAAGGAAAGAAAGATTAAGCGCTGTTAGGGGCAGAAAGTGCTCGCAAGTTAGGATTGTCCGTCATATGATGGATGTTTTGTGTGTGTTTTGAGTGCAAGCCTTGGAGAAGAAATCACATCATCATTTGACCACTTCCACTCTTTCATGTTCTAATATCTAATGGAAATTGTTAACTAATCTATACTTTAACAATTTAATTTGGTGCAGTTTTCTGTTTTTGGTTGTTCTGCCTTATGCCGGATCTTTAATATATGGTATTTTAAAGAACGTCAGATAGTGGACACAGGTATGAGACTGCATTACGGGTCCTCGTTGTCCAGGAACTCTTTCTTGGGTGGAGCACTTCCACGGTACCAAGCACACGAACCATCTCCTCTCTTAATGCAGGCGTAGTGGTCAGACTGGCGTCCATGGATGATCTTCTCTGTCACCCAATCTGTCCACAAGCACTCCTCCGGGGTGCTGACTTCACATGGGAAGGCTGCGCAGCGGGTAATCTGGTGACAACAACAACATGACAATGGTAAACTATGCAATATTTAGGGTACAAAGCCTTTTGCTTTAAGGCTAAGTTCTGCCTTTTAATACCTTAAAATCACAAACTTATTGTATCCTAAGATTTATTATTCAACTACATGTAACTACATGGACAGGAAAGCAAACAATAATTCATTTTACACAAACATTTTCCAACCACTTTCTAGCCCGCAAAATGAAACAGACTGATATATGCATGTTCTGACTGGATGCACTATATTGTGTTTTACTGAGTTTAATGACTCATTTCATATGTCTGGATCTTCTGGAAGCTGCAACGTTTGCTTCCTGAAACCAGGAACCGTGCAAGGTTTAATCTTTTCCCCACACATCTTACACTGCAATGACTCTGCAGAATAACTGCAGCTGTGTCAGCAGTAACAACACTTCTTATCACTTCAATGTCAATGTGACATCAAAACTATGACCATCAAAACAGTATTTTCCATATATGGACTGTATGAACTGGAGAGTGAACAGTACATATTGAAATGTTAACACCGTAAGCTCTTAATGAGACATCACAAACCCAGGAATTCTAATCCAAGGCTGATTAAGAAACATTCATGTACATTAAGTGAATAATATGTAGGTTAATTAGAACCAAACTGGGAGAGACATTAGTCCACTATTATTGTGCTGAGTATAGTAGGGCTTTTCTGTTGCTGGTCACCTTGCATTCACAGCCCATCTCGTAGCGCTGGCTCAGGCTCTTCTTCTGGGTGGCACTCATGGACTCCCAAGGCATGATGAGATCACATAGGGTCACATGCATCTTCCCGCTCCCATCTGCCTTGCCTGGAGAACACGTGTCAGACAAAACAATACGTAGACGCAACAATCACTGCTGTGAAAATAGATAAAACACGTGTCCTTAAGAGCACTTGGCCAACCAAGCCGAAACCTTGTTTAGTTTAGGATCAAACTGTACCCTTTCAGGGGCAGCTAGTTTTTGTTATGGTTTCACAGAATACTGGAGGTCAAGTCAAAGCTCTCATTCACTGAAAAACACTTCCAAGTCCAAAATAGTAGAGGAAAAGGGAAAAACAATCTAGAAACAGTATAATATGGAGCTTTACACAAGGAGATCAGTGTCAAAACAGATTTTCTTACTGAGCTTTTTTCTCTGATTTGCTGTAGTTGCAGAAGAAAACCTAGTGAGTGTGTCCTTTGTGCAGAATGGAATGTGTGCTTTGAAATCACAACCTCAGCAGTTACTGTGTGCTACAAGCTCAGACTTCCCTCATTATGCTACCCCCCTCCTCCCCTAAAACTTCAGCTTTAAGGCAATTGCTACCCTGCACAGCCCTCTGCCTCGTCCACTCTGTAATTTGGGCTATGCTGAATCAGTCTAAGATGGAGAAACCAGAAGACATCTGTGTTCATCCTTTCACGACCTTTTATTTTCTCTGCTGTCTGATCTGTAACTCCTGAAAACTCTTGAGAGCATTTAAATGAAATATAATTTCTAATACTGTATATCACTCAACCATATGCTGCCATTTAAAACATCAACACAAGTTGAGGGTGTATCTGAGTGCTCTGCTACTATTCAGTAACTAAAAGTTTAGATTAGTAGGTTTTGGTTCCTGAACTGATATATTAACCTTTAGAAAACAAAGCTTAAGCTCAAATGAAAAGTTCTACCATTATACCTGAGATGAGATACTCCTTCTTTCCATTGGTTTCCATGGTTACCCCGCATACAGCAGATGAAGGTGCAGTAAAGATCATATCAATATGACGGTCTGGTCCTTTGAACATCTGAAAGAAAAATGTTCATAAACATGAACAGTACATTTTGTTTACATGTCAAAAATAAATAAGTTAAGGCGAAATGAAAAAATCTGACAACTGATTCTCTTCTTTTCTCACCTTGATCTGCTTGATGTCATACTGGAGTCTCTTGATAGGGTTTCCATAAATATCATTCCCAGCATCCACTTCTTTTCCTGCTACCACCTTAGCCCTGATTACTGTGACAAAAAGAGACAAAGATTACACTCACAAACAAATTAATTAAAATTACTACAAGTTATATTTGTCTTGTATTTTTTGGTTTCCATGATGTCCACTTATAATGTTTTTTTGGCTTTATGTACCAAAAAAATTTTTACATGGCAATTTTCCAAACGCTGTTCCTTAGAATAAAAGGAATTCCTTTGTTGTTACTGCGCCTTTAAGATCAATAAACATAAACAAAGCTAATTGGCTGTTTTATATTGTGGACAAAAACACTTCCTATACCTTTACTGTAAATGGGTGGGGCCAAACTGCTATAGGCTGAATAGGTGGATGTATGACATCACAAAAAAGAGTGGAATTCAAAACAGGCTATTTTTGCAGCTTAATATGGACTGCATGAACTGGAGAGTGAATGGTACATTTTGAAAATTTAGCAGTGTTTACATTACATTAAACATTTTAATTTTAATTTTAAAAAATTGAGAAAATATTTCTTACATTTAATTGTTTTTTTTTTCCAGAGGTACACTTGATGTTTATGTTGCTTCATGTACAAAAAAGTCATGATTCAAACTAAATCGGCTGGTTTTAGTACTGTGCTTTTATGTGACATGATGTGTGTATTAATCATTTACATATTGGTAATATATGTAAATGACCTTTGTTCTGATTGGCTGTGTTGTACCTTATTAGGGTGCAGGCCAAAACATTTATTGTAACTTTAACTTGAATGGGTTGGTGAAACTGCTGTACTAAATAGGTGGATATGTAGATATACGTAAACACATTTGTTTTTGTGACATCACAAAAGAAAATATATTTCAAAACATGCTGTTTTTGCAACATTTCCATGTTTCCTTGTGTGTCTGGAAGGTTGTGTAGCTGTCAAGAAGCTGTTACTGAGAAAACTAAATGGATAAAAAAGAAGAAAATTTGCAAATCAAAGAAAGAAAGAAGCTGCTGGTGTTCTCAGAACAATGTACTGACCACCCAGAGTCCAGACCTCAACATTCTTGAATGTGTTTGGGATTACCTGGATTATGAGAAAATGAAAATGAAATGTTTTCTGTTTTTTCCTGACACTGAAAAATGAAGAACTTGTACTTAATGGCCTCAAAATTAACTTAATAAAGGGTGGTCTCTGGTAACTGACATTTGTACACTACTGTATGCCACAAGCTTTGATGCGTTTTCCTCCTATATCAATGTAGGTCAGGTCAATCATCAAAGGACAGCATAACTCTTCATCTATCTTCACTATCTCTCTGAGTCCTAGTCTAAGCAGCGGTCAGTGGTCTCCCTCACATAAAGAGAGTCATGCCCCCATCCGTAGTCCCATTTCCTGCAAGCTGAGCATTTGCAGCTGCCCTGCCGTCTTAAGCTCTCTTTGCCAGGTCAGCCAACATGTGGGAGAGACGCCTGCACACGAGGAGCTGACACATGGCAACCTTCCGCTGACTCATTCATTCTCTCGCTTTTTATATCCCCCCCCTCCTTATTTTCCTTAGTTTCCTTAATAGTTTTCAAAAGGACTGCTTTTTTTCCACTTTCTGCAGAGGTACAGTATAATAGCATAACAGCTAAGCAAACCATCTAAAGCTGCTTCTCAGGCTGGGAGAAGTGTAGCAACACCTCATCCTCAGCAAGCTGTGTGTCAGGAACCCTGTGAGCCACAATGATGACAGCACTGTGCTTATACAAGAATAAACAATGATGCAACCAGCCTGACACAGACACATATGCACGCACGCACACCCACATCCACCCTGTGAAAATCTAAATGCGGTCAAGAGTCAAACACATGCTGATCATTTATTAAGCAATTTTGAAAATACTGACAAAACCTGGTGTTTAATGAAGTATAGCGTTTTTATACCACCTCATTTAAATTTGGTGTGGTCAAGCAAGCAGCTCAGGTTTCAAATCTGAAAGAAGGGACATGGCTTGTGTCAGATAAAATGGTGCCTTAACAAGTGCTTGTAAATGTGGCTGATCAGCACTAGTTTGTTTCTCAAACAGAACTTGGATCTAATTTTGTACTGTTTTGTGGGCTGGCAGTGGACTATCATTACTCTATTTGAGTAGGCTTGATGAGCAACATGGCTCAAAATAGCTTCCAAGAGCAGGATTAAAGAAGACTATTTTGACCAGAGGTTGAAAAAGGGAAAAGCAGCAAAAGAAATTTGTTATTGACTTACTGGGTTCCTGCACGTTTGCACAGTAAACAAACATGGAAACAATTAGGAGCTAATGTGGACCTCATGGCTAAATCTGTCTGGGTAAACTCATGTGAAATGTGCTAAAATTTGGATGAAGAATCAAATGATATACTGGAGTCAGCAGTCTTGCTTTTAATAATCCCCCGAAATAACTCATCTACTGTATGTTCCATGTGTAAATACTGACTGAGCCGAATTAGAAAAAAGGCAAATATGCAGACATACGTTTGAATGTGAAGAGCCAACAGTCAGCAAAAGGCACAGAAATGGCCATTTAAAGTGCACAAGCCTTTTCTTTGCTTTTTCAAAATATATATATAAAAAATTGTAGTATGTATCAATTTGTATGGTTTGAATAGAGAAATTAAGCTTCAAAACCAGCCCATTCTGAATTCTTTGCTTTTTGATGTCACAGAAGACAACACATTTTCATAGGGATATATCGATACCGATCCTGGCAACAGGCTGATACTGCGCTCATTCACTCAAACTCATAAAAACTCACTAATACCAGGATCTAATAACGACTGATACAGTGTAATGTAAGCTGAATATACACTGTCACACTAATGAAAAAACAACTGAAGCTGGAAGTGAAGGAGGGTCACACAGACAGGAGTTTGACACAGTGACAGTCAGACAAAAAGTCACTGGTCACTTTAAGTACACTTTAAATTCCCACCAGACCTAAACACACACAAACACAACTGCCTCTCCTATATGGGTGTAGACATGCAGGCCAGCTAAAAAAGTCAACATTTGCTACAAAAGTCCATATATGTGACTTTACTCTCTTTGACTGAATAGAACTGTATAAATATTGTTTTTTAATCTGTTTTTATAGAAGAAGCTGATGCTGAAAGAGACAGATGAGGAGCATCAAAATGATGAAATGTACTTTACTTAAAGCTGTATAAAAGTGCTTTTCAGACAGGGAACAAAACCAACTCTTCTCCACTGCAGCGCTACTCTTTCTAATGTAACTAATGTAGCATTAGCACTTCATACATAGCACTTCATTTAAAAGCAGCTACATTTTAATAACTTAAAGGTAATTCGTTATGATATCGTATGAGCACTAACAAACGTACTCATACTCAGTCTGATAAAAATGTTATCAATGCATCGCAACATTCAAGTATATATCCCTATTCAGCCTATAGCAGTTTAGCTGCGCCCATTCACACTGATGTTATAAGGTGTTCTCTGAACAAAATGTGTTCAGACTTTTGCATATGATTGTATGCTTTCAAACCTGGCACCTGAAATCATTATCAAATAATTATATTAAAAATGCATCCTGTGTTACAGAAAAAAAAATGATGGATAATGAAACAGAACATAGAAGAATGCATAGAAGGATTTACTGTTTTGCATCTGATTGTCACATACTGCATGCTGAACCAAAGCTCCACTGACTGTTAGTCTCATCATCGAAATTATCAAAATAGATATGGTCAGCATATAATGCTGCAAAGTACTGAATCATTAACTATGAGACTGATCCCTGGCCCAACTCTGCTCTGGTGCTGTCTCCTCCTCAGCATTAGCTTTTGCCAGTTGCAGGGATCTGCCATGTGTTTTGGCAGTACAGCTTGTTTTAATAGAGGTACATTTGGGAACACTTCTGTCAAGCTACTAAAGTCAAAACTGAGAGAAATAAAGAGATGGAGTGCAGATGGCTGGGGCATATTGACAGGGTTTAGTGCTGGAGCAGGATACTTTACATAAACAGACAGGCGATAAACGTGAGTTGAGAAGTGAAAAAGACAAGTGAAATGATGAAAAGAGTAAATAAAGAGGTGAATGACAGATGGAGAGAGAAGAATAAAAGAAAGACTCTATGGTGTTACGGTGTGCAGCAGCTGCTGTTTTTGAGGGCGTTTGCTCACCATGGAAAATATGAGGCCAGGCATATAGCATGCAGAGACATAAAATAACCAGTGGAGGGAAAACACACTCACACACATATGCACAAGCATGCACACACGTGAACACACACATACACACTTTGCTGGAGTAGCAGCCATCATTCTACACCCGTGGGTTCACTTTATGGGCTGGAAAAGACACAAATATGAAGGGTTCGCTGCTCTTTAAAGTTAACGATAGTCCCCTCCAAGTCGCATGCTTTTCTGCATATGTCAATGCTTCCTCTGTCTGGACTTCACTGCATGCTAAGGTGCTAGCATCACAAGCTACACACAGGAAAATCATACTAAATTAAAGTTCAGCATCAACTGTTTTCTGTACCAATTCATCACTCCCCTATTAAAGTAGTTCTCAGGAACTGACTGAAGAGTTAATAACAAGACTGCACCAACAGGTCCAAACAGTAAGAACTTTTAGTATTCTGAGAGGAAAAGCTACTACTAAAAAAATTAAGATCATGACTGGGAAACCTAGTCTATGTATACAGGTTTTTTAAAAATGCTTTTAAGTGATGAGTTTCTGCCTTCACAATTCAACTCTCAGTCCTCAGAATGACTCTCTGTATTCTCAGCACCGGGGCCACGCTGCGCCTGACTATGAGTCATGCCTTTTTTCCTTGAGGAATGAGAGCTCATCAGATGCCTTGTTTTTTCAGAACAGGTCAGAACGGTCCAGTAGATTCTGTCGAACATTCCGCCCAGTCAATCATTGATAAATTCTTTGCCAACGTGTCTTGGACTGATCATTTTTAATGTAATAGCATTGTATTTTTCCCTCCCACACGTCACATCACAGCTGACATATATTTTCACGTACTGCATGTTTAAAGGATCT
Organism: Pygocentrus nattereri; assembly: GCF_015220715.1. Lineage (NCBI taxonomy): Eukaryota > Metazoa > Chordata > Actinopteri > Characiformes > Serrasalmidae > Pygocentrus > Pygocentrus nattereri. The sequence continues at coordinate 22,608,503 of NC_051223.1, forward strand.
TCTTCTGGTGAAATGGAATGTATTATATATGGTTCTATATAGAACATTTTAAAAAGAGCTTTATAAAGCACCAAAATGGGTCCTTCTATTGTTACAAGTTTGACTTCAAAACCATAGCAGAATCCTTTTTGGTGCTTTATAGAACCATTTCAAAATGTTCCAAACGAAACCTTAAAATACCCAAGAACCGTTTATGCATGCAAATGTTTCTTTGAATGTTCATGGTACTATAGAGAACCACTGTCTTTACTAAAGACCCCTTGAAGAACCATCTTTTTAAGAATGTACCCTGCTAGAAAAAAACAGCTGGTCACTATCAAAACCAGCATACTTTTGCTGTCGGAAGAAAACCTTCTCCATTTTTTTTCAGTTTTTGACATAATTTCAAAATGTCTGTTGTCCTTTACATTGTGAGTACATTTCATGATGGATAGACAAAAAAAAAACAGCCCAAAATGACTTGGATAAAAAGTCTGGTTCCATTGACTTACATTAAACGTTATGTTTTTTCTGTAAAGTTACCATTTTGGATGTTGGTGTGCTAGTCAGTGTGCATGACCATGCTGGGTGACCAGCTAAACCAGTACCACACCAGCACAAACCAGTTTAGACCTAAATGGAATTCATGCTGGTCTATGCTGTTTTTTGTCAGAAGGTCTCCTAACAACATGTCATAAAGGGGCCAGTCACTGGAAAATAAATTAGAAAGCTTGTACCGCACAACATAGCATCTGTTTACGGAGAAAGTCCTGCATTTCAAGAAAAAACGCCAGTCAGCTTGCTGGTTACCCCTCAGTTGTGGACATCTGTTCATCAGTTCATCTGCACAGTGGTCAGAACAACCAGAAAAATGCACTGTTTTTGTGTATAACTGAGCCAAACACTACACACTATTTATTTTTATCAGTGATTTCAAACATGTTTCTTGAAATGGAAATTTATCTTTTAATTGCATGTTTTTAGGTCTCTCTCCATTCAAAGAGAAAGCAGCCTGATGGACACAGAATGGACTGAACTTCCTATAAGGACTTTGGCCTAACATAACAAAAGAGCAACAAAAAGTTAGCAAAGTATTGTTCCAATTATTCCAATTATTTCAAGTCATGTTATTGTTATGTTAATGGTGTATGTTTTCTTGTAAGCAAAAGTGTTTCTAAAATAGCTTGAGCATCTTAAGTGAAGTGGTTCAAATGGCTCATTCTAAAGATTTTGTTACTTTAGTTCCGACCAGTTGTATTGTAACCATCTTAAATCCCATTGGCAGGACCAGACATTGCACTGTATAGAAGGCATATCATTCTACCGACTATCTTAGAAACAGTTTAAAGAAAGAGTCATCCTCTGCCACTTTAGAGATAGCCTTTAGTGCATTTCCCCACAACAGCTAGCTTCAGTGCTATTCTCACTTCTCCAGCTCTTTTCTCTGACTGACTCACATTCTTGCTCCCCGATAATCGTGCATAACCCACAATGCCCACTGCCTCAGCCCATGACTTACACACTCTCTTACATATGCACATATCATAATCAGAGTGTCATAGTTTCCATGAAAACATACCCACCACGAGTTCTAGCCACATCCTGAGGTTCCGTTTCACTGCACAGCTTTTAGCAATCATGACCAATTCAGAGCCCAAACCTCGCTACCCACTCCTACCTTTACTGACAGCACCCGTGGACTTTCCTAGAATCAAAGGATACCAAAAAAAGGTCAGTTGGCTAGTGCTGCGCATGCAAATGAAACCACTAATGCATCAACACAGTGACCACTAACTTTACTCTATATGAGTGAGCCTGGATCAAGGCGAATTCATGTGTAGGCTAACAGAAGATACAGCAATAATGGCTGCAATGCTACACGTAAAAACCCTTGCAGTGTTACCCATGAAATTTAGTCAAATTTTCTATTGATGACAACACAGCAACCAAGACTGGAAGAGGTATTGCATTATATCTTAATACAAAGTTAAAAGAGCAAAACAGCCAAAATAAACCTGAACATCTTCACCTCTACAGGCTCTGTCTCACTGGGCTTTCTGAAGCCAAACACTCCTGACACAATACAGTAATTCAATCTGCCATCAACACTGTATACTTGCCCTCTTCACAGTGTGAATTCTTGCAGGCTCATTGCCAGTCACAGCAACAGAGGCCTTGCTTGTGGCTCGATTATTTATTGACCCACGGATCCTCATTAACTCATGCTTGAACCTTTCAGTACAAACCAAAGACAGAACATACAGTAACTGCCTCACTATTTTGTATGTGTGCAGAGGTGACTACAATCGAGTAGCTATGCATAGTGATTTTCCATAGATCATTTATTTTTTTCACATGCAGTTTTTTCACATATTTCACATGTTTATTTTTTAGACTGGCACAGTCTGCAGTCTGCCCCGTGCTGCCCTTTTTTCACTGTTGCTGCAATTTCAGGTTAAAATCCTCTGAGGTAACATTTCCCTTGGCTAACAATGTTTGCAACTGGTGTGCTTTGTTGTGCAAAAGTCTTGCAAGTGGTTCTGCAAATCAATTACAAAATCTTTCAGACTTTATTGTTTAGTCAAAAGTCAGACTTTGCAAAACTATGATTCACTTGCATTGTTGATTGAGCTCTCTCGTTATTGTTATATCTGTCATTCTCCTTCAAAATAAAATGAAGAAAAAGTCAAATGTTAGAATCAGTGTTTTCAGTTTGAGCATTTTGGTACATGTTTTCCACAAAAGTGGATGGCCTGACAGATCTGCTAAATTGTTTGATTATGCCTGATTATGTTTGATTAGACTAAAAAGAGCCCTAGTATGAGTCACAGTGAGAGAGCAGCTAGATGGTTTCAGCTGCATTGTCACTGTGGCTCTTAAATAAGAGCACTGTTGGTTATGCAGCCAAGTTCCTAAGGCCCTGGGGTTAACCGCCATGGAAAATGACTAGACTGGACAACTGATGGTTGGAGACTGCCCATGTCCCAGCTTGGGTGCACAAACAAGGAGAGGGGGCTAAAGAGGATGTGGAAAGACACTGAGATGAATGAAGTTTTGTTGACAAAGTCTAAGATGTCATCCTTTTCCCAGCCTCTACTACAGCACACTGAGAAAAAGGGCAGGAACTCATATCAAGTTCTTTACGCATCAGGAATTCAATAATACGTAGACTATAAGAATAGGAGAACTGCAAACGGCATGCTCAGAAACATCAAAACAGATTTTCATCTACCTGCTAATGTCACACAGACTTGTGAATGTCTCTGATGTAAAACTGGTACACACCTCTTTCCATGTCTAGAGCTGTGTCTACACATTGCACATTTGCAAGGTTACTGCAATAAGCGTGATTCCCACTAACAGTTGTAGAGCATCTGTAAGTGCCTTATATGTAGAGTTGGGAGATACAGCAAATATTTGTGATACATGTTATGTATTGCAATATTTTGTCATTCTGGGAATTTCTAAGTTAGGACAGTGGCGCCTAAGAAGTAATAATACAATGTATTGTGTTGTATTGAATTTTATTGCAGCACATCGTACTGTAAAGTACTGTATTGTTTTTTTGTGTCTACAGCATTAGATTCATACATAATAAGAACAGGTCATGTTTAAAATACTGTACTTCTATAATGGTGAATGCTCTAATAAGCTGAAAATGGAAACTGGATTAATATATGATCTTACACCTCTAGTGGTGCCATAACAAAAAACTGTGAATACTTTTTTTTTTATTCATTCAGTTGTTCGCCTACTGTGCACCACTTCACCCAGTTACACAAGGCCGTGAATGCACTCTTGAACCCCCCATAAAATCAGTATTTGAACTGATTCTCTTCTGAAAAGCAGGCAAACATACCAGCTGGAAGCCTTATCTACACCTCTATTTAATAAAACACGCAGATGGTCAGTGTTGATGATATCTGTAATGGGATTAGAAATTCTTACTGTGATGTAATTTATGATAATAACGATATCATATCATGATTATCACCCATTTCTACTTACATGACTAACTATGGGCGAACATTTCCATTTAATAAGATCTGATTCACTGCTACTTTTCCTTCTTCCATTACCAAGCAACACCAGGTGTTTGGCACAGATGTACAAAAACAACCCAACTCCCTACTTATCATTTTTCTCTGCAAGAGACTGGAAGGTCAGAAAAGTTATGCTTCTGATCTGCCTTTAAGGCTTAAAACCTTAAATAATTAAATGATTATGGCATTTCTAAGTATTTAATTTACTGATAATCATTTAAGGTGACCATATGTCCTTATTTGCTAGGACTTTCTCTCATATTGGGCCCTAAAAACAAACATAGCCAGGATTTCTAAATTGCCTAAAATGTCTGGGATTTGGCTTTCCTTTATGTAGACCTTTGCTTTCTGCAGTCTGCCATGTGCTGCCCTCCTTTCCTCAGTGCCCTTTTTTTGAAAACCAAAATATGGTCACCCTATGGCAATCTCTTCACAAAATTAAGTATTTTAACATACCATTTTCAGACCACAACAGGATGGTCTTAAAATGATGGTCTGGATGGATGGATGGATGGATTTTCAGACCACAACAGTTTTACCTAAACCAACTGTGGCTGTAGCCAAGTTGACAGTTAGCACATGTCAGTAGCTGCCAATACCTGAAAAACTTTAAGCTAATTTATGCTATCACAGTGTATAAAGTGCATTTTTGTATTGTTCATTTCTGAGCCTCACTCTCTATTACTTCAACCCATGTGGCTATTTTCTGCATATGTCTGAAACCAGATTAGACTCACAGAGTTTAGTTAGTGCTTGCCAAAGGGAGCAGGCCAGAGTATGACTCAAGCTCAAGAAGATTTAAACCCATAAACAACTCGGTGATCAATGTGTTCAAACCTTGGCTTGAGCAGCTTTAATTTCATTTCTTCAGAATATACACACTTTACTGCAGAAAAGGAATATATTCAGTTTTATAAATGCCATTTCACCATAAACAACAGGGAAAGATAATCCCATGGTGCCAGGTAGGCTCAGTTAAACCTCATAATTTCTGTCCACACACTGTAAAAAGGAGCTTTCCCTCGATTACTGCACACTATGTAATTGGCTAATTTATGTCAACCATTTTACTAAAACAATTGAGTGATTTTTATGTCACTGCTTCTTTAGATAAATAATGAAAGGCCTTTTAAACTGTCAAAGATGAGATCCTACCAGCTCTTGAAAAAAAATACCCAACTAGAGTTATGACACAATATACTATCCTCAGTAAACGGCAGCACAGCCACTGTCTAGCCCCTCCTCATGTCATTATGTCTCGAGCTGTGAGCTAAATAAAGGACCTCTTTAGAGTGAGCAGCACTTTTCTAATGGGGTTCATTTGAAGGAGAAAGAAAAGTTAATATGACTCTATTGACTGATTTGTGAGAGTGCACACACCCATAAACCACATCATTAATATTAAGGTCATTTTGAGGGAATATTGGCACAAAAACTGGATGAGCTCAGAGGGTACATGCGACTGCATCGCTGACTTGCTTGTTGACACAGTATTAATCAGGGCAGAGCCATGTAAAATATGAGCCCTAGCGCTCAGTCATCTGCTCGGTCCTGTTCAAAGTCATGAAACCAGTGAGCCTGCTAGCACAGCCACTGAAGTTAACCTTTTGCAAATAGATGGAAAAAACCCTCTCTACTGATCCAAGAGGAGCTGGTTCGGAGCCAGGGAGTTGAGGCAAGGTGGGTGGAGCAGCCAGAAAGGAAGAGAACGCTTTTCTCACTGTTTCAAGAATGCCTTGCATATTTGTGAAAGATCCTCGACTTTCTCCTTTCTGGCACATCTAAAACTGTCAGCCAGATGTCAGATGGTTCCCCTTCCTTTTTGAAACAGGGTGGGGCTCTGATCAAAGTACAGCTAGTGTGCCCTACAAAAACACCATCAGAGAGGGCATGGCCGTCTGCATTTCCCTGATATTATTTTACCAGCTCGCAGCAAAGCTTGGATCTCATTCCAGCTGCTGGCAGCGTCTAACTTAGCGTCTCTGGACAGCACTGTCCCAATGAATTAAGCATAAACCGGGTGGGAAAGCCCCGGTGGGACACAAAGCATTCCTGCAATTTTTCAGGCCCTGTGCAGCAGCACAACCTTTCAGCTCCAAGCCTGGCCTTTCACATCCATCTGAGAGAAAAAGATAGGAATTGCTTGAGTAGTGCAAGTCACGACCTCTGTGAGCAGCTTTCTCTCCCTCCATACCCCCCTTATATTCTGTGTCTGTCACTGCACTGTAACAAGCACAGTTAAACTAGGCATGTACATGGGCATGGGACCAGAGGATTAGCTGTTCATTTCAGTATTTAAATGCTGAAATCACTATTCATTGTAATTGATTACATCATTAATGCCCTGCTGCCATTTTGGTGGGCAAGCTGTAACTCTGGCTGCCTCCGAAATGGTCCCATAATCACTACACCCTACATTTGAAAATCTGGATCACTATAGAGAGAACACTTTGTAGGGAACCATTCGTGATGGTAGTAAACAATTTCAGACACTATGTTATACAGGTTTGCTTATTACTATGCGAAAGCAAGTTTTGCATGTAAACTCCACAAATGTTATGTCCACAAGTGTAACCACACACAAGAGCTTATTTACATCTGCACTGCCATTGCATGTGAGCTTAGTAATTCTACGCCGAGAAGCTGTGAGTGACTCTTCCAACCAAACAACAAACTGCATTATTCTCCATCCACTAGGGAAGACTGGTTGTACCCTACTTATTGAGGTGCACTGTGGGACTGTTTGAGTGCACTGGCTCTTCAGCACCACATGTTCAGGCATGACTACAAAATGGCAAAACTTTAAAATAGTACACTATTTAGTGAACAGGATGCAGTTTCAGATACAGCTTCTGAATGTTCTCCGATATAGCTTGTCTTGTCACCATTGCTGCAGCTATAACCCTACAGGTGGATGAAGACCATGCAAAATAGTCCGAATGACCACACAAAAGATAAAAAATATATATATATTAAAAAAAAACACTAATAAAATGGTATTATTTAGAGGCCTGGTCTGCAGCAGAAGTAAAACAGAGGGAAAACTCAGCCATTTAGCTTTCATTTGCTGTCTCAACTGCAACAAATCAAAAATAGCAAGGCAATACACTCAAATATACAGGTCAATACACTTTGAAATTAGTTTTGAAGTGAGTATGCCAAAAAATCGTGTTTTATCTCATAATAATTCTCCACTGTGCCGCTGAATAAACTGCAAGCTGCCGACCAAAATGGTGCATAACATCATTGAAATACTCTAAATTCGGTATTGGTTCTGTTTTATAACCAGAAGACAGAGAAAATATAGAGACTAACTAGCTAAGCTTTGTGTTTTAAATGGAATAGGACTGTAAAATTGTTTCTGCTTCTGTTTGTAAGTATATTACAGTTTGCTACTCCTAAACACGAGACCCCTAAACTTCAGCACGTTGTTAATGTCGTGACTGAGAAGGCCGCTGTAGCTTACTGCTAACTAAGCTAGCTAGTAAACTGGTCCAGCTGAAGTTAGCTCAGTCCAGAACTATAGTTACCCTTTTCACAAACATGTTGGCACATTGTCCAACGAGGACAAAATACCCTGTGTAGAAAACGAGACCTCAATCTGCACCCAGTGCCGTAAAGCTGTAGAGGGAGCCTCCACCAACGTTACTCACACAACACCAGAACCACTACAGAGTCTCCTCTGCTTTTAATTAACGGAACGAAATGCGTTGTCAAATGTGTTCCACTGCTTGCTGATTTTAGCCTCTTAACAGTAGAGATATCACCTAAAAGAATAAGCATCTGTTCATACGTTAACTTCGGCCAAAGAAACCTTTTCTATTACCGGATTACTGTTCCTCAGCTGTTGCGGATTCGCCAATATGAAAAGCAGTCGTAGTGTACATCTATACATTTCCGGAGCCCCACTGGTGACATTCTGTATAAATAAAATTAATGCGTGGCCATGACTTAGTAAGTCATTGGAACAAGACAATTAGCAAGGCATGTTCTCTTTCTCATGCCTCACTAAGTTGTAGCCACGAATTAGGATCTCATTCGTATGCGTCGATACACCATGGCCACGTATTATTTTTAGCATAGGAAAAAAATCAACCTTATTTTTTTAGACTGCCAATTTGTATATATACAAGTGTGTCTATATATATATATATATATATATATATATATATATATATATATATATATATATATATATATATTGCAGCTGTCCAAAAACGTTTATTTACTCAACTTTAAATTTAATTCTACTTACAAGCTTTCCCAACATATTGTGATTGTTTCTACATTTCATAATGAATGGGCCAATAGAAATGCTCCAAAATTACTTGAAAAAAAATCTCATTACATTAAAATAAAGAATGTTTTTGCCTGACAATCGACTAGCTATCCATCTAGAGAGCAATTATTAATGATGCCACAGCATGTCACTTCTGCATGTCCACTGATGAACTGATAGCCCTCAACTAGACAGTGAATCAGTGTGAGTAAACAGACCAGCAGCATGGTGTGAATGCGTCATGTTGTTTGGGTGCTGGTTTTCCTGTTCAGCTTCACTTTGGCACTGCTAAACAATCACACAATAACACACACAATCCAGCACTGTCACCTCTCCATATGACCATATGACCTTCATATGATCTTTTTCAGCATCATGAAAATAACTATATGTCAATTCCCGAATACACAGCTGGATAGCAAAGCAAGTGACCCTCCATGTGCCAAGGTCAACAGCAGATGTCCTTAAGACCTACTGTTGATGCTTGTGTCTGTTACATAACAAGATAACACATAGACAGGACAGGTAGAAATAGACAATCACTTTAAATATTTTCCCCTGCAATGAACTGGCGACCTGTCCAGGGTGTATCCTGCCTTCCACCCAATCACTGATAGGCTCCAGCTTCCCCCTTGACCCAGAAGGATAAGCAGCATAGAAGATGTTATATGTGTTTATGATATTTTGCAGGCAAGTTAAAAGAAGACAAGCCTTGATAAGGTAAGGTGATATTTTGGGGGCCTGTGCAGCAGAGAATGTAAATCTGATGATGAGTGGAGACGATATAGAAGAGGAAGTGTCTCTAGACCTACTGACAGAGGCAATAAAGTTGAAATAAGAGACACAACACTAAAGTCACAGTGAAACCTTCATCACAACCAAATACAACTCTAAACAGTCATTCCCACATACTTTATAATGCAATTCTCGTGAGTAATAAACAAAGTGTCTGTAATTCACAGTGTTTCTTTTCCTGCTTTAAAGTTAGCTGTGACATTTTATAATGACTGTCGGAAATATCAGTCAGAAAACATTGATCACTGGAATTGAAATAATTAAGACTTTAAACGGTTTGAATTTCCGAAGGAAGAAATAACAACACCATTATTAAAAGCCCAAATAATGTAAAATCGAATCTCAATTGCTTTTTAAAAAATAAATATGCTTGATTTGAAAGTTTAATTTGATTTGAAACATATCAGTAATTCCACAGTCCATATAGTCCATATATATAAACTATTCTGCAAAAGCAGCTTGTTTTGATATCATTGTTTTTGTGTTGTTGTGAGAACCAACTTGTTTACATATTTTCAACTATTCAGCCTACAGTACTTTAGCCCCACCCATTCATGTTGAAGTTATGAGGAGTATTTCAGCCTGGACTGATTTTTTGAGGCATTTACACATCATTTACATATTTCAGGCACAATAACAAAAACAGCTCGATTAAATCTAAGCTATACAGAAAGAGATCATTCCAAGAGAGGTTGGAAAACTGTCATGTATAAATGATCATTGATGAACTATGATCATTTTTACATAAAACCATACAAACAAAAACAGACCCTTCACAGAATGCAGGCCTTTTAATATTATAATTGATATTGTTGTTATCATTAACAACAACTACAATACTACCACTACTACTGATGATAAGAATAACATAAAAACAGTAGCAGTGACAACAATAATAGTGAAATACAAAAAAGAAGAAAACAACAGCAACAACAGTAATAGTAATAATTAAACTATAATTACTACAAAAAGACTTAATTAAGTAATAATTATTATAATTACAACAAAAAAGCCTTAATTAACTAATAAAACACTATGCTAACAACAAAAAATCTCGAATTAACTAATAATAACACTATAATTACAACCAACAGCGTTAATTAACTGCTGAATCGTGACTAGAGATGCACAATAATGTCAACCCATGCAGGCCATGTAGTCATCAGCAATAAAGTAACACTCCAAACTCCTGACAATGACATTATGAGGCAGAAGGAAAATCTCTGGAAAAGGCAGACTGTTTACCGCCTCGCCTTCACTGCTGTGGCACTTGAGAGGCAGGAGCTTTTTAGAGCTGCAGCTTTAGCCTACTTACCAATATCAGCGTTGCAGAACGCCTGTTGAGGATGGACGGGAGAGCAGCTGCAGGCTTCCGCTCTCTCCTCCACCCCGCACACCAGCAGCACCAGCAGCGCGCACAGCCAGCCGCTCACACACCGCATTTCCCCGCTCACCTACTTTCTTTGTGAGAGAGAGAGAGCGAGTGTGTGTGTGAGAGAGAGAAAGAGAGCGAGAGAGAGAGAGAGACGGAGATAGAGAGACACAGAGAGAAAGAGAGAGACTGAACCCAAACACGGAGCGCCTTCAACTGCCTGCAGTGTGCGTGAGGATAAACAGTCCTCACACGAAACGACACCGACAAAAGTAGCCCGTCCGAGACACTTGCAGGTCGCCTTGTTGTTTTTAAAATAGTCAAAGCGAAGAGACTATGGATAGAAAAAGGTGCACAGTGCTGCTCTGCACTCGAGCCTAGCCACTCAGTATCCGCGCAGTGCCTTGTATGGCTCTGTTTTAGAGACTGGAGGCCAGCCTCATGCTTTTAGAGCCACACTGTCCGCTCGGACTCCTCCCCTTTAGCCGGATCTGGCCGGAGGTAGGCGCTTCACTGCTGCTCAGAGAGAGACACAGACAGCCCCGGGCCCTGTGGGACTCTCATTCATTCATTCATTCATTCAGATCAACAACGCAGAAACCTTTTCAGCTAACTTTGACAAAGAGATGACTAGATACAGTGTGAGTTGTCTAGCCACTGAAAAAAGGCGATGCATTGAATTTGGTTGGTGTGTGGATTTTCACATGAACACAACATATTACACCAATAAAGTGAAATATTTTATTCACCTGGAAACGATATACGTATTTTCATTGTGTGCTTGACAACTCTTTATGCGAAATGTTCGTGTGAAATAACTGGATGGTCATTGTTTCCAAATATAAATGGACAGGGCACAGCAGCATGCTACAGGTTCTCGATCCTGTCCAAGTCTACAGTAATAATAGCTCCCTTATTTGTTCTAACATAATTTAATAAGATCCTGTGTTGTTCTTTCATATTATGATGTAAAGGCTGACACTGACCCATTTATAAAGAATTAGAAATATCCTGTAAAGCCTATAGATAGTGAGCAGGGTTGGGGTGTATCAGAATATTGGGAATGAATAATATAGAAATTAAATTATCTGTATTCAGTCCAGGTTAAATTCGTACTTTTTACATTTTAGGTAAATATTTTTGGAATACTTACCAACTAAAGAAACAATACAATATTCAAAAGAGACACTATCAGTGCTTGTTTATGAACTATTTTAGAATCAACACAGCAAACATGCTTGTTAGATGAGCTCTAAACAGGACCTCAACTCTGAAGTTCCTTCTAAAGCCCGAGTAGACTGATAAATCAACGTGATGACCAGTTATTAATCTCAGTGTTACTGAGCTCTGCTAAAGCCTGAGTAGACTGATAAATCAACGTGATGACCAGTTATTAATCTCAGTGTTACTGAGCTCTGCTGAAGCCTGAGTAGACTGATAAATCAATGTGACGATGAGTTATTAATCTCAGTGTTACTGAGCTCTGCTAAAGCCTGAGTAGACTGATAAATCAACGTGATGACCAGTTATTAATCTCAGTGTTACTGAGCTCTGCTGAAGCCTGAGTTGACTGATAAATCAATGTGACGATGAGTTATTAATCTCAGTGTTACTGAGCTCTGCTAAAGCCTGAGTAGACTGATAAATCAACGTGATGATGAGTTATTAATCTCAGTGTTACTGAGCTCTGCTAAAGCCTGAGTAGACTGATAAATCAACGTGATGACCAGTTATTAATCTCAGTGTTACTGAGCTCTGCTGAAGCCTGAGTTGACTGATAAATCAATGTGACGATGAGTTATTAATCTCAGTGTTACTGAGCTCTGCTAAAGCCTGAGTAGACTGATAAATCAATGTGATGACCAGTTATTAATCTCAGTGTTACTGAGCTCTGCTGAAGCCTGAGTTGACTGATAAATCAATGTGACGATGAGTTATTAATCTCAGTGTTACTGAGCTCTGCTAAAGACTGAGTAGACTGATAAATCAACGTGATGATGAGTTATTAATCTCAGTGTTACTGAGCTCTGCTAAAGCCTGAGTTGACTGATAAATCAATGTGATGACCAGTTATTAATCTCAGTGTTACTGAGCTCTGCTGAAGCCTGAGTTGACTGATAAATCAATGTGACGATGAGTTATTAATCTCAGTGTTACTGAGCTCTGCTAAAGCCTGAGTAGACTGATAAATCAACGTGATGACCAGTTATTAATCTCAGTGTTACTGAGCTCTGCTGAAGCCTGAGTTGACTGATAAATCAATGTGACGATGAGTTATTAATCTCAGTGTTACTGAGCTCTGCTAAAGCCTGAGTAGACTGATAAATCAATGTGATGATGAGTTATTAATCTCAGTGTTACTGAGCTCTGCTAAAGCCTGAGTTGACTGATAAATCAATGTGATGACCAGTTATTAATCTCAGTGTTACTGAGCTCTGCTAAAGCCTGAGTTGACTGATAAATCAACGTGATGACCAGTTATTAATCTCAGTGTTACTGAGCTCTGCTAAAGCCTGAGTTGACTGACAAATCAATGTGACGATCAGTTATTAATCTCAGTGTTACCAACTCTTTTAATTGATCTAATTTATAGTCTTCTCAGTAGTGGCGATGTTTGTAAATGATACGTTTAGCATCTGTGTTGTACTGGACCATTTGTGGGAACAACAGCGGACTGAAGCTGGTGAAGAATTGAGGGGAAAAAAAAGATTTTTTAATGACAAATATTAACAGAATAACTACATGAAGAAAACCAGTAAGACCTAGGAACAGTATGAATTAAGAAAAAGGTTCTAATAATAATAATAAAAATTCCCCATCTGCCTTAGCAAGATGTATTATAAATGTATTCAGAATACATGGATTTTTATCTACTATCTATTTATTTCATAAACTTAGAACAGTGTATTCAGTATTTAGCAGTTATTAAATATTTTTTAAGTATTTTGCCCATATAATGAGAGATATCATAATGAACATTCATGTTGATCTGAGAATCACCAAAACTTAGAACATTTTGAACACTAAATCCCACCCTAACATGGGATACATTAGATATGCAGGTCAGATATCCAAGCTCTTATGGAGAATCCACTGGCTCAGCAATCATGACTCCACAGACTGTGATACACCCAAAGCACTCTGACCAACATTCTCCAACAAATATCAGCTTTCTAATGTTGGCAATTGGCTTTCTATGATTTCAGAAAAAGAACTGGGAAGCCAAACACACCAGCATGAATGGGAGAAAACATTAGAGAACAATTTGAATGGATGACAATGTTCTAGAACTGTGAATAGGAGAGGAAAGTGTTCTATATAGCACCAAAAAGGGTTCTGACAATGTCAAGCTTGTAACAACAGAAGCATGAGAATGGTTCTTTGAGCATTCATGGTTCTTTATAGACCCATTGTCTTTTTTAAAGAATCCCTGAAGAACCATCTAATTTAAGAGTGTACAACACAGCAAATAATAAATACTATGACTAATGACTCCCCAAATCGCTATTAATATCTGATTTGCTCATTACATTTTATTACTTATTATGCCTCATGACTGAATGAAACTCACTGCATTCTAATTCTAATTATGCCAAACGGCTGCAACCGATCTTGGAAAACAACAGAAATGCCTCAGCAGGATTATTACCCCAACGTGACAATAAAACAAAATGAAAAGATCATTTTGAAACAAAGCAAGTTTTAACTTGAACATTATTTCACCCTTAATGTGAGCTGAAATTGTTCTGTAAAAGATCTATTTCCTACTCACATAAATAGACAAAAGCACACCAGAGACGTAGGATTGGTAACATTATCAACTATCACATCTATGAGGAATTTGCCCTCTCAGTCATAAACCTACTGAAATCCATTTTATTGTATCGTTTCCCACTCAGAGGGACGGTAAAAAGCTCCCTGTGCTACTCAGCCTGCCAGCGAGTCTGGCCCACTCTCATTATTTCCACTCTGACAAAAGCAGAAGCAAAAATCCACACTGTGTGGTTGCAAGAGGAGGAGAGAAAGAGAAAGTGAGGGGAGGGAATGCATGGGTTGGAAAATCTCATGGCGAGGCTGCTGTCGATGACTCCATGATGCTCCTGACATCACCTCTCAGCTACACAAACTAGTTCAGCACTACACTTCTTCACATTTTTGCACAAAAACTCCATCTTAGTTGTGGTTATGGGACTTGAACCATAGCCTTAGTATTACTCTCATTCATTAACAACTATGAAACTTTTTTAAGTCATATAGTTATGCATTGGCAGCACGGTAGCTTGGCAGGTAGCACTGTCACCTCACAGCAAGGAGGGTCTGGGTTCAATTCCCTGGCTGGGCGGTCCTCTCTGTGTGGAGTTTGCATGTTCTCCCCGTGTCTGCGTGGGTTTCCTCTGGGTTCTCCGGTTTCCTCCCACAGTCCAAAGACATGCAGTCAGGCCAATTGGACATGCTAAATTGCCCCTAGGTGTGAGTGACTGTTTGTGTCTGTCTGTCTGCCCTGCGATGGACTGGCGACCTGTCCAGGGTGTATCCTGCCTTCCGCCCGAAGACTGCTGGGATAGGCTCCAGCACCCCCCCGCGACCCTGACGGAGAAGCGGCTTAGAAAATGGATGGATGGATGGATAGTTATGCATGAGGAAATTAGATGTGGACCAGCATACATGCCTATAGAGTTTAAGGGGTTAATTATTTTTAATTAGTATTTTCTTCAGGCCTCTTTTACAATATCTTAAATGGGAGGTTTTAAGTCATCTCTTGATGGCTTCTTTACAATCGTACAACCAAAGAAAATCTTACAGCTAAGAAAAAGCGCGGCTGATTCTGTCAGTGAAGGAGCAATGACCCCAACGTGTGGTAAAGGACCCGTTACTGTCATTTTTGACTAATCCTTCTTTAGGGTATAGATCTATCTCTGAGATGATCTATTTACCAAAGACAAAATACTCCATCGTGACATGAATCCAAATAGCAGGAGCTTTATACATTCATAGCAAACTGTAAAGCAAAGCTATTTAAAACCTAAAAAACTGATTTCTTTATGCCATTTGAACACATGGAGCTCAACTTCAATTCCTGATGGGATCACATCCCTGACCTCTTTTCTCTTTTACACTGTCAATTTCACTTTGATCTTCTGAAATCGCTGTTTGTGGCTTTAAAAAGTCTGTGTTATATATAAAAGTGTGTCTTTGTGAATGTTCCATATTATAACCAAGTGCTTGCTTGTGTGTAGCAGACAAAAGCAATTTAACGTCTGTGGAGATACTTAACAAGGAAACTATGTCAAAAATGCACAGTTGGTGCCCAGAAGGAATGTTTTTGTGATTTCTGTTTCGCTTGAAAAAAAAAAAAAGCCTAAAAAATAAAATCCCAAACAGGGCGACTCACTGCTGTGTCAGACTTTATTGAGATTGTCAATTTGTAAACACTGCATGTTTATGTAATCTTCTCTTTCTTCACGGTACAACTACAGAACGTCTGGGCCTTGAGCACTAACTCTACTGCAGCTGCAGCAACATTATTGATCTGGGATTTAGATTTCAAAATACATTTAGTGTTGGTTATATGTTTGCATTAATATATTTTCTAATGGAATGCACATTGTATCTGGTTTAAGAGTGATACTGTATGCTTAATAGTGATGCGGTGACCAACTTTACAGCAATATGCGGGTTGACATTAATTGTGTACTGTACTTCTCAACGTTAAGAGCTAAATATTAAAGTAAAACACTGAAAAGAGAGGTACTTTAGATTTACACGATTCAAATCTGTCTAACAGTTGCACATGAAATAAATAAATTGTTTGCTGTCTTTCAGTTTACTATTTTGTCAAGACTTTTGATATAGAACATTTTAATTATGTGCAACTGACTGACATGTTTCAGTGCGTTTGCATCATGACATTAAGTGCTGCATGCAATTTAAGGTGAACTTCACAGATTTTTCAAAATGAAATGGTTAATGTGTCAACGAAATCATTCAAACTGATTTTGGTGTAAAATGCTCAGTTCTAGAGAAAAGTTCTGCATCAGAATTGTTCACAGTAGAGTTCACAAACTCTAAAAGCTCCCTCACAGAAAGTTATAACATGAAATGGTTATGCATATATCCTTCCAGAAGTGTGAGACCCTGTGTGAGACACTAGTGATATGATAAAGTTTTGGTCTGAAATATATTTTAATCAATTTATTATAATCCACTCATAGTGGAGGGATACATGGAGGGTGTCCTAAGCTAAAATAATCCACCAGAAGACTATATTTTCATCATCAGCATTACATATATAAACTCAGAGGATATGTGAAAGATTAGTGGTGGTTTGGATAGTAAATAAAATGGCTATAGTTGCTCTGTAGACATCAGGCTCCCTCTCTATGTTTCTTTCCCTTATTTCACATCAGACCACTCGGAATGACTTTGTTTATACCGTAACCATTGCATCCTGAATTCTGCAGAAATTTTTAAAAATCGATGGAATTCCCCCTATATATCTTTCCCCCTATATATTTAAGCGGTAAAACAATGCTATTGGGGAGTATTCAAAGCACGGTCTCATGGTTAACTATACTTAACCAGAAGAAACCAACAACTCTCCCACTTCTGCTTTCTTCACCATTCACGTGTGTTTCAAGCGGTTTCTGAAAAGTGGGACATAGAATTCGACTTCCATGTAAACCTAAGATAAATGTGGAGAGACCCCTGGTGGGCGAGTTCAGAAGTGCCGCTGAGGAGCGAAATATCTTCGTTTATATTATAACCTCAAGAAATCAAACAGTAAATCTACTGCATTGCGTTACGTCATGTAGATCTAAGCTACAATGAATATATGTTAAGTTTGAGGGCAACTGAGCGACACGAATTCATGCTGTAGGCTGAACTGTCGTCCCCCACCTGTTTTCCGTCAGATCCCGCCTCCTGCGCCGGAATGCTTAGCGGTTGAGTCTCACCAGCGCTGCGCCGATTGGTTGTGATTTGAACTACTAGCAAATGCTGGCCTAGGTGGGAGGAGCCTTTAGGAATACGGGTGGGAAACAAACTACCACGTTGTCCTGCTGTGCTGCGCTTTGGCTCCACACCTGCTCAGTGAACAGCTAAGCGAGAAGAGGATGTAGAGGCCACGTGTTAGAGAGTGGGATGGAAGTAGTGAGAGACCAAAACAGTGATGTTCATAACAGCGCGGACCGGATAAGAGCACATAGCTAACTGAGGCAAAGAACTGCTGAAGATGGAGGCAGACATTTACGGTAAATCGAGATGTTGATTTTTATGAAGCGGGACTTTTCGGGAAATGAATTATTAAGTTTCTAGTCTCACCGGCGAAGGGCTGTGCAGAGAGGAGCTGCAGGCCTACAGATACTAACAGATATACGGTTGTGACCGGACACGAACTTAGTGAAGGTCGCCATCTAACGTTAGTAAAGTTTCAGGGCTGTGTCTTAATGCTAATTGATCTTAAGGGCCAGATAGTAACCGGCTTACTTTGGTACAGTAGAAATGCACCTGACACGTCGTAAATACTCTTCTCTTGGTTTGCTTAAAGGTCTTTAGCTTGTTTGTTTAGCATGTGTGTGACCGAGAGGCAGTGCATTTCTTAATACTAGTAGTAGCCGGTAGAGCATTAGGAGTTATACATACATTTGACCATATAACACTTTAGCAGTGTTAGCACTTTTCCTTTATCAGTTCTGGCTGTGTGTCTGTCTGTGTCTGTGTGTGTGTGTGTGTGTGTGTGAGAGAGAGAGAGAGAGAGAGAGAGAGACAGAGAGAGAGGGAGGAAGGCATAGTACATAGTATAGAGCATAGAACTGAGCATTTCAGTGTTTTCTGTCTCTCATAATTTTTCCATATAAAAAGTGCGGAAACATTGTTTGCAGATGTTATTTGGGTGATCTAATTCTTTTGTAGTATATGTTATGTTGTTCCTTCATGAAGTGTTAGACAAGCAGAAAGGGTATAACAGGATTTCCTGTCTGACATCTCTGCCGAGACATCCCATGCACTGCTTTCTTTGTGTTTGTATGTGTGTATGTAATGCAAATATCGTGGAGACTTTTGATAGTCTTATGTGTCAGAATCATAGTAAGGATTAATTGTTAAATGTGTTGTAAATTGAATTTATATGAGACAGACAGACAGGAAGAAAGAAAACATTTCATAACATTTCAACAACAGGAACTCCGAGCACTCCACCCACTTCCACTTCATACATACCAGCAACACCTGATACCTCACTACTGGGCCAAGCGTAATTTACTGTAATCACATACTGAGCTTCTCTTCTGTATTATAACTGTGACTGTTTTGCCTCTGTTTGATAGACGTAATGAGTGTAATTACTGTTTGCAGCATTGTTTTACATCGCAGATAAAACCCTAGAATCCCCTGATGGATGTGTGTGTGTCATTTAAAACCTTTCAGTGTAAAATAAATATACATTTTAGGTTCTAATTGTCATACTAAACAAAGTCTGAGACTTTATAGCACAGTTTAAATCCTTAAATCCTGATAGGTGTGAATTAGGTGAATGTTATGGCGCATACTACATATGATATACAATTACACAGACATTTTTCTTATATTTTATTATTTTCCCTGAATTTCTTTTATCATCTCTACATCTGTTTGTGTACTGAAAACAGTGATAACTAATTTTACATGAACATTTTCAACCCCTTACATTTTTTTTTGCTACTGTGCCTCTAAAATTCATCAATGTAAATGAGCTCTGTTTTGATAGGTTGCCATGTGAAGTGCCTCATTTAAAAATGAGTCCAGGCTGAAACACAGTGTGAACAGGCAGAGCTAAACTGCAGTAGACTGAATATGTTGACATGTGTAAATGCAGAGGTAACATCACAAAGCTAGTTTTAGAATGAAAAAAATAAACTGCTGTGCTATTTTTTATCAAGCTGATCATTTTCCATAGATAACCACTCTAAATGAAGCTGCAGTGCTATTTTTACAGATTTGATACTTATTAATATATTGTGTGTAAATGTGTGTTGTTACAGTAGTGTAATAAACTGTAATTATAAAAATGTTAAAAAAGTATTGTGATATCAGCTATACATATATATATATATATATATATATATATATATATATATATATATATATATATATATATATATATATATATGCAGTCTTATGCAAAAGTTTGGGCACCCCAGGTGAAATGACGTTTTGTGGATTTTCTAAGTTAATGTAAGTTAACACTGACAACACACCTGTGCACATTTTAACACACACTTACAGTTTATTTGCTGAAAAATGAAACATTAAAAATTTTTTTTAGTTATAGCACATCTTATTATTATTATTATTATTATTATTATTATTATTAATAATGTTTAACATTTTGCACTATATCACAGGATATGTTAACTTATTTTTACTTAAAGAATCAACAAAACATGTAAATTGACTGGGATTCTCAAACTTTTGCATATATGCCCTATAGACATTTGCAAATATATGGATTAAAATAAAAGAAAAAAAAAGGAAAAAAAGAGTCCAGTATTATCTGCTAAGACCCGTTGCAGCTGCAAGTTTTAATTACAAATGAGCAGAAGCACACCTGATTTCACTAATTTAATCCATCAGCTTGTTTGAAATGAAAACCTGCAGCCACACTGGACCTTGGCAGACACCACTGCCTTAATCTGCAACACAAAGAAATGGCAAATATTGACTTTACTTGCACTGAACAGACTTATATTTTTTCCTAAGTCATGATACTTACCAAATAATTTGTAGTAGGTACAGAATCATTAAACTTTTTAAATCAGAATAGTGATATCTAATATTCTTTTGCAGCTTGTGTATCAACATTACAGGAGAAGGCAAAGGCGTTGTTAACTACTAATATAAGATACTGCAAAGAGGTTTTGTTCCAAGCAATTTTGAAGCTTTTCTCTCGGTCCATTCATCATTGGACCCCAAATCATCCACCAAAGAGCAGGTATTATTTAGGTGGTGGATGATTTTCAGCACTGCAGTGACATTGACATGATAGTGGTGTGTTAGTGTGTGTTACGCTGGTACAAGTGGATCAGACACAGTAGTGCAGCGGGAGTTTTAAACATCTCAGTGTCACTGCTGGACTGAGAATAGTCCACCAGCAAAAATATCCAGCCAACAGCATCCTGTGACCATTGATGAAGGACTAGAGGATGAGCAACACAAACTACTAGCAACAGATTTTTAATTTTACATTTACAAGGTGAACTAAAAAGGTAGGTGTGTCTAAAGGAATGCACAGAGAGTGTTGAAGAAGTCCAGCAGCATGGCTGTGTCTGGTCCACTCGCACCAGCACAACACACACTAACACACCACCACCAAGTTAGTCTTAATGCAGTGCAGTTGATGCAGAATCTGCAGCTTTGTTATAGTTTATACTTGGTGTACCATAAAGGGGTTTGAAATTTTTCATTTTTAACCCTTTTTGTCCAAATGTTTCCCTGAAATTTTATACATATTTATGCACTGTAAGAGGCCTTTTATACATGTTGAATCTTAATTCTCCCTTCTTTAAATGGTGTGTAGCAGTTTACTTGATTTTTCTAAGAGAGAAAACATTAGTTTGTAGTGTGGCAGGCCAAAAAAGACAACAAGAAAACTTTAGGCACCTCAGATTTTTATGTGTGGTTGTGCATGTGCACATGCAGGTGACTGAGGTCTCTCAGCACTGCCACGGTTGCAGCTGCAGACGTGGCAATGTGTCGCATCCAGGAAGAAGCAAAGCCTCACAGGAAACCTCTGAGCCTGTCCTCATTTCACCTCCTTCAGCCATCCGTCAACTCACTTCTCTCCTCCTGATCTGCTCTTTCTCGTCAGTAGCAATGTTGTTTCATGTGACCTTGTCTTTCAAACATGCTTTTTGCGTAAATGAATTTAAATACATTCAGTGTGCATTTGTGTGCAAAAGTTTGAGCACCCCTGGTCAAATGACATGTTTTGTTGATTTTCTAAGTGAAAATAAGTTAACACATCCTGCACAGAGAACACACGCCTGCACATTGTAATGCACAATTACTGGTTATTTGTTGACTTTACTATATTTGGGGAAAAAAATTAAACAACACAAAAACATGTAGCTATTTTCAAACCTTTGCATGTGAATGTATAGCTTTTGTTACAACAGACATTCACATACTTTTTAAGTTTATTGTTAAACTACTTTGGTTGGGTCTGCTACAGGGACAACAAACACCCTAAAAGCTAAATTTTGATTTACAGGCATCAGCTAATCTTGTACTTGGTCAGAATGCTCAGTAGGGGGAGCTCTACTCCACAAAACTGTACTGTGGTTGAGCTGTTGATAAATATATAAAAACCATGCAGTTAGAACACATTGCATATCAATACTGTACTACTTTTGGTCTCATCATTGTGTTATAGCATATGGATGGATGATGAATGGATAGACAGAAAGATAGAAAGACATGCGGAGACTGAGAGACACTGGTTGGCATGGAGACTGTGGGTCTGTGGCAGGGAATAGGGGTTAGAGTGTTTGGGTCTCTGAGAGTCTCTAAGAGCCTCTTGTAGTGAATATAGCACACATACTATTTACATGAGAGTTTTGCACTTGAATGAACAGTGAAGTGGGTATTAAAGGCCAGAAAGAGAAATCCTGTGTGCTGTACATTCTAAGGCATGAAGGGGTTTCTGTGATACTCATAAGTGAAGGACAGACATTGGCGTATTTATGATGTGCTGTCTTTATTTTGTATTCTCTGAGAGGCAGGCAACTTGTCTGCATGCTGTCACTCCCTGCTGTGTGAATTGATGAGATAACTGTATTGGGACGTGAGAGGAAAACTGGCAATTACTGATGATGATGATGATGCGTCTTCAGACGATGACCATTTTCATATTGCTGTGTGACAAATGTTACATGTTTGTAAAAGCAAATAGCTCCTAAAACCTTTAACTAGTATTTCACTGGGCAGATTTACTAATGTTTTACATTATTGCAAACCCTCTTTTCGTGTTAAAAGGTGGCTTTTATGAATGACTAAAAAAGAAACAACGTAAACCAAAGTATTTTCTCAGTTAAAAAATTACGATAACCATTGTAATATCTTAGTTTAATGTCGTTTCAATGTATTATGTTCGTTTTATTCATAACAGGCATAATAAATTGCTAATAGCATGCTAATGTTTCAGTAGCTAGCTAGCTAAATTTTCTGTTCCAAAATTCAAACAAGAAGCTGGTGAAGAGGTGACTTCAGCTTCGTATCACCAAAGATTTAATGGTGGGCGATAATAAATAATTGTCTTTTATCCCCTCTTTGAAAGCATATGATGCCCTAAATGTGAGTAAAACCCAACAGCAAAGTTGCTTTCTCTTCTCTGCTATCACTGAAGACGGGCCGGGTCGCATACAGAGCACCGCTAGAAGCCTGTTAACGAAGCAATGGCTTTTATTTATTATTTATTTTATTTATTTGAGGTTTCTCCCATTTTGTAGGGCAAGATTTCAACCACAGCCACCTTTAACTCAGTTCCAAGGGGTTAGGGTGACACTCGAAATGAAGGGGTAGGGGTAAAAAGAAGAAATAGGATTGGGCCTTGAAGTCTACATGTTCTGTATATAAAATAACATTCATATCTAACGTTGAGTGTTCCTTTAGGCCATGTTTTCAGTATACTACTGAGTGATTCATGCCATTCAATATCAGCAAAAAAGCAGATTCACTCACACATACACACAGTCCAACTACATTCTACATTCCTCATCTCTGTTATCTCAGATAGTATTTCAGTAATGTTACCTAAGGATAAACCATTGTGTGCTGTTGTGTATTGTTATAAGAGTACGAAGGGAAGAATGCTAACATTATATTAATTATAAAACACTTAACTAATTTATCTGAAATTAACACATTATGTGGGCTGTAAATATTCAATGAGATGTGAACGGACAACAATGAATGACTTGATTTTTTCATTTTTTTTTTCTCTGTCCACAGCTGGCTTGGATAACGTTATAATATTCACTATCAAGTATCCTAATAGCCAAGTTACTTAATCATAGCAGCGTGCAGTGATGGGCAGTTAATGCAAAGATGCCTGTTAGTAGGGTGAAATAACAAGGTACATCTAAGATTAAGCTCAGTCTAATTTAAAGTATTTTACTAGCCAATTAATGCCAACCTAGCTGGCTAACTTGAATGAATATTTGGTCAGAGACTTTTCTACAACTTCAGCTTTCATTTTAAACTGCTTTTTGGAAAAAAAAAGCACATATGTCCATGTCCAATCTTCGCTGCCTTTGGGTAGTGTGGAGGGGGTCTCAGGAGAGGGGCATGATGGATACAGTGGGTGCTATGGTGTAGTTGTAAAGGAAAGTACATTGTTTTAAAGAACCTGTGATGGGGGAAAAAAAATCATTCAGAGCTGTCATCAGAACATCCATGGCTTAAGAGGCCGACCATTAACGACACCCACTGGAGTTTCCCACTTAAAATGCAAAATGCTGGAAGGAGATTATTAAAATAAATACTGTATTGAAACTCATAATACACACTGCGCTGTGTAGTATGTTAAAATAATGTATTAGTTTTCAGAATAATGTTAAAATAATTACATTATGTTGAAAACAGTCATTATTTCCACGTACAAAGTCAAAATCCTGCAATCAGAGAACAATAAAAGACTAGATTCAGTACTACCTACACTCATTGGCCATTTTTCAGGTACACTTACCATATAGGTACACTTTGTAGGTATAGAATTACTGACTGTATCCCATCTCTTGCTGCACAATTTATCTACAAAGTGCACATATGTAGCAAATGTTTCTGATAAAATGGCCAAAGTGAGTAGGTGAACCGGGTGTATCATGTACCTAATAAACTGGCAAGACATTGTATTTGTGAAACATGGTGTATGCTACATTGCTACAACCCTCTGTTTTTGTTTTTACAGAGCAATAGTGACAAAACCTCTATCGCTCCAGCCCATATCATTACAGTTTTCCTGCTGCGAGTTGTTCATTTACATGCTTTGAATTCAGTCTTCAGATTTCTCTTCTTTCCCTTCCTCTTAATCTTTCCTTCTTGCTGATAGTCCCTGTGCTATGCTTAAGCTACAGAAAGAGAAACAACTTCAAAAATGTGATCTGTTATTATGATCAGACGATGATTGAAACAGCAGCCCTCCACACACGTGGATGATAGTACGTGCCACCCGGCAACAATCAACAGAAATAGTCACAATGACGCAGATAACAAGCTCGAAGACCTGCTGCTTTCAAAACATGGTCAGTTTCAGTTTTAGCAGACTGATGCCCACATTATATTCTATGTAAATTCTGTCTAGATAAAAGACTTAAAGGGGAATTCCACTGATTTTTCAGAATATCTCCATACTTTCAGTAAGTACTATTAGGAAGATAGTCTTATTCTACCAGAACTTGTAGAGCTTTGCTGTTCAGATCATTTCTCCTCTAATAATAAAGCAAGAACAATTAAATTACTTTGAATGCCTGGTAACATCATGTATTCGAATTTGATATTACTGAGCACACAGAAACAGCCGGGTTATCAGCCATGGCAGTGATGCAGGATCTTAAAGCATGTTCACTGATCATCAAACAGCAGCAAACATGTCAGCATTTTCAGAAACATCTGTCCACATTTAAAATCTCCAGCCTGGACAGCATTGTCCAAAAGCTCCATTTTCAGTGACCTAAAACACTGTTTTTGCGCAGGCAGTAGGCCAAAGAAAGAATGCTTTCAAAAATATCTGTATCCATGAGAACAAGCAGGTCTGTGCATCAGCAGACTAGCAACAAATAAGTATAGTTTAGCTGTGCAGTTGAGATGAAAATGCAGCTCATCCTTCAAACTCATTGTAAGGAAAAGTAAGCCCAAACAAAAACAAAGTTTTTGGATTCATCACTATTTTATTATTATAAACATTACATGTAAAACTCACACAACATGTGTAGGTTCACTGGTTTCTTTCAATGGTTAGTAAGATGGCTATATTTGTGTTGGAGACTTTGGAAACTTCTGGTCACTATCACCACTATTGTAAAGAAAGCTTACACAGTAAGTTTCTGTACAACTCACTATTTCATGTCAAACCACGCTGAATGACTGATTTATGTAAAAATACTGAGAAATCAGTGGAATTTCCCTTTTGAGTCAAGACCTCAGTTAAGTAGCAAACTTCCAACTTGCAGTATTACTATCTCGTTCTGTTGTGTGTGCATATGTTTGGGTGCATGTTGCTGGTCAGAAGGCCTTAATAGTTCTTTTCTGGCCTCCAGGTGCGGAACTTCACTGCTAGTTTACAACGATGTTAAAGTCATGTCATGTCCCTGAGACCTCATTCATATTTCTGCACCAAGTGGTCGATAAAAATCAGCCGATGCTGTGAGGCCCATGACAAAAGCAAAACTAGATTGTCTGAAGGCACCAATATTGGTGACCCCAAAAGGGAAGGATGCAAGCCCACCAGCACAGGTAGCATGTGATAAACACCTCAGTGTGTGTATACAAGCTTATCGGCTCTTGTTTTCGAAGCATACTATCTGACAAAGCAGATAGTAAACCTTAAGATTCCAAACAAAGATTGCATTGTTGTTCAGCCAAAGCTGAGTGCCTGCTGAGGGAATGTAGTACATTTCTTGTGGGCTACTCTCTGAATGTATTACATAAACACCTCTTATATACTCTTCAGGTATGAATCATGGAGGAGCGTTGAAGTTTTAAAACAGACATGTTAGTAAGGTTTTAGGACACTCTTCACATGTGCACCTGTACTCCATTAACCTCTACACTCTTGAAAACAATAGTGCTGCCTAGTATTGCCATTGAAGAGCCATTTTTGGTTCCCTTAAGTACCAGTGGATTGTTCTTAAAAATGAATAAATTAATAAATCTTGTACTTTTTAAATTATTATTAAGTTTTTATGAGTATACTGTAAAATATAAGGCATATAAATAATGGCTCATTTATCATTTAAAGTGCCTAAGTGTATTTAATGCACACTGTGTATGCAAGTAATACTATTTAAATCAAAAATGCCAAACATGGCTTTTAATCTCTAAGATATTTTCAAAACCCCAGTGAAAAACCTGTTTATTAAGGGCACAACACAGCGCACAGTTGAAAATGAGTTGGTAAAACAGATGGTCTAATGTGCTAATAATAAATTCTCAGAACAAATGAGAACAATTTAAAGCATCTGGACATTATTCTGCTCTAATAGATCCTCCCCTTTCAGTTTCACCCTCTCATGAGGCGTATTGTGGAGAAAGCAAAATAAAGTCACATATAACACTGACAGGAGTTTGCTGACTCTTGGAGGAGGTTTATTGGCCCTTTGGTTCAGTGCTGTTATGTGGATACTTAAAAAAAAAAGTCCTGACACTGTTTCTTCCTTCAGCCTAACTGTTATAACAGAGTTTGCAAACTCATTTGTTTTTAAAACTTTGTTCATTGACTTCTACAGTACATATTAATATTGCCTATTATGGCATGTATATATAAAGGAATTTGCAGCAAATAAGTTTTTAGTGGTCAAATCCTGCCTTTCAGAATTGCTATAATTACTTTTGAAGTTACATTTGCCATGTAACAAAATATTACCTGCATTACCTATTGGCATGCTATAAAGTAATGGTATTATGTTGTAACCCAGTATCATGGTCAGAACTGTGAAATTATGTTTCAGCTCCAAAAAGTCTTGATCAGAAGCCTGTGTTTATACAGAGCCCTGCTGGCTGACATTTCACTTCAGAGTTCATTTCATTTTCTTGCATTGTTCTCCTTTCCTGCCTATTATGTGCCACCATAGCTCAAGTGGGCATTTAGAAAAGGTGAAAATGTGGAGAATATTTGTGATGTGGAGGAGCAGATCACTGCAAACTGCGCTGGACTGGTTTCTACCTGGGAGAGAGTAAATGAGAGAATGATAAAAAAAGTTATATATTTTTGTTGACCTGTTTTAGTGTGTTCCTGTTGTAAATATAAAAGACAGAAGCATCACTGTCACTGTTAAAAAAGATGTAATAAATAAAACCTAGACCACTGTCTCTATAGGAACTACACACATACACACACACACACACACACATATATATATATATATATATATATATATATATATATATATATATATATATATATATATATATATATATATGTGTGTATATATATATATTCTGTTTATATATATATATATATATATATATATATATATATATATATATGGCCACATTGGTTGATGTAGTTGGAGTAATAGGTTGCAGTATGAGTTTGGGATGAAAGAGTAGGAAGGGAGTGACCCACTGCATGAGTGGTAGCAGATAAAATTTAGTTTAGGAGGGAACATTTAGGAGGGATCTGGAAAGTTCTGGGTGGGTTTTCCTGCAGGACCTCACATATCTATCTCATAAGAGTTTCCTAACCACACACTTTCAGCACTGCTTCATGTGTTTCTTTGGGATAACACTTATAATAACAATATGTTTAACTATCAAAACAAAAAAAAATACTTGGAGATTGTCACAATGATTTTCTTAAGTATGATACTTAAGTTGGTATAGTTGATATTGAAGCTGTTTTTTTCCTGGAGAGGTACTGTAATTTAAGTGAATTTAGTCTAGTACTACAATGTCTGTAGTTTTTACAAGTCTGCCTGTAATCATTCCAGAGTAAAAATCACCATCTGTAAGTCGCTATCAGTAAAGCTGGTAATACACACGCCTGTGCACTGTTATTGTTCTTAAGTGTGGTGCCTGTTGAGTAATGCTGATGTGAACAGCCAGACTACACTGTTGCACTCTGTGGAAAAAGAATGGAACTTGTTCTGTTTGATTTTAAGGACATGAAGTGTGTTTTTTTTTAACTTTGAACTTTTGATGAACAACAATTCACAATATGTGTTTTCTGATTATATGTTGTTTTCATACTTTAGTTCGCAATCAAATTCGAACTAGATGATGTGAATTAGTTGATAAACATCACATTTTAGCCACCTGGATGAATTCATTTGAAAACATTCTTCAAATTTGTGCTCAGACAAGCATAGAGAACCTTTTGATCAAAGAAAATGTCAAATATAAAATATGGCATTAAGAATAGGACATTATTCAAAATAGGACATTAATGAGTTAAGATAGGTAAGAGGATGAAACTGATGACATGCACAAGGGATGCACAAACAAAATCGGCCAAGATCACAACTGGCAGATTTTTGCTACAGACACCTGATTGTTTGTGTTTCTTATGTGACGAGTACTGTAATACACACACACACACACACACACACACACACACACACAGTATCTCACAAAAATGAGTACATCCCTCACATTTCTGCTAATATATATATATATATATATATATATATATATATATATATATATATATATATATATATATATATATAAATCGTTTAATGGCACAACACTATAGAAATGAAACTCAGATATAACTTAAAGTAGTCAGTATGCAGCTTTTATAGCAATATAGATTTACTGTCTTCTAAAAATAACTCAACACGCAGCCATTAATGTCTAAATAGCTGCCAACACAAGTGAGTACACCTAACAGTGAACATGTCCAAATTGTGCTCAAAGTGTCAATATTTTGTGTGATCACCATTGTTATCTAGCAATGCCATAACACTCTTGGGCATGGGATTCCCCAGAGCTGCACACATTGTTACTGGAGCTCCCCAGTGCCCGTAGCACTCATACAGCCCCAGACCATGATGCTACCACCACCATGCTTGACTGTAGGCAAGAGACAGTTGTCTTGGTACTCCTCACTAGGGCGCCACCACACATGCTGGACACCATCTGAGCCAAACAACTGCTTGTCTTCAGCAAACTGTTTCTAGGCTTTCTTGTGCGTCAGCTTCAGAAGAGGCTTCCTCCTGGGACGACGGCCATGCAGACCGAGTTGATGCAGTGTGCGCCGCATGGTCTGACCACTGACAAGCTGACCTCCCACTTCTTGAACCTCTGCACCAATGCTGGCAGCACTCATGTGTCTATTTTTGAAGCCAACCTCTGGATATGACGCTGAACATGTAGACTCAACTTCTTTGGTCGACCCTGGCAAGGCCTGTTCCAAGTATGAACCTGACCACTGTATGACGTTGGCCACCGTGCTATAGCTCAATTTCAGGCTTTTATCAACCTTCTTACAGCCCAGGCCTTCTTTGTGGAGAGGACCAATTCTATTTCTCAGATCCTCAGAGAGTTCTTTGCCATGAGGTACCATGTTGAATATCCAGTGGCCAGTATGAGCAAATTGTACCCAAAACACCAAATTTAACAGCCCTGCGCCCCATTCACACCTGGAACCTTGTAACTCTAACGAGTCACATGACACCAGGGAGGGACAATAACACAATTGGGCACAATACACTGTGAGGTGTACTCACTTGTGTTGCCAGCTATTTAGACATTAATGACTGTGTGTTATTTTCAGACAGTAAATCTATACTGCTATACAATCTGTAAACTGACTACCTTAAGTCATATCCAAGTTTCATTTCTATAGTGTTGTCCCATGAAAAGATGTAATAAAATATTTGCAGAAATGTGAGGGGTGTATTCACTTTTGTGACATACTGTATTTTTAAAATCCATTTCCAATTCCATAGACAAACACTGGCAGTAGAATGTGTTGTACTGAGGAACTCAGTGACACTAGAGCTCAGCACTATCATAGGATGTCACCTTTGTCACAGTTCAGTTTGTAAAATATCTGCCCTGCTAGATCTGCCCTGGTCCGCTGTAAGTGCTAATGTAGTGAAATAGAAGTGTTTAAGATGAAACAACAGCTCAGCCACAAAGCAACAGCCCTGCAAACTCACAGAGTGAGGCTGAGTGATGAAGCATGTAGCATATAAAATATTGCCTATCCTTTCTTGCGTCGCTCACTAGAGTTCTACACTGTAATATCAGCACAAGAAATGCACATTATGGGCTTTATGAAGTTTATGAAGTTTTTGATGGCTGAGCAGCTGCACACGTGATCACTAGATGCTGTGCCAAGTATTGGCTGGAGTGGTGTGAAGGACACCATCACTGGACTCTGGAGCAGTGGAAACATGTTCACGCTTCACTATCTGGCAGCCTGATGGACAAATCTGAATTTGGCTGATACCAGGAGAGTGTTACCTACCAGAATGCATATTCTCAACAGTAAACTTTCTTCAATCCAGTAAAGGGTCATGTTAATTTGATAGCATACAAAGACATTTTAGATAATTACATGCTTTTGGGGAAGGCCCTTTTCTGTTACAGCATGTCTGTCTGTTCTTCTGTGCACAAAATGGGGTCCATAAAGACATGGTTAGATGAGTTTGGTGTAGAGGACCTCCAGGGTCTGCGTATATCACTAACCTCAACCTCATACATAAGTATGTATGTGTGTGTGTGTGTGTCTTACTGCATATGTACAGTAAGAGGTTTCCCTTGTGATTACTTCTGTATATATTTAGGTCTATAGCCTTGCATTACTTAGATGCCAGCGTTGTTGTGCGCTGACTAAACTGGCCTATGTGCCTTATGTGGGCGTGAGTGAGGAGGTATCTTGAAAAGTGTTAATGAGCCTGTGCGTGTGTGTATGAAACCTATCTGCTCTGAGACTATTTCAGAGCAAGAGCAGGGACTTAACGATAGAGCTCCGTGCAAACAGAAACACAGGGGGAAAAGAGAGAGTGAGAGAGAGACAGTTAGAAAGAGGAGAGCTGTGTGTGAGGAATAAAGAGACAATGTGGCAGTGAATAGAAGGAAGAGAGAGATGGAGTTATTGAGAGGGAGGAGAGGAGGCACAGAGTCAGATAGGGAGAATGTGTGAGAGGCTGTGACAGACAGCGCGCACACACCAGTGTGGAGGGGGTTTTGGAGGAGCGAGGGAACGAGAAAGCAGCTCCGCGCCTTCCGAAAAGCTCCACAGCTCTAAGAGCGCTTTCATTTAAAAGCAACAACTCCACTAGAAGAGGAATCACGCATTAGAATCCATTCTGCACAACTTCTCCTTCCTGCTTAAGGAAGACAAAAAAGAGGAAGCTAAAGGAGGGTCCTGTGCTTTCTCTCTCTATTTTTCTATTTCTCGAAAACGCACACTCACTTCTCCAAACCCAGTTCTCATCACACATTCTCTGAAGTGAGTTCAGAGTCAGACCGTTCTTGGAGATGGGGACGGTGAGCGAACTTTGTGCTTCCAGCTTTCAGGCATTCATGTGTCCCACGGTTCGTCCAGCTGCACCTGCAGGTGGGTCTGTCTTCATTCAGAATGTATGTGTGTGTTTGTCGGTATGTGATCTTTTTGTGTTTTTTTTGTTTGTTTTTTTTTCCCCCAAATTGATTTCTACTTCATTTAGACTTTGCTTTTGAAGAGTATATTTGTGTGTAACCTTGACTGGAATAAATATTGATGGTCTCTGTATCTTCACAGTTGAACTACTCTATCTGACAGAATGTTATATCTGCCTAGTGTTGTTGCCGTGGTGATGAACAGTGTCCATAGCTTATGGAAGTATTGTATGTTGGAAAAAGAGGAGAGAGGGTTGTCATTAGTCTGCGTGTGAAAATAAAGCTTTGAGAAAAAGCCACTACCTTTATGGGGACCGCTTTCTGTTGTGATAAAAGGATTTCTACAGTTGTTGGACATCAAGATCAAATACACAGTGTTAAAAAAAAGCCCTTTTTGTAAATTAGGTGCAGCTTGCGACAGCCTGCTGTTATATTATACTTAGTGTTATCCGATGTATGGGTTTGGTCTCTCACACAGTATTGATAGATACCAAAAACTTATTATTATATTCAAAACACAAAAAACTAATTAAATATCTCTGAGAAGCATAACGGAACAAAATAGCACAATGAAAGCAAGCAGGTTTGTAATACAAGGGCATAGAGTACCAGCAGTCAAGAAGACTGAGAGAAAGGTGAGGAGACAATAAATTACTTAAAATATAAGCAAGATTTGTTGGTGTAAAATATAAAAAATAAGAGATCTTACAAAAGTATTATGTATATGTGTTGTGATCAGTAAATAACCCCTTCTGCATAATTTCTGAAAGTGTGAGGTCATCAAATCAAAGCCCTACCTTGTTTTTATAGTCATCTAATAAATACCAATAAAAGAACACCAATAAAAAGTTAGCTTGTGCTAAGAAAAGTAGCTGTGTCAGTGTCATTGTCGTCATCTGGAAATTACAATAGCTTTAAATGGTCTATGTGAAAACAAGTGTCTGCTTCCTTGCATAGGGTCATCAAAGGAAAGATATTAAGGGTCCATAAACATTTTTCATAGCCACCCAGGCAGTATACTTTAGCTTTAGATGTTTGATGGTTTAGATAGTTAAGTTTGCTGGTGCTATTTTTCTTCTTTTGTGCTTTTCTTCTACTTTTCTGTTATGTTACATCTCATTTGTCTGATTACTCTTACTTACATCTGTGTGATTTTAACTGAGATTTGTTGTCTTCACTGGGGTAACAGTTTTGCGAGCAGATAGTGAAAGGTGATGCAGTGCTGGTTGTGTTTATTTGAAGTTTGTTGATTTTAATAGTATTGCAGCTTTTGATTAGGTAAGATTAGTTAGCAAAACACTGTAGCCTGTTGTTAAGACATTGTGAGTTTGATAATGAGTAAAATGTGTCCTGACAACCTCTCAGTGTAGAAGATATTCTGGCACCAGGGCTGTGTGAATCTTTTACTTTTAAATAATATGTGCCAGGCTCCACCTATAAAATGTCTGTTTTGGTGTTCTGGGCATCTGCTCTGTGCAGCTTGCACTCAGACTGGCTGCCTCAGCAAGCCAAGTGCATTACCCTGCCGGCTGACAACTTAGAACAGCTACTTCAGGCTTTACAGTGTGGTGGTATGGTGTAATCTCCTCAGATACAATGACAGTTTACAGTCTGTGCTACTCTTGCTGCCGCTGCAATAGAACAAAAAAACTATATTTAATATGAGTGTTTAATATTCAGAGCTTGTTCACTATTGTACACATTATTGCCTTTTGTGTAGATACCTCGACCAGAGCTGAACTGCTGAACATATATTTGACTTTACTGTTTTATTTTTTCATTTATTTATTTTATTGTTTTACACTAGTTGAAAATGCCCTCTACATTTGTGTAATTATGAATGGACTAATAGAAATTTACACAAATGACTTGCATTAAATTTTTGTTACATGCTAATGTACAGTGAAATTAAAAACATTTTTTGTTCCTTTT
The DNA here is from genome assembly GCF_015220715.1 of Pygocentrus nattereri. Classification (NCBI taxonomy): domain Eukaryota; kingdom Metazoa; phylum Chordata; class Actinopteri; order Characiformes; family Serrasalmidae; genus Pygocentrus; species Pygocentrus nattereri. The sequence goes on from NC_051223.1 coordinate 22,642,206, forward strand.
CTTTCTTCACTCTTTCATTCCTTTATATTGATTGTTGATATGGTGTGTAACCGGTGGGGGAGTACAAATCAGAATACATCTTCAGAAGATGGCTACACTCAATCTTAGTTTTAGCTTTTACAAACAGTCTCCCTCTGCCAGGCAGAGAACTAGTGAAGAGTTAAAATGGATTACAGGAAGTTATTAAGATACTTGAGTATATAAACAAACAGATTAAAAACACTGTTAGAAAAACACTTTCATAACTCTGTAATGGATGTGCCTACCGCGCTTAAGCCCGGAAGAATGTTACACACACACACACACACACACACACACACACACACACACACACACACACACACACACACACACATTGTACTATCCTTACCCTCATAGGGTCACAGTCACACTGTCAACCAATCATAGCCGACATTTGACACCGCTGAATACACTTTTAGCTCTATGAAATGTTCCACTGACCTTGCCAGGATTAAATTCCATTAGATACACCTTTTGCTTTTGGTCGTAATGGAATATTTTTCATGTAAGGGACCCATCAATGTTATATATGGACATGTCACTCTTGTACTTTTTATACATCAAAAGGCAGTAATGTAAATTCATGTCTATGAAGAGAGTATTTTCATTAGGTCTCAATTGACCTTTGAGCAATAACATTTTCCTTGAAGCTGGTTGCTGTTTATCGTGGTGATTTCTGTTGGGCTGTGCTTCTGTGTAATATCAGCTGTGGTATTCAGTATCATATGATCACTTCTCATATTTCATCAGTAAGCTTGCTTTATTCAAGAACGGAAAGTTTTTGCTGCAGTGTTTTAAGCTGTAATTCTCATATTTTCTGCTTACTGCTGTGGTCTGCTCTGAGAAATTGGAATGAAATGCTAGAGTTTTAATGAGAGTCACTGTGACTCATTGTATGAGCAGACTGGACAAACTGACCCCAACTGCATAAAAAGTGCCTCATGGTCATCACAGAATGGTGGCTTTACAGATCAGAGCCGCATCATATGAGGGTTGATGAGTGTAATGGAGATAGCATTGGCCAGACCTAAACATGGTGATGGTCGACGTTATACAAATATACAAAGTCATCTTAGAATTTGTTTACTTAATGAGATCTTCCAAAAATGTGTAGGTTGGAATGCTAGATTTACACAGTAAAGAACATTTTCCTTTTACACACTGTTGATACCAGTGCTGATACAGATACATGTAGAAAATGTATAAATTGAGGATAGACCTACTTGCATTAGCATTGGCATAACTACAGGTGGGGAGCAGGGGTGGGTCTCTGTGGTGCAGGCTCTCAAAATCTTTGTTAGTCTTCTCATATAGATACTGACACAATTGTACAGCAATGACTCACAGAAAGGTCTAATTTCTTAACAACGTACCTCTCTACTTAACACCCATCAGCTCATGCTTGTGGGTGGAGTGTCTTGACATGAGAACATCAACTTGTTTGATGCTTAACAGTATTGAATAAACAAGGAAATTACATTGTAATTTGAATTTATTCAATGAAAGTAACTTTATTATGGGCAGTGCCATACATTTTTTTGGACTTGGGCCATTAGATCTGTATTTTGTCCCTGATTGGGACCTTTAAGATCCTAGTTACATGGTTTACTGAGACCCATAAGATCCTAGTTACCTCACTGACTGGGGTCTATAAGGTCCTGGTTATATCACTGACTGAGACCAAAAAGATTCCAGTTAGCCTATGTCACTGACCGTGGCCCATGTGATCCTGGTTATGTCACTGACTGGGGCCCATATTGTCCTAGTTACACTACTGACTGAGGCCCATAAGATCCTAGTTACACCACTGACTGAGGCCAGTAAGATATTAATTATGCCCCTGACTGGGGTCCTTAGGATCCTAGTTACGCCACTAACTGGGATATATAAGAGTTACCACCACAATTTAACTAGGGCCTGTAAAATTCTAGTTATGCCACTGAGAGGGGCCCATCAGACCCTAGTTATGCAATGGCTGGGGCCTATAAGTTCCTAGTTACATCACTGATGGGCCTATAAGATCCCACTTCCGCACTGCAGAGAAGATGACCATTTATTTATTTACAGTTACAAATGCAATAAAATGAATCAAATGCAGCAGTAGAGTAGCATTGCCTAAACATTCTGCTATATTGAGGAATAATAAACACTATCAAATATCGTTATCAGTCAAATCTTATCAGCCTGATGCTGATACATGTTTTTAAAGCAATTGTCTACCAATATGAATTTGATTCCAATATCACTGTGCATCCACAGCAAAAAGAGAGGTTAAAGGGATTCTAAATCAGGAGAAAGTGAATATAACAAAAGAAAACAAAGCAGTAGCAAGCATTGTACAGTGTGGAAGAGGAGTAGGTTGTAGAGGTGAGGTAGAGGTTTCTCTCTCACTCTCACACATACACATGTACACTGATTGTGATTCAGAAGCAGTGGGTCTGGATGCTGTTAGGATTGCCAAGGATTGCTAATGGTAATGATGATGAGTCAATAAAGATTTCAATCAGCCTTTTCTTCTGGGCGTGTGGCATTTATCATCATCCTCCTCATTCCTGACACTGTGCACGTGTGTGTCTGTGTGTATATGTGTATATGCATATTGATAACTGCAAGAAATAGAGAAAGAATGAAGTAAAAAGAAAATATAAGTGCAAATATCAGACACTGTGTCCTCACATTCATGGTGTGTATATTCACTGCTCTGTGTGGTCATGAAAAAGTGATTAGGGCATATTGGCACTCTAAAAAGCAGATTTCTGTCCTTTGGACATGATATTCTAGCTTCTCTGAAACAACTCTTATTCATTATTCATTTAGTGCTGTGCTATTTACTTGAACTGACCCTCATTTCTGTTTATTTATTAGATAGAACATTTAGAATTCCTAACAAGTCACACTTGGGACACCTAGCAGATCTGATGTGCTAGTAGTGCTAGTAACACAACATACACAAGTGCATGCACACCAGTGGCGGTTGCTTGAAGACTACACGGGAGGAAATTTTCATCATAACACTGAAATGGTTAACAGTCAGTCTGTATTGCTCAGAACGCAAACCGAAATTCAGTGTTTTAGTGACTACAGAGTGTGAAATATCTACTCAACATAACTGCACTCTGGCGCGGGTTGTTTATTTAACGTGAGTTGTGTCTGATAAACAGCATATACTGCATGAATGTGTTTGTGGAAGCTAATGAGCTCAGCCTGTTGACTAATATTGCCAGTTATTGGCACATTTAAATACACAGTTTTAGTGGAGCGAAGATCAGTGCTTATTGAGGTCAAAGCTTAAACAGGTTTTTACAGCGTGTTTTGGGTCCTGCTTGGATGCCAGGCTTTATTAAGGAGTCTTTAAGGCTTATCAGAAGTATCATCACTGTCCAACAAAAAATGTTTTTGATTTTTGCTTTTCTCCAGATGGTCGTTAAATTTTGTGAAATGTTCATGATGGATGGACTAATAGAAATTCTTCTTTAGGAATTACTTAGATTAAAATCTCCTCACACTAACCTTCAGTAAAAGTAAATAATGTTTTTACCCTGTCAAGTAAAGTTACTGTATTGGAGATGCTTGTTTTTTTGTGTTTTTTATTTATTTTTGGTCAGAAAAGATTCAGAGTTAGGGGCTGTCTCCAAATGACCTTGTCAGCAGGTGTACTTGCGGAAATAAGATGATAAGAATGATGATGATTATGAAGATCATCAGCATTTCTCCTAACTCTGAAAGCTGAAGCTGGATCTTATTAAAATAAAGAGTAAAGCAAATGAAAACCAAACCCCTCTCCACCAGACCCAGTTTAACCGTTTACTGCTTGTATGTTTATTTTTTATCTGAATAAGAGAACTCTGTAACTGCCATAAGCCTAAATGCCAAGCCAGAAATCATGCAGTTATTTTGCCAAAAGCTAGTTGGTTGAAAGCCTTGTCCTTTTAATCTTTTACTAATTGAAAAATGATTGCCTGCATCTGTTCACATAATTACAGACTTCAGTGTTCAGAAAATGACATTTTTTTTCAGCCGTGTGAAGGACTGTATGTTAAAGACATATTTTAATGAGATGAAAACATTGCTTAGACTGACTCTTGCTATAAACCTTCTTGAGTATTATTTTCCCCTTCATTTCCATGAGAAAGAGGACAGAGGCTCAAGGTATTCAAAATTTTCAACATTTATTTGCTAGTCTTTCACTGTTGTTTTCAAAACCGTTAGCTGTGTGATAGAGGGTGCTGATGTCCTTCTTCAGCATGCTAATTGCACGCCACAGCAGATTCATGTCTTCCACTCCACTCCCACTCTTCTTGCCCTCCCACCTCACATACTGTAAGTACACAGATCAGTGCTCACCAGAGGAATGAGTCGTGATTATGGTGTGCGATTTTGAAGAGTAGTTCAAAAGCTTTAAACAGTGTTTATAATATACATCTGATGGCATTCAGACCAGTACCAAGAGTGCGGAACCTACACACTTAAAAAAGATGGTTCTTTATGGGGTTCTTTAGTAAATGCACTGGTTCTATTTAGAATCATGAGTTCTATGTCTATATATCTATATAATCACTCACGGATCCAAATCATTGAATTCAGGTGTTCCAATCACTTCCATGGCCACAGGTGTATAAAACCAAGCACCTAGACAAACATTTGAGAAAGAATGGGTCGCTCTCATGAGCTCAGTGAATTCCAGCATGGTACCGTGATAGGATGCCATGTGTGTAACAAGTCCAGTCGTGAAATTTCTTCATTACTAAATGTTCCACAGTCAACTGTCAGTGTTATTATAGCAAACTGGAAGCAACTGGGAACAACAGCAACTCAGCCAGGAATTGCTAGGCCACGTAAAGTGACAGAGCAGGGTCAGTGGATGCTGAGGTGCATAGTATGCAGAGATCGCAGAGATTTTACAAAAATGGTTCTTTGAAAGCAACCCATTGAAATTCATTAGGGAACTAGAAGATGCTCTTCTACTGTTTTGAAGAACTAATTTTGGCCACGTTTTTTTTTTAGGTTTGTACTGTTCTTGTTACTTTTCTACTGAACATGAATTGCGGCCTACTTGCATGCTAAAAGTCTTGCCACATCAAGATCTCTAAGTGCATATTCATGGCTCTCAGAAGTGGAGCAGTGAATAATACATCCATCAATGCATCATTGAGTTGCCACTGGCATTTGTAATCGTATCCAATAATGAAATCACTCCAAGGCAACCAAGGTCACATCTATTTACATCTGACAATCCAATGACATTTATAGTGTACAAGGTAACTTTTTCATGTATGGTTAGCATGTATGTTAGCTTGAGAGAACAGAATAGTTGTTGCAGAGAGAGGATAAATCAGAGAGAAAGACAGAAAGATGCGAGAAGATGAAGGTGCGACGTGACTAGAGTGACACGTGGTTAGACTGCGAGTTACTGTAGCCATCCTGCTGAGGAGTCATCAGTGCCACCCACTGATGGATCTCCCATGATGTCCACTGAGTCACACTTCCATCTGAGGGAGTTACTGTCTATGAGAAGAAACACTGAAGGACAAATTGAACCATCAGTTATTCTTATAATCATATTACTCTGTTTATCTCCTTGCTTCTATACTTTATATAGACTAAAATTGCTGTCTTTTCTTTTGCGCTCCATGTTCTTTTTCAACCGCAGCCCCCACTACATACAGCCCTGGGCAAAAGTCACAGATGTTCATTAAATTTCCTGTCAAAACTGTGTGCTATTAATTTATGAAGATATTAGATCTAAAATAATCCACCTGCATAATGGAGGGGACTGTCAAAGGACAATAAGTAAAAACAGTAGTTTCCAAAATTGGAGCTATTAAAAGATACAGAGAAGCCTCAGATCTTTAAAAATTCACAGGTGTTTGTCCATCTTTCCACTGTGAGAAGACAACTCGACACAATGGGTCTGACAGAGTGACTAGCTGCCAAGAAGCCCTTACTGAGTAAAAAAAAAAGAACATTTTCAGATGAAATGGAGAAGATATTGCTGTTCTCAGTACAATGGACTGAACACCCCTGAGCCCAAACCTCAACATCACTGAATGTGTTTGAGATTATTTGGATTGTGAGAAGGAGAAAATGCATCCAACTTCTAAGACTGAACTTTGGAGGTGTGAACAAATATCCCTGCAGATTTCTTTGCACTGGAAGCAAGTCTCCTGAAAAGAATTAAAGCTGTAAATAAGGGCTGGACACACTGTAAAAATTGAAATATTGAATATGGAAAAAAATGACAGTATATGTAGTTGTTGATGCATCTGTGTTGTTTTTTCGTGAAATATTTTCTGATTTTTTTTTTTCAAAATGCTGAAAAATGACTGGAGTCAAAATACATACGCAATTGTGACCATCAATAGGGATGAAATATACAAAATATGGTAATTGTATCTGCATTATATGTTTTATTTGCCTCCTTTGTGTAACTCCTGTGTAGATATTAACTTACTCAGGTGCAAGCTTGAAGTACATGACTCTGGTCCAGTGATCAGTTACACCACCCTCATAAAGAATTTCGTATGAAATCAAGACAGCCTTTATAGTTCATAATTTAGTAGCAAACATATAAACTAAAAGAGAATTTTTTTGATATTGTGGTACTAAATGAGTTAATGTGAGACCCAATATCTGCTCTGCAGTTTTGCATTGCACAAATGTACTTAAAATGACAAGATCATCCATCCCATCCATCCATCCATTTTCTAAGCCGCTTCTCCGTCAGGGTCGCGGGGGGATGCTGGAGCCTATCCCAGCAGTCTTCGGGCGGAAGGCAGGATACACCCTGGACAGGTCGCCAGTCCATCGCAGGGCAGACAGACAGACACAGACAGTCACTCACACACTCACACCTAGGGGCAATGTAGCATGTCCAATTGGCCTGACCGCATGTCTTTGGACTGTGGGACAAGATCATGAAGAATGAATTTTTTAAACTACACATGCTTCATTCTAATAAACAAATACAAAGATGACTTCCTCTATCCCTGTATTCTCAAATATCCTTGTTCATCTCTACAGTTGGCTATAATGACCACAAACTTGAATTAAATATCATCATATGCTTGAGCTCTTCTTATTTATGGCAGTTATATGGTCATTTTGCTCTCCTTTTGTTCTCATCTCTACAATCAATTTTGCATCTAATTTCTGAGTCTGAATGAATGATTGACACCAGACTGCTATTTCATCTCATACTCATCTCATTTCTCCTCTATACATCTTTACACAGGCCACAGTCTCTGTCATTCCCTGGTGCACTCTGGTCCTGCATGGCTCTGTGATTGTAATGATGAGCAGAGGAACGCTGGTGTCCTAATATTTGAAATAGTTAGTGAGGGTCTACGGCTGCACCTGCCAAAACACTGAGAGATGAGCTCATAAACACACAGGCCACCTCTGGGGCTCTGCTGCTGCAGCTCGCTTAGCTCTGAACATGTCCTTTATTGGAGCAAGCTGTCAGCATCTCTAGTACTGCTTTCACAACCATTGTATGTGAAATAAATAAGACCAAGTCCAAATTGCAAACCACACAGCTTTATTACAACCCCAATTCCAATGAAGTTGGGACATTGTGTAAAACATAAATAAAAACAGAATATGATGATTTACAAATCCTTTTCAACCTATATTCAATTGAATACACTACAAAGACAAGATATTTAATGTTCAAACGGATAAACTTTATTGTTTTTAATTCACTCATTTTGAATTTGATGCCTGCAACACGTTCTAAAGAAGTTGGGACAGGGGCATGTTTACCACTGTGTTACATCACCTTTCCTTTTAACAAAACTCAATAAGCATTTGGGAACTGAGGACACTAATTGTTGAAGCTTTGTAGGTGGAATTCTTTACCATTCTTGCTTGATGTACAACTTCAGTTGCTCAACAGTCCGGGGTCTCCGTTGTCGTATTTTGCGCTTCATAATGCACAACACATTTTCAATGGGAGACAGGTCTGGACTGCAGGCAGGCCAGTCTAGTACCCGCACTCTTTTACTATGAAGATATGCTGTTGTAACGTGCAGAATGTAGCTTGGCATTGTCTTGCTGAAATAGGCAGGAATGGCCCTGAAAAAGACGTTGCTTGGATGGCAGCATATGTTGCTCCAAAACCTGTATCTACCTTTCAGCATTAATGGTGCCTTCACAGATGTGCAAGTTACCCATGCCATGGGCACTAACACACCCCAATACCATCAGAGATGCTGGCTTTTGAACTTCCGAACAATCCGGACAGTCCTTGCTTGTGAACAACTGAGCCTTTCAGGAATGCTCCCTTTATACCCAATCATGACACTTGCCTGTTTCCAATTAACCTGATCACCTGTGGAATGTTCCAAACAGGTGTTTTTTGAGCATTCCTCAACTTTCCCAATGTTTTGTTGCCCCTGTCCCAACTTCTTTGGAACGTGTTGCTGGCATAAAATTCAAAATGAGTGAATATTTGCAAAAAACAATAAAGTTTATCTGTCTGAACATTAAATATCTTGTCTTGTAGTGTATTCAAGTGAATATAGGTTGAAAAGGATTTGCAAATCATCATATTCTGTTTTATACAACGTCCCAACTTCATTGGAATTGGGGTTGTACATGTGGTAGATGTTTCTTAGCCCCGTAAAGTTGAAAGGAATGCTAAGCCATGACCAGTATATTGCTCTGAAGAACCACTTTGTTTCTTTAAAGAACGTTTAAGTTGTTTTTCTTTTTCTTTAGTACACAAATTCCCAGTCCTGGTCCGGGAGCACCCCTGCTCCTAGCACACCCTCTTCAAGTCATGAAGGGCTTATTAATCAACTGATTATTTGAATCAGGCGTTTTGGGAGCAGTGGGGGCAGGGGGTACTCCAATGACCAGGTTTGGGAACCACTGGTTTAGGGAACAAAAGTGGAACCCTTTTGGTACCTTTGTTTATGAGTGTACTAAAGAGGCTGGGTTCTCAGTGAAGTGCTGGAAGATTTGTTACAGTAATATCACAGTGTCCATGGCTCTTAGGACCAGTTCACTGTCCCTCTGACTGTATTTCACATTGTAAGCACTGCTGGCTGTGAAACTCACTCTGTAATTCATTCTTCTTATTAGGTAAGCTTGTGCTGTTGTTGTTGTTATGTTACCACAATACCCAAGACCAGCTACAGAAATGTGAGTGAAACAGCCTTGTGGTTTGGTACCCATATTCCACTAGTGGCTATGCAAATCTCATGAAATTGTTACTTGTCACCAAATTTATAGAGAGTTTTTATTGTGTGACCTGTTTTTATTGTGTGACCTGAACATCCAGACCAGTTACACATTTCACAGTTTTGACTTTTCAGGACGTTCATGTAATGTCCTAAATGTAGTTTGGGAGACAAACACAGACCAGTCTTTAAACATGTCACATTAGGTTTCAATGTGTTTTTGCTTGCACATCATATAATCACATCATACAGCAGCATAACTGATGACATAAATGATATTTTTTGCATATTTCCAATTATTATTAATTATTAATTATTATTAATTGTTATTAATTACAGTGAACAGAACATAACTTAATGTGTAGTAGATTACTTGTTCCAATCACTTCCATGGCCACAGGCGTATAAACCCACCTGTGGATCATTCTCAGCGCTGTAGTAACACTGATGTGTTGGTGGTGTGTTAGTGGGTCTGAGTGGACCAGACACAGTAGTGCTGCTGGAGTTTTTAAAGACCTCAGTCTGCTGGACTGAGAATAGTCCACCAACCAAAAATATCCAGCCAACAGCATCCTTTAGGCAGTGTCCTGTGACCACTGATGAAGGACTAGAGGATGATTAGCTCATACTGTACAGCAAGAGATGTCATCTCTGGCTTTACATCTACAGGGTGGACTGACAAGGTAGGAGTGTCTAAGAGTGGACAGTGAGTGTTTAAAAACTCCAGTAGCACTGCTGTGTCTGATCCACTTGCACCAGCACAACACACACTAACCATCACGTTGGTGTTACTGTAGTGCTGAGAATGATCCACCATCCAAATAGTACCTGCTCTGTGGGGGTCCTTGGGGGTCCTGACCACTGAAGAACAGGGTAAAAGGGGGTAACAAAGTATGCAGAGAAACAGATGGACTACAGTCTGTAGTTGTAGAACTACAAAGTGCACCTATAAAGTAAGTAGAGCTGATAAAATTGACAATGGAGGGTGCTCATAACACAAGGAGGTGCTCATAAAGTTATGCCTGAGTGGTGTGTGTACAGACATTGACATTCAGAGTCTTTATTAAACTTCAGCAATCACTTTAACCTCAAAATCCTCATCATTGACTCTAACTCTGTTTGGGCTCAGAATCAGGCCTGAATAATCTCTCCACTGCTGCAGAGCTGCTGCAGCTCCACAGCAGAACTAGATGTCTAGGTAAAATAACATAAATCTCACACATAACATAATTTCACAATAAATGGCCTTAAACGTTGGATTTAACGCATAACTGCTAGTTCACCCTTTAACGCTGAAGACTGGCACAGACTGCTGGTCACCGTAGCAATGCAGAGAACGAAACGGCAAAGAGAGAAGACAAACATCGATAATTTGGAGATGAATGGACTTTACATTTATAAATAGACACGTTTAATATAAAGCAACTCGCTAAACTGAAGTCGCTTCTCTTTCAAATTCTCCCCTTACACCTTAAATGGCGCAGCAGGCCAATCTACGTGGAACGGGACAATTAGAATGAGAAGCTGGAGGATAAGAAGCGAAGTCAGCCTCGCAAAAAGTCGAACATTCAGAGACCTTTTACAAGAAACTTGTACATCTGCTTGAGCTGTCCACGGCTCAGTCAGGATTGCACAATCGCCACCAGCCCAGTTACCGACCTCTAAAACAAGAGGTCTGAGAGAGAAGTGAGAAATACCTTTCAGGCACTTAACTGTGCATTTACCCTGAAACATCTGTCTGAGAGGAACCCCTCTGAGCCACCTGTCTTCCAGCACTGCATGGGAGCAGAATGATGAGCACAGATTGCATGTGTGTGCACTTGCTGGAGATATCTGATGATATCTGGAAAATATCTGATATTTTATCATTATTGTGATACAGAATATATTTTTTGAGTATATTGTGGACACACATTTAAAGAACAAAAACTTGTGTCCTTAATTTCAAAGAAATAGAATTTATCCTGTTTAAATGGATTAGTGTAAAAAATACAATACAAAATGATTGTACCCACAGTTTTTGATGGCAAATATTGAGACATGTTTCACATATTCTGAAAATGTGAAAGTGTTGTGATATGACATTTTTGCTGTACTGTCCACCCCTAGTGCACACACAACTAATCTGCACCGACGCTATGACCCACAGTTTTTTTCTTTCTTTCTTTCTTTCTTTCTTTCTTTCTTTCTTTCTTTCTTTCTTTCTTTCTTTCTTTCTTTCTTTCTTTCACAGAGTTCTCCTCTCACTCTTATATGCTCTTCACTTTGTTTGCGCAGTCTCATTTATCTAGGCTAAATAGAGATGTACTCTGTAATCACATTTACTACTTTAATTTCCTTAGGGCCATGGAAATAGGCCTTATTTTTTATGGTGCCACATATATTAGCATAATATTCACTTCAACCAAACTCTGAGTAAGTCATTTGGGTTTCTGTTTATCCAGCTGTGTTGAAAGGTATGGAGTTCGAAGCTGAGAACCCACCAGTCTCTCCTAATGCATCACTATGACCTCAGCCATTTCTTTAGATAGATGGCACCAAGATGTCTCAAATACAATTGCTGTTCAATCTCCTTAATCTACTCCACTTAATGTTGCCCAGTATCTAGGCTTAAGACTGAAGCAAACCTCTTTATCAAGCTTGATGTTACAGAGAAATAAAATGTTTATGAAAAATGCCTTTGCCAGTCTCTCATATCCAATTCTGCAGTGAGGTTCAGAGCAAAATCAATATTAGTCACAGAGTGCAGGGCCCAATTAACTGTAATTGGAAGATTATTAACATGGCTGTGTGAAAACACTGCAGTCATCATTTCTCCTCTTTGCTGTCTGTCTGGTATGCCTAATCTCAGTAGTTCTTATTCATCTCTCTCTCTCTCTCTCTCTCTCTCTCTCTCTCTCTCTCTCTCTCAGGTTCATTTCTATAATGTAGGTTTCTTGTTACCACATTTGTGATAAATAAGGAGATATTTCATAATGGTTTGAACTTGATGCAATGTTATTATTGTGTGTACAGTCATATTTGAAGAAGAGAAAGAACATCTACATTTTTGTTACGTTTTTGTTATTTTTGATATAGCAACAAATGAAAAAAGTCTGAAGTGCAGACAGACTTGTCAGAATGCAGATCAATAGTTACTGTACTTCACTGCATACATCAATACGTAATAAATAATATATTCGTTTTTGACATGTTCGATGTCACAAGTTTGCTTCTTCTGTGCTGGTGCTGTGAGAGAAGCTTATATCACACCAGGCTAGCATCATGCAATTATCTCACATTTGCCTCAAACAACCTCATTGAACCTTGGGTGCTGAAACTGTGTGCAGAGCAGCTGTGTGGAATTCTTCAGAACATCTACAGTCTGAGCTGCAGCCTGAATAGAGTTCCAGTTATGTGGAAAACATCTTGTGTGGTTCCTGTCCCCAAGAAAAGGCAACCGACAGCACTGAATGATTATCGACCGGTTGCACTGACATCCCACTTGAACGGCTGATGCTAGCTCATCTGAAACCTCTGGTCAAACTGGCTCTTGACCCTCTGCAGTTTGCATACCAGGATGGCTGTGGAGTGGATGATACAGTTATCTACCTGCTGGACAGAGCTGGACACATCAGGCAGCACTGTGACGATCGTGTTCTTCGATTTCTCCAGTGCATTCAACACCGTACAGCCTGCGCTGGTAGGGGAGAAACTATGGCTGATGCAGATGGATGAATCCATCATCTCATGGACAATGGAAAATCTGACTGGACTTCAGTATGTGCGACTGTAGGGCTGTGTCTCAGACCAGGCTGTGTGCAGTGCTGGGGCACCCCAGGGGACTATGTTAGCTCCGTTCCTGTTCAATCTGTACACCTCTGACTTCAGGTACAACACAGAGTCGTGTCATCTGCAGAAATTCTTGGGTGACATGGCCATTGTGGGGTGCATGAGGAATGGACAGGAGGAGGAATACAGGATGCTGGTGAAGGACGTTGTTGAATGGTGTAAGCTGAACCAACTGCAGTTAAACATCAGTAAGATTAAGGAGATGGTGCTAGCCCTTAGGAAGTCCAAACCTGCCTTGTCACCAGTCACTATTGATGGAGTTGATGTGGAGGGGTTTGGGAGCTACAAATATCTGGGTGTGCACTTGGACAACAAGCTGGACTGGAGCTGTAACACTCTTTCTATTCTATTCTATTCTATTCTATGCTGTTGTCTGCTGGGGCAGCAGCATTAACAAAATTGCTCTGAACAAAATGATCAAACTTATTAGGAAGGCTGGCTCTGTTGTCGAAGTCAAGCTGGACTCTTTGGAGGTTGTGGTAGAACAGAGGATGCTTAACAAGCTGTTAGTCATCTTGGACAACACCTCACACCCTCTGCATGCTACCCTCTGGTACAGCTGTGCTGTGTTAAAGAGCACTGTGTGAGATCTTTCTTACCCACTGCCATAAGGCTCTACAACGAGTCTCCTTACTGCAGAGATGGTACTGATCTCCTGCTGTCTGAACTGTGCTGAACCACATCACTGTATCCCCTCTTTGTTTGATGCACACTGCAATATATCACAACAATTACTATAATGACAATTTCACTATGCACTTTACACTACAATACTGATGCAACTCAGTTAGTTTATGTCTATAATATGTGCTTTTAGTTTACCTCATACCACTCAGTGCCTGCTGTCTGTAAATATAACAAATCTTTCTCATATATCATGTAAATATGTAAATGTATATACTTTTATTTTATTTCTCTTGTACTTTAACTTATGTCTAGATTTATTTCTATTTTTTCTGCATAGTATATGTAAGTTTATGTGCAATTATGTCTTGCTACTGAAACTGTAATCAAACTGGGATCAATAAAGGTCGGTCCATCTGTCTCTCTGTCTGTCTTGCTCTCTCTAGTTGTTAAGTAATCTCAAATAGGCTTCCTTCTGAGGTTCCTGATACTGTATTTCTTATTGCTGTGTGATCTAGAGCAGTCTTGATTTGCACTAGGATCAAGATGCCTCTAGTTCTGGAGGTAGCAAAGTCACTGTTTAGGCACTTCCTGATTTCGTAGAGACAGGTGTGACATTTATAAATGATCTTTGTTGTATGCCCTCAGCATTCAATATGTATAACTATTATGTTTGACATTTACCTTCACGTTGTGAATCTTCCAGGATTGTATGATTACAAAGCATGGCTCTACTATCTGCACTACTTTATGGAGTTTTATATTTTTTGAAAGTATGGGAATGAAGTCTGACTGTCTGGAACTCAGTCCTGCATTGGCAAGCATTGATACTTGAAAGCTCTGGTTTTACCTTCTGTGTAGCAGATAAGGGTCCATTTCTCCATCAGCAAAGTCAGCACAGCTATTCAATAGCAGCCCCTCCTTACTGTCTTCTTCCATGTATGGGTCATGTGGGTGGATGTAGAGCTTTAAGGTTAATGCAGACACTGGAAAATGGATCAAAATAGCAGCTATTCTTGCTGTAGTAGCTACTACTCTAGCTGCTTTCACAAAGAAAACAGCAAGCCAGAGAATACATTCACAAAAGCCTGTACATGCTTAGATCTGAAAGGAGAGGAATGAAAAAGCACAATTTGGTAGACTCCAGCATTGTGTAGCTATTTGTACTGTATGCAATGAGATGTGAAGTGCAGTATAAAGTTTTTCAAAAAGCTATTTTTCAAAGAGAAGTCTGAAGAATTTGCAGAAACGCTTTTCAACATAATAAAAAGGTTTCTAGAGCTATTTTCACCGCATTATTGTACTAAGAAAAACATATTTTCTGATGAAAAATCCTCATATTTTATGTTTTAATGTGAAGTATAGTGTTATCAAATTTATTAGAACACAAAAGAGCTAAACATTCTGAAACCCCCTTTCTGATGGCGTATCTTGAACCTGAACTTTTGAACTTTTGAAAACTGCTTTGTGGTTCATTTCTGGGAGTGGGCAGTGTGAAATGTCTTTTTTCTCGCTTCCTAGCAGTGATGTTAGCTCTCTGGTTTAATGGGAAAATAAAACACATTTCAAATGCACCAAAGGCTTTGGGAGTGTGTGCGGCCAGCACTTCCTCTACTGTTTTAAAACTCCACCTAAAGTTCCTCCTTTCTTCAGCATCATAAGTATTGGGTTTTCCCTGTTTTTTTGTTTGTTTGTTTTTGCTTTTATTTGTGTTTGCCTAGATTTCGCTTTAACACACTGTTATTATACTCAGCATACAATAGTAGTTATACTACGATTGACAAAGTCTCTGTATCTCTGTGAGTGGCTGCTGCTGGAGCAGCCTTGGGGCATTTTCACACTAGGGGTACAACGATTATTCGACTTAGTCGACGACCAAATTAGTTGGCGACTAATTTAGTAGTCGATTAGTTGATGATATCATTACGCGTCCTTCTCGCGCTCGCTAGGAATGTTTTGACATTACCGCTCACTGGAATTAACAGCAGCGCGATGGCAGCCTCAAAAGCAAATTCCTCAAAAGTGTGGGAGCTAAACTCAGAAAAAGGGTTATCAGTTGTGCTATTTGTAAAGCCGACCTTAGCTGGCACGGAGCACACCCTCCATGTTGGAGCAGCTGAAGAGGAAACACAGTGGCCCACTGGATGAAGAAGATTCATTGCTGTAAGATACGCCTCGTCCCAAATCGCATACTAGCTCACTAAATAGTGTGTAAAAATGTCGTATATACCATTAGAAGTGCACTCATTAGTGTAGTATGCGAAGTGCAGAAGTATGTGGTTTGGGACTCCTCGACAGTTGTGCTATCGAGCTAGTTAGTGTTAAATTCCGTCTCACATCATGTTGTGAGCTGAGCTGGAACAATTTCCGCTTCAAAATGCTGTTCTCTGGAATCGTTAATGGAGCTGAAACAGAGGAGCAAGTAACTGTTATTCACAGCGACCCTGTTCCTGATAACGCTTACAGTTTTAAACACTGCATCGTCACCTTAACTCAGGAGAGCGACTACAAACAGGTCTCTGTCCTGCGTTTGCCACCACTCGCGGACAGGTTAAGGAAGTAGTCCGTGAGCATATGGGCTAGGTGGACAAATGGTTGAAATGAAGTGTTCACATAAAATCGTTCAATATCGAACTGTTCATAGAGAATTTTGCCACAAACATTCGCCACTTTCCCCATCCGCTCCATCAGAGCGCGCCTCCTCTGCAGCGGGGAGTGGCTGCTCTCAGAGGAGAGCGAGACTCTCACAGGAGCACAGAGAGACGCCGACATTCCTCCTGTGGTTGTGGAATTTAACATTTAAATTAACATTTGATTTTTGTTGATTTACTTGATTAAAGGAAAACTGGTTTTTTATATTATATTGCTGCTACTTTGTAGACCCTTGGTTATAAATTTTGAGAGGAAAAATATACTGGAGTTTTTTTATCTTCTGTATTGGCAGGAAAGTTTAGTAAAACTGAATTCTTGAAAGTTATTCATCTTTATTGTCTTTATTGTTAGTTAGCAAATGCATGAACTAACCTCAAGCTAAATTTAAAGCTAACAGCTCCATAAAAGTATTTTGGTAATGCAGTCATTCATAATCTGAATAATCGATTATTTGTTTCAGTAATCGACAGATTATTTGACTATGAAATTAGTCATTTGTTGCAGCCTATTTCACACCTGTAAGTCTGGACCAAGACTGTGATTTTGTTAATGTAGAAGAACCTTGCATGACATATATTTACCAGTGTGGTCTATGTCTCCATGTTCTTGACATTGATTGGTTTGTAGAGGAGTGGCGTCTGATATTGGCGTCTTGTCAATTCGGCAGGTAGCCTTTTCCTTAATGGGTGAGTTTGTTGAGCGAATGCCTAGAATGTTGTCCAGTTTGTCATAAAAAGGAAAACTGTCCTTCTCATTTGCCAACGCAGTGCTTTTTCTGGCAGCATCGCACACATTTATATACACAGTTTCTTTATCTTCAGGAGACATTGCTCTCCCGTCCTGTCATATCCTCTCTGTCTCTTATCTGCTCAGAGAATAAGGTGCAAGCTTTGGCAACCTTTTCCAGTTCTTTTTTGAAAATGTGTTTTCACACTGCAAACAAACCAAACCATGATCCGACACCACCTCTTTTGATTTGACCAAATTTTAGTCCTTTGTTCCCCACCGTGGTCCAGAGCACCTTTCACACCTGTTATTTTGGTTTGGTCCCAAAGTCAGAAGGTCCAGACCAAACAAGGTAGGTATGAAAGCACCCTTACTTTTTGTGTTCTCTGGCACTTTCCACTTTTCAGTAACTTCACATACTACCTCAAATCCTGAGTTTAGATATTTGAATGGATCTTGGCCTTGATCAAATATGCTCAATACAACCTATTCATATGACCATTTGAAGGCACAGAGGTGGTTCCAAGGTCACATTTTTATATTTTGGAGTCTGGCTCAGGGCACATTTAATGTGCACATGGTTTAAATCAGCAGTGCAATCAAAAGACACTTTTGGAACAAAAACAAGTCAACATTGCTTTAGAAGACAGGATGTGGTTGTAGTGGTGCACAGAACTGTGGCTGAGACTTGAGTGTGACTGAATTATAGTGGTAATGGTGAAACAAGCTAAATTTAAAGGGATAGCTTGACATTTTTACAGATGACTGCTTGTCTAGCCAGTGTCATACACTATTGAATATACGTGGTGGACACTCCTCCAAATTGCTGAGTCCAGGAGATTCTGCCTCACCCATCGCTAACAGGAGTATAAAAGCACATAGCTATGCAGTCTCCATAGACAAATAGAACAGCTGAGCTTGTTGATTTTAAATGTTGCCCTGTCATAGGATGCCACCTTTGCCACAAGACAATTTGTGAAATTTCTACCCTGCTAGATTGCTGAATTATTTTAAATGCTATTATTGTGAAGTGAAAGCATACAAGAGACCGTACAATCTCACAGTGTGGCCACTGAGTGCTGACATCTGGGGGTAAAAAAGCACTTATTTTCTGTTACATCACTCACTGTAACAAACTCTCTGAAAGTAACATCAGCACAAGAAATGCACATTGAAAGCTTCACGAAATTGGTTTTCATGAAGGAGCAGCGGCACACAAACCTTAAATCACTAAGTGTTGGCTGAAATGGTGTAAAGCACGCTGACACTGGACTCTGGTGTGAGTCGCATGGGCAAATCTGAGTTTGGCAGATGCCAGGATAACACTACGTACCGGAATGCAAAGTGGCAACAGTAAAGTTTGGTAGAGAAGAGACGGTCTGGGCTGTTTTCCAGGGTTTTGGTTCGACCCCTTCTTCCAGCTAAGGGTAATATTAATGTTACAGCATACAAACACATTTTTGGCAATTATATGCTTCCAACTTTCTGGTAACAGTCTGTACCCCTGTGTACAAAATGAGGTCTAGACACGGTTTGACGAGTTTTGTAGCGCCCTGACCTCATCCCCACTGAACACCTTTGAGATGAATTGGAATGTCATTTGTTAGCCAGACCTTTTCATCTGACATCAGTGTCTGACCTCACAAAAGTTCTTTTGGCTGAAAAAGGAAAAACTTCTCACAGACACACTCTGGAATCTTCCCAGAAGAGTGGAGGCAGTTTTAGCCACAAGGGGGGGCCCAACCCCATATTAATGATCATGGTTTTGGAATAGGATGTTATTAATAGGGTGTCCACATAATTTTGGCCATATTGAATGATTATGTCAATTTCAATGTAAATTTTTTATGTTTTTTAATTATTTATTTTTAGCTCATTTGAAAACACAAACTTTACACTGCATGAACATTACATGATGAATGGACCAATAGAAATCAGTGAATGCTGGGGAAAATCTTACTTGGAGGGAAAAAAAGGTTTTATTTTGACAGTCACAGTATGAACGTTTACTATGCATCAGTGCTCTTTTCATCTCGATGTGCAGAAAAGGAAGACATGCTTCGTTTAGACGTTACTCTGACTTAAGCACTGTAAGCATGTTGTGTTGTGGATTGTAACTAAACTGTTAATGTGTGATATTTATTCATTGTATAATCCATTGGATTGCCCCTCCAAATCTGCTGTTCATCTCCAACAATAACAGGGAGTGGATTTCTAAATGAAGCCTCATTTTCAGCACTATAATCAGGACAGAAAAGACGTGGGTATAAAGGAGTGGTATGGCTCCTGCAGTCCTGATAGTGATCAGGGTGACATTGATATTTAAATGTATTCAGATAGTGGTGCTGGTGCTTCTGATTAAGACCCACATCTGTTTTGCCATAGAGAACTGAAACAGAAAACTCAGTGTGTCAGGGTTGGCTTAGTCTGTCCCGACGTACACAGAATCTCTCTCTCTCTCTCTCTCTCTCTCTCTCTCTCTCTCTCTCTCTCTCTCTCTCACACACACACGGTAATACAGAAAGCTGTGCAGGCTTCCCAGAATCATCCAGAATGGACCTGGTGTCATTTTTTATTCTTTTCTTGGTATGCTTATTGGAGGATTTCCATACTGTAGCTTTTGTCATATTTTACTGTCACCACAAGCACATCCAAAATATTTTTTACTTATACTGTGCATCAAAAATGCATAGCATTAATAATGCTAGGTACAAAGTACTAAGTAAGACAATCACAAGTAACCATTAAGCTTTTTCATTTTCAAGACAGATAGCAATATCAAAAGTATCAGCTGATAATGTTACTGGTCTATAAATATTTATTTTAAAAAATGCTAATTTAATGAGGTATTTTTAATTAAAGTGTTTCACTTTACTTTCATTGGTGTAAAAGTTAGTGTGTCAATAACATTTTAACGTGATGGATGATTAACGGCATACATTTTTTCATGTCGTCAACGCATTTTCCTAGTTTGGCTATTTGAACCATCTGTAGTTCCATCCTGAAGCCCAGCTGCCTGAATGTTGCTATGACTGACTCTGCAACTGTTGTCCTCTTGTTCAGTCACAGTTTTTAAATGGGAATTTCCACTGATGGCTCTCTTGATAAAACCACTTACTTCCAGTTACTGCGATACTGTGAATTTAACATGATGTATCATTTACAAGCTAGATACACCACTGATGCTGGAGGAAATTCAGTAGACTATGCTGGTTAGTGCTCAAGGGAGAGCTATGAATAAATCAACGAGCCACAAACAAACAAAAGCAACAGCAAAGTCGAACGCTACATTTCCTATTGAAGCAAGGTGTAAGGCTGTGGTATGGGAGCCACAGGTTACAATCATGGAAGAGTTGGAATATCTAGCCACTTTTGCTCTGAATGAACATCAGTGGTGAAAATTGGAAACTATTTACCAGTCTGATATTCACTTGTGTTCATGCTCTTGTGAACTCAGGATACAATATGGTAAAATTAAATTATTTGAAAGTAATAATTTGGCTGCTGTTTTCATCTTTTTTTCAGTTTGAAAATGCCAGTTGGTCATTACATTTTTGTGAATGTTTCCTGATGACTGGAACGATATAAATTGGAAATAATCTTTTCCATTGAAATCTAGGATGTTTTTCCCTTTCTAGAGTGCTACCATTGTAGAGATATGAGCTTTTTGTCTGACAGTGATGAAACACATTCTGATGTAGAGCTGGGTGATATGGCCAATAATGTTATCACGATAAACAAAATTCATATTGTTTGATATCAATACATACCACAATAAATGTCAAATCATTATTTCTTTCAAGTTTGAAGGCTGATTTTTGCTGCTGGGTGGTTAATTGCTGTTTTAAAAAATATCCTTTATGGTCAGAACATAACAAACACTCACAAAACAATGGAACATTTGACAAATCTGTCATGGGACAGTGGGAGAAAGTTTCTGATTAGCTGTTTTTACCCGCTGGAAAAGCATGGCCGTTGTTTTTTTTATATTCATAATTTAAGAAAGAAAATATTATTTTTAGCTGTCTGGTGACAAGTGCTCACCTGTCCTGTTACAAGTGCTAAATACAGTGGTGCAAAAAAGTATTTAGTCAGCCACTGATTGTGCAAGTTCTCCTATTTAGAAAGAGGAGAGAGGTCTGTAATTTTCATCATAAGTACACTTCAACTATAAATATGTCTGAGTGTTGTGACAGTGCTGTAGTTGTATCAAACGTGATTTAATGCTGCTAAAACTTGTTAGGATGTATGGAAAGAGGTGAGTTCACTGTAGGACAGTACAGTTACCGCACTTATCTCGTCACCCACAGTCAGTCACAGAAGAACAGATTGCCGGTCACTCCACTCAAACAGGGAATGTATAACTCCATGTTTCAGATGTTCCTAAAGACTCATTTCACTCCACTCCCCTCCCTCTCTAATCATGTTGATAAACTCGGTAGTGCACCCACTCCTGGCGACAGCAGAGTAGTGTAGCTTTCCTTGCAGTAAAAAAATGCTACCAGGGCTTTCGCTAGAACGGAGAAGTGTGAGAATGTTGTATTATATAGAAAATTTATTGAACCTTTTTTATAGCTCTATCGAGGAAAATTATAACGCCATAATTATCGTTATCGCTTTATCGCCCAGCCCTATTCTGATGCAGCTCATTTTGTCATTTAAAAGCAGTGCACAGAATAATACATCCCACAATGTGCTGTTTCAGGATATCAATTATAGGATCAGATCAGATTCATCTTGGTTTTCCGTGCAATATCCAGTCCAGTAATTTCCACTGACATCGGTCCGATACTTGATACCTGATATCAAATCAGTGGCATCTCTATTCACAAGGGAAAAAACACTGGATTATGTCAATTTATCCAATTTGTTACAATGTACAAACACTAACAGGCACAGGCCCTGCAGGAGTGTGAATGGGAGTGACTTTGAGAAGGTCCCCACTTCTTCCTCCTTAGTCACTCCTCCAGAAAGTCACCCTGATGAGTATTAATTATTGACTGCTTTCCTTAATTACCACAGATATATTATTAATGCCACTGCCCTGAAGTAAACATGTGAAGTTTGCAGCATCTCTGCTTTCTACACACTCAGCACCAGAGGCCCTCATGTGCTGATAAATGAGTAGTTGCTGTAGAGAGGAAGAGGGGCTGTTAAAAGCTATGAGGTGACCAGAAAAATTACTCCGAAAATTGGACGAAGCAGATTAGATTTTCCCAGGTGGTCAGTTATTTTGTTATTTTGGTTTTTGATTGATGCTTTTGGCCCATTTTCTCTGGATGAACGCTGTTGTTTTTGTCCCTGCTGGTTTTGAATCCAGATTCAGCTCTCTGGGCCTGAGGGAAGGATTGCATTTTCAATCAGGTGCTTATGTTGCTGAAACTAAAGTGGGGGAAGAGAGACGACATTAGTTTTTCTATTCTAGTTTGATGCGCTGTAGTTGTCTTTTAGCACTCTCTGAGGTGTCTGCAGTGTTTCAGTGTAAGCACTGTATAAAGTTTAACGTGATAGAAGACCATTACAAAACTTGTTCTTTGCTCATGAGAGACTGTGCTCTAGCTTATTTTCTATAGGAATCATGGAGTATTAAAGTGATAGTTTGCTTAATAATGAAATTTTTCCCTCACACCAAGTCAGTCAATCAAGACATGTTTGTCAGAAGTTTGCATCTTTAGTTTTGCACTGGAGCTACAAGGTTGACACCTCCCCAGTTAGCATTGTGCAAAATGCATACCTAAACCTAAATCAGCAGACACTGGCCTTAAACCATGTCAAGTATTCAGGTAATCTAGCATTTGGCCCGCAGCTTGTTTTGCTGGTGTTATTGATTGTACTTTGATAATGAACTAAAGAAATCTGGGGCACTGCAAATCCACTGCAAATCCCCCTCTCAGTAGCATTCTTCTCTATTATTTATGAATTATTAATGATTAGGAGGAAATTTGAATTAACATTTTCATTGAATTTTCACTAAAATATCACTTTAAACTAGGTTGAGGTAGGGTGAAGTAGGCAAGTGTCAGTGTTTCCCAAGTTTGGTCACCCAAGTTTGCCCAATCTTAAGGATGTATCCAAAGAGAAAATATTAAAATTGTTATCAATAACACAGTGTCTTGAATGCAAAGTGTCACTATTTTTCCCAGCAGTGTTTTCTATGACTTGAATTGTCATTTTTAGCCACCCCTCAGGGGCTTCATGCCTAATAATTAAAATGATAGAAACTTTAACATTTCTTTTGTTTGATGCCTTATTCTAATTACACAAATGCTAACGATGAGTTTGGAAATACCTGTATCTAAAGACCCTGCTCCACTGCCTACAGTGCTGCCTTGCGGTTTATTAGTATAATCTATATCTTATATCTATTATACATGTAATTTTACATGTGTTTGTATCTGTGAGCAGGTGGCAAATGTGTGTGTGCACATGTATGTAACTGTTTTAGTAAATGGTGGCCTGTTGTTCTCACACACACACATCTAAGTTTGCGAGAGAACCACAGATGACCTCTTATACAGTGTTTGGACAAAGTGCTTCTATAAGTGAGCGGCAGAAGAGAGTCTATTAAAATTGCTTGGACAGTAATTTCATCGATCAACCCATTTTATTTCAAGGAGGAGCAGCGCTCTGCTTCCTTAGCTGTCCTGTTGCTGTTCTTTATAGAATGGCCATGAAATCGACTTCTCTTAGAGAGCACGTTGTGTAACTATGGAAGATTAATGTCCAAAGACTCTTCAAAAGTAGTGCTGAATTTCCTTTTACTGATATAATTTTATTTTCATTTTGGGATTGAAATGTAATGTCGTGTTCTTGTAAATGAGAGAAAAATGTGGTTTGATGAGTCTAAATCCATTTCCTGTAATCTTAACATGGGTAGCATAATGAAGGAAAATTGTGTTACATTTGCGGGGTGCATAAATAAGCTTTTTTATTTAGAAGACAGTTTCAGATTGAGAATAATTCAGAGCTCCAGTGAGCTCCATGGTAACAAAGCTGTTTGATATACTCATGACATTTCTGTTGGTGCCTGTAGTTATTTTAGTTTTGTTGCTTATAGGTTTTGTTCGTTATGCAGTCTGTTTGTTCGTTAAGTCTGCATGGTTGTGTGTATTCATGTGCATATGAGTGTATGCGTGTGTTAGGGTGTTTCTGAGGACTGTATGTTTCAAATAATATTACTCATTTATACAATGTGTACTTGTGTGTGTTTGTGCATGTGTGGGTGTGTATCTGTGTGCTGTGTATTGTGTGTGTGTCTGTGTGTGTGGGTGTGTTCATGTGATTGTGTTTTGGTCAGCACACAAACTCTGTCCACGTTAATTAAAATTCTAGTTTAAGCAAAGAACATAGTAACACTTATTGCCATGACAACGAGCTCTAACTCAGGGATAAAGCACAGTTTCCTCTCTCTGATTATTGGCCTGCAAACAGCACTTCTGACATTTAGACATATTTAACTCTTTGCAATCTAACATCTAACCTCTAACTAATTAGACATAGTAAGTAGTACAAGAAAGAAAATATGATGGGTTAAATATGTAATATTAAGTTTGTCCACTGGATGTCAGTGCATATCAGTGCTCCAGTATGATGTTCCTTCTGCTGCCACCTGGTTACAGTATTTGCTTTTGTGCATTTATGAACACCTACAATTTATTGTACACAACCTGTCAAAACATAATTTCATAATTACATAAAGACATTCTGATCTACTGTCTTACATGCATATGCAAAAGTTTGGGAACCCCTAATCAGATTACATTTTCTTGATTTTCTGAGTGAGGTTTTCTAAGAGAACTCACTTCTGCACATTTTAAAGCATAACTACTGTTTATTTACTGAATTTGGGGAAAATTTTACATTTTTATATTTTTATTTTTTTATATTTTGAAAGAAATACATTGAAATTGTGCACTAAAATATGCAGATAATTCCATATTTAAGCTTGTTGTAAAGCTGTTAACCAAAATCAACAAAACATGTATATTGACCATCAGTGTTCAAACTTTTGCAAACGACTGTATGTCTAAATGCAAATTAAACTTTCTATGAATATCATATCTATGATCTATATACAATTTAATAACATATTAAAATGCATTCATAAGGCATTATAAATTTGGCTTCAAATATTTGTAAAAATGAATTACACTTTATAGCCATGTTTATGTTAACATAATGCATTATAAGTAGAGTTGATAACGTGATATTTTCAGTGCCAAAGAAGTCTTGCTTGCAGAGTGTGAAGTAAAGAGAGACTATGCATTTTTTAATGCCATGGCATATAAATTGTTATGAACAGTACTTAAAAAGCATAGGGCATGATTAGCATGGCTATAAAGTGTAACATTTTTATATTATAGTCATGTTTATGATGCCTTATTAATGCATTGCAATATGGTATGAATGTGTTCATACGTTCTTATATACACTGTATTAATTATTACAAATAATTACAAATAAACATAAATGCATTCAGTCCTGTTGGAAATCATCTCAGGTGGCTCCTCATGAAGCTGCTTCAGACAATGATCATATGAATATCTAAAGCTCCATCAAGGCTATGGGGACTAAAATAATCTATAATACAAGATGGTTTGTCCTGTTTAACACGTTTTGGGCCATGAATGATTCAGTATGTGTATTCATAGTTTTGATGTTTTAACTCCAAAATGTGGAAAATAGTAAAACATAAAGGAAGCTTTTCTGCGAGCAGGTGTACCCAAACTTTTGGCTGGCAGTGTATGTTAACCAAATGCTCAAGAGGAATAACTACAACAGATAACCCATATGCTTACAGTGCACAGCAGCATTGCTGATGTTGTTTTTAACTATAATGATTACATGTAGTTCTATGTAAAATTTTGGACACCCCAGTCAAGTTACACGTTTTGTTGAATTTCTAGGTGAAAAAAGGTTGAGAAAACACTGCACATTTTAATACACACAGTTTGTTTGCTGACAATGGTAAAATGTTAAACACAGAAAATGTACAGAAATTTTCAGAAAACTGCCGTGTTTGTTCCCTATAGATGATCTGTTAACTTAGTTTCACTAATATTTCATTCAAAATAATTTAAGTTTTAATTTACTCAGATTTTATTCAAAGTATTTCTATTAGTTCATTCATCATGAAGCGTTCACACAATGTAAAAGGCAGATGAACATTTTTTTAATTGCAGTTATGAGGTTTTGAGATGACAGTATGCAGAGGATTTTACCATTTGTAACGCCAAATGCTGTCAAGTATCTTTTTGCCCACATCTGAAACATGTGCTGTGTTCATCTGGTTCCATATTTGACTCTTATTGATCCTACAGATGTAATTGAGTCACAGAGAATGTATTCTATTTGTGCTGTTTTAGCCTATTTAGGGCATAATCAGGTATTAGTCATGGTTTAGATCCAGAGGTCATGCTGCTTAAGAGCAGGGAAAGAAAACAAGAGCCCATTTCTAGCAGTAGCTGAAGGGCAATGTTTTCATCTTCCATCATATCCTGAGGGAACGAAAGTCCTCTCTGTCTTTACATATGTTCCGTTTTGGAAAATTCTGTCATAAAAGGCTCAGTCTTTTTATTTATGGTCGATTCCAACGCAAACCAGTCATTTCTGGTCATGAGACTTTCTTTTAAGTTCTGGTTTGTTTATTTTCCAGCTGTTCTTGTACTGTGATTTTGTCTACGTCATGGCAGCGCCCCACAAAAACCAACTATTTGTGGACTTCTTTTGTATTTTCAGATTTTACCATGTGATGGATTTTTTTTAACCTCCTCATTGCTGAATAAGTTCATGATGAATCATATTTGAAAAACTAGGGCTTACCTGTTGGTTCCTAAGGACTGGATTATAATTATATAATCAATTTAGAAATCAAATTATAAAAATAAACCTACATCTTGACTGTTATCTGCTGAAATAACTGACAAAAAAAGACATGCTTGTCTGGAATTGGGGGCAGTCATGGGCTGGCGGTTAGGGAACTAACCCTGTGACCGGAAGATTGGTGGTTCGATCCCCAGGGCCGGCAGCACATGACTGACATGTCCTTGAGCAAGACACCTAACCCCCAATTGCTCACTGGGTGCTCTGGATAGGGCTGCCCACCGCTCCAGGCAAGTGTGCTCACTGCTCCCTAGTGTGTGTGTGTCTATTCACTAGTGTGTATGTGGTGTTTTACTTAAATGCTGAGGTGGAATTTCCCTGTTTGTGGGATTAATAAAGTATCACTAAACTTAATGTTATATCAGCATCATTGCAAATCCTTTAAATATACCTGTAGTCATGCAACACGAGCTTGTCATTAGCCTCTAAAGTATCTGGAACATTGAACTAGTTTGTTTCCTACTGAAAATACCGGTTCCAAGCTTTTGAACAGTGGTGCATCTGTGGCACTGCTCCTTACTGCGCATGTGCTCGAAAGAGACGTTTAACCACAGGGTGTGATTGGCTGCTCTAAATTAGCTGGCGGTGAAGCTCCTCCCCCTCCCGCACAGCATGGCATGGCAGCGCCGCATATCAGCTTTAGGCTGTTCCTGAGACCGTGTTGCAGTGTTGTTCTGAAGCGACTTTCCTCTTGACGTTTGAAACGTGTCCAGTGAGGATAAAGTGTAGAGTACCAACCCCAGGAGTCTCTGAGAGTTTGAAGAGCTTTTACGTGGTCAACACTGCAGGTTTGCTCGGCCGTTGATCCAGAGCGCTGTCAACAATGGTGCTGAAATCAGAAGATGGAGTCGGTGAGTGAGTGAGTGAGTGAGTGGTGTCGAGATCACTTCTGTCGACGTTTTCTTTAATGCTCTACTTTTGGGTGCGACTATTTTCGATTGACTTACATTTGCAGAGTTAGGTTTCCTCCGTGTGTCTGAGGTCCGTCAGGTCGCAGAAGCTAAAACGCAACAGGTCACTGTTTCCTCCATGCTTCCCTTCTTTCTGATAGCTAAATGCCCTTAAACTGACTAGAGAGTGACGAGCATGGTCAGCACAGAGCGTATATTGCTGGTTGACAGTTGTCATTAATCATATAACCTACTTAAAATCATTATAAAGGCCCGTGAGGTTTAGCTTCGACTTAAAAGTGCAGTAAAAGCCCACAATCGTTGTCTCGTTGTGGGCCTGTTCTCACAGTAAGAGAGTTCGCTAGCTAAGCTTGTTGATCTGACTGGCCAGCAGACTAACCTTCCACTGACCTCTGCAGATCTGAGCTGTAGATCTTTTGATTCAGCTCACCGACCACTTTTATACTTCCATTCTTTTTGTTTGCTTTTGAAGCTAAACATATCGGCATATTTGACTTTATATGTTTTCCCCATAGGTTTCTAACAGCAGTATGTCATGCATATTTCAACTTAGAATCTCTAAATAGTCTAAATACTAATTTTCTTACAATCTTTATTTATCTCGACTGTCCCAGAATAATGACTAGCTTTATTGAAATAGTTTTTTTTTTAAAGAAACCAAGTCAAAATTTGAAGATAGTATCAATATTTTGAGATGCTAAGTCAAGTTTTGTGAAAATAATTATTTCAAATATTGAGTCACAATTGTAACATACAGCTGCCAGAAACAGATCTCATGCAAATGCACTTCCATACAAAGTATTTGGTTAGTTGACAACATTTTTGTTTGTTTAAAGCCCCCTGTGTACCCCCACAGGTGTTTTGTAAAGCCGTATTACTCAGCCTTTGTATTGCAGAGCCTTCATACATGTCTGTGTGGTTTTAATCCAGTCTATTGAAATAGTTGCCATGGTGCAGAGGAAGAGAGGACTGTATTAGAAGCGTTATGTAGTCTAATAAAAGACTGTTTTAAGGATGCCGTCTGTTGTTTGCTAAATTAGAATTGTTTCTTTCATTTTATGTCTGTTGGCTGCCTGGAATAGATGCCTTGGATGGATGATGCTCTCTGTTTGCTATTCTCACAATCCGCAAACTTGCTTGTGCTTTTAGTTCTTTCTCTGACTTTTCCACTCCCATCCCCCTTTTCTGATCATGGCTCTGAGGGTTTAGAGACAGAGCCTGTCAGTGTAATATCACACAAACAGGACGTTCTCTTCTAAAATGGTCAACAGTTAAGCTATTGACTTATTTGCTAGCCACAAGCCTTGATGAATAAAAAAGAGCAAATCCAGCATGCCTGAATGGGTGTTGGTCTACATATCTGTTGATTTTATTTGCTAAGAGTAGTATTTTGGTGTTTTGAGCGAGATAACATTAAAATGTTCCCATTTTCGGTAAAGACATGATGGTGAAAAAGATGCTAGATCATTTAAACATATTCAGCCTGCGATGGTGTGATTGGTTTACTGAGGCTGTGTTTTTACTTTTATAGAATGTATAGTATATGGAGTTTTCTGTTAAAGGACCATCAGCTAATAATGTAATTATCAGTCCTTTATTGAGTTAGATCTTGTGAAGCATTAATAGTGTGGCTTCCCAGAGATTGATGTGTTGGGCGTACAACCTTTTGGTAATTTTGACGCTTTATTCAGCGTAATGGTAGCCCCTTATAAAAAAAGGCTAGAGAATCTTTGGGCAGAAGATGGAGGGAAGGGATGTTAGTTATTTGATTGGTTTCATTACATTTCTTTTGAAGACCATCTAAGTATGATGTTAGATGAAATGAATAATGCTCTTGCATTATTGGTGTGTACAGTGTCAAATGTCAAATGTGCTGCCTGTCTTCAGCCTGACATGTGTGAACATGACTAATGCAGATCCATATTTTATTTCTACACAAAAAGATTGTAAAGTAGCATGTTCTTGTTCAGAACAGTGACCTTTTAAAACTATGCAAATGAACTATTAAAAATGTCAAAAACCTGCAGTCCCTCAGTCCCTATAGTTTTACCACAGAAAGACAGATGTTAAGGAAAAGGTGGAGGGAATCAATCCTCTTTTCGTCCAGTACCCTCCTTACCCCGGAAATCCAGGTCAGTCGGGACTTACTGGGCGGCACCCTGAAAAAGCTTGTTAAATTCTGTCATGCTACAGCTCACCCTGTTTGGGCCTGTGTAGCTGTTTTTATAGACCCACTAGTGTGTGGTGTCTTTGATTCTGAACCACTGTTGACTGTTTCGGTAAAATGAATAAAATGCATATATTTTAGCACAATAGCCCAGCATCACCTGAACATTCTGTGTACAGAATACAATAAATAATAATCAAATATTTATATGCAACTTTGGCAAAATGTAAGCATTTGAGGCTTATGTTTTTATTTCAGGAAATATCTACTGATACCGATATGATTGATGGTTGATATGAAGTTTTATAGAGTTTATAAAATAACTTGGAGTAACTAATGTGTTACTATATATATATATACATATAGTCCGAAGAAGTGTATTTTATTGCAGTAACAAATAGGACAGACAGTTATGAAATATCTTCATTTTTTATATAGGCACATGTTTTCCTTTGAGCTTATTCTTCTTCTTTAACGTTATTCCTTTTATTATTTTGATCATTTTTAGTGATGTGTTATTGCAATGTCTGCTGTAATACTTCAATACTTTTCTATATTTCTATTGGAATTTTTGTTGATTTGCTTGTACATCTTGGTACTCTATAAATAAAATTATCTTATTATCTCATTTGCCTCTCCAGTTCGCCCAGTCCGCCCTCACTCTGTAAGTGGGAAGACAGAGATGGATCTTAATAAGTCCAGAGGAAAAGCAAAAACCAGGGCTGCAAAACTGTACAATATACAAAACAGCCAAGATTTACAATACGACCTAACCCTGTAGTTTACAAATGTCTCCTCATATTGCGTATGATATAACACGAGGCCACACACACACACTCAGATATATATATGAGCATTGTGGTATAATTTGTTTCAGCCAAGATAAATGGTGAATATGTAAGGGGTATCTAAAGGTACCACAAGGTGGTGCTGAGTGTGCTGATATGGGATGTTCTGTCAGAGGAGCAGGGAGGAGACTAAAGGAGGGTTTCCACTGACTGGGGGGTGGGGGGGGTGGGGGGGGGGGTTGGTTTCATACACTTTGAGAGACCGCATTGAGATCAGCTGTATTATTGCTTTACTGCGAGCGCTGCTGGCTTCTGTACTGTCCTCCAGCATCTTCTTCACCATCATCCTGCTATCCTTGGGTCTGAGGAGCACTCAGCTCTTCTGTCATTTTCTCAATGAGCTCATAGATCACTGAGGATTACTGGAAGACACTGGGAGCTCTTATTGGTGCTAGTGGTATACAGAGGCTCATCCCAATCCTTTAGTCCATCTGGCTAACTGGACCAAAGGTTATGATACAAAAGTGAAGTAAGTGTTCATGGTAGTCCTCACCTTTACCAGAAAGGGCTGTCCGAGATAGACGTTCGGTCATGAAACTTCCAGGAAAGTCTTGTATGTTGATTATTTTTTATTTCCATAGTTTCCATATATGCACGTATTCTTTGTACTAACTGCTGTGTTCATTGAGGCAATAAGGTCACAAGCTGCATATTTTCTGTTTTGATAAGTGCGTGTGTATGTCTGAGGGCACTCGATTTGACTCAATTCCTCTGTTTGTTGATCCAAAGCTACTGTTCATTGGCCTTTCTCTTATCAGTGCATGTGCAGGGTCTCTGGCTCCTCTGAGTAAATGTAAGTGAATTGTGGCTTGTCTTGTTTCATGTGTTTTGGAGAAGCAGTTAACCTGATATGAACTTTGACTATAAAATCTTCTATTTTTAATTTGGCAGCACTTGTTCTGACCTGCTTTTGACATTTATTATTGGAGTTTACATCTTTATCAGTCTTTCTTTCCTTTAAGGCCACATGCAAGTATGAGCATAAGCATCCAATGTCACTGCAGCTGTTTAGAAGTTTCTTGATTCAGTGTTATTTACAATTATACATTAGTATTTTTCCAGTATCTTATTCTCAGGTTGTGCAGATTAAGTTCCTCATGACTGTGGTTAATTAATGGAAGCTGGTGGGGTTGAATCAGTGAAATTATGCAGTAATTACATTTTTGTGTTTGTGTAGGATGCATGGTTGCTCACAGTATATAGGAAAAATATGTTGAGCATGGGACTTGGCTCAGCATGCTAAACGGTGCTTTGTTTTACTGAGTGTTATCCTGTGGTAATGAAAAACCATGCAGAATTTTAGCACACTTGAACAAAAGTTAACAGATACTACTTTCATGTGACTATATGTTGTCATTATAATCAGAATTATGTAAAACATATCATGGGGGTTGTCAGTATGTATAGAGCACTGAAGAACAGAAGCAGAGTTATCACAAAATTATTGCTGATGGTCCAAACTGCTGTGGTCTTAGTCTATTCAAGCTGTATTTGTTTTACATGGGCATATACTGTAATTTGAGTGATTACCAATGAGATCTGTGATGTTAATGCTGTATGAATGTGCTGTGTCTGTAGTTCTTACAAGTCAGCTAAGTAAGAATCGTAGAGCTCTCACAGGGCAGTACATTTATTGTCCTGTTGGGCAGCACCTGTTAAGCTAAATGAGTCCACATTAATTGTATCATACTAATCTATCTGGTATTAACTGGGAGTTCTTTTTTCTAGGCTGTGAAATATTGATATGGGCTGTTTAAGGTAATTTCAGGAAATTACATGGGTGCTTCATTTCCTATGAATCGGCAGGTCAAACCCCTTACAAATTACATTACCAGACCTCTCATAGTCAAACTAATCCAGCTCAAATAGGGCTTTAGTTGAATGTAGTTTGTATATAGTTTATATTAAGTAATAACATATTTGTCTTGTGCTTTATGCTAGAAGTGTTTTGGAAGGTGTAAACAGACAGAAAGTAAAATGCAGTTATATTGTAACCAGGTAGACACCAGCTATAATTAGAGGCTAATGTAACTGCAGTGATGTGTCTATGTAGTTGGTGTTATTACAGCATGACTTCATTGGTCCTTTGAAGACTGCCAGGTGCAGGAGACGGATTAGCCTGTGTTATTGGTTTTAGTTCAGTAAATGCACCCTGAAACTGCTGAAAAAGTTGCTGGTTACATTGTGTAAAAGTTTCATATTGAATAGATCAGTTGAACGGGTCCAAAATGACTTTGGAAAAGTGTTGTTCCACTAACTTCGTTTTACGCTTTTTTTAGTTACCTTTTTAGTTTTTACACATCAGATAAGATAAGAGAAGGCTTTGTCATTCGCATCACGCGTGGTACATGAGGTGGAACGAAATGGTGTACTCAAGATCCCAGTTAACTCCCAAGAAAAAAAGTAAAAATAAATAGTAAGGTGCAAATAACAGCAGCATGAGTACAAGGTAGAAGGAGTACATCTTAATACTGATAATGTATAAAGTGATATGTATAGGGTCATATAGTAGAGGCACTGATTGCAGCAGCAGAGATAAATAAGTGAACATGAAGTGCCATTGCAGTGATTGTCTAATTGTAATTTAAGAGTCTTACTGCTTCAGAACCTCTATATAAACATCTACCAGCAGCCTTAGACTTGAAGAAGAATGAAACTAGCAGAGACATACAGAAAAACACATCATGTCAGCGGTTAGCATGGTTGCATTTCACCACAACCCCTGCTATTGTCTGATGATGGCCAGGGTGCTGAGATTTCTTCAGAGAAAGTATTAAAAGTAATGAATTATGTTTGATGTCATTAGGCTTAACATGATATTTCTAATTGTAAGCTCTAGTGAGAATTAACTCTGTGATGGGAATTGGGTTCCTCAGGGCCTGTGTCACTGTCCTGGCCTAATTTGAGGGCTAACAAGGTTGAGCAATAGAGTTGGGATCTGAGAAAATAAATGTTTCTTCTGCTGTCAAGATAGCGAGATTTACAGCCATCTCTTTCTACGGTTGGGAGATTGAAGGCCCAGAGATCCAACCTGCTACTTACTTGTTACCATTCAGCAAGTTAATACTTATCATTGCACAGATCCTGATATTCTAAAACAAAACAATGTCCTGTGCCCAGGGATGTGACGCATGACACAAGCTCCTCTCTCATAGTCTATTTCACAGTCCATCACACGCACAAAGAAGCTGATGCATTGCTTTCATGAATAAACATGCTACTTTCCAGCGATGGTTGTTTTTGCCTTAGACAGACAAAAGCTGTTATACAGCTGAGTAAGACTGGTCTTTCTCCACACCCAGTCTTTGTCTCTGAGCTGTTTCATGGTGTAATTAAAGAATCTATCAAAGTGTTAAGTTAAATTTTCTGTTGTGCAGCAGTGCAAAATAATGTATGAGTAATGTAGAGCCCTTCTGTGTTGCTGCTGCTGCTGCCTTTTAAGACTACTTTAATGAATGCCATGATTCTGTACATCAGGGGTCTTTAGCACAGATCGGTTATTTCTCTGCTCATAGATGCTTACTAAACCTGACAACTAACAGTTTGAGGAGAGAAATCACCAAACCTCTGGACTGCCCTCCAGGAACATTGTTAATTTTTGTGTGTAGTAGTGTGTTTTGTTTGCATATGAAAGAATTAGATTTATGGTCATCTAAGCATGTGCAGATACATAAGCCCTGCAGTAGCACAGTTAAATGCAGAAAAACTACAAAGCTGAAGCTCTTATGCTTGCCTGCAGACTGTATAACACCGTGAAGTTGCACTAGTGGCTGAGCAGAATAACTCATGACCAAGACATTCGGCATGATTAACGTTAAGCTGACCAGTTTCTTCTGCAACTTATCATTACAATTCCCTGTGGTTTCTAAAGCTCTGAGTTTTTTGCAGATACAGATATTTAGTAATGATCACTAAATTATAGTCTTCTGTTGAGTGCATCTGCTTTGTTTGACTTGGTTATTGTATTTAGTATTATTTTTGCACGGACAGAAATTTGCATGCGATTAAAATAATGTACCATTTATTTCTCTAGACCTCAATTGGGTGTTTAATGCACAAGTTTCTGTTGAGGTTAATGGATTGAGCTGTTCAGGTGAGGGTTGCTGAGAGGATAGTAGTCCTGCTGGTTGTTTGAAATGCTGGAATGTGATTTTAAAGTTAGAATGCTTTCATGCTTTTTTTTTTTTTTTTTTTTTTTTCCCCCCCCATCATTGCTGAATCACCGTTGTTGCAAAAAGTGGGTACATTTTTTTCTTTCTTTCTTTCTATGTGGCACATGATGGCTAGTTAGGCACTTTGTGTGAAGAGCATATTCTATCTCATAAAGACTTTCTTTTGAGTGGATAATCGGACAGTTTTACCTCATGAGTGCTGCAGACTACTGTAGACCAAACCAGTAACCAACAATATTTTTACAATATTTTTAAACAGTAAACAGATGCCTAAAAAGGAGCACAAGAGCCAGCAGTAGGCTGGTAGTGTCCTTGTATGCAGGAATTTTTCTGCGTTATGATAAGATGGCTAGGCAGTATAATGGACGCGGTTGTTGTTTTTCAGCTATCTCGGTCATACAGATAGTGTTCCGTGCAACAGCATTGTCGAGAACTGCAGCTACTGTTTCCAATGAAGTGACCACATCATGTGAGGGACAATTTTAACAGACAACAGACATCCAACACAGCCAGTTCTGTCCTTTTTGGTCTGTAGCTTTTGTACATCTGTTGCATTTCTTTTTTGTTCTTTTTTTTGTGTGTGTGCTGCATATATCTTCTCTAAGATGGGACAGAAGCAGGCTATGTTACTTTGTTGGTGTAGGTTTGAGAGGCGGGGGTGGGGTAGTTTGGGAGGGAGCTAGTCATTCTTCTCCACAGCTGCCTGTCAAGCTTCAAGGGGGGTAAGATGCAGGCAGTGTGTTACCATGGTGACCAAAAAGAACTATGAGAAATGTGCTTTAGTAGTGAAACGATGGTTGGTTAGTGGGGTGTGCTGTGTGCTGACTTGGAATTTTTTGATGACTTGATGGCTTGTGGTCATCTACACAGACTGTTACTATGGACAGGAAAAATCCCAAGACATGCCTTCATTTTTGTATTGGATGTGAACAAGGTCAACTATATGTAGCTCACCAGTTCATTTCTGTATGAAGGCTTCCTGCGGGATCAGACAGAGGATTTTGGTGTTTTAGTGTGGGTAGCTAATGATATGACTGGGAGGCCAGGGCAGAGTTGTTTTATTGATTCATTACCCTGTGTTGTATTGTATGTCATTGATAGGACAAGTCAGATGCCCCTTGTTTTCTGTGGGGGAAAATGTGTTTACGACTAACCTGTGCATTGCCATTTGCATTGACAGCCTAAAGAATGATATGTTCTGTATGTAGATGCATAAATGTGGTGTTTTAGAAGATCACTTTGACAACATAACCAAGGTAGACTCTTTGAAAGGGGAAAACCACCAGTGGTCAACATTTTTGTATAAATAAATAATTAAGATGTAAAGTCTTTCAGAGTGGTTTGATGAAATGGGTTATTGTAGACAAACAGTAGACATTTTTTTTACAGTGGTGGTGAATGTTGATATTCTCTTTAATGTTCATTACAGTAGCATCAGCATTATCTGTTGCATACCATGCAATAAATAAATTTATGCAAAAGCAGCAGTGTGAAGCTTTAAGTTGAATAATTATAAGTAGTTGTTACAAGTTTATTGTACAGCTGTAGTAACAAGAGATGTATTATCTCAATAATTGTGTACCTTTCACTGGATGACTAAACTTTAAGAATGTAAAGGATTTTCCATCTGTTGGATGAAACTACGTCTTCTAACATGGAGTCTGGAGTTTTTAGACCTGCAGTTTTCTTTCTGAAGTATGATGGCAGCTTTTTTCCTATGAACTCCATGAAAACCGTATAGGATATTATTGTGAAACATTATTTGTAACTTTGCTTATGGTGTGGAGTGGTCACAGAGTAGACCACTGTAACTGGAAAATATGGTATTTGTGATACTTGACCTTATTAAAGTAGCCAGAAAGCCCTACTTCATCAAGTAGACATGGAATTCTTACAGTGAGTGTGATTTGATTTCCACTGTCCTGGAAAGTTTAGAAAGATTTGTGGCTCTTCCTTTCACAATGGTCATAGCACTGTCTTAACTATTTTTTGGTCTGGTTTGTACTGGCTTTCTCTGGCTATTCTGAGAGATGCTGGAATTCAGCCCAGGTGTGGACATCACTTTAGTGCCCTTCAGCAAAGCACTTAAATGAAATTGCTGCTGCTTAATATGTGCCTTTATGGATTCAGAGTCCTTATAAAATATACATTGTTTAAGTTGCCCTACATCAAGGCTCTCCACAGTAGATCAGAACTGCTGACCATTGCGGTTAGCTATGATTCAGAGTGGCTAGTCTGCCCCAGATAACGTAGATATTTTTCAAAAATTTGAATCCACAAATAAAGCCTTGAAATATGTTGATGTGAATTCTAAAGCTGAACTGCACAGAGGCATTCCTGAACTAGAGTATGTACCATGGGTTTGATGAAACATGCCAGATTTGCATTTGTGCTGAGCATAATAATGGGCTCCCTTGGCAGTATCCTGATACTCCTAATCAGAGGCCCATCTTCTGACGCCACTGTTTCTCCTGGTTATTGATTGCCTGGGAAAGGCGATGCTGAGTGTATGTGGGGTTTACAGGCACTCCTGTGCCTTAGGCTGTCTTTCTGTCTTCTTTTTATATCACAATTCCATCCACATCAGTATCAGCACATTTCTGTTAACTCTCTGCTTGCCTGGTCTTTCAAATGAATTATTGAGAGAAGACAACAAGACTGTGATCTTTATTTAACATCAGTCTTAAACAAAATGCATGTGGGTTGCTGCTCTGCCGTGTGTCTACACACTGATTGTCCCAATTGGGGAAAAGGGTATTCCTGAGGGGTTAACTTTGTAGAAGAAGAACAAAAAGCACACAGGTTAATGTAGCACGATTGTATTGCAGTAATTTTGGGTTTCTATTCTATTCAACAGAATGCTCTAAAATATTCTTATCTCAGTATCTCATTTGTATCTAGGCATTATAAGTTAAGTACAACAGTTGCATTAAAAAAAAAAAAAAAATCTCAAAGATAAATATTGATTCACTGGCTTGCATACTGTCCACTATATTGTTAATTGTTATTATTGAGCTTTGCTAAAATACGTTGAGAAACAGAAGACAAGTACCCCTTACCACTGTTGCTTGGTGAGGTGGTTTACTTCAGTGTAGAAATGCTAGTTGGAAGTGTCCAAGGCACTTGCCCATGTTTGCATGCACGAAGTAGGAAAAATTAAACCTGCTGGGCTTTTTCTATTTGTCTTTCACATCGAAAAAGAAGCAAAATAAGTGCTAAATTCTTCATTCTATCCATTTGGTGTGATGTATGCTGAAGCGTCAAATGTCTTGCACCTAACACCACACATGAATATCTTCTCCACTTCTCTGCTTTGTAAAACGTGTTACAGGTGCATTCCTTGCTGTTCAGACAATAGATGTGTACCAAATAGAATGCATAGTCTAAAGCAGAGGTCTTTAAATCTGGACTTTG
Organism: Pygocentrus nattereri; assembly: GCF_015220715.1. Taxonomy (NCBI): domain Eukaryota; kingdom Metazoa; phylum Chordata; class Actinopteri; order Characiformes; family Serrasalmidae; genus Pygocentrus; species Pygocentrus nattereri. Next base: position 22,680,636 of record NC_051223.1, read on the forward strand.
AATCCAGTTTCCAGTTCCAGATTTTGCAGTTACTCATAGATTTGAGACTAGGTATCTAGTCAGTGACATCACCTGCACATTTAATTATCAGTGAATACAGAATGCAGGACCAGAAACTGGATGCAGGGTCCGGATTTGAGCACCTCTTGTCTAAAACATAGTCTGTATGTCACATGCTCAAAATTCTCCCTTACCTCCACCCAGTGCCGGATGACCTGACCCCAGAAGAGAAGCAGGAGCTGGAGAACATACGGCGGCGTAAGCAGGAGTTGCTTGAGGATATCCAGGTGAGAATATTATACCTGTTTTTAAATAGCCTGTGAAATGGAATGTTTTTATACATACTGAGCGACAGCACACACTAGGGATCTTACTTGAACTTTAGACCTTACATACTCCTTCAGTGCTGTACTATATAAAGACTAAAGCATTTAGGTTTATTTCAGAGTCACTCCCGTCCATGCTGTCTTGTGCCTGTATACTGTCTGGAGTGGCATCACCTGTATAATGTTTTTTCTAGCTTGTGTTGGTGAACTTTTATGGCATTCAACAAACACATTTTTCTTTGGTCCCTCGGCTTTATATATTGGAAAGTCACATTCATGAGAAATACCAACCTGCTTGACATGATCACCCACAACACCACCCTGTCATATCTGTCCATAGCAAATAAACCTTGAAAGGTCACATTTCTTTTGTTTTGAGTTGGCTGTACTTGGTGTGGGTGTAGGTAAGCCACAAGAGGGCTTGGTTTCACATTTGCATACCTTTTGAGAAGTCATTTTGGTGCCTGGGTGGAGATCTTGTTGGTGAGATCTGAGGGTGATGTTTCGTTCTCTTTTAAAATGTCAGATGCTCATTTCATTTATCCTAATCAATTCCACTAATCTCACAGAGGTACATGTGACTTTATGGCCTTCTACCTCAACGTTGCTACAACACTGGGTGAGATGCTAAGTTATTCTAGTGTCTATGTGTGCACTTCAGTGAGTCATAAAGCAAAAGGCATACTGGGTAAAAAAGAAGACCATGCACATCCCGCCCTAATAAAAAGACTGTATTAGATGGGCTTTTGGGGAAGACTGTGTACTTCGGAGCAGGTGGTGCAAATTCAATTATACTGATTGTGTTATGCATTTGGAATTCCGATCATTGATCCTCTCCGCGCTTGGACCATTTGACCTCGTCTTCTTTTCTTTAAATGACTTAATCAATTGAGTAAACGTTAACAGAATTTTGGTGGCATTCCATTTGAATTGGACTTAGTTGTTAGATGTCCACCCTTTGGAGTCCCGTTGGAGTCATCCATCATTCCCTGATTGCCCAGGTCAGTCTTCCATACAAGCTGAATGCAGCAGAAGAGTTGTATCTTTTCACCTACACGTTGTCCGGTCTACATACCTCTGGCGCGTTTTAGAGGGATCAATAAACACTAATGCATCTTTACTGCTTTGCTTATTACTGGGAAATGAAAACAGTGAATCAGACAGTTCCATGAGGATGTTTTTATCTTTGTTTGTCTATCCCTTTCTCTTTCTCTTTCATCATATCCTATAACCAGGGGTTAAACTGGAACTTTGGATGGCAAAATGGTAGCCTAAACATAGTTACAAGGAATAGGACAACTGTATAAGCAAATATTTGATTTAGCTTCCTCAGTCATGTGCTTTGTGACAAAACAATTGGGATTTACTTTGGGTGAATGAGGGCAAATAATCTAGGCTACATAAAGGTTAAAGCATGATTTACAAATTTATTTAGTTATGATATAAATAATTCATTGTTTTTATGGCTGATTCCAATTTCTGTACTGGCAGATTTACGTGTGTGTGTGTGTGTGTGTGTGTGTGTGTGTGTGTGTGTGTGTGTGTATATATATATATATATATATATATATATATATATATATATATATATATATATATATATATATATATATATATAAATTTTTTATTCGTCTTTTATTTAAATCTGAAGCTCACACTTTGAGGAGTAAATGGACACATGAAACACACACAGTTCCAGTACGTTGTTAGCCAGATGCACTTTAATGGGTCAAACTGACATTTACATTATTTCAGTCTGAATTAGTTGCCTTTTTAAGAACATGAATCAAATAAGTATGGCTAATTAGCATTTTAAGTAATGAATAATTATGCTTCAACATTTTGTTGTAAGTGTAGCAGCAGAATTCAAATACATTTACCAGGCTCACGTTATTTACACCAAGAAGTTGCAACACACATCTTCCAAAATATTAACAATTAATTGTTTGAGGACTGATTTCATGCTTTGAACAAATCTGTAGATTCTGAATGTGCATCTGTAGTATTTTAGTTTAAGTTAAAACATCATGAAACAGCAGAAAGGTTTCAGTACATACTATTATGACTGTGAAAGTCAGTAGAACGGTACTAAGAGGGTGTGCCACCACGTACATGGAAAAAAACGCAGACGAATTTTGAGGGCGTGTTTGTTGAAAGGTTCAGTGCCAAGTAAGTCAAATTAAGCAGGACTTACATTATGATTTTTAGCCCCGATACACTACAGTTTTTAACCACGATTGGCCCTTTCCAACAAATTGTCACAATCTGAAGCGATTTTTCATTTTTCATTTCATTTTAGAATTTTAAATGTTGTGTAGTGTAGGCCCAGCTTTACAGCTCCTCTCCATTTGCCCATTCATACACACCAAAGATGCTGGAGCTCTGATGCATTCTAGCCCAGCTTATCCCCTGCCTGTAACACTGCATCTTTCCCTTCACTTGCACAGTCTCTTTCATTTTATCCACATGACAGTTCTGAACATCCCTCTACACAGGCAATGTTACAGCAGCATTAGGAAAGATCACAAAACCATTTGAGGAATTCTGTTGATGAAACAGAGATGATGAAAACTCAGCTTTATCAACTCCTTTTTCCACAAAACAAAAATGTCATAACTCTCAGAGAACAAAATCACATGGAACCTTATGATGAGTTACAAGAGGATCCTGTGAACAAAATATGTGATATAGTATGGTTATATTCCATCCAAACAGTGAGAGAGGAATAAGTGAGATATTGTTCATTAAAACATCGCCAGCTCTTGGTGTGCCTTGCTCTTGTGTGGAGTTCTTGTAATGTGGGGGGAAATGAACTGGGCACAGCACTGGGGTGAAGTCAGACCTTCAGGCTGGGCTTATTCAGAGTACTGCTTTTGCTTGAGGAACCATGTGATGCTCCTAGAGGGCAGCCTGCTCACCCTTAGACTGCACTCTGACCTAGAATGGACAAGGTTTCTTTGGGCAACTTGCTTGACAGACCTCTTATCTTTTAGTCAGTGTTTACTGGTCATACCACAGAACCAGCATCCGTATGGGCAGATGTAATGAAAACATGAATAGCAGTTTTTAATTTCACATTAATAAATCATTTTCACTAATAATTTAAGTTTGTGTTTTTGTCTGACTCCGATTCTTACTTTGATGAAGCCAATTGGTTGGTAAAGCACATGCAGAATTTGCCTCATGTATAAGTAACTGTTTCACTCTTCTGAAGGCACTCCTTTGGGTCCTGCTATGATACCAGGTCAGGTTGGGAATCAATGGCTGGCTGTCTGCACTAAATGGCTTTTGTAGTTGCCTATTGAACCAGTAGCTGTCAGACTCTGAGTGAGTCTGTTCTAGTTGTCATAAGCCGTGATTACTGTTGGGTACCACGCTGTTAGTTGTTGGTGTTCAATAATGCTGTCATTCCAATTAGGGATAACTTGATCTGATCAATGCTGTGTATGTGATATGGCCTCTGTGGGTCATTAAGTGCTTGTTTTCGAGTAAGTTAGGGAGGTCACTGATGAATATAAATGTTTGTGTATTTGTCACATCTTTGAAGCTTTTTCTTTAGTGAGTACATAATTACAGATCTAACGGATATCAATTAATACCGGCACAAAGACTGTTAATGCCATCAATGCTTTTTCCTAGTTTGACCATACTGTAATGTCTCACTTTGTTTTGCTTTGCTTGCTTGTTAAAACATGACTAAATAGAGCACAAATTTTATGCTTAAAAGCAATAAACATTTATCACAATATCTCTCCTTGTTTCAGTGAGATATGAGTGAGAGATAATGTCAGATTTCACTATGCTTTTATTGCTGGCGATAATTACCACTTATAAGGGTTAAGCATGTCTTTCTGTCAAATGATTAGTTTTACTGTCTGGAGAGAGCTTTAAAGCTTTTTGTGCTATGATTGCACACATCATAATCTAGCATCTGTGCTCCTCCATTCAAATCAGGAGTTTTATTAGAAGTATGTATCTGCTTGCCTTTGTTTTATGCATGGAGCATCCTGGCCTCTACTACTGTACCCTGACCTTGAAGTGAAGTTTCTGGGTCACACACACTGGAGGAGGGGAAGAGCTTAGCAATAACTGGGTCAGGGCAGATGTTAATAGGTGTTGGTCTGACCTCACAGGGTACAGTGCTCAAGAGAGATGAACTGTTAATGCAAGAGACACTGAGAGAGATGGTTAATGCAAGAGACTCTGCTTGATGGATTTGTAATATGAGCAGCATTGATCTAAGCCTTTGCTGCTGGAAGATGATAGATTGCTAAACTAAGCAGTGTGGTTATAAAGCAGTGGCTGCAAACATGGAAAGTAAGCGTGGTATCTATGTGGTATCTATGAAAAAATGTATACAATATAAAAGGATTAGCAGGGGTGGGGCTGTATGTGGAAAACACTTCAGTTCTTAATTATGTTCGTGGTTAATCTGCTGTGCCTTTAGTTTAGCTCCTGATGTCCTTTGTGAAACACACATTTTGAATTGACATAAATTGGCACGATGATGATATATTAAATAAAACTGCACTAAAAATGATACCATTTTATTTTGTTGCAGAAATCATTAGGCCATGTCTGAAGGCCTATAAATTCCTGAGAGTTCCCCACTAACATAAATTTCAATTAGAGTTAGTGTATTAAACATAATGTAGAGTTGACAGGTTAGGTTTAAAGGCTGCAACTAAGAATTATTTCTATAATTAAATTATATAAATAATTTAATAAAAAAAAATTAAATAAAGGCTTGTGAGATCATGTGCAATATACTGTTGTCTGATCATGCCCATTGATGATTGATAAGATAATCAGCAAGAGTAAAAAAAAATGCTCTTATGTGTCACTTTGCTATGCTACCAACGTGCTGTGTGTTTCCTGGAAAAAAAAAAAAGCTGTGAATGTTGACTGACAGGCTGCTCCTTTCTGCAGCTCCTTTCTCCAATAACCTGTTTCAACACAGCAGTTTATATGATAACACTACACCAAAGCCTGCATAGATCTGAGAAAATAAACATTCTTTAATTTCTGCACAGAAACTTTTGTTTGGTAGTTCTTGGCTTGGTAGCTTTTCCTATAGGTTTAATAAATTACACATTTACAGCCTATAAATTGCTTCCTATTAAAAATTAAATGGCTAAAGTTTACTGTAAAGTCAGGCCCATAGACCACTGTTATTGTGGCTTTAACTTTTTAAACTGACATGGATGGAAATGTTACTACACTTTAAAAGAAAATATTAAAAAATGAAAGATTACTTTGCTGAGGTGGTTTGTAACATGATACAGCCAAAACTGATACAGCAAAGGCAGTAAAACACTTTTTTTAATCACTTTTTTTAAATGCCATTTCAAAGCGGTGTGCCCAATCTTAAAATCACATATTAGCACACTAAATATTGTGTACTAATAGTGCATATACCATTAAAAGTGCACTCAGTGGTGTAGTAGTTAAAGTACATAAGTGTGTGGTTTGGGGTGTGACATTTCAGCCAGCAAGACGCATTCAGCGGCTGCTTTGCTGTGGTTCATGTTAGCTTTTCATTAAAACATTTCCAAGTGAACATTTAAGGTATTTGTTAATTAGGGACGTATTTATTTAGGTAAACTAATGCATTTCTTCAGGTAAGCTGATGTTGGCTTCTTCTGTCAGAGCAGAGTTACATCTTCCCTACCAACATGGCAACGTGGTCTTTTCTGACCTCCTAAATCTTCCAACTTGGCAATATCAAATAACCTGTCTGTGTGACCAGTAGTTTCTTCTTTTATGGTGCATACCATAACAGAAGTTATCACTTTTTTTTTAACACTAACCCTTGTGTATGCAAGAGCCAGGATCTAACACTGTTTTTTAGACCACCTATAAGGTCACCCATGTGTGTATGTGTGGCGAATCAAAGGCTGACCAGTTGACCTACTGGGACCTACAAGATGACTTGCAGATGATGGGATAGCAGCAAATCTCTGACCCTCCCCACACCTTTTTTGTCAGCTACTGTATCAGCAGCCTGTTATTGGAGATGAAAGGATTCCTCAGGATTGCTTTTCTCTTTTGAAATCACAGCGTCTTTCTCTCTGCCTTTGTCTCTTTTCTTCTAATCTTTCCCTCTTCCCCCCCACTTCATCCTTTTCAGACCCTTCATATTCAGTGCAAGAGCCAGACTGGAGCAGACTTGTTGAAATGCCTGAATAATTATAAAGCTTGCATATTTTAATTCAGTGATAATAACACTTGCATAGCCTTCCATCGCTCCTTAACATTCCTCATCAGATTACAAAAAAAAAAATCAGGTTGTTTTGGTTCACCTGTCCACTTCTGTCTGTTTTTGCCCTTCAGCGGCTGAAGGATGAGATAGCAGAGGTGACGAATGAGATTGAGAACCTGGGATCCACTGAAGAAAGGTCAGTGTTTTGTGCATTTTTTTTTGTTTGTTTGTTTGTTGTTGTTTTTTTTTTTTTAATTTCTTGTGATGTGGGTGGCACCAGTGGCTCTGTTCTGAAATCATAACACAATCCGAGGTACAGACAGACATGAACAATAAAGTTCTCTCTCCATTAAACAGTAATGACCAGCTCAAACTGCTGTCTGTTATGTGTCTGCCGTAGACACACAGACATACATAGATTCACTTTCTCATACAGACACGCACACAAACACCCTCTCACACACCACTGTGTAAATGTTTAATGACTGTGTCCCCTGTGTGAGGGGATTCTGCTGAATTATACAGGGCTGTTTTGAATAGAAGTGGAGTAATTGGGGCCGATGGACTGGAGGTTTTTTTTTTTTTTTTTTTTTTGAGGGGGGCAGCTGTCTGAACAGTGCATGCCTTCACCATCTTCCTTTTGTAAGGGCAGTGCCCTCTTTGGGTCCAAATTTTAAGCCTTTAAAAACCTGTGCCTGGTTGCATAAAACATCAAGATTACCCTAACATTGTCTTTTAAATATTTCTTCAGCTTAAGTGTGTTGCACAAAACCTTAAGTGGTACCTCAGGGCTTCCTTTAGTGAAATCATCATACACACACTTAAAATGCAAAATAAGACACTCTGGATAAATGTGAAAGAATTCATTTTAAATCATTTTAAAATTGTCTGGTTGCAGTTTGTCTGACGACATTGTGTCTTTACGTGTATGCCACAAGTGCAGGCTTGAATGTCAAGAAAGGGATTAACTGACACGCAAAACGGCTACACAAAGAAAGTAGTATGTACAGTATTGTGCAAAAGTCTTAGGCACCCAAGACACATTTTCAAAATCAATTTATTTGTGTAGTATGTGTTTATTTGCTGAGAAAAGTGTTAATATTTGAAGAAACAAAATTTCTAGAATATTAATTAATAATGATTTTTATATATATAATATAAAAGGTGTGTATTTGTGAATATATAAAGTATATAATGTGTATATGTAGTGATTTTATGAATGTTAGTGTGTGTTTGTTTAACCATTTTCAAGCCTCTCCTCGAGGAAGCCCAGTATTATATGTAGTTAAAAAGCAGCTCCTGGTTTGACTAATCAGTGCTTCAGTAAATTGTGCTCATGATGTAATTGATGATATTAACGAGTCTCTGTGGCGGATGTGAAGGTGTCAAGGAAAAATATGGACCCAAGAAATTCTTATTACTTTTTATTGTTTTTATGTTAATTTGAATTATGAAAATGACTTTATTCTAATGTATATTGTGATAAACTCACTGCTGAGATAAATTGTTTAAAAATTTGCTTAGATTCTTAAAACTTTCACACAGTACTGTACCTGCTTGAATCAATTGGTAAATATATAATGTTCTTTTACTTTGTTCATTGTATTCAAAACAAGAAAGAAACATTTACAGTCCATTGTGGAGATGTTTTTCCTGATCCTGTTCTTGATCTGTGTAGGGTTGTCCACCAAGTGGAAGAAGCACTTTATTGGCAGTTAAATTAAACAGTTAATTTTTTACCTTGCCAGGAGCAACACATCAGCAAAATTATGTTTCAGTATTTAGCTAGGTTAGCTGGTGATGAGTTCTATGAATGAGAGAATGCCGTCATGGATCCGATGGAATTTTACTACAGCAACATATCAACCACTGTAGTAAACCCCTCAGTGTTTCTCTTAGCTAAGAGAAATGTGAGAGATTTTATGTGACACCCATGAATATTCCCTTGGATAAAACACAGCCTTCCCTTAAGGTTTGTACTTCAGGGAAAAACATAAGGTTTTTACGCAACCATTTCCTGATTCACTGTATATCAGCACAGAGCTGGGACATATTTAATTATCTTTTTTTAGTGATTTGAAAGGTGCATATTGCTTTTATTAAAGCAAATGCCTAGTTGAAGTTGTAGGCAATAGAAAACTGAAAAATAGAAACTGACTTTGTCATAGAACGATGAGATCCCACAGTTTGTTGTATCTTTGACATTCCATATAACAAATCCCTGTTTAATGCCCTCCAGTACTGTTTGAATCATTCCATGTGCTGCATTGACTCATCAGACCCATACATCAAAACAAAATGTGATCCATTAGCAGTCAGTGGATGTGAAAGTTCAGACTGCATCATTATAATCTTATCTACAAAGGGCCGGTGTAACTACATTGTGGCTGCAGGTTCTCAGTCCAAGAAAGCGGGACATGCCCGATTCTACTTGTTTTAATCAGTTGGTCTTCAGCAATTGATCATGCATGCTCCTGTTTCATTGGAAGGAAAATCTTAAGCAACACTGACTCTTTGTGGATAAGATTGGACAGCCCTGTCATTATACCTACCCAGAATCAGTTTTGGTTTACTGAACAGTTACTGCAGATCAGTTAAACCACTGATCCTGAGACTGCATAATGTATAAGTTGGAAGGGTAATGTATGTTTTAATGGATCCGCATATAAATCAGATAATTTAACCCAAGAACTTTGTGGCATTTGTTAAATTTCAGTGGGACTTAATGTATATCCTGTGTAGTCTAACTTTATAATTTTCTTATTAAGAAGTCAAATTAAATGTCATCCCTGTAGTATTTTACTTCATTCTGGTGGCTTAATTACCACTTTTTCCAAAACAGTTGCTACTTTTGCTGAAGAGGGGCCTGATTATTGTGATTCAAGGACTAGTCTGTCTGTCTGTCTGTCTGTCTGTCTGTCTGTCTGTCTGTCTGTCTGTCTGTCTGTCTGTCTGTCTGTCTGTCTGTCTGTCTGTCTGTCTGTCTGTCTGTCTGTCTGTCTGTCTGTCTGTCTGTCTGTCTGTCTGTCTGTCTGTCTGTCTGTCTGTCTGTCTTATGAAGCTCCTACCCAGGCAAATTAAAAAGGAAAGAAGCCCTTCAGCTCATCATTTAATCTCTCTGCATTCTACCATTATTGCACCTGCTCCTCTGTTATCCCCTCAGACACCCCCCACACGTTTTAGTTTCTTTTGAGTGTTACTGTAATGTGTAGTACAATTAGCATGCCTGTAATGAAGGTGTCAGCTCTTCAGTAGCTGAGGTGTTCCCCGCTACTGAGACTGATGCTAGTTGTGTGCTCATGCACTGAGCTTTTAAGATTATGAGGTAATGAGTTAGGTTGGACGCTCACTGATATTCCCCTTGTACCTTCATATACACAGGAAAAACATGCAGAGGAATAAACAGGTGGCCATGGGCCGAAAGAAATTCAACATGGATCCTAAAAAGGTACACTGTGTCTGTGGATCTCACTCATTATACTCCTTTTGTCTGTCTTTGTGTTTGACCCTGTGAAGGTCAGTTTGCAGGCCCCTTTTTCTTCTGTCTATTGGAATCCTTCCATATATATGATGTAGAGAGTCAGAGTTCAGGTGTATAATTGAATAGCTGCCACCTCTGGAATAAATGACCTTTACATCACATGGCTAGTCCATTTTTTCCTTTAAACTTTGACTTTCACTGTGTAGATGACACTGCTTGAATTATGATGCACATAAGTGTCACCCTGTACACCCTGCACAACCCTCAAACAGCAGTACAGGTTAATTGAGAGAAAACCTGAGCATGTGTTATTTTTTTAATTATTTTTTTAAATATCTTCTTTTTTTATCAGCAGGAAGTGTGGTAGTGCTCTGGTAGTGACCAATGAGCCACCAGAAATAGTAGGGAATGTTATTACTAACTATGGTGTCTCTTTGCAGGGGATCCAATTCCTGATAGAGAATGACCTACTGAAGAATACCTGTGAGGACATTGCTCAGTTCCTTTATAAGGGTGAGGGCCTCAACAAGACAGCCATTGGGGATTATCTAGGTGAAAGGTGAGAATAACGATTCCTCAACTTGCTTTCTGGTGCGTTCTTGTGAAGTGGCTCTAAAATGTCACATTCTTGTTACACGCAAATACTGTTAGTACTTTAAAGGTACTCCCCTAGGTTTACAAAAAAATGGACCTTGGCCACCATACTGATGTATATTGACGCTACATCCACTGCAGTTTCAATTGATGGAGACATTGTGGATTTGGTGCATGTGTTACTTTACCTCTGAGTGACATCAACGCATTTTTTTTCCTTTATCAAATGAGCAAAGTTAATGATTCACTTTGACAGATATGACTTGTGCTGAACATGAAGGACGTAATTTGTCAGAATTCATAAACTTCATAGTTTGTAATAATTTATAAACTGTTTATTATTAAAAGAAATCAATAAAACAGTTTACTGCGGAATGGATTATTTTGCCATTTATACGATTTGAAAAAGTTGGCTGGTTGGTGGTGAGATCAGTCTTACTGTTCCTAGGGTCCATGCCCTAGGGATAATGACATCATCTGTCATAAGCTTGTCTTCACTGGAAGCCATGATCTGTTTTAATCAAGATGGCCAGCGCCCATGCTAAAGTGCTCTGGTTTGAAATACAGCCTTAATACAGGTTTTTCATAGCTCTGTTTGCCTGTTTCTCACATGACCTTTTTCTTGCAGTGGCTATATTAATGATGAGTCTTCTACTACTCCAGTGGGAGAGCAAGGGTGAAGAATTAAAAGATGGTGAACACGAGTACTGAAAATTTGTGAGATGATCAAAAACAAAAGTGATTGGTTTTCATTCATACTGTCGCTGTCGCACAAAAAAACCATATCTTCAGTTGACATATAAAACTCACAATTTCTGTTTTTCTGGTTGCTGTTCTTGCATAAGACTGTACAGCACAGATATATTTGAATCCTCCTGGACTTTTAAATACTGGGGGGTCATACAGTGACATGATGCAGACATATGGGTTATCAGCGCCAGATGAACAGATTTGTTGAAGCTGGACTTTAGTTCTATGTATGTGACAGCATTTTTTTATTTTCAGTTCCTTTTTGTTTGATATATAGTTTGTCTCGTCAAGGTACTTTTACCTTTCGTCAGTAATAGAACTCTTTGAGTTCATACCAATATTCTTCAAAGTTTGTACCCATGTTTTCTTGGTAGAACAAGACCAACCCCAGCTAGTAGATCTGTTTGATCCTCTCTCCATTTCCCTTAGGACTCACGTATACATGGTTACTGTAAAGCCCTGGGCAGCTGTAGTGCCTTGACAAAAGAATAAGTAGGAAGGGAATAGACTGTGGGCAAGTTAAATGGTCGTAATCTTAAAGTAGGTTAATGTATTCACAGCACAGTGATATCAACCTGTTCCATTTTCTTTTCTCACTTGGAGCTTTGAGGAAGTTGTTGGTAACAC